>NC_092720.1:56377639-56983889 GCF_047496885.1 Scyliorhinus torazame | reverse complement strand
ACAAATTCAAAGATGCCAAACAATGCTTGGAATGCGAGCATTAGCAGGTGATTAAATCTTTACAGATCCAGAGATGGGGTAACCCCAGGTTAAAGAGGTGTGAATTGTATCAAGCCAGGACAGTTGGTAGGATTTCGCAGGCCAGATGGTGGGGGATGAATGTAATGCGACATGAATCCCAGGTCCCGGTTGAGGCCGCACTCATGTGTGCGGAACTTGGCTATAAGTTTCTGCTCGGCGATTCTGCGTTGTCGCGGGTCCTGAAGGCCGCCTTGGAGAACGCTTACCCGGAGATCAGAGGCTGAATGCCCTTGACTGCTGAAGTGTTCCCCGACTGGAAGGGAACATTCCTGCCTGGTGATTGTTGCGCGATGTCCGTTCATTCGTTGTCGCAGCGTCTGCATGGTCTCGCCAATGTACCACGCTTCGGGACATCCTTTCCTGCAGCGTATGAGGTAGACAATGTTGGCCGAGTCGCACGAGTATGTACCGCGTACCTGGTGGGTGGTGTTCTCACGTGTAATAGTGGTATTCATATCGATGATCTGGCACGTCTTGCAGAGATTGCCATGACAGGGTTGTGTGGTGTCATGGTCGCTGTTCTGAAGACTGGGTAGTTTGCTGCAAACAATGGTTCGTTTGAGGTTGCGCGGTTGTTTGAAGGCAAGTAGTGGGGGTGTGGGGATGACCTTGGCAAGATGTTCATCGTCATCAATGACGTGTTGAAGGCTGTGAAGAAGATGACGTAGTTTCTCCGCTCCGGGGAAGTACTGGACGACGAAGGGTATTCTGTCGGTTGTGTCCCATGTTTGTCTTCTGAGGAGGTCGGTCCGGTTTTTCGCTGTGGCGCGTTGGAACTGTCGATCGATGAGTCGAGTGCCATATCCCATTGGTACGAGGGCATCTTTCAACGTCTGTAGATGTCTGTTACGCTCCTCCTCGTCTGAGCAGATCCTGTGTATACGGAGCGCTTGTCCATATGGGATGGCTTCTTTAATGTGTTTAGGGTGGAAGCTGGAGAAGTGGAGCATCATGAGGTTATCCGTAGGTTTGCGGTAAAGCGAAGTGCTGAGGTGACCGTCCTTGATGGAGACCAGTGTGTCCAAGAATGCAACTGATTTTGGAGAGTAGTCTATGGTGAGTCTGATGGTTGGATGGAACTTATTAATGTCATCGTGTAGTCGTTTCAGTGATTCTTCGCCGTGGGTCCAAAGGAAAAAAATGTCATCGATGTATCTGGTGTATAACATCGGTTGGAGGTCCTGTGCGGTGAGTAGGTCCTGTTCAAACTTGTGCATGAAGATGTTGGCATATTGGGGTGCGAATTTGGTCCCCATGGCTGTTCCGTGCGTCTGGATGAAGAACTTGTTGTCGAAGGTGAAGAAGTTGTGATCCAGAATGAAGCGAATGAGTTGCAGAATTGCGTCTGGAGATTGGCAGTTGTCGGTGTTGAGTACTGAGGCTGTTGCAGCAATGCCGTCGTCATGGGGGATGCTGGTGTAGAGTGCCGAGACGTCCATTGTGACGAGGAATGTTCCTGGTTCAACTGGTCCATGGGTGCTGAGTTTCTGTAGGAAGTCCGTCGTGTCGCGACAGAAGCTGGGTGTACCTTGTACGATGGGTTTCAAGATGCCCTCGATGTAGCCAGAGAGGTTCTCACACAGGGTCCCATTGCCTGAAACGATAGGGCGGCCTGGTGTGTTGGCCTTATGTATTTTCGGGAGGCAGTAGAGATCTCCAATGCGGGGAGTACGTGGGATGAGAGCACGTAAGGTGCTCTGAAGATCTGGATCCAAGGTCTTGATCAGTCTGTTAAGTTGGCGGATGTGTTCCTTGGTCGGATCTGCAGGTAACTGTCTGTAGTGTTCTTGGTTGTTCAGTTGTCGGTAAATGGGACCCTGTGTGAGAACCTCTCTGGCTACATCGAGGGCATCTTGAAACCCATCGTACAAGGTACACCCAGCTTCTGTCGCGATACGACGGACTTCCTACAGAAACTCAGCACCCATGGACCAGTTGAACCAGGAACATTCCTCGTCACAATGGACGTCTCGGCACTCTACACCAGCATCCCCCATGACGACGGCATTGCTGCAACTGCCTCAGTACTCAACACCGACAACTGCCAATCTCCAGACGCAATTCTGCAACTCATCCGCTTCATTCTGGATCACAACGTCTTCACCTTCGACAACAAGTTCTTCATCCAGACACACGGAACAGCCATGGGGACCAAATTCGCACCCCAATACGCCAACATCTTCATGCACAAGTTTGAACAGGACCTACTCACTGCACAGGACCTTCAACCGATGTTATACACCAGATACATCAATTACATTTTTTTCCTTTGGACCCACGGCGAAGAATCACTGAAACGACTACACGATGACATTAATAAGTTCCATCCAACCATCAGACTCACCATGGACTACTCTCCAAAATCAGTTGCATTCTTGGACACACTCGTCTCCATCAAGGACGGTCACCTCAGCACTTCGCTTTACCGCAAACCCACGGATAACCTCATGATGCTCCACTTCTCCAGCTTCCACCCTAAACACATTAAAGAAGCCATCCCCTATGGACAAGCACTCCGTATACACAGGATCTGCTCAGACGAGGAGGAGCGTAACAGACATCTACAGACGTTGAAAGATGCCCTCGTACGAACGGGATATGGCACTCGACTCATCAATCGACAGTTCCAACGCGCCACAGCGAAAAACCGGACCGACCTCCTCAGAAGACAAACATGGGACACAACCGACAGAATACCCTTCGTCGTCCAGTACTTCCCCGGAGCGGAGAAACTACGTCATCTTCTTCACAGCCTTCAACACGTCATTGATGACGATGAACATCTTGCCAAGGTCATCCCCACACCCCCACTACTTGCCTTCAAACAACCGCGCAACCTCAAACGAACCATTGTGTGCAGCAAATTACCCAGTCTTCAGAACAGTGACCACAACACCACACAACCCTGTCATGGCAATCTCTGCAAGACGTGCCAGATCATCGACATGAATACCACTATTACACGTGAGAACACCACCCACCAGGTACGCGGTACATACTCGTGCGACTCGGCCAGCGTTGTCTACCTCATACGCTGCAGGAAAGGATGTCCCGAAGCGTGGTACATTGGCGAGACCATGCAGAAGCTGCGACAACGAATGAACGGACATCGCGCAACAATCACCAGGCAGGAATGTTCCCTTCCAGTCGGGGAACACTTCAGCAGTCAAGGGCATTCAGCCTCTGATCTCCGGGTAAGCGTTCTCCAAGGCGGCCTTCAGGACCCGCGACAACGCAGAATCGCCGAGCAGAAACTTATAGCCAAGTTCCGCACACATGAGTGCAGCCTCAACCGGGACCTGGGATTCATGTCGCATTACATTCATCCCCCACCATCTGGCCTGCGAAATCCTACCAACTGTCCTGGCTTGGTACAATTCACACCTCTTTAACCTGGGGTTACCCCATCTCTGGATCTGTAAAGATTTAATCACCTGCTAATGGTCGCATTCCAAGCATTGTTTGGCATCTTTGAATTTGTCTATATATGTGTTTCTGGAACAGACCTCTTCATTCACCTGAGGAAGGAGCAGCGCTCCGAAAGCTAGTGACATCGAAACAAACCTGTTGGACTTTAACCTGGTGTTGTAAGACTTTGTACTTTATCCCTGTGGCCAAGATCCTTGCCAGCAATTTTGCATCTACATTTAGCAGGGAGATTGGCCGATACGGCCCACAGCTTTCCGGATCTTTATCCCAGTTCAAGATAAGGGAAATCGATGCCTGCGATAATGTCAGGGGGAGCACTCCCAAATCCTTTGACTCATTAAAGGCTTTACCAAAAGTGGCCCCAGCAACCCAGAAAACCTCTTATAAAACTCAACCGGGTATTCGTCTGGTCCCTGGGCTTTGCCCGATTGCATCGCCCCCAACCCCTCTAGAATCTCCCCGAGCCCAGTTGGGGCACCCACATCGTCCACCAACTCCTCATCCATCCTCAGGAGCTCCAGCCCCCCCTCCCCCCCCATCCCCCCCCCCCCCCCCCCCTCCCTGGCTGGGGGTTCCGATCTAAACAATTTACTGTAAAACTCCTGAAACACATCATTCACCCCCACCGGGTGCAGAACCACCTTCCCCCCCGTGTCCCCCACTTTCCCTGTCTCTCTCGCCACCTCCTGTTTCCTCAGCTGATGTGCCAGCATCCTACTAGCTTTCTCCCCATATTCATAAACCCGCCCCCCCCCCCATATCCTCCTCAGCTGTCCCACCGCCTTATCCGTGGACAGGAGCCCAAATTCCAGCTGCCATCTCTGCGTGCTTTGCAGCACCTCGCCCGTCTCAGCCAACTGGTTTGCTTTTTCCTGGGCACTTCTGGTCTGCTGCTCCATAAACTAGGGGGTCAATCTCTTCTGTTCGCACTTCCACACCTTCTTCCTCCAAAGTTCCTACTACAAACGTGGGCAAAGGCCACGAAAATACCACCACGAGTGGGAGCTACCACAAATGTGACCACTCACTTCATGGCCACCACCGGAAGTCCACTGCTTTATATCATGAGCAATGATAAGAAGATCCGATAGCTTGAAATATAAATCCAACATTGGAAAAATTTATGAAGTTAAATGCATGTAATATTCTCCAACCCCATATGTGTTCTGGTGTTCTGGTTGCAATGGCACACCCAGATCTGTAAAAATCCAACCTTTGATCTGTAGATTTTGCTTTTTTCCCCTGGCCTTTAGTACTACCTCTCAAGTTATGTTACACTGAAACATGTGTACTTATCTTAACTAACCCTATAATGCCACGTGAACATTAACCACACGTTGTCAGAATCAAATAAGAACTGACCAGAGATCAATTTGGAGATCCAAACTCATGCCGCAAGGCCGTGATGCTCAAGCAAATATTCAATGTGAATTTCTAGATGCAATGATAAAATTGAAAAGAAGGGCCGGAAAATAGTTACTACTTGTTATTGATTTGCAGGTGAAAGTTACTCTGGATTGTGTAATGGAAACGGAGGCTGCATTCACTGACATTGGAGACAGTGTAGCTTGTGTGGAACGCCTTCTAAAAGAACTACAACTGCAGGAAGAGAAAGCACAGGTGAAAATGGATAAAAATACATCCAGATCTCTACAAATGAACTCTCCACTCCATGTTTACTCTTGTAAGGTCCTCTAATCCCAGAACAAATTGGAGCAAGTCATTTAAAATTCCCCAGTTAAATCACTGAATGATTCTTTAGTCCATCTGTTCTAGGTTGTAGATATGCTTAATTTGTGTTTCAATCACTTACTGCCTCCAGTATGTATCCAGAATTCCATAAATGGGCTTAATTAACCTAATCTCCTGTGGTTCCATGGTTTTACCAAGATGGTTCAAACACATTCATTACAAACAATGTTACTTTGTGATGCTGTATATCAAAGACCAGTAATGTTCTCATGGACCTTTAGTATAGTTCCCCTAGATCTGCCATTTCTTTCACATTAGGGAACAAAAATCTCGACAACATGGCATTAGGACAAATATTTAGAGCACTGATTAACTGTCATTAGATTTTTGCAAATATTGCATTGGGATGCATAGCTAGAAGTGCCACTGACGAGGCACCAATTCATCATTACGTTCAAATATCTAAATCTGACAATTTAAAAAGTAGAAGCAGATTGGAAGGTGACATATATAATTGAAGGAGTCAATTTTCTAATTATACCTGGTTGGGGAAAGGGAAAACCTCACTCGCTGCCAGTGCATTTTGGAAAATGATGCTCAATATGTTCTTAATCTCAGTGCAACAAATATGGATATATTGTATAAATATGGATACTTATTTTCAGTAATTGTGAAAATCATATTTGCAAATTAAATTAAATGACCGTTGTCACAACAAATATCCAATGCATTCAATGTGACATTCTAAAGAGTGATTTCTACCATTATGAAATTTAGAAAACATTTTTTTAATAATCGTTATTGTCACATGTAGGCTTACATTAACACTGCAATGAAGTTACTGTGAAAATCCTCCAGTCGCCACACTCCGGCACCTGTTCGGGTACACAGAGGGAGAATTCAGAATGTACGAATCACCTGACAGTACGTCTTTCGGGACTTGTGGGAGGAAACCGGAGCACCCGGAGGAAACCCACGTAGACAAAGGGAGAATGTGCAGACTCCGCACAGACAGTGACCCAAGCCAGGAATCAAACCTGGAACCCTGGCACTGTGAAGCAACAGTGCTAACCACTGTGCTACCATGCTGCCCATTAAGCATGTATTGGCAAGGAAATCAAAGAGATTAGGAGGAATCCCCACTGTATCAAGATAATTTATAATTTTTGAGGGCATTGTTCTTGGCACTATTCTTGAGATCTTCTAATGGTAAAATACCATGTATAGTATTATCTCACAAATAAATTAATCCTTTGTCCTCTGATATCGACAACAGCATTTCTAGGTTTATAATGTGTAGCTTGTTTTACTGATGATCTGTTCAAACAACTTTGATTGTCCAGCTAGTGTGTTGTTGTTTGGTTATTTCATTGTCAGATATCTTTCCATCTTTGTTCATAGGGATCATTAGAAAAGGCACAGTTATTAGCTGTGCGTGGAGACCAACTTATCCAAAGCAACCACTATGCCATTGACTCCATCCGACCGAAGTGTAATGAACTCAGGCGTATATGTGATGATTTTACCAACGAAATGAAGAAAAAACATGGCGTGCTTGAAAAATCTCTTGAAGTCCACAAGCAACTGGACAGTGTAATTAATCCATTAGCCTTTAGCAAGTAATCACAAAAGAAATAACGTTATTGGTATCCTATTTTTAATTATTTTACTTTGTTCTTTAAGGCCAAGGAATGGTGTGAAACAGGGATCTATCTCCTGGCATCTCAAGCAGTGGATAAGTGTCAATCGCAAGAAGGAGCTGAAGCGGCACTCCAAGATATTGAGAAGTTCCTCGAAACTGCCAAAGATTACAAACTTATCAATCCAAAAGAGTTTTTTAAACAATTTGAACTGTTTCTTACTTCAGAAGTTAAGGTAAATTAGAAACATGAGTTGACTAACTCAATATTATGATGTTAAATAAATCTGGGTTATTTCATTTTATATATTCTTGAGGATATTAAGTTCAACACAGTCCAAACCTATAGGGATTCTTAAATATATTTTAGTGTAAAATTAACATTACAAATGGATATAAATTATATATAGTCCCCTTCAGAAGTAACCATCATCATTAGAACTGGAAAGTTGAACAGTTGAAGAGAGTTGCCTTAACATCCAGGTTTGAAGAGCGATTGCAGTTGCATAACTGGCAGATGTGGTTTAGAGAAGTGAGTCAGACACTTGAGGGGGATGATTGGAAAGGATTGTATTGAAATTTCTTGGATTGATCTGGAAATCTGAAAGGGAAAAACTGCGGTGGTAGCGTGGAGATATTATTGGCCACAAAATTAAAAGGCGGTTGGAAGTTCTGCTGTGGGTGGTCATTTAAAAAAATTGTCATTCTAAGGCTCAATTGTAATCATGGGTGATAATAATCTCCTGCAATAGACTTTGACATGCGATTGAACAATCTGCATACAATTTGGGATTCATTAAGTTCTTGTCTTTATTA
The DNA here is from genome assembly GCF_047496885.1 of Scyliorhinus torazame. Lineage (NCBI taxonomy): Eukaryota > Metazoa > Chordata > Chondrichthyes > Carcharhiniformes > Scyliorhinidae > Scyliorhinus > Scyliorhinus torazame. The sequence goes on along the minus strand of NC_092720.1, from coordinate 56,976,232 downwards.
AGCAGTACAGTAGGTCATTTCCATAATTAGGAGGGAAGTATTGGATTTATTACTAATTAATGAGTAGTAATTATTCTTTCTTTCTTGGAATAAGGGAATGTCTGCAGTTTAGTGGACATTTGAGAGGAAAAGTGCTTACAAAGGAAATGTGACGAACTAGTTAAAGGGGAGGGTGTGGAGGGAAATAGAATTGCATTAAAGAGGTTTGGTCACATTGCAGAGGCACTTTATTGCAGAAACAAGTTGCGAATAAAAGAGTAAAACTGACATGAAAGAGGGCCTCTGCTGTCCAAGAATATTGCTGGAAATGTCCCTTCTCAGTGAATATTACATTCTTTTTCTGACCCTTGCCCCTTTAACATGCAGGTTAAGCGGTTAAGGGGAACTGTATTAATGAGATGGGTGTGGATGGGCTGTTGTTAGCCTTTCTATCTCATTTTCTTCTTCCATTGCTGACAACTGCATGGTCATTCATTGAGGGAGGTGTTCAGAAGATGTGCATCTCAGGCCTTTTACTCAGCTCATCTCCAATTGGAGGTTAAAAGACACTTAGGATTCAAGGAGGTGATCTGTTTCCTTCAATTTGCTGATTTTGGAAAGCAGCTAGACGATGGTGGCCATTTCTGTAGTCACAGAACTTAAATGAGTGGATGGAAAATCAGATAAGCCCCTTTGGTGTTTGTATTCCTTCCTCATCAATTTTCATATATTCAATGTGCCCATGTGATCAATAGCCTATGGCACAGGAAGTAAAAGTTCACCACGATCACTCAAAATCAGCAGTCACAAATGATTTTTAATCAGTCTCCCAAGTTCTAATGTGTATCTGATTTTATCCTTGACCACGACTCATGTAATATAAATTGTAAACAAAGTTTGTTTTCGCAAATCTCAGTGGTGCAGCAATTTAAAAATATCCTCCACAATTCTCAAGCCACACATGTGGTTTGAATTAAAATAAACATTTTCTTTTACATGTTGTTGAGCTGGATTGAGGAGAGTAAGAGGAAAAACTAGGAGCCCGATTCTCCAGAAAGATGACTATGTATGGTAATATTAATTGGTCCACTTAACGAGGCCTCACAGTCTTCACGTCGCAAATGAAGGCTCGCCAGCCAATTTGCCGGGACTGCGCTTACCAGCCCCCCCGCTAACAAGGTCAAGCAGCACTTGCTCAGCCAATTCCACTCAGCTTGCCGCCATGGTGCCAAGAAGACAGGCCCCAAGCTTTGGAGATGCAGACCTGGGGAGGCTCCTGGATGCAGTGGAGGGCAGGAGGGATGTCCTGGGCTGGATTCTCAGATTCCCGACGCCGAAATCGTGTTCAGCAGGGGACGGACGGAGAATGCCCGATGATGTCCAAATTGGGGGGGGGGGGGGGGCAGTTATACGATGCTACGCCCCTTGAAAAGCGGCGTACTCCACAGCCTCAGGCCACTGCCTGAGGCCGGCCTGCGATGCTCTGTGTCCGACCGGCCAAGTACCCAACGGCGTGGGACACGTGTGTCACCCGTGGTAAACTCAGCGTGGCGGCTGCAGACTCAGTCCGGCATGGCCACAGTCGGGAGAGAGCCGGACCGCGGGCTGAAGGGGCTTCATTCAGGGCTGGGGGCACTGCGGGGGAGGTCCGGGGTGCACGAGCAGCCGAAGGGGGTTGTTATTTTTGCGGTCCAGGTCCGCAGGCTGAGCCCACCATGAAGCACGGCGCAGCCGCTGCAGGCAACCACTGTGCGCATGCGCGGCCATGGACCTGGGCCATATCAGCAGCTAGAGCTGGGAGATCTATGCTGCCTGGCTGCTTGTACCCCCTGGAGCAAGGAATCAGTGGCCATTTTGCAGCCCCACCCTCCATCAGCGCAGATACACAGCTCGGTGGCAAACATTAGTGGTCAGGCTTCTGGGGCACAATCTGGTGAGCACCACACAGTTGCTGATGAACATCGGGGGGGAGGCAGGAGCATCTGCAGATACTTCTGCTGCCGTCATCTCCAGCATCTGGCCGCCTGGCCTACCAGCAGCACCACTAGGGCCTGTTCTGTGGGGTACAAAATACTATCCACACCGTTCAATACCTGTAAGGAATTGGGAGACGGTGTTAGACTGACAAAGCAGTAGCTCCCACCCCGCGAGCCTCCATTCCCCCATTGATTCCCTCCCTTCCCCCATGCCCGGAATGCCCAGCCCACGCATTCCTGGCCGCAGCAGGCCCCCCTCAACGGACCCCAGACCTTGTACCCCAGACACTTCCACATGGCCTCACCTGGACCGGATGCTGGTTCCCCTTCCTGAGGCACTCACCCCCACCAGCCATGGACATGTCTGCGGAGCTGTATCCCATCCCCTGGGTGTTCAGGTGTTGCCTCCCGCAGTGTTCAGGCACAGTGTCCATGTACCACGATCTGATTGGGATGCTGGGCAATGACTCCCACACGCTACATGGCCCGCCCACCCAAGGGAATCCACTTGGGTTGTGTGAAGTGCTCACTTAACCCCGACTGCCAATTCTCTGTAAGCAATAGCCTTCGGCCATTTGGCCAGAGGCCTCGGTAGTCAGTGCAGGTTAGCGATGATTGGTGGGGCAGACAGGCAGGGGCAAGGGTTGCTCTTGGAATGGGTGCACATGATCCAGGGGTTGTCATGGTGGACCCTTGTGCGGTTCCCCCCCTTTCCCATGGCGGCCCATCCCGAGGAAGGTGCGCCCCTCTCCCCCCAGCCGAGGGTACCCTACCCCCACCAAGCATGGCGATGGGGATGGCAAGCCCCCGGGCTCTTTCCCTGTGAGCAAAGATGGCTACTCACCTCCTTGGCTCCCCACAGAAGCCCTTCCGTCAGGTTCATGTTTTCGAAAAAGAGTACTAATCAGCACCTGTGTGGCCACTTTCTGGGGAGGGCGCTGAATCACAGGAGGATGTTGGTTATGGGGTGGCTCCCGTTAATTGTATGGAAATAGGGATTAAGTGGAGATAATTGGTTCCTCGCCACATTACGGCAGGATCCCGATTTTGCCTACGTGAGCAGGCCGGTTGCATCGCAAACTGGCGCCGTTCTCATTTTTGACCTCTCCCGCTATTCACCGGCCTCGTTTCCCTCGAGCGAGAATGCAACATGGCTGGAGAATTACACCCTAGGAAACTAAAAGAGGCGAAACATTTGTTTTGTTCATGCATTTGGGGCCAGTGTTCCCGAGCTGTCCAGAAAGTGTTAAAAGATATTAGGGTAAATAGCGACAGAAACTAAGTCAAAATAATACTTGGTTCATGTGGAGTACTGTGCTCAATTTTGGTCTCAATTACAGAAAACAGATTGGACCGAGTTCAGTAGAGAGTTACAAGGTTCTGGGCAACTGAAGCATTATTTACTCCCTTTTGGATTCCAACTCCCTAGAGATCAAAAAAAATCCATCAGTGTTTTTGTGAATATCTACACTGACATTTAGATATCAGTGCATACAGAACCACAGCTCCTGGTCATCATTATGGAAACATTCGAATATTTTTTCTTCATTCAAGGTTGATTACATCATACTTCCACACATTGAACTCCATTTGCTGATCTGTGCCTTTTATTTCAACTATCTCGATTTCAAAGCTACAGCTGACCAATCAATCAATTAATTTAGTAAGAATCCAAGCCATAATGACCACGGAGTCAGAACTAGTATTGCTTCCTGTAGCTGTATCTTGGGACCAAAGTTGAATTGCAAGCTTGAATTGCAGCCCGAACGCACTATGTCCCTGGCCCCCACACAGGCCACCTTGAGGTGGACGTTGGAATCTAAAAATGGAAAGAAAAGAAGCCAAGGTGTAGAGAGCAGAAAATTGGTGATGTAAAGCAAAAAAACAAGTGCTTTAATACTGCTTTCATTTCTGTTGCAGGCCAACATACAGACAATTCTTCAGAAGCTTGAAAATGTCCAAGAAATGTTTGAAAAACGTCAAGCTAGTTTGAAGAAGTTAGCAGCCAAACAAACTCGACCAGTTCAACCTGTAGCCCCACGTCCTGAATCATCTCCAAAGCGCTCTTCACCAAAACCAGTCAGAGCACCTGTCCTCAGTAAGTGGTAGAAAATCTCCTCCATTGCTCAGAACACCTTGCAAAATGACTGTTGTGCAATATGGGATGAATTGAATGATTTTTATCAGCTTTATAGATTTTGACATCAGATTGTTACAACCCAGTAGAGAACTAAAATTCAAGTAACTGATTTCTCTGATATAGAACATAGAACATTACAGCACGGTACAGGCCCTTCGGCCCTCGATGTTGCGCCGACCTGTGAAACCACTCTAAAGCCCATCTACACTATTCCCTTATCGCCCATATGGCTATCCAATGACCATTTGAATGCCCTTAGTGTTGGCGAGTCCACTTCTGTTGCAGGTAGGGCATTCCACGCCCTTACTACTCTCTGAGTAAAGAACCTACCTCTGACATCTGTCCTACATCTATCTCCCCTCGTGCTAGACATCGCCATCCGAGGAAAAAGGCTCTCACTGTCCGCCCTATCCAATCCTCTGATCATCTTGTATGCCTCAATTAAGTCACCTCTTAACCTTCTTCTCTCTAATGAAAACAGCCTCAAGTCCCTCAGCCTTTCCTCATAAGATCTCAAGTCCCTCAGCCTTTCCTCATAAGATCTTCCCTCCATACCAGGCAACATTCTGGTAAATCTCCTCTGCACCCTTTCCAATGCTTCCACATGCTTGCTATAACGCAGCGACCAGAATTGCACGCAATACTCTAAATGCGGCCGCACCAGAGTTTTGTACAGCTGCAACATGACCTCATGGCTCCAAAATCAATCTCTCTACCAATAAAAGCTAACGCACCGTACGTCTTCTTAACAACCCTCTCAACCTGGGTGGCAACTTTCAGAGATCTATGTACATGGACACCGAGATCTCTCTGCTCATCCACACTGCCAAGAATCTTACCATTAGTCCAGTACTCTGTCTTCCTGTTATTACTTCCAAAATGAATCACCTCACACTTTTCTGCATTAAACTCCATTTGCCACCTCTCAGCCCAGCTTATCTATGTCCCCCTGTAACTTGTAACATCCTTCCGCACTGTCCACAACTCCACTGACTTTAGTGTCATCTGCAAATTTACTCACCCATCCTTCTACGCCCTCCTCTATGTCATTTATAAAAATGACAAACAGCAGTGGCCCCAAAACAGATCCTTGTGGTACACCACTAGTAACTGGACTCCAGTCTGAACATTTCCCATCAACCACCACCCTTTGTCTTCTTCCAGCTAACCAATTTCTGATCCAAACTGCTAAATCACCCTGAATCCCATGCCTCCATGATAAATTCCATGATATCCTATAGACATCATGCATTCTGTAAAAATACACAATTATTCTCTAGTAAATGCACAGTAATGGTTTTTATTTCAAGCCACCTTACCTTTTACCATAATGGGCTGGATTTTAAAGATCCAGCAGGCATGTTTCCTGCAGGGAGCACATAAACTGGCATGGGCACCCATCCCACCGCCTTTCTGCCAACCCCCGAGCTCATGCCCATAATGAGGGGGATGGACAGGCACCAGTTAACTGCCTGCCCGGCATATTAAAATGATAATTTAAGCGTCAATTAGGCTTGACATCAAGCCCATTGACATTAATATTATGCTGCACACACCATACCATAATACATGTGGGCAGCAGGGCAGGAGCACAAAGTCACATTTTAAACCTCAAATGGTTAAAGTGTGGGAAGGGGGGGGATTCACTCTTCGGAGCCTGTCCTTTGCCAATCGTGGAGTGGTACCCCTTAGACTGAATATCACCTTCCTTCCTAATCACTCCCTCTCTTAAACCTACCACTCCCCCCACTTCCCCTATCACTCAAACGTACCCGGCCCAATACCCTGGACTTAACCTTCTGGGAATTCTAGATTCTAGACCTTGGTTTCCTCTCTTCAGCTGCACTCCTGGCAGCTTCCAGTGATGCCCTCCTTGCACTGCTGGGACTGATGGGGTTGGCAGCTCCAGAGGGCAGGACGTAGCTACTCAGCCTTCGTTAACGAGTTCCACAGGACTTTATTAGTGGGTTAGGTGGATTGGCCATGATAAATTGCCCTTCGTGACCAAAAAGGTTAGATGGGGTTATTGGGTTACAGGGATAGGGTGGAAGTGAGGGCTTAAGTGGGCCGGTGCAGACACGATAGGCCGAATGGCCTCCTTCTGCACTGTATGTTCTGTGTTTATTGCTGTGGGGCTACTGAATATATTGTCGGTCAGCTTCACGCCTATATGGATTCATGGGTCATGCCGTCTGGGCTCCTGTATTATCCAACCCATCATCTGTATTAAACATACAACCATTCATTCACTATTAAACAAACAGTAAAGGTTTTTATTTCAAGTCACTGAATCGTCCATTTCTTCACTTGCAGAGCCATAATGACTCGCCAATTATCCTGTAGCTCATTGCAGCCACATCAAAAAGATGCTTTTTAAAAGCAAACACAACAAATTTTTACTTAATTCTATCTGGAATACAAGGAATAAAATGTAATATTCAACTTAAAGCCTCTCTTTTCTATAATGCATTTTGAACAAAACATTGTCCGCGATTTTCTGGCCACCCTGCGGCGAGCTTTCTCGCGGCGGAGTCGGCAACCTATTGGCCACCAGTGAGATCTTCCATCCTGCCGAAGTCCAAGCAATTTACATAGTTCACCAGCCCTGCCTCGGGGATCAAATTCCCACCAGTGGAAAGTGGTGAAAAATCCCACCATTCTGTTTACCATGAATCCTAGTATAAGTTTAATGTTATTTTCTAACATGTCAAGCAATATTCCATAATCTTTGCTGAAACAAGAAATGTCATCAGTTATTTTTGAGCATGAAGGGACATTAGGATATCAGACCTTTTCTTTCACTAGGTTTGCTAATTCTAATGAACTCTACTATTTGGCTATCATAGGGGAGGTCCTGTTGTGTTGCTCCTTTTCTTTCTCAGCCTTCTTTTAAAAAAAAATTTTGAGTACCCAAATATTTTTTTTCCAATTAAGGGGCAATTTAGCGTGGCCAATCCACTTACCCTGCACATCTTTGGGTTGTGGGGGTGAAACCCACGCAAACACGGGGAGAATGTGCAAACTCCACATGGACAGTGACCCAGGCCGAGATCGAACCCAGGTCATAGAATCATAGAATTTACAGTGCAGAAGGAGGCCATTCGGCCCATCGAGTCTGCACCGGCTCTTGGAAAGAGCACCCTACCCAAGCCCACACCTCCACCCTATCCCCATAACCCAGTAACCCCACCCAACACTAAGGGCAATTTTGGATACGAAGGGCAATTTAGCATGGCCAATCCACCTAACCTGCACATCTTTGGACTGTGGGAGGAAACCGGAGCACCCGGAGGAAACCCACGCACACACGGGGAGAACATGCAGACTCCGCACAGACAGTGACCCAAGCCGGGAATCGAACCTGGGATCCTGGAGCTGTGAAGCAATTGTGCTAACCACAATGCTACCGTGCTGCCCACTGGGTCATCAGTGATATAGGCAGCAGTGCTAACCACTGCATCTCTTTCTCAACCTTTAATAAAAGTAAAAGTTTACTATACCTAAATGACCCCAAAAGTAAATGTAATCCATTTTTATCCTGAGCAAAATCACAAAGAGCATAATACAAACGACCACGGATCCAGTTAGATTTTGTTTTGGTACACAATAGCAGCAAGTACAGCATTTTTAACTCTCTTATCTTTACACTGCTTATTAATCAGTTCAAAGCCCTCGGAGCAAAGTCTGAAGTGTGGGAGCATGAATTGTAGCATTATTTTATCTTAGTAGAAATAGAGATAGACTACATAAATACAACCAAAGAGCAAACTTTTGCTGAAATCTCTTGAAAAGGCCAGGCAGGATCTGTGAAGAGAACGGGCAAATGTTTTATGGTGTAGACTCTTCTCCAGATGTGGAAGATATAGCAGGTGAAGACCAGTTTAAAAAGGAACAGAACAAGCATTCTGTTTTGTTCCATTAAAGGCCAAAGCAAGCTGGGAAAACTTCGACCTGGTCTATGAGGCACTTTGCTCTTGACTTTGACAACTACAGGCCTAATATATCATTAATTTTCTCTCTGGCATAAGGTAATGACAACAGGAGATGGATGAATTGCTGTTCCCCTGCCTTTGACTAGCACCTTTAGCATAATAAAATATCCCAATGTATTCCACAGAGGCATCATAAAACAAAATATGACACCAAGCCATAAAAGGAAATATTATGGCTGATGAACAAAAGCTTGGTCAAGGATGTACGGTTTAAGGAGTATCTTAAAGGAAGAAAGTGAGGTAGAGACACAGAGGTTTAAGGGACAAATTCTAGGTCATAGGGACTAGGCAGCTGGAGACAGGACCACCACAATTACACCGAGGATGCTCAGGAAGCTGGAATCAGATGAGTGCAGATATTGTCTCCGTCTAGTATCACTTTTGCCATTTAACCATTACCTGTTCTCTAGTTAAGCATTTCACAGATCAATCTGTATTCTTTTCCAGTATGAATGTCTGTGTTCTTTTATCCCTCCCCCTTATTCGTTCTTTTTATTAATCCTGTACATCTGTATTATCTTCCACTTCTGAGGAAAGGTCCATGCACAAAATGGTTGGTCTATTCACTCTACAGAACCCAACTGCTGATGCACAAATAAGACTGATATTTTGTGATGGGTATGAGTAGGTAACCTAGAACATTACCAATGCTTATCCTGAGGCAGCACCTAGTCCCTGATATGTCAGTTGTGTAGTAGCAGTACATCCGAGTCAGATTGTAAAGTCAAGTCCCTCTCCAGAGATTTGAACACAAAAATCTAAGCTGATACTACAATTAAGTTCGGAGGGAGTGTGGCATTGTCAGCGATGAACGGGCTGGATTCTCCGCCGCGCCACATTTCTGTTTCACCCCGCCGGCGGGATGCTCTGTTATGCCAACTGGTCAATGGGGTTTCCCATTGTGGGGCAGCCCCACGCCGTCGGGAAACCGCCGGGCTGCCAGCAAAACGGAGCGTCCCGACGGCGGAGAATTCAGCCCGCTGTCTTCTGAATGAGACTTTAAACCATGAATTTATCGGCTCTCTCAGGTGAACCTGATCCATTTGGTGTTGTTTTCAAGAGAGAGGAGTTACCCCCAATGCAAACTCATTCCCAAGAATCAGGTTCAGTGCTGCCTCCTTTCTCAACGGACTGGAAACATACTGCTGTAGAAAAGTTTCCTGAACAATTTCTAGGAACTCTTGCCCCTCTCTGCCCTTTACACTGCTGATTTCATAGTTTATATTTGGATAATTAAAGTCCCCCATTATAACTACTTTATACTGTTGCACTTCTCTGTAATTTCCCACTAGTTTGTGGCCTATAGACTACACCGAGCAATGTAATTGCACCTTTTGTCTTCCTGAGCACCGGTCAAATAGATTCTGACCATGACCACTTCGGTGACCTCCTCTTTCAACAGGTCCGTTATGGCCACAACATTGTATTTCAACACGGCAATCTACACCTGTAACTCACCAATCTCTACCACAAATTCACAAACATGCAGATTTAAATTTTACTACTTTCTCTCTTACTCTAACCCCACTTATTAACTTATCATTCGATATTCTACTGGTATCTCTCTCTCCCAGTGTTCTGTGCACCGTAATATTTTTTCTACGACATTATCTCCTGGTTCCCACACCCTTGCCAAGCTAGTTTAAACCCTCCCCAATAACACTGGCCAAACGCCCCACCAGGAACTCAGTCCCTGTTCTAATCAGGTGCAACCCATCCAGCCTGTACAGGTCCCATCACCCCAGACCCAGGTCCAATGTTCCCAGAATTTAAAGTCCTCCCTTCAGCACCATCTTTCCAGCCACACGATCTTCTGTTTTATCTTCCTGTTTCTATACTCATTTGCATGTGGTGCTGCAAGCAATTCAGGGATGACTACTTTTTGAGGTAATGCTTGCGAATTTTCTTTATTTCCTTAAATTCTGACTTCATGACGACACCACTCTTTCTGCCCACGTTGGCCACCTCCCCCATCGAAATGCTCTTCAGCCATTCGGTGACATTCTTCAGCCAGGAATGGCAGCATTCCATTCTGGGTTCATATCTGTGGCCAAGGGAATGCCATCTATTCCCGGAACTATTGAATCACCCATCACTGGGCAGCATGGTAGCATGGTGGTTAGCACAATTGCTTCACAGCTCCAGGGTCCCAGGTTTGATTCCCGGCTTGGGACACTGTCTGTGTGGAGTCTGCACGTTCTCCCCGTGTGTGCGTGGGTTTCTTCCGGGTGCTCCGGTTTCCTCCCACAGTCCAAAGATGTGCAGGTTAGGTGAATTGGCCATGCTAAATTACCCATAGTGTTCAAAATTGCCCTCAGTGTTGGGTGGGGTTACTGGGTTATGGAGATAGGGTGGAGATGTGGGCTTGGGTAGGGTGCTCTTTCAAAGAGCTGGTGCAGACTCGATGGGCCGAATGGCCTCCTTCTGCACTGTAAATTCTATTAAATCTATGAAATCGATTGCTCTCCTAATCTTCCTTGTGCACCCCTGTACAGCTGAGCCACCTGTGATGTCATGGACTTAGCCCTGTCTGCATTCCCCAGATGAACGATCGCCCTCATCAGTATTCAGAACTGAATACTGGTTGCAGAGTGGGATGCACTCAGGGGGCTCCTATGCTACCTGCCTATTTATTTTTGACTGACTGGCAAGTCCCTCATTTCCTCTCTCCCAACACACTCTTAAGCTGTGTGGTAACCACATCTGTAAAGTGCTATCCATGAAATTCTCAACCTCACAGATGGACCACAGAGATGCCAGCTGTTACTCAAGTTCTGAAACCAGGAGCTCCCGCTGATGCAAATGACAACATTTCCTGCACGAATGGCTATCCAGGACATCAGAAGCATCCTGGAGTTCTTACATAGCACTAAGATGTGCACTCTCGAGACCTGACAGTTCCCTGTTAGTTAATAACATTACTACTTTTAATAAATATCACTACTGTAAATAAACCTTTATCAGTGCTAATAAACCTTATTACTGTAAGAAGTCTTACAACACCAGGTTAAAGTCCAACAGGTTTGTTTCGATGTCACTAGCTTTCGGAGCGCTGCTCCTTCCTCAGGTGAATGAAGAGGTATGTTCCAGAAACATATATATAGACAGATTCAAAGATGCCAGACAATGCTAGGAATGCGAGCATTAGCAGGTGATTAAATCTTTACAGATCCAGAGATGGGGTAACCCCAGGTTAAAGAGGTGTGAATTGTGTCAAGCCAGGACAGTTGGTAGGATTTCGCAGGCCAGATGGTGGGGGATGAATGTAATGCGACATGAATCCCAGGTCCCGGTTGAGGCCGCACTCATGTGTGCGGAACTTGGCTATAAGCTTCTGCTTGGCGATTCTGCGTTGTTGTGCGTCCTGAAGGCCGCCTTGGAGAATGCTTACCCGGAGATCAGAGGCTGAATGCCCTTGACTGCTGAAGTGTTCCCTACCAAAGTGCAGAACTTCACATTTTCCTACATTATATTCCACCTGTCAAGTTGCTGCCCACTCAGTTAACCTGTCCTTCTGTGGACTCGGTCATCCTCAGCATTTGCCTTCCCACCTATCTTTGTGCCATCCCCAAATGTGGCAAGAGTTGCATTCACTTCCCTTGTCCAAATCATTAACATATATTATAAATCATTGTGGTCCCAGCACAGATCCCTGTGGCACTTCACCAGTTACAATTTGCCATCCTGAGAATGCCCCTCTTATCCCAACTCTGTCTTCTTTCAGTTAGCCAATCATCTATCCATGTTAATATGCTACTCCCAACTCTTAGCTTAAGTAGGCTTTTGTCTGGTACCTTATTGAACACTTTTTGGAAATTCAAGTATATTACAGTTACTGGTTCCCCCTTCATCTATCCTGCTCGTTACCACCTCAAACAATTCTAATAAATTGGTCAGGCATGGTTTTCCCTTATTGAAGCCACGCTGACTCTGCTTGATTATATTATGTATTTCTAAATGCTCTGCTATTACATCCTATATAATAGACTCTAACATTTCCCAATGGCATGTTAAGCTAACCGGCCTATAGTTACCTGTTTTTGTCCCCCTCCTTTTTGAATAAAGGCATTACATTGAGAGTTTTCTAATCGTCTGGGACTTTTACGGATTCTTGGAAGATTACGACCAATGCATCCTTTATCTCTAGTGCTTTCAAGAACACTTGCACAGGGAATACAGGGAATGCCAAAATTGGAAATCAGTAACGTGAATGTAGTCCAAAGAAGTTTTTTTTTTTAAAAAGAGAGATATGGCAACCGTTGTTCAATGTATTTCCCAGGAGAAATCAGCTCAAATTATTGAATATCTGCAAGTTGTATCAGAGCTCAGTGAACTCAGGTTCAGTTATTGAGGAGAAAATATCACGCAAGTAGGAAGTTCAAGTATAGGTAATCTTGCCCCTCAAATCTTCCCCGCCATTGAACAAGATCATGGCTGATCTTCTACCACAACTCTACCCTAAGTGTATACTCCAGCCTGTGCAGTTAAACACGGAAATCCCACGGCTCCTCTTCACAGGATGTGAAGTTTCCACATACATATTGAAAACCAGCAAAAGCCCCAGGGGGAAAGTTAAGCCTGGTTGAATGAAGTCAAATTGTGTTTTAAAACATTTTTAAGAAAAGATTTTCAAATATAACACCATCAACAATTACAATATTTCAAACCCCCCACACCCAAAAAACAAAATGAACAAAAAACAATCCCCCCTCCCCACAAAACATCTGACAGTGACCAACTCCCCGAAGTGCGAAATGAATGGCTGCACACCACCAGCCGAGCTCCCCCTCCCACTTCCTCTTAACATCATTCAGTGGAACCTGCTCCATCATCACGAGGCAACTATTAATGTCCAACATCTTCCCTTCCCTTACATGCTCCACCGAAAGAACCCTATCCATCAACGGGGCAAAGAGGTGCTCGGGGATGAAATAAATCTCTTTGCGTACAAAGGCTTGTACCAAGATTCGCTCTGGAGAGCCAGTACTTGCCCACCCATTCATCAAAATTAGCAAACATCCCATCTATAAATAAATCCCCAAACACTCTTACCCTGCCTCCCTCCATTTTCCAAATACCAAGTCCAAAGATGCCAGTACAAAACGATGATTCTTACAGATTGGGCCCAAAAATGACATAGCACCCAGCTTATAATGCTGCCTAAACTGTCTCGTATTCTCAAGATGGCCTCCACCACCGGACTGGAAGTCCATATAGCCGGGGAGAATGGAAGGGGAGTCGTAACCAAGGCCCTCAAACTGGAGCCTCTGAGGTATCTCCCTCCATCCGACCCCAAAACAGATTACGTCCACCTTTACCACCCCGCAGCCCCCCAATATTCACCGGCCAATAATAAAATAATAGATAGGGTAAAGGCACACCACCACCCCTCTCCCCGACTGCCTATCCCTTTGCAAAAACATCCCGCCAGTCCATGGAGTCTTACCCACCCAAATAGTAGATGATAAAATTTTACTAACTTTCACAAAGAAATAAAAATTAGAAGGCACTGAAACGAAAATAAAAACCTTAGGAGAATTTTTCATTTTTAACCAACTGAACCTACCCACCAAGATCTGCGGGAGGTTTTCCCACCTCCACAGGTCAGCCTTCACCGCCAAAATTCAGTTTATGGAGTGGGCCACCCGGATTCCCAGATAACGGACCTGGCCATGTGAAAGGGCGACATTTCCAGGTCGGCTTCCCACCCTGGGAGAGTCGCCAGAAACCATTAGTTTTTTCCCCCAAGTTTAATTTATACCCAGAGAAGGAGCCAAACCTCCCAGGCAGTTTTATTATCTCCGCTACACTGGCAAGAGGGTCTGTCACATACTCTATGCTCTGCTCCCCCTCTCTATTCCCCTCCACTCTGTTCACCCTCTCTATCCCCCTCCTCTTCAGAGATAACCTCAACGCTATGGCCAGAGGCTCAATCGCCAAGGCAAACAATAGTGGGTATAGTAGACACTCGCCTCGTGCCTCTTAGCAGTTGAAAATACTTGGAACTCAAAGCATTCATTTGAAAGCTCGCATTGAGGGCCTTATACAAGAGCTGGATCCAAGCTATAAATCTAGACCCAAAGCAAAACTTCCCATGGGCAGCATAATGGCAGTGGTTAGCACAGCTGCCTCACAGCACCAGGGACCCAGGTTCAATTCTGACCTCGGGTGACTCTGTGGAGTTTGTACATTTCTCCTGTGTCTGTGTGGGTTTCCCCTGGGTGCTCAGATTTCCTCCCACAGTCCAAAGGTTAGGTGGTTTAGTCATACTAAAATGTCCACGATGTCCCAAGGTTAGGTGGAGTTACATGGATGGGGCGAGGGATTGAGTTTGGGTAGAATGCTCTTTTGGAGGGTCGGTGCAGACCTTCTGCACTGTAGGGATTATATGATTTCAAACAAATAACCCTACCCCACCCTATCAAATGTCTTTTCTGCATCTAACTCAGGGGCTGGAGAGGGGGTGGCAAAATAACATTAAGCAGTCTCCAACGTTGGCCAACAACTGCCAACCCTTAACAAACCCCATCTGCTCCTCAGGTATAACCACTGGGAGGTAGGGCTGTAGGCGCATGGCCAGGACCTTCACAACAATTATGTATTCAGTAATGAAATAGGATGATACGGTGCATGCCTGCCAGACCCTTATCTTTCTTTACGATCAAGGAGATCGATGACTGCACCAATGTAGCCCTCAACCTCCCAGAGACATTGAATCCTGAAACACTTCTAACAGCAACAGGGTCAACTGTCCTGTCCTCTTATAAAGTTCGATCGGGAATCTGATGGCCTGACACCTTACAGTTGCATCAGAGCCATGCACTTCATCACCTCCTCAAAGGTCAGCAGGGACGCCAGTTCCTCCCTTCTCTCCTGCTTCACCATTGGGATCGACAAACCATCCAAGAAATCAAACATTGATGACCCTTCCTTGGGGGGATTTTGACGTGTAACGGTTATGGTAAAAAAATCTCGAAAGTCTCATTAACCTTGGCTGGAACAGAGGCCAACCTTTCACTATTTCCTGAGAAGTGGCATGTCGCCTCAGCTGATGCGCTAACTGGCGACGGACCTTCTCCTCATGTCCATAAAAAGCCCCCCTCGAACGTTGTAGCTGGCACACAATCCTGTCCGTTGAAAGCAGCCCAAAATCCAACTGTCACTTCTTAATGCTTCCCAGTAGTTTCATTGTCTGACTAACCGAGTATTGGTGATCCATCTCCAGGATGGCAGCCACCAACTTCTATCTCTCCACCCTTCACTCTTCTCCTTTGTGCCGTATAAGAAATGATCTATACTCTAATAACCACCTTCAAAACCTCCAACAACTTGGAAGATGAGATCGCCTCTCTTCTGTTAAACGCCAGATGCTCCTCAATGGCAGAGGAACCCCTCTCTCAGAATCCCTTACCACCAACAGCAATGTCGCCAACCTCCACAGGGGAAGGCACTGAGCAGGTCCCAACCCCACCACTAAATCCATGTGGAACATGATCAGAGATCACTATTGCCAAATATCCTGCCTCACCACTCCCGGCAGCACGGACCTACGTACCACAAAGAATTGGATCCTAAAATATACCTGATGTATCTGGGAGAAAAAAATACTAGTCAAATTGTGTTTTTAACAACACTATTGAACAACCTCGGGTCCTAAAATCAAATTTTATATTTATAATAAATAAAATTGCTTATTGTCACAAGTAGGCTTCAAATGAAGTTACTGTGAAAAGCCCCTAGTCGCCACATTCCGGCACCTGTTCGGGGAGACTGGTATGGGAATTGAACTGTGCTGCTGGCTTGCCTTGGTCTGCTTTCAAAGCCAGCGATTTAGCCCTGTGCTAAACCAGCCCCTAGGGATTTGTGGGATGCTTTGCGCCTTTAACCACATATCTTTGCTGTCGCTAAGAGGTTGTGACAAGAGGTTAATGGGGCCATAAATACATGTTGTGGCTCTTCTGTCCATATTTTTATTTTTTTAAAACCTCTAGCACTTATGCTTTATATTTCAGCTTTGGGATCTCCTATAGCTAGCACCAGAGTTAACGTCATGTTGGGAAAGGCAAAATCCATGCTCAGAGCTCACTTAGTCTTTGGGAGAGCTTTCTTCAAAGTCAGCAACAAGCACTCTCTTCACGGCTGACCTCAAGATCTAGGCCGTTATTGGCACAGGACTGAAATAAGACATCTTATTAACTTCACATAAAAACTAAGCTGGGAGCTCTCCAACATATGGGATTCAGGGTACTGCATATGTACCAAGGGACTACTGTATTGTGGAAACATGGCATGGGCTGGATGGACCAATCATCTCTGGCTTGAAATAGTTGCTATTTCCTTTAGCATCGTAGAATCATAGAATTTACAGTGCAGAAGGAGGCCATTTGGCCCATCCGAGTCTGCACCGGCCCTTAGGAAAGAGCACCCCATTTTAGCCCACGCCTCCACCCTATCCCTGTAACCCCATTTGGGCAATTTATCATGGCCAATCCACCTAACCTGCACAACTTTGGACTGTGGGAGGAAACCAGAGCACCCGGAGAAAACCCATGCAGACATGGGGAGAACGTGCAGACTCCGCACAGAGTGACCCAAGCCGGGAATCGAACCTAGGACCCTGGCACTGTGAAGCAACTGTGCTAACCACTATGCTACCGTGCTGCCCTCTGAACTACCGAAGGCTAATGACAAATCTGCTGAAACCCAATGTACCAGATCATTTCAGAGGTTTCAGCGGACTGGTGGGTTCTGGTCGCTACACACTATGTTATGGAACAATGTGCAAATTATTAGTCTATGTTGTTCACATGTGTATAAATTTTGACAAATCGGATTTATTTTATACAGCTAGCCAGTTCAAGGGTCTTTCCTAAATTACATTATGCAATCAAGTGCTAACATTTTTGCAAT
This sequence comes from Scyliorhinus torazame, assembly GCF_047496885.1. Classification (NCBI taxonomy): domain Eukaryota; kingdom Metazoa; phylum Chordata; class Chondrichthyes; order Carcharhiniformes; family Scyliorhinidae; genus Scyliorhinus; species Scyliorhinus torazame. The sequence continues at coordinate 56,959,235 of NC_092720.1, read as the reverse complement.
AGGGTGCATTGTTCCCCTTTGCTAACAATGAGCTTTTCTTTATTATTCCCACAGCTCCCAGCAGAAGGAGTTTAGATAACATCAGCAATTTAAAGCCACTTACAGAAACAGAATTAGCAAGGAAACGAAACATGAAGAAACCCAAAGGAAACTTAAAGGTAAGGACATATCTGTTGGCGTTTGCAATGGTTTAGCTCCAACGTTAAAACACACACAGAAACATTTACACAAGAGGATGTCTAAAATGAACAGTTTCAAGCAAAGCATTGTAGATTCAAATATTTGTTTAAACCTATTTCTTTAGGTTAAGTTTCACTGTTGAGAGGAAACCAGTCTGACACCCGATTAGGGCTACTACCAATTAATAAGAAAAATACAATGCCAGACCTCAATTTCCCATCACTTTCTTTAATTTAACCTTTGAAGGTGGAGCAGCAAAACCACAGCAAAGTCAGTGTTGTGCTAAAGGGGAACAGAGCTAAAAGGGAGGAAATGGAGGCAAACATCGGAAATATAAACTGAAAATACTGGATAAACTCAGCAGGTCTGGCAGCATGTGGAAAGGAACAAAGGGTTAATGTTTCAATGTTAACTCGGTTTCTCTCTCCAGATGCTCTTGAACCTGCTGACTTTATCCAGCACTTTTTATTTTTATGCCGAATAAATGCAAGGTCTTCATTCCATCACTTCCTTTTTAACCAAATTTATTTTTGCTTCAGAGGCAGTTACAACTAAAACAATTTGGGTTAGGAAGGTAGCTGGAAATAGACCTTAACTCACAATATACAAGTACGAACCAATATTCAGAACAGCAAGGTGTAAGATTGTAGTCTTCAAAAGTAAGTGGGTGGCAGATCCGATGTTTTCTCAAGATTGTCAAGAAAGAATTTGAATTGTACAGAAGTGCAATCTGGCTGGAGATTTGGTCTGCCTGAACTTCTGGAGGAACATTGTCAGTTAAAGCAGAAACAGAATGAGGTTTAGTTTATGCACGAGAGTTATACATTTATTGTATTCAGCCAGAGTCAAGTCCTTTGCTGCCTCAGTGATGTAAAAAAAGTGCTGCAATGTAAGAATGTGCTGTGTAATTACATGGCTTCCCTCTCCTACCCCTGTCCCTTTCAGATTGAAGTGATGCACGAAGCCAGCCAGGGGGGATCCAGTCATGTACAAGTAACAGCCGAAAGCGAAGAGAACTTGTCAACAAGGAGAAGGTGAGAAAAGTATCCAAATTTCTTCAGGTCTGTGCAGGAAGTCACTGGGTCAGTGTGCATTGCACATAATTATACTTTGCAGAACGCAAAGTATAATTGTAGGGCAAACATTATACTTTGCGTTCTGCAACTATATTGTAGGGCAAACATTCTTAACTGGTTTATACCGCAGAATAATTATGGCTTTAAACAGGAGAAAGGAAAGGGCTGAACAGATACTTCACTGTGCCATTTTCCAGTCCTTCCTTTGGGCGGGATCTTCAGTCCTGCCAAAGTCTACTCCCCGCCCTAGGTACCCTGGTACAGGGCGGGCGAGCTAGCTATGCAAAGCGGCGCAAACTTCAGTGGGAGCTGAAGATCTTGCAGTAGGCCAATGGCAAGTCGCCTCTGCAGCGGGAAAACCTGCCGCTGCAGGGAGGTGGAAACCTCTGCCCAGCAGTATATAGAGAAACTGTACATTCACTTTGACAGTCCCGAATAAACTTGTAAGGTACAAGACACATCATGAAACAGTCTCTATTCCACAAAAAAAAACAGGAGGTGCCAGTTGGGGAGAAGTCGGGAATAATGACTCAAATTCTGAAGGAGGACAAGGGCTGGCGGTGAGGTAGACTAGGGATCCAGGGCCAGCCAGCCTTTTGGCTCGTCCCACACACGAGGTGATGCAAAATCAAAGATTCTCAACTACCGTACAGGGACCCCCCCCCCAAAAAAAAAAGCATTTGCAGAAGACATCGGAACATAGCAAAATCAAACCTTTTATCTCCAGAATTGGCCATTCATTTCCACTGGGATGTTAGGTTCAGTTAAGTGGCTAACAGCCCCACTTATTACCACTCAGCATGTCAACATTATCAGCGGCAGCACAGAAGGGAAAAATTCTCAAGAGAGTTGTGCACGACCTTTAATGTTCCACTAATTCAGCTGGGATCTCTTTGGCACTTTGTCCTACAGTATCCATGTCACTTTGTTCAAAATGTCAAAGAAACAGATTCCAGGATAAGGATATTCCTCCTGCTGTGGAAGAGACCCCAGGATGGCATTGAACTGGAAAACCCAGTGAGTGGCAAGTGAACTGAAATCACATCCTACAGCTGCAGAATTAGGCATACTTTGTACGCAAAGTTGGCCAGGGGTCACTCATTCACCAAGCTTGACATGAATCATTTGTACCTCAATTGGAGTTAGGCATGGCCACACACCATCAATACTCATCAGGGTGTTGCACAAGTACACCCAGCTTCTATTCAGGATGTCGTCGGCATATGCGATTTTCCAGCGGGAAAACATCCTCCAAGGGCTTCCCAGGGTGTCCGGCTCCCTGGATGACGTGCTCGTTGCAGGAGCCACTGAGAAAGGTATACCTGGATGAGGTCCTCCAACGGTTCTCTGACGTGTGTGTCCATCGGTAGAGAGGCAAGTATGTCTTCCAGGTGAAAGCAGTCACATACCTTGGATACCACGTTGATAAGGATGTATTTCATCCAGTGGAGGAACAAATCAGGCTTTCAAAAAGGAGCCAAAAGGATCCCAGACTCCTGAGAACGTACTGAGGATGTTTTCAGGGCTAGTCTGTTATTATGGGAGGTTCATCCCAAACCAGACGACCTTGGTGCTCACACGCTTTTAAAGGAGAACCAGAAATGGGCACAGGTGGAGGCATTCATCCATAGTGAAGAAGCCGCAATTGTGATCATCCAAACGGTTAGTGCACTACGATCCGCCGAAGCCACTCGTCCTCACATGTGACACCTCTCCATGTGGTATTGGGGCAGTGTTGCCCCACCGGTGGGACGAATAGCCGATAGCCCAGAACCCTGACTAATGCAGAGAGCTGTTCTGCGCAAATTGAGAAGGAAGGTTTGGCGTGATATTCGCAGAGAAGAAATTCCCCCAGTACAACAATGGGCATCATTTCACAGTGATCATAGTCCATAAGCCCTTATTTGGCCTCTTTGAGGAAGACGAGATGACACCACCAATAGTTTGGCCAGAATCCAATGATGGATACTGCTGTTGGCAGCGTAAAAGTAAACCTTCCAACATCGTCCAAGAGCATAGATCGCACATGCGGATGCCCTCGGCCCACTCCTGGTACCTGTAAGCCCCCCATCTCCACCAGTAGCAGACACTAGATGTCCAATGTCAATACAACATGACGTCCGCACAAATCCGCACATGGATGCAAAAGCAGAATTGGGCCATGTCATTCTACACAACGGGTACAAGGGAAAACCCCCAGAGGAACTGCGGGCCTACCTTGCAAAACAGCAGCTCAGTGTGGAGGGCGGCATCCTCCTGTGGGGAGCCTGCCTGGTCACCCTACGGCTAGGTCAGTGCACAATCTTACAAGATTTGCATAGCGGACAATGTTTTCAAGGTGAAGGTGCTTGCAAGAAGTTACGTGGTGGCCAGGGCTCAATGGCAATATCGAGCAAATGATGAGGCAACGTGTGGCTTGCCAGGTACACCAGAAGCTCTTTCCGTCAGCCTTGCTCCACCCTTGGGAGTGGCCAAGACGCCCCTGGGTGCGCTTGCATGCCAACTGTGCCAGGCCCTTCGTGGGTTCAATGTTTGTGTTCCTTATAGACGTCAACTCAGAAGTGGATTGACAGGCACCGAATGTCTACCACCCTAAGAATCACAGTGGAGAAGTTGCGCCACTCCTTCAGCACCCGTGGGACCCAGGAGGTGCTTGTTGCGGACAATGATACCCCCTTTACCAGCGAGGAATTTCAGATATTTGTGTGCCATTGGAGTGAAACACCACCCAACACCAACCATCCTCAAACAGTACGGTCGGCTCGCTCAGCCACCCATGTAAGGGCAAGAGACAAACTGCAGGATCCATTGAAACGAAGATGGCACTGTTTTTATTCAATTACCGAACGACGCACATCGCAACTGGGGTTGCGCCGGGGCAGAATTGCTGATGGGCTGATGCCCCAGCACCCTCCTGAGTTTAATGTTCCCACGTCTTGGCGGGAAGGTGCAGAGGAAGCAGGATCTCCAGGAGAGGTAACATGATCACCAAACGCAGAACATATGTTTTAGGGGATGACGTTCACCCTCAAAATTTCAGGGACGTTGCCCAGGTTGTGGAGAGAATGGGACTGATTTCATACACTGTGAGACTCAGAGTGGATCGTGCAAAAACATATGGACCACTTCAACGCAAAGAAGGGGCACCTCGATTGATCTCCCCGTGGAACAAGAGCTCCCCTGCTAGTGGATGAAGACCCGTGCAGCCAGCGCCCGTAAATTTGCCTTATAAAAGCAGGTGCCGTCTGAGACTACAATTTACCACCAGTTTTAGATCTGACCCATTGATTAGTTGGATCCTCTGCACAAGTTCCTCCAGGGTCGCTATTCTGTCGTCTATGTACACGTCCCTAACCAGCAGTGTCCTTGTCCTGTCTCCACCTTTTCAAGGTGGATGGGGTTGGGGGGGGGGGGGGGGGAAGGTTGCGATTAGGGTTCGGAGGATGTCCTAATGCAGGAACTGTCTTCCATCCTCACCCATTCTTCACCCCATCCGCTCTGCTGTGACTGCAGAGTGGTAAAACTGCAGGTGTGGGAGGGCCAGGCCTCCCATACTTCTTCTCCTTTGTAGAACCCTTTTCTTCAGGACACGCACACTTCAAGATTAGCTTGTCGACATTGTTGAGGAAGGCTTTGGGGACGTAGATTAGAAGGGATCTGACTAGGAGGAACCTGGGCAGTACGTTCATTTTGACCGCCTGAATTCCACTAGCGAGAGTACATCCAACCTCGGCAGGTCCCTTTGACTTCGTCCATCGGACAAAGAACAGGACCTTCAACCCTCCTAGCCTGCGCCAACCATGCTGCCATCTAAACTAAAATATTCTACACTTCCAGGATCCATATCCCTCTATTCCTATCCTATTCAGTATTTCTCAGGATGCCCCTTAAATGTCACTATAGTCCCTGCTTCCACCATCTCCTCCGGCAGCGAGTTCCAGGCACCCATTAGTCATTTTCATTCTCTCCTTTGTCATTTCTTCTCTTTCTCTCCCTCCCCCCCCCCCCCCCCCCCCAAGTTTTGGGTTTGATACATCTGACTGTGGGTCCTGTTCGCAGTTCAAGTTTCTCTTCTTCCCCTTCCCCCTCCCCCACCCGTTGTACACAGTTCCCTCTGCTATCCCACTGGGTCCGTCTACCTCTTTCTCTCCCCCCTCCCCCCCCAAATCTGTTGTGTTCTCCCTTCCCCGCCGACAGGCAGGCCCCCCCCCCCAAACTACTTCCTCACGTTAGCTTATCTTAGTGCTCTCCCACCTACCAGGCCGACAAGCACCTTCGCCCCAACAGGAGTTGCCCCCCCTCCTCTGACTGCTGCTCTTTTGTTCCCCTCACTCGGTACTGCTCTCACCCCCTTGCCCAAATTTATCCTTAGTTTGTAACCCTTCGATACCACTCCAAGGGGATCAAATTCTGTCACCCAGTACCATTCTTTGTACAAAACCCCCATTAAATGGGTCAAAAACCAAATCGCCAGGCAGAAGACGCCTAACGTGTGACTGCTCATCTCAGTCGATACCGCAAGTCCAGTCCCACCAAAGTTAACCCGCACCACAGGTCGCCGGCTGCAGGATGGACCAGCTATGCAAAGTGCCATTGGATAATGGTAAGCCACCTGCAATGGGAGGCTGGAAAATTCTGGCAATTAGCTCAGTTTCCCTCCACAATTGCTGCCAGATCAGCAGAGACTTCTCAGCAGTTTGCTTTAATTATATGATAGACCTGCCCCAGTAGTACAAAGAACTGCAGTGAAGAGATTGCAAAGGCCCCTCCATGTTGACAAGTTTGGAAATCGAAGCAAAGTGGAAAAAAAAAACATGAAGTCACAATGCAGAAGTTAGATCAAAACTTTCCAGAAAGACAACTTTTAATACTATATATACACTTTATTTTTATTTTTTTAAACCCAGACAAAATAACAAGAAACATTTGAAAATTAACATACAAAAATAAATTTAAGAAGCTAGCAAATAAACTGGTGCAAAACTGGCATGAGCCTTGAAACAAAACATCAAACCATTTCATTTTAAATACATCAAAGTGCGTCTACAATAGAGTTGAAATTCTGGTATAAGTATATTTTTTTTTTTTTTTAATTTTTAAATTTTTTTTTTAAAAACAATGGAGCTGGACAGGTCTATATGGTGTCACTGCATTTCAGAACACTTTTTGCACTACTATAAAAACTACTTGGCTTCAAAAAAACTTTCAGTCTGAACTATCCCTGAAACAAAGCTTGTGCGAGGTAGGTCACAAATATAAAAATAAGAGGTGAAAGAAATTCTCCCATGTTGAGTGCGGCCCTTTATTCCTCCCAAGTTAGTGATAAACTGCTCACAGTACAAATATCCTAAATCCTTTGCAAGTAACACATGAAGGGATACACGTAATTTAAAGGTAATAAAATGTAAGTCTTTTTTGGAGCAGAAGTTAAATAGCTTAGTTTAAAAGGTTGTGGGAATATTTTAGAAGCACTAAAATTGCCCCTTGTTAAATTTGAATGGTTCTTGTTCTAGACTTTTTTTTTTTAGAAAACCTCAAGTAGGTACAGATAATCAGAATTTATTAGGTCTGGGGAGTTCTCTTTAAAAACTGTTTGAAGTAATAATTTTGATCTTGACTGATTGATATGTTCCATTGTAAATTACCCAAGGGCCCTTTTGCCCAAGAAAGGAGCAAAGTCATTTCACGTGGTATCCTGTTCCTACCATACTGTGGCGCAAGTCAATGTGCAAATACAGAAAAAAGTTGAAATCTGCCTTATTTCAAGGCAATTTTACTTACATTGACCATTTGATTAAAAGGACTGCATTGTTTTGCCAAATTGCATACTTTTCTCACTAACATTCATATACTTCTGAAAATATAGATCCAATTTTTTTCTAAACCCATTCAAAGAAATAGAAGTTAATTATTTTGTATGGAAAAGATACCAGTGATGCAGAAATAAACATTTTCCACATCTGGTAGCATTTAAGCATTCATTGAACAGGTATGGATCAGCTTCTTCACATCAAGTGGGTATGGATTAGCTTTTTCACACCTCATGGAGTAAAGTATATTTTGCAATTTTGAGAATAAACTTCAATCTAATTTAAATATGTGCAGGGAAATGGGGGGGGGGGGGGGGTAATGCATTGTGACTTCTAATGTAAAAGAATGCAAGGTTTGTTAGAGATGGCAAAATTTACTGGAGACTAGGACGACCTACGTAATGGAGAGAGAATTTATATGTTTTGCTAATTGGAGCCACTTTAATTTACCAAATATCCTAGGATACTAAACAAGCTTGGTGGTGGTTTAGAACGGAGATTAGCATTTACTGAAGGCGTTATAATGTAATTCTACTCAATTTTTAGGGCACAGATTGCTTACTAGAACTGCCGTTTGTGTACAAACATTTGAGGGTCTAAATTAGGCATGCACCAACACACCAGATGATTAGTGAGATTATTTTAAAATAATCTGTTTAATCAGGTTGCTACTAGGAAATCATACACAGATATAGAAGAATGAGAGAGAGCTTTTTTTAAATAAAGCAAAAGGTTTGAAAATCTCAATATCCTGCAAGCGACAATTCCATATCTAATTGGCAAGTTTAGAAATGTATACATCTTGGACGTTCATTACTTGAAACACCAAACTCTTGTGCTCTTTGCAGGCACAGAACTTCAAATTGCAGCCTGCCATGCTGACAATCAAGTAGTTAGTGACCCAGACTGCCCAGCTCTTCATAATGAGAACATACCATAAACAAAGCTACATTTACTCTTCTGCCGTAGTCTTCATGGAAAGCACTTTAAGCCAATTGTTTCAAATGCTTTCCAAGTAACAATTTTACTGCATGCAGAAATCAAAGCAACAACCATATACAACATTTAGAACTTGCATCTCAATATTCCTCATGAATCAGAGTGTACATATCATGTAACTGGTTTAAACATAGTACTTAGCCAATATAAAGTATCGAAGAATATAGGCCTGTTTACCAATTATTCCATACATTAAGAATGAAAGTTTAATATCCAACAGGCTAAGAGAATGTAATAGTTTGCATTCTATCCTCCCAAAAAAACTTTTGCAGTCATGCATGAAAAGGAGTGACTTAATATTAGCATTAAGTTAATACAATAGTTACTGGTCAGTTAATTGCTCGACAAATTTTTTTTATTCAGACCAAATTTTGTGCTGTGGTGCTGGAGAATTAAATTCTGTTCATGGAGTAAAAAAAGGTACTGTGTAAAATTTACAGGCTAGTTGGGGGTGGGGTGGGGGGGGGGGGGAGAAATGCTTCATAGCTGAATAATCAGGGATGGTCAGATAATGTCGTCAAATTTCCCTACATTTCTTTGCTGCTCATCATTTTCCCCCCCCCAAACTAGATTTTTCAGGTGCAAAGCCTGGATAAACTACAACCAGCACTCACTTGCTGGTAACATTATTCACAGGTCTTTACTTTGCAATTTACCCTTGAAAATGTTTATAAAAAGGTATGGATAGACAAAAACGCTGCTAAGAGTAATTACAGGTCAACTTAGTTTAAAATGCCAGCTGCTCCTTTGGAGGTCTTTTAATTGCCAGCTCCACCCCCTCCCCAAGAAATAAATCTCAGTTCTGTTACTTCTTCATATAGTTACTGCACTAGGAAAATGCAGCAATACAAGGATATGTGTCCACAAAGTATGGTTTGCAGAGAAGAAATACTTTGACAACTCGACAGTAAAGTTGCCCCCAAAATCCAGAGACAAGCGAAGTCACTTTTGCATGTGTAGCCTCCCGCCACAAATGGTGGATATCTTTCACATGGCCATGAGAGGTCATCATTTCATTATAAATACAAGGATGATACGGGGTCTTCCCTTCACCAGCAAAATAAATATGTGGTTGTGGTGCTACTCCCATTTTTTTGGCACATAGACCCATAAAAACATCATCTATATAAAGACTGCTGTTCAGGGTCATTAAGGCCTCATAAACCTTCACTGCCACATCCTGGGAAACAACATATGCAGCACCTGCAGTGTAATCAGGATAAGCAGGCCACTGATACATTTCATAGGAAACATAGTATTTGCTTTCTTTGTTCCTTATAGGGGGTGCGCCTCGGTGTACTCGACCAATCCAGAAATTATTTATCCCTTTATCCAGCTGTAGCAGGTAGTTCACTAGATTTGGTGTGTGCACAAAAACATCATCATCAGAGGACATGACAAATTTAGCATTTAGGCAGAAAGTATTTGCCCACTTGAACTGGAAGATTAGTTTCAACGTAAGATTGTGAAAGTCATCATAGAAATCCTGCTGGATAAGGTCAGAATGTTGTTGATCTTCCATCAGTATCCTACTCTGCACAAGATCTCTCTGCGAGAGATCTTTATGTACACCCAAAACAAAAATCACTTTTATAGTGGCTTTTAACTCTGACTTTATATAGTGTTCATTGCCCCACGTCTGACGAATAGCATCCCGCCGCTGACGATTCTCAGGAGCAGTCTTCACAAACAGAAGGAGCAACACAGCCTGATCTTGGCATTTGTTTGCATGGGTTATCAGGTATGGAAAACTGTGGAGGTTTGCAGCTGTCTCCTTGTCCAGAGTTAGGGTATCATTCAAAAAACTGTATCTATTAACGAGATATCTGTATGAATAAGACTTCACATGACTAAGAACATTCGCATCCAGTTGCTCCCAATAAATTAGGGCAAGGGAGAAGAAAAAACAAGTAAAAATTAATTGCAGAAACTGACGTTTTCTTCCTCGCCTATGTACAGTGATCATTCTGCAAATTTAATTTTTGCCAGCCACAAAGAATTCCAGATGTTTATGTGCATTTCTTCCTGGGACCGTGATGTCTCGCATAACTAATACAATCAAATATGTATGTCTGAGTTGAAGTAGAATATTATCTAACTAATCGGACACATCTAGATGTAAATTGAATAAGCCAGGCAATCACCTCCTGCTGTTTCTGGAGGTATTTGTAGATGCTGCATTCCAGTTCCCTCAACCAGGGGCAGAAATAAGGCCAGGTGAAAAATCAAAGGACAAAGTCCTCATCAGCAGTTGTCTTCATTTGTTGCAAATTTTGATCATCCCATTTTGCTTCTGAATCATTCCAACATCACAGAACCTGGCAAGTAAACAATAATTAATTGAAATTAAGTTCAAGATGAATAATTTACAGAAGTTTTATCACAAAATTGAAAAATAAACGGTCAAAGTTTAATCCACTATAAACAGACTAGGCTGCAGCACTTGAAACATTGTTTGCACCTGCAATTATATTTATTAGATCCAAACCAAAGCATGCTCATTCAAAGTAATTCAAACCTGTAATCTCATTCAGTATTACCTTTCAAAAACATTTTCTTTTTAAATTGAATTGAGCCAGGAGAAAATATGCAACGAGGCAACAAATATCCATTCAATTTGAAGGTCTGTTGTTATGCCAGTAGCTCAAAGCTACCATAGCCAACAATAGGTTAAAACAATAAAGTGGACTTGTGTATACATGAAACTTTTTGTCCCACGAGACAATTATGCACTCTTATTCCATTTTTGGCACAAGTGAATTGCATACGGGTAAATAAACTTCATGACTACAGGGATAGAGTCGGAGAAATTGCCTATATTTGTGCAATTACAAGTCACCCAGCACTCCCTGTCACCAATGTGCTTTCACAAGGCTTGCATAACAGTCTTGTATACAATGCAATTTCCACTTGCTAAACAACAGGGAAGACCAAAGTCTTCAGCCCCAACTTTTATCAAAAACCTCAATGGCTCTGTGGAATTCCTCAAATTTTGGTTACTCTGCAGAACTCTTTGGAATCAAAACAAAGAGCTAGAGTCATCCCTTTCACCTCCCTCCACCTTCATTCAAGCGGTCACTGTTCCAAATGTCCATCCAGAAGCAAAATGTCATTCATGCATTATAGGCTCATCGCCATCAACTTAATGAAATCAGTGAGTCAACTGTTTCAGTGCAAACTTTTAAAATTTGGAAAGTCAATACTATTAGCCCACACATGGGCTTGGGTGCAGTCCAAGAACCCTTGTAAAAACATTTACCTAAATTATTAATTCAAAGTAAAAGTACAAAAGCAGTTATGAGGGACACTGATAAGTGATTTGGATCATCAGTTGTAATCAGTCATTATGTTTGGGTACTGGTGAATAAATGAGCAGCTGTCCAAACTAGCATTTTAAGTTTTGACAATGTCTTAGAAAGATAATTTCACATTCTAATTTCCTCAGATTACTCAGTTAAGAACAGAATGTATCCGCATTTATATCATGTGAACTGCAGCAACCAGGCAAGCAAATGTAGAAGCACGATTTAAAAACTGCCAAAGACTTCCCGATTAGTTAGGAAAAGATGAAAAAATGTTTGATTAATCTCTCAACAGTACAACTCACTGGAATCCCCCCCCCCCCCCCCGCCCCCCCCCACGCCAAAGATATCCTGAAAAAGAGTAGACTCTTCCAGAGCTCCAAGTTTAATTTTATACAAGTTAAGGATCCTTCAAAAAGGGTCTGGGGAAGAACAGCACACCCAATTTTACTGGTAAATCAAACCATCAGTTTTCCTACGAATATGGCAAAGGGGGGAAAATTACACATAAATGATGTGACCAGAGTTGAAGTGACATACTCTATTAGAACAAGTTGTTTGCCTGGTTTACAAAATCCAAAAACCCTATCGGCTCATCAGCCCACTGACAGAGACACCAACACTATGGGAACAAGGCCAACTATTTATAAAACTAGTTCAAATTTTAAAATTGCCAAGTAATTTAAACTAAAAATGCCTCCCAAAGCAGGAGCTCCTGATTTCCATTTACTGTACAACTGCTTTAACAAACCCAAGTTTTTAATTATATGCAAGAACTGTTTGGTTTTGATGTGCAAGTTGTTGAATTATTACAAGAGCAAAGTCAAAGTATATTTGCATCTACAAATAAACAGGGAATTTCAGTTTTGGCCGTGTCTTAGAATGGGAAAGTACAAACAGCTGGTAACTTATAGAACAACTTGAATTGCTGAGCTTGTTTTGGAAACAGGCTGTAGTTTCCATTGTCTGGCAACACCATGCCAACACTGGGAGACAAAATAGCAACTAAAGCTTCAGCGGAATTACAATTTTATCCTGAAAATTACACTGAAAATTCACTGAAAATCAGCTAAATTTCCAGACCCCCTCCATCACCCCAGGGTATATCAGTCCCACTAGCAGGACAGACCCAGAGGTGATGGCACAGTGTTATACATTCAGGGGGGCAGTGGCCATGGGAGTCCTCAACATCGCCTCCAGAGTAAAGTTGCACGGCTTTGGGTCAAACGTGGACAAGAAAAGCACACGATTACCATTGTTCACCTTAGCTTTGCCAATGAATCAGTACTCCATTTTTAAACACCACAAGGAATCATTGGGGGTTAGCAGGGTGCTGAATACACTCTTGGCCAGGGCCTGAATGTCCATCACCAAGAGTAGACAGAATTGGTAGAGAATGGAACTCAGCTGCCAAAACTCAACCACGCATGGGCAGCACGGTGGCGCAGTGGTTAGCATTGCTGCCTCACAACACCAAGGTCCCAGGTTCGATCCTGGCTCTGGGTCAGTGTGTGTGGAGTTTGCACAGTCCCGTGTTTGCGAGGGTTTTGCCCCCACAACCCAAAAGATGTGCAGGGCATGTGGATTGGCCATGCTAAATTGCCCCTTCATTGGAAAAAACTAATTGGACACTCATTCAAAAACAAAAACTCAACCGCGTGGCAAAGGCTAGAACACTGAAATCAAGGCTTTAATCACTAATCACAAACCGGAAGAAAACCAAATGAATGCAAGGTGAATAGCTTTGACAGCAATACTGTTTTGCACCACCTAACAACTGATCAGTTTTTAAATATCGTGTGCCTCCTGCAAATAACATGCATCTCCAACAGCCACATTACTTTTTCATCCTGCTCCTCTATACGCTTGAGAATTTTGTTTATCCGATTAACTAATTGACAGCCCCTTGATGGAACACTGACAAAAAGAACTGTCATAAAATTTAAATACCATAGGGGTGACAGCAAGAGAGATGATCCTGCCCAATTAATGCCCTCCACCTGAATACACAAGATACAAGAGTAGAGTTAGGCATTCAGCCCATCAGGTCTGCTCTGCCATTCAATCATGGCCTCATCCCCATTCTCTGCTCTTCTCTCCGTAACCCCTGATCCCCATATTAATCAAGAACCTTTCTATCTAGCTTAAAGACAGTGACTTGGTCTCCACAGCAATGAGTTCCACAGATTCACCATCCTCTGGCTGAAGAAATTCCTTCTCATCACCGTTTTAAAGGATCATCCCTTCAATCTGAGGCTGTGCCCTCAGGTTCTAGTTTCTCCTAATAGTAGAAACATCCTTTCCGCGCCCACTCGATCTAGACCTCCGTATTCTTTTTACAGTGAACACCAAATTAAATCCAATTAACAATGATAGATGGTGAAAGAGCCAAAATATTGAGGGAATAACCTACTTGACCTCTTCACTAATCTACATTCAGAAATCCATCTGTTCCTGACAGTGTTGGTCGGAAGGAGTGAACAGCATGCAGTTTTTGAAGATCAAGTCCCATCTTTAAACTAACTGTGCTAAGCAAGACAGATAATAGCTCAAAGTTGGTCACCCATGAGTCATCTTAATCAGAATTGCATTCCACCAAAATACAACAGTCATGTCCTAGCATCTCATTCCATCAAATCAGGTCAACAATCCAGGTTTGATGTACAAGAGCATGTCAGTAGCAGTGCCAGGCATAATTGAAACATAATAGAGACAGCACGGTAGCATGGTGGGTAGCACAATTGCTTCACAGCTCCAGGGTCCCAGGTTCGATTCCCGGCTTGGGGCACTGTCTATGTGGAGTCTGCACGTTCTCCCAGTGTGTGCGTGGGTTTTCTCCGGGTGCTCCGGTTTCCTCCCACAGTCCAAAGATGTGCAGGTTAGGTGGATTGGCCATGATAAATTACCCATAGTGTCCAAAATTGCCCTTAGTGTTGGGTGGGGTTACTGGGTTATGGGGATAGGGTGGAGGTGTGGGCTTGGGTAGGGTGCTCTTTCAAAGAGCCGGTGCAGACTCGATGGGCCGAATGGCCTCCTTCTGCACTGTAAATTCTATGAAATCTATGAAACAGTGTGCATGGAGCTGCATACCATTGGACAGAGTACAGCAATTCTACAACTTGGGACGGCAAAACACCACAGTCCTGCAGCAGCCAGTCATGAGCAGCTGTGAATGAGTTAGCAACATCCAGTCATGAGCAGCTGTGAATGAGTTTGCAGCTAATAGAATTGAAAGGAGGTTCCATAAATATTCCGAAGCTGAAAGATGAGCGACCCCACAAGCATGCAAAGACAAGGCTACAAGGTTGAGGAAATTTACAATTAGCTTCAACCAGAAGTGTAGAGTGAAAGATCATTCATGGTCTCTTTCCACTACTGTCCCCTTCAACCTCTTCCCCCCACTGAGGACCCACCATTACAGATGTAGTTTTCAGCCAATTAATTTGCACCACGTGATATTAAAGGAAGAGTCGAGTAAACGGAATGCAACAAATCCAAGCAACATTGCATTAGTGCGCTCAAGACCTGTGCTCCAGAACTAGTTGTGCCTCTAACCAAGCTGTTTTCACACTGCATTACTGGAAAATTGCCAAGGCATGTCCCATCCAAAAGACGACAGAATATATCCATCCCTGCCATTTACCGTGCTATGAATCCGCTCCCAAAGTGATGAAAGGAGTCAGTGCAGTGCTATCATGCAACACTTACCAATAATCAGTTCACTGGTAGGTCAGATTACTCAACTCCAGAGCTTATTACAGCATTCGTCCAAACATGGACAAAAGGATGGAACTTCAGAGGAGAGGAATGTGAAACTGCCCTTGATATTAAGTCAACAAAATGTGATGCCATAAAGCCAGTTAAAAAAATAGACATCAACAGGAATCATGGAGAAAGACTGGAAATATAACTAGCACAAAGGATGGTTGTGAACTTTCAAGGCCAATCATCTTTAACTGCAATGATCCCTTATTAGTTTTCTTTATCTGCTGATGGGATGTGAGCCATCATTTACTTTCCCATCACCAACTGTCCATCACCAACTGTCCTTCCAGTAATAAGGGAGTTCCACAAATTTGATTCCAGCATGAAGAAATGCTGATATAGCTCTAAAGTTTGGACAACCATTAAGCATTTGCTGAATGCAGGTGAACAATGATATCTATTACCACATGCATTAAGGCATAAAGACGTGCTGTTAGGTAATTTGGACATTCCAAATTCTTCCTCGTGTACCTGAACAGGCGCCGGAATGTAGTAACTCAGTTCAAGCTAAGGATGTAGATTTAACAAACAATGCAGTTGGAGACATAAATTGGATTAATGTGAACCCAAACATCACCAATTGGCCAATGATAAAACCAAGAATTTTAAAAGGTATGTTAAGACCTCTTTAAAGAATGCTTTGTTTTCATACTGGTTGCAATACAACTATATAGGGCCATGGTTTACATCACTGAAAAGTAATTAAAATAGATTGTGCAGATGCCAGCAAATTGCTAGAATAATCAAAATTTAAACTGTCCCGATCTATTTATTCATTTCATAGCCTTCTATCCCCAGCTACTTCAAATATCTATTCAATTTTCCCTTAAATATGGTGCAGTGGTCTCAACAACTTTCCACAGCAAAGCATTCCATGCCCTTAACACCAGCCTGCATTAAAAAATTCTCCTAAACGTCAATGATTTCACAGCCAGAAAAACAGTCTTTTCCTTTTCACTATTTTAAAATCGTAATATAAAGTCTCCTTGGTCCTCATCCAGTGGGGAAACTCCCAGTAACTCCAAGCTATCTCAATCCCCCATACAAGTGAAAAATTGTGTCAAGAGCCTCTTATCACCTCATTTCTTTCAATAACACTTGGGTCCTCCATGTACACCAGTTCCACTTCCTCCACCAAAACCAATTATTCGTCTACAGTTATCACACATCCAAAAAGGAGAAAATGAACAATATAGATCATAGTCTCATATCAGTTGTGGCAGACTCTTAGTCTCATATCAGTTGTGGCAGACTCTTAATGCATAGTTCAAGATGGAAAATTTGATAGAGAAGTTCAAAATCATGAGGGGGCTGGACAAAGTAGATACAGAGAAATTGTTCCTGCTCATACAAGAATCAAGAATGAGAGGGCACAGATCTAAAGTGACTTGCAAAAGAAGCAAATAGGTGGTGAGAAATTTTTACACGCGTAGTTCGGGTCTGGAACGCACTTGAAGTGGGTGGAGGCAGGTTCAATCCAAGGCATTCAAGAGGTCATTAATTAGATGATTAATTGAGTAGAAATAACGTGCAAGGGTACAGGGAAACAGCTAGAATAACACCAAGTCATGATGCTCACTTGGAAAGTTAGTGCAGTCACAATGGGCCAAATGGCCACCTTTTGCACCGTGACAATTCTGTGAAGTGTGTTAATCAAGTTCAGGCAGCATGTTTTATTAAAAGCAAGCTCTATTTAACAAATAAGTGACTCACTGGATGAAGTGTAAGCAACAATTGACTCGGTGGTAGTTCTGGTTGGAGTCAAAAGGCCGACTTCAAAGTCCACTTTGCGGCTTTTGAAAAGCAGATTTTCCTGATGCCCTGCCCAACAACATTCACACTCAAGCAATACTGTTCAAACCGATTAACTAGTCATCTGTCTCTCAGCAATTTGTAGGACCTTGCATTGTGCAAATGGAGACATTTACTAACAAAATTAGTGATTACACTTTGAAATGTGACTTGTGGCTGGAAAGCACTCTGGATGTTCTTGAGATTATGCAAGGTGAATGAACAAAAATAGTTATTGATTTCACATAGATAGATGGAAATATTTTGCATCAGTCAAATTGTTTCATCCTCGAGCTGGCCTACCATCCTGAAAACTTAGAAATGCCCCCATTTCCTTTAATATTACGTTTTAGCTTTGGTCCCCTTTTCACATACCCACCATATTACTCATTTCCCCCAAATTAGGGGACGAATCATACAGCCCAAGATGTTTCTCTTTTCCACAGACCTGCTGCGTTTTCCAGCATTTTGCTTTTATTCCCAAGTATTGTTTGGCTCGATTTTAAACCTGAAATCTCCTTTTATCCATACAACTCCTGCTCGTTTATGTTCCCCCTGCTTTCCACTTTATAGAAGCAAAACGGTTTGATATTCAAAACGGTTTGATATTCCAATGTACAACCTCCTGGGAATGTTAAATTATGTGATATTCAAAAATTGTGATATTCAAAAACATTCACATTTTCAGATCACAGACCTGATTTGCTAAATGTCCAGTTCTAGGCCAGATCGCTTCTAGTACTATTTTAAAAAGCAGTATATTTATTGGACTATTTTAGTTAATTCATTGGATTAATGTTATTATCCGAATAACTGCCTTAAAAATCATTTTACTCATTTTCCAGAACAGAATCAGGAAAGAATCACAGAATTGTTACAGTACAGAGGCGAGCTATTTAGCCCATTGTCTACACCAGCTCTCCAAATGAGTAGTGTGACTCCAAGTGCCATGCTCTTGCCTTTTCCATGTACCCTTGCACAAATAATCATCTAATGCACACTCAACCACATTTCCAAGGGGTGCATTCCAAACCTAAACCATTCGTTGTTTGAAAAAGTTATTCTCACATCACGGCTTCTTTTGCAAATCACTAAATCTGTGCCCTTGTATTCTCATCTCTTCTACGAGCAGGAACAGTTTATCCCTACCTACTCTGTCCAGCTCACTCAATCTTGAACATCTTTCATCAAAAGGCATCCTAGCCTTTTCTCTAGAACAGTTCCAACCTCTCCTTATAAGAGTTTCTCATCAATATGGTGCTGCAAAGTAAGCGCAACACAAGAACATGTAGGCAAATAATGCAAGGAATAAAACAAACTGGCTACAAAAATCAAAACATGAATGCAACTTTGAGGCTATGTCTCCAAGGTTGTGGGGATTAGGGTAGAGTCATACCAAAGTATGGCAGTTTAGGGGTCTCTGAACAGCCAGAACGACTCATGGAGAAGAGGGCGGACGCCCTTGCGTTCGCTTCCCTAATCACACGCCAGAGAATCATGCACGGCTGGCAATCAGCAGCACCACCCAC
This sequence comes from Scyliorhinus torazame, assembly GCF_047496885.1. NCBI lineage: Eukaryota > Metazoa > Chordata > Chondrichthyes > Carcharhiniformes > Scyliorhinidae > Scyliorhinus > Scyliorhinus torazame. The sequence goes on along the minus strand of NC_092720.1, from coordinate 56,940,783 downwards.
AGCTGCAGACCGTCTGGCAGACCTGGCCGAATTCCTCCATCTGGAGAAGTACACCATCTGAGGGTCAGAAAAAGGTTTCCACAAAGTGTGGAGGCAATTTGCCGGCCTGTTCCGAGGCCAACAGTGAATAGGGAAAGTGGGAGAGAGGAGAGCGAAGAGACAAGAACACACATAAAAGGAGGTATGAGGGGGGGGTATAGATGAGGGGGGGGGGGGGGGGGGGGGGGGGAAGAGAACCTGGAGCAACAGGGAGAAGCATCGGGGGGGGGGGGGTAGAAAAGAGATGGAGATATGGGGGCACAAAGCACCCCCCTGAACCCACAAGGCTTGCAACAAAACCCGCAGAAAGGGGGGGGGGGAATTTAAAAAAGGACAGGAGCTCAGCAATAGAACACTCAGGGCGGCAGAAGGGGACACCAAGGAGATGGGTGGGGGAGATATACCAAGAAAGATACACAAAAAAAACATGAATGCAAAAATAAGGCAAAGAGACAGAGACTTGTCTGGAGTATTTAATGAAAATACCCACATTGCATGTAAAGGGCAAATGGGGCTTTTAAATACATCAAGTGGTCAGAAAATGGTAACTCTAAATAATGATGTTGGCCAATTACAGCAACCAATCTCCATCAATTTGTCTACAATGGACACAGATATAGTTTGAGGAGAAAACACTATCTTCCATCTTGTACATTCAGACATTCCCAACAATCCAATCCTTTCTGCATTGCTTCTAATTTTTTTTTAAAGAAATGGTATTATGTTCTGTGTCCAGCTCAACTAATGAGAGTATAGATCCAAATATGCTGCTAAACGATTGCCTCCTTGCCTAACAGCTTTGAAATGATTCAACCAAACATTCAGGCAAAACCAATGCATGGAACCAACTCACTTCACGAGATCAACACCCCCAACAAAAGAGGGTCTCACCATCGCCCCTTGACATTCAATGGCATTACCATAGCTGAATTCCCCCTCAATCAACATCCTGGGGTTACCATGGATCAGAAACTGAACTAGCCATATTAATACTGTAGCGGGCAGGTCAAAGGCTAGGAATCCTACGGCGAGTAACTCACCACCTGAGCCCCCAAAGCCTGTCTACCATCTACAAAGCACAGATCAGGAGTGTAATGGAATACTCTTCACTTGCCTGGATGAGTGCAGCTACAACACCACAAGAAGCTCAACATAATCCAGGACAAAGCAGCCCACTTGATTGCTCTTCCTGCACAAACATTCAAACTCTGCACCACCGACGAACAGTGGCAACCGTGTACACCATCTACAAGATGAACTTCAGTAACTCACCCAAGTTTCCTGAAAACAGTACCTTACAAACCCACGTCCGCTACCATCTGGAAGGATAAGAGCAGCAGATACCTGTGAACCCCACCAGCCGGAGGTTCCCCTCTAAGTCACTCACCACCTTGACTTGAAATATATCACCGTTCCTTCACTGTCAGGGACAATGTCTTGGAACTCCTAACAGCACAGTGGATGTGCCTTAACCTCAAGGACTGCAGCAGTTCAAGGCAACTCACCACCATCTTCTGAAGGGCAATAATTTCTGGCCTAAACAGCAATGCCCACATCCCGTAAAATGACTTTTTTAAAAAATCATCCCACGAGAAGAACATTACGATCAGTAAATGCAGATTCATGTGAATCTTCTGAGGAAGTTTCCCAACAGGCTTCACAGGATCCCATGGGGAGTAAAATACCAAGTATTTTTTATATTTCTTTCAATCGACCTGACCATTATGGTAAAAAGACAAAACATGTGAATTGACATAAACAAATTTAATTCCCAGTGCTTCTTCACTTCATCTCCTTGCTATCCAGAAGAGGTAGCCTCTTCACTCTAGTACATTAGTATGATGCATCAGTACAGCTTTTAATCCATAATAATCCTGTTTCACAAATGCAAATATAGAATCATAGAATCCTTAGTGCGGGAAGCCATTTGGCCCATCGAGTCTGCACCAACCCTCTGAAAGAGCACGGAGTCCACTCCCCCACCTATTTTTATATACTTATCTGATCACTAACCACTACAAATGTTGCAATACATTTTTCTCTTCTACCATTCCCCTATTTTAACAAAGTAAACATTTTAAATGAGGTCAACCCACCATTGTTTGATTTCATATTTATCCAGAATAATTATTTTTCTGAGTCACCTTCTGAAACTAAAATCCATTAATCTAACCCAGTGATGCTGTGCTCGTCAAACTGGATTTGCTTACTCTGTAAACCCCACATTTCGGCCACCTCCTCCTCCCCTCAAACCATCCAAAATCAACTGAAATATTGATGGCAAAGATCGGTAGATTTTGTCAGGCAAGGGTATCCAGGGAGGTCTTGTGGCGCAATGATAGCAGTCCCATCTCTGGGTCAGAAGCTACAGGTTCAAGTCCCACTTCAGGACTTGGCGGCCATAGAAGGTACATTCATAACTTGTACGAAACATGTTGATTACCAGCCTGTGAATCCTTCCATGCATCTGATGGCTGGCAGTAAGAGTGGAGTGTTTCCTGGTAAGCCCTACTGCAGAAGGCATACGAGTGGAGTGTTTCCTGGTAAGCCCTACCACAGAAGGCAGTGGCAAACCATGGCAGCACTTTACCCAGTACAATCATGGATCAATCCAATAAAATTCCATGGCTGCCAATGCCTGCTTGGGCCATGGTACCTAGAGGAGGAGGAAAGGTCCAGGGATAAGGAGCAAAAACAACGGAACTATAGCACAGAATAGCCATAAGACATAGGAGCAGAATTAAGCCATTCAGCCCATCGAGTCTGCTCCACCATTCAATCATGACTGATATGTTTCTCATTCCCATTCTCCTGCCTTGTCCCCATAAACCCTGATCCCCTTATCAAGATAAGAACTGATCGAACTGAATGAAAGAACCAGCTAGAGAAGCTGAATCACCTATTTCTAAGAATCAGCTATCAAGTTCTAAAAGGGGTTTAAAATTTCCTTGTTTAATTTCTTCTGTAAGTTTGAAAAATAAAAGGGAAACAAAACTAAGGAGGTGCAGAAATGGAGACCCCCACCCCCATGTATGTTCACACTATAAAAAGCTGCAGAATAAATGGAGTTTAAACACATAGGATTATTGTCTCAATAAAATAAAGCTAACTAAACATTCAGAGCTGACTAAACATTTAGCTGAAGCATATATAGTGATCCATTTTTGTTCAATTCTGGGAAGTACATGTTAGGAAGGAAAGAGTACAGCGGAGATTGATTGAATAGATTTATGGGTCTTCAGTTATGTGGGGAAACTGGGATCGTTTTAGAGCACAGATTTGATAGTTTGGAAAGTCAGCTTAGTTTATCCTCATTTGCTCTGTTTTCATTGACAAAAAAGGTTGGTTACCAGAGAACACATTCAAATAATTGGCAAAAGAACCAGAGGCAATTCAGGTAAAAGAGAATATGTCACGAATTGTTGTGCACCAGGAAGACACTGCAGGTGGGCAGCTGTTTTTCTGATGGGTGTCTGCTTGACCTCGTGGAGGCAGTGAGAGGCAGGTGGTACACCCTCATGCAATGGGATGGAAGGAGGAGGTCATCCCACCAAGAAAGCCTGGGGAGAGGTGGCAGCTGCCAGAAAGGCTGATAAAAACAGACTCAATGTTAGTTAAAAAAGGAACTGCATGAATATTTGAAGGGGAATGTATTTACAGGGCTACAGGAAATGAGCCAGGGAGTGGAACCAATTGGACAACTCCTTCATATGCATCTCACGATGATTCTTAAAATGGAGCAAACAGGCTTAATTTTAATTAAAGTAGCTTTTTTGCTAACCACCTCACCCTGAAAATAACTTTAATTCTTCCATTGCCAAAAGAGAAAAATCAACCAGTCTCCAAAATATCAACCCTATCCAAAAGTAAATATTTATCTGCACCCCATTTCCTCTTAAACCTAGTTCCTTTCAGGTGGCATCAACACTGCAGCACAATGTTGTTAAAAGAATAAGCTGGAGCTTCTCCACCCCAATTTGGCCGACTCCTGCTATGCTCCATTCAGCCCACCCAGCCTGCTTTATCATCCACTTCAATGGCTTCCCTATCCCCATATCCCTTTAAGTCGTTGGTATTTAGAAATCGGTCAATCTTGGCTTTAAACATAGTTAACTAACCAACCACACCCTCTGGGGTAAAGAATTCCAGAGATTCACAACCCTGAGTAAAATACATTTCTCCTTATCTCAGTCCCAAGTGGCTTCCCCCTTATTCTGAAATTAGATCTAGACTGCCTTACCAGGAGACATCTACAGTACCTGCATTTACCGGTTTACCTTTTAAATATTTTGTTGGTTTCAATGAGATCACCTCTTATTCTCTGGAGAAAGGCGGCCCAGTTTCCCAATCTCTCTTTATAGGAGGGGAGGGCAGCCCTGTCATTCTGGGAACAAATCTCATGAACCTTTGCTGCACTCCCTCTACAATAACATCCTTCCCAAGGTAAGGGGATTAAAACTGCATACAGTATGCCAGGTGAGGTTTAGACAATTGATGCGAGACTTCACTACTCCTGTACTCAAATCCTCTTGGGATAAAGGCCAACAGACTATTCAGGAGGCAGTGACATAGTGGTATTATCACTGGACAAGTAATCCAGAGAACCAAAGTCATACTCTGGGAGTCCGAGTTCGAATCCCGCCATGGCAGATGGTGAAATTTGAATTAAATAAAAATCTGGAATTAAAAGTCGAAAAGAAAAGGTGACCATGAAACCAGTTGATTGTTGTAAAATTCCATCATGTCCTTTAGGGAAGGAAATCTGTCGCCCTTATCTGATATGGGCTACATGTTACTCCACATCCACAGCAATGTGGTTGACTCTTAAATGCCCTCGGGGATGGGCAATAAATGCTGGCCCAGCCAGCCAGCTACACCCACATTCCATGGATTAATTAAAAAATAGCCTTCTTAATTGCTTTTGTACATTTGCATTTTCTAATCTCTTACCATTTAATACTCTTATGCATCTGTTCCCACTACTAAAGTGGATAAATGTTTCCACATTAGATCCCATTTGCCACGTTCTTGCCCTCTCGTCAAGTCTGTCCAATCCTCTTGAAGCCACGTTGCATCTTCCTCACCACAGTCATCTGCAAACCTAGAAATATTACATTTGATTCCCAAATCATTGCTATATTTTGTGAACAGCTGCCCCCCCCCCCCCCCCAAGCACTCCACTCCCAAGTACCCAGTGGTGCCCTTAGTCGTAGCCTCCCAACACACAAGAATGACCCATTTATTCCTACTGTTAACCAATCTTTATTCCATGCCAGTCAACTATCATTTGTGCTTGTGCTTTCATTTTGCCCATCAACATCCTGCGGGGGAAATATATCAAAATCCCTCTGAACATCCACTGACTCCCCTTTACCAATTCTGTGCGCAACAAAAAACTCCAATAAACTTCCAATATCTTCTGAAACATGATTTCCCATTCATAAATTCATGTTGACTGTGCCCAATCAGATTATTATCCAAGTGTTCACAATAGATTTTAACATTCTCCCTGCCATTAATGCAAGGCTAACGGGTCTTTAGTTGCCCGCTTTGTCTCTCCTGCTCTCGCCCCCCCCCCCCCCCCCCCCCTCCCCTCCCCTTTCTTAAATGGTGGTGTGACATTTCCAACCTTCCAGGTCTGCAGGAACCATCCCAGAAACCAATAAAAACTATCACGCTGTATTCTGAAGGATTTAAAACAAAATGACCAACTAATGTTTGCAGATATTTAAAAAGACTAGAGTTAGCTCGATGAAAAAAAGTAAAGCAGGTGACGAAATGGATTTGGTAGTGCAAGTGGCCGAGATCTATAATCCGGAGTGATAGTCCCGAAATCAGAGATAACATTTCAGTTTGACTATTTTAATTCGGTTTAAAATACCGGGAATAAAACGCTGGTGGGTGCCTAACTGTTGAGTTCCCCAATGTAATGGGAACCGGCTTACTTACTGATATCCTCAAGGTAACCAGGGAAGGAAACCTGTCACACTGGACCCCCACCCCGCCACTACTAATGTGATCTTTGAAGTGGCTCCACCGCACCCACTCCAGCGCCACTCGGTTTACAAAAGGGGGGCAATTAAGTGCGGGTAAATGACAGCAACACCCAGAGCTTGCGAAAAAAGAGGGAAGCGGAAAGAAAGCGTACTTTCGAGTGTGGAGGACTGGATCCCGCCCGTTTAGACGACAGCCCAGGGAGCTGTGAAGCTACCGTAAGCGGTGCGCTGCCAAAAAGTTTTGACATGCAGCTGTTGTTGGGAGGTCGGGTGTGAGCCCTGAACTCCTCAGCGGATAACCCCCACCCCACCCAAGGTCCTGCCACTGCTGTACGGGATTCGCAAACCCCAGAGACACGCCCAGCCTCCGAAGTGAACACACTGGCTTGGTTACCGTTTGTACTGGCTGCTTCTCACCGCCGGTCTCGCCTCAGCGGCAGTTCCCCTGGAAACTTCCAGCCAGCACATTTGGTCAGCCCGGTTTGACTCAACCGTTTGGTCCGCACACGCAAAATGAAAACACCCAACTCGAGGAGACGGAAGCAGGTTTTTAAATGGGGGAGGAGAAGCCAGCGCTTACCCGCAGTCCTGCCCCGTTGTGTGTGTGGAGTGGGACGGGAGGCGGCGCCACAAATAAAGATGTCCGCCCCGGACGGCAGCCGCCCACAGAGCATGCGCGCCGGCTGCCCATCCAGCCTGCCAAAGTGCAGCCGCAACAAGTCCCACACAGCAGCAGGCGTTGCCTTGGGCAAATAGGATCTGTCCAATTCCATGACAATAACCTCTACCAGGATCCGCTCACCTAACTCCGCATTCCTGCCACTTCTCCTCTGAAAGGGGCAGACGTGATTGCTCACCGCGCCTCTTATCAGTTTAAAACGGGCTTTGGAGTCACTCCCCCCACCTCACATTTTTAAACAGTTGCGCACACGTTCCCGCTGCTGAGTTCAATTATACCAGGTTTACCTCCGAACCACTTGGTACTTAATCACTGATTGAGTACCAAGAGAAAGTTTGAGTTCAAAATTGTTCAACATTTCTGTGAATGTGCGAATTTGCATAGGGAAACAAATTATTTGTGTGCTGACATTCTTCCTAAATTGCCCATTCAAATTCAAAGTAGATGTTTATTGAAGGTGGTTCAAGATCTTAAAGCCGAGACAGCCGAAAGCGTGGCTCAGGGAGTGGGGGTGCGCAGAAAGCTAGAGTTGGAGAACACAGACGTTTGAGTGGGATGTTTCCCAGATTAAAATGGTGAAACTTTAAAGGAATTTGAACTCCAGGGTAATGATTTAAATTGGAGATTTGGGGGGGACCGGGAGCCAACGTAGGTCAGCAAGCACAGGTAAACTGGGTGAGGGAAATAGTGCGGATTATGAAATAGCTACAGAATTTTGGATGAACCAAAGTATATGCAGGATTGGGGATAGGGAGGCAACCAGGAGAAAGTTAGTTGGAATAGTCTGGTGGTTAAAATCTCATCAGAGTTATGGCAACTCTACAGCACAACAATCTTTCATGTCAGTCTGGATATTGTGCTCAAGTCTCATGAGTGCAGATTGGAAGCCTTACTGGCTCAGAGATGGTCTTACAACACCAGGTTAAAGTCCAACAGGTTTGTTTCGGAGCACAGCTCCTTCCTCGGGTGAATGTAGGATTTAAATTCCTCATCTGAGGAGGGAGCTGTGCTCCGAAAGCTAGTGATTCGAAACAAACCTGTTGGACTTTAACCTGGTGTTGTAAGACTTCTTACTGTGCTCACTCCAGTCCAACGGAAGCCACACCTCGTTTCTTAGCAGCAGAATAATTCTTAAATGTACTTAAAATTGCATTGAGCATTTTGTCCACGCGAAGGCATTTTTCTTTATTCCTGGGATGTGGGCATCGCTGACGTGACCTGCATTTGTTACCCATCCCTCATTTGTTCTTGAAACCTCATAATGGGACATTTCAGAGTGTATTAACAGTCAACCACTTTGCTGTGGGTTGGATGCACATTTAGGCCAAACTAGCTAAGGATGGAGATTTTCTTTGGAGGACATTAATTAGCGAACCAGATAGGGTTTAACAACAACTGATGATAGTTGGCATGGTCACCATTACTAAGAGTAGCTTTATATTCTAGATTTATTAACTGAACTCAAATTCCACCAGTTGCTGTGGTGAGATTTGAACCCATCTCCCCAGAAGATGGATTGCCAGTCCAATGATGCCATAACATAAGATCATAATGCCATAACATAAGATGATAATGCCATAACATCTCTCCATAACACATGTACCAGCAGAGGGAGTCTAGAAGAAGAATAAACAAATCCATGTTTTGACAGCATGTGCTGCTTCACATTGAATAATGCTAAATCTTACTATTTCTTCTCAAAACTACACAAAACTCTCTTTAGAAGTATTCAAACGCCATTATAAAATCTCAGTCAAATTGTAGATCAGGAGATTGCTTTCATTTCCATTCCAGCTGGCATGTTCAAATCCTGTTACCAACTCACTGCTTGATACGTTTCTAATATATTCCTCCAAAGTTGAAAAATTAAAGTGTGAGAAGAACAATCCTGCTCTGGACCTGGGTAACTCCCAAAAGGCTTGCAACACTAAGCTGTTTAAAACAAGCAGTAAATGCCATATCTCACATAACTCCTGCAACAGGTGCAGATAATACTGGGAGAAGGCATGGCACTGGGATCATGAGTGAGCAGAAAGAAGTTACTGAGTTCCGGGCCAAAGGGTCATGACTGATCAGGTGGTTGGTGATGTTTTATGTACCCTGGGATAACACATGCTGCAACTGGATGCAGCTTTAACCAAAAAATACTCCAGACCTTGAAGTTAGTTCAGTCTGATTTATTGAACCAGTAGCACAGTTCTCTATGAGTTCGACTCTCTGCTAACCTAAGTGTGGTTACTCTGTCTGACTGAACCAGACTAGCTCTTAGCCACGTGCTGGAGGTGTGATACTGTACATACACCCTGACTCACTCTAGATGTTCATCAGTGGAAAAAGGTGGAGTGTGAGTGCCTCGTGCCTTTTATAGTGACATACCACCCCTGAGTGTCCTGCCTGCTCATTGGTCATGTCCTGTTCTCTGTGCTCATTAGCTGCCTGTCTGTGCCTGTCTGTATATCATTATCTGCATGTCCGCATATCATGACGTCTCACCTTTTAAAAAAATGTTTTGTTGGCACATGGGAACGTACTTACATGTGGTGGCATATATTAACATATTTACAAGTGGTGACATATATGAACGTATTTACATGTGAAGACAGCTGTCTAATGTGAGAAAACAGAACATAGCAAACAAAACAAATGTTCATAAGTCCAGTCTCTGGGGCTTGTATCTGATCCTTGTCGACCGCCGGAGAGGTGGTGGAGGGGACGACGGCTCCTTAACAGGCGGGATGGAAGCCTGACTGGTGGCCTCGTAGTTCGAGGTATCAGGAGGTGGCAAAACAACGGACGGAAATGGAGAAGAAAGCGGTTGAGAGCAGGCAACTTTGCGCAGTGCTCGTATGTTTCGTCGCACAACAGAACTATCAGCCATACATACAACATACGAGCGGGGCACAGCCTGTTGAACAACGACAGCTGGAGCAGACCAGCCACCATCCAGTATCTTGATCCTGACAGTGTCTGCCAGGGATAACACAGGCAAATCGGTGGCATGAGCATCTTAGCCCTGCTTTTGCTGGTTTCGGAGCTGCTGCACCTTCTGCAGCACCGGGAGGTGATCCAGGTTGGGCAAGTGTATGGCTGAAAGTGTCGTCCGCAGGTCCCTGTTCATCAGGAGTTGAGCCGGCGACATGCCAGTGGACAGTGGGGTCGCCCTGTACGCAAGCAGCGTGAGGTAGATATCAGAAGCAGAATCCGCAGCCTTGCAGATGAGCTGTTTCACAATGTGCACCCCTTTTTCAACCTTCCCATTGGACTGTGGGGAGGGTGCCAGCACACAGCTGCATCTGTGATTCAATCTGCCGGATAATTTCCAGCGGTTCACTAGGCAATGTGATGGAGCGGGACAATGCATCAGCGATGATGAGCCCTTTGCCAGGCGTGTACACTGGCCTGGTCAAAGTCGTACCTTCTGGGTTTGAGGAGGATGCGCTGCAACCGAGGCGTCATGTCGTTCAGATCCTTGTGAATAATGTGGACCAGAGGTCTATGATCCGTCTCGACAGTGAATGTCGGCAGGCTGTAGACATAGTCGTGAAACTTGAGAATGCCAGTGAGAAGACCCAGGCATTCCTTCTCTATTTGCGCATACCTTGTTTCGGTGGGCGTCATGGCCCTCGATGCCTAGGCTACCGGTGCCCAGGATGAAGTGTCATCACGTTGAAGCAGCACCACACCGATGCCATCCTGGCTCGCATCTGTCACGATCTTCGTCTCCCTGTCTGGGTCGAAAAATGCCAAACGGGTGCAGTTGTGAGCTTGGCTTTCAGCTCCAACCATTCTGCCTGATGTGCTGCCTTCCACTCAAAGGCAGTGGACCTTTTCACCAGGTTTCGTAGGGCCGTGGTGTGTGAGGCCAGGTTTGGGATGAACCTGCCCAGAAAATTGACCATGCCCAGGAAGCGCAACACCGCCTTCTTGTCTTCAGGGACCTTCATGGCTTTGATGGCCTTGACTTTGTCTGTGTCCAGGCGCACGCCCTGCTGAGAGATAAGTGTGAGTGCCTTGTGCCTTTTATAGTGAGATACCACCCCTGAGTGTCCTGCCTCCTCATTGGTCATGTCCTGTTCTCTGTGTTCATTAGCTGCCTGTTTGTGCCTGTCTGTATGTCATTATCTGCATGTCTGCATATCATGACAGTTGGGACTTGTCAGAGAGTAAGTAGAGGGATGGAAATCTAGAGCCTGAGAAAGGGTAAGTAGAGATCTGGGGCGTCATTCTCCGACCCCCCGCCGGGTCGGAGAATGGCCGTTGGCCGCCGTGAATCCCGCCCCCGCCGAAGTCTCCGAAGGGAGAAAAGTCGGCGGGGCGTTAATGGCGCCGCTGCCGCGGAGAATGTCACGGATCTGCGCAAGGCAGCCGATTTTCGGCCTGCCGATATTCTCCCGGATGGGCCGAAGTCCCGTCGACGTGATGACCGTTCACGTCGACGTCAATCGAACCTCCTTTTCATCGGCGTGACCCGGTGCTCCAGGCTCACGCCGACCAGCGAGGAGGTGAGTGACGGCCTGGGGGGTTGGCTCTGGGCAGAAAATGGCGTGGCCGCAGACTGATTGCGTGAGGAGAGGTGTGTCTCGGCTTGTGTGTGTGTGCGGCGGGGGGGTGGTTAGAGTAGGCTGGGCTCCGGGGAAGTGCCGGGAGGGGGTCCGTGCCGGGGTGGAGGTTGGGGGTTGTGGAGGGGGTCCGTGCCGGGGTGGAGGTTGGGGAGGGGGTCCGTGCCGGGGTGGAGGTTGGGGGGGGGTCCGTGCTGGGGTGGAGGTTGGGGAGGGGGTCCGTGCCGGGGTGGAGGTTGGGGGGGGGGTCCGTGCTGGGGTGGAGGTTGGGGAGGGGGTCCGTGCCGGGGTGGAGGTTGGGGGGGGGGGGGTCCGTGCTGGGGTGGAGGTTGGGGAGGGGGTCCGTGCCGGGGTGGGTGATGGGAGGGCAAATGAGTTGGTCCACCTGGCCAGGTGCCAGCCTCCAACAGTTGGACCCATGCGGTCCATGCCACCTGGCTGGGGGGAGGAGGGGATATGGGCAATGATGACATGTCGTCGTTCCCCTCCCCCCCACCAGGCCGTCATGTTTTCAGACCATCCAGCGATGTTGGCCGCCGTGGTGGCAGCCGCTCATGTCTATGTTGCCCTGGATGAGGAGGAGGAGGAGGAGGAGGAGGAGCGTGCCAGAGAGGCGGCGCAGGCTGCCGCAGAGGGGCAGGCGGCAGCCGCCCAGGCTGGAGGGACACCTGACCGACAGGACGAGGAGGGGGAGGAGGACGTCGTGGCCCCACGGCAACGGAGGCATCCGAGGGTGCCCCGTGTGTACCGGCCCCGGCAGTCATGCCAGGACCTCACGGACCGGGAATGCAGGAGGAGACTCCGGATGAGCCGGGAAACCGTGGCACACATCTGCCACCTGCTGGCACACCTGTCACCGCGTGGCACTGGCGGGGGACACCCTCTCCCCGTGTCCGTCAAGGCTACGGTGGCCCTGAACTTTTATGCAACGGGGTCATTCCAGGCACCGAGTGGGGACCTGTCCGGCATATCGCAGACATCGGTGCATCGGTGCATCCGGGCAGTGACAGATGCCCTTTATGCCATGGCGCACCGCTACATCCGCTTCCCCGTGGACCGGGCCAGCCAAGATGCCCGGGCCGTGGGCTTCTCTGCCGTTGCCGGGTTCCCCATGGTCCAGGGCGCGATCGATGGGATGCACGTCGCCGTGCGGCCACCTGCAGAGAACAGGGCCGTGTTCACTAATAGGAAGGGGACCTATTCAATGAACGTACAGGTGGTCTGCGACCACCGCATAATGATCCTGCACGTCTGCGCCCGTCACCCAGGCAGTGTACACGACTCATTTGTGTTGTCGCGGTCATCCATCCCCGGCATGTACGAGGGACGCCATCCCCGGCTGAGGGGCTAGTTGCTGGGCGACAGGGGCTACCCATTGCGATCGTGGCTGATGACGCCTATACGGAGGCCACGCAATGAGACGGAGAAGCGCTACAATGATGCCCATGTAGCGACAAGGGGAGTGATCGAGAGGTGCTTTGGCGTGCTGAAGATGCGTTTCAGGTGCCTGGACCTCTCTGGGGGCGCCCTCCAGTATCGGTCAGATAGGGTCGGCCGCATCATTGTGGTATGCTGCGTCCTGCACAACATAGCCCAGCAGAGGGGCGATGTGCCGCAGGCAGAGGAGGGTGGAGTGGAGGAGCAGCAGGAAGAGGCCCAGTCCTCCCCAGATGAGGGGGATGGGGGCAATGGTCAGGGCAGACGGGGTAGACACAGGCGGGTGGCTGTCCACCGTTACCGGCTGGCCCAGCGGGCACGGGACAGACTGATAGACGCCCGCTTCACTGACTAGATGGGCGTGGGAATCGGGTAGTATGGCCACAGACCGCACACCATGACAACAGCCGACCACCCACACCCCCCACCCATCCACCCACCCAGCACCCTCACCCCCCTCCCCAACCCCACACACCCCACCCGCATGCACACCACCCCCCCACCCCCAATTGCCGATCCACCGGCGGCACAACGGGCCGGGCTCACCCAGTTGCGGGTGGACGCTTGTCTATCGCAGGCCATGGAGGATGATGACAACCCGCCTCCGATGAGCTCCTGGCTCTACATCGTTGGACTATGTCTGACCCATGGCCACAGTACCACCATCCACCCGGACCATCCCTGCATGCGGCTGTGACACTGCAGCGCACGGTCCCGTCCTCTGCCCGGGGGATGTTGATGGCGGCCCAGGGGGAAGGGGGCAGACTCACCTGGGGCTGAGGTAAGACCACCCGTCACACACACACTTGCGCTCAACGTACATGACACGCCCGCACACTTTGGACAGAGCACAAAGGCAGCTTCGGTAGGTGTAACATTGACTTTAATAACCAAAGGAGTTCATGCACGTGCCCTAGCCCCTAAAACTCATCTGTGCCCTGCACCCGTGCCAACTTACTCAGTGTCTAATTGTTTGGCCTTACGGGCCCTTTGACTACGTCTACGTGGTTCCCCAGACGGTACAGCAGAACTGGAGGTGGACTCCTGTGATTCCTGCCCTCTGACACCGGATCCCTTTGGCGGCCGTTTCCTGAGGCGTCCTGGCCTAGATGGGCCAGGCTGCGGCCCGGGCGACTGGGATGGCGAGCTGCCAGCCTGTCCTGCCCGTTGCCCACCCGATGCACCTGGGACGGAAGGGGGGGAGTCCGAGGTGTCGCGGTGTACCGGGACCTCCCCTACAGAGGGAGCCGGGACGGACCACACCACCTCCTCCTCCCTCGGGGTGCCCGATGGCCCCCAGGCCTCTACATGGGTGGGGGATGCGAACGGACTGGCCATCCGACGCGCCCCCGACATCTGGCGCTGCCAGTCCTGGAGGCCCGTGCTGGTATCGACAGGGGTCTGCAGGTTTGCAGCCATGGAGCCCAGGGGGTTGTCGAACCCTGTCTGCGACAGTGCGACGCCAGCTCGCACATGGCCACTGGCGCCGATGCCCTCAGCGATGGCCTGCAGAGACTGGGCCATGGCCTGCAGAGACTGGGCCATGGCCTGCAGAGACTGGGCTATGGCCTGCTGAGACTGGGCCATGGCCTGCTGAGACTGGGCCATGGCCTGTTGAGACTGGGCTATGGCGTTGAGCGCCTCTGCCATCTGGCGCTGGCACTGGCTCATGGCCTCCTGTGAGAGGGCAGCCATTTCCTGGGCCACAGACGCCGCCTGCACGGAAGGCCCCAGGCCTCGCAAACCGTTCCCCATGTCTGACACCGTCGCACCCATTGCCTCCACCGCGGACGCCACCCGTGCGGTGTCAGCCTGGGTGGTACGCATGACCGGGACCACTCCCAGCTCCTGGACGCGGGTGGACTCCTCCACCTGCGACCGCAGCCGCCGCAAGCCACCCGTCACCCTATTCGCTCGTCTCCGTGTCGGTGGTTGCATCGGATCTATGTGTGGGTGTGGTAACTGCAGGAACCCGGGATCCATCTGGGCGGCAGATGTTCGCTTGGCCTGGGCTGCCCTCCGACCGCCCGGTCCCTCTGCTGCTCCTACCTCCACCTGCTGTACCGGGACGGCTGTGTTGTGCGCACCAGTGAGTGTACCAGACGCCTCATCACTAAAGTGTCCAACCGTGGTGAGTGTTTCTGCGATGGTGGAGGGTGTTGGTGACAGCAGTGGCGTTGTGTCGTGCTCTTCATCCCACTCTGAGTCCATGGCACTTTGGGGTGGGGGTTCGTCTCCACCCATCCACTCTGAGTCACTGTCCGGTATTTCGTCTTCCCGGGTAGGGGTGTCCTGGGTAGTGCTGTCCCGGGTAGTGCTGTCCCGGGTAGTGGTGTCCCGGGAAGGGTTGTCCTGGGTATTGGTGTCCCGGGTAGTGGTGTCCTGGATAGTGGTGTCCTGGGTAGTGGTGTCCTGGCTCGGATGTGACGGGGGCCTGTGGCTGCCCCCCTCATCGCTGGGTGGTCGCTCCCGCACGTGACGGGGGTGTCGTCTCCCTGTTGCTCCAGGTCTCTCCGTCTCCCGTGGTGTGCGAGGGGCATCCTGTGGGCGTCGCATGCTGGAGGGTGCGGGTCTCTCCGTCTCCCGTGGTCTCCGAGGGGCATCCTGCGGGCGTCGCATGCTGGAGGGTGCGGGTCTCTCCGTCTCCTGTGGTCTCCGAGGGGCATCCTGCGGGCGTCGCATGCTGGAGGGTGCGGGTCTCTCCGTCTCCCGTGGTCTCCGAGGGGCATCCTGCGGGCGTCGCATGCTGGAGGGTGCGGGTCTCTCCGTCTCCTGTGGTCTCCGAGGGGCATCCTGCGGGCGGTCTGCATCTGCGGGGATGGGTGCCTGGACGTTTGGTCCTGCGATACACAATGAAGCATGCATGGTTAGACATCAGGCAGTGATCAGGTGATACGGGGGAGGGGGATATAGGGGAGGGGGGATATGGGGACGGGCTGTTGGTGGCTCACTTGCTCGTGGGGCCCCGACCTCTGCATCAGCAACCTCCCGGTCCTCAGGTCCGCCAGCCAGTTCCAGGGCCCTTTCCTCGTGTACGGTCAGTGGCCTCTCATCAGCGGGCCCTCCTCCAGTCCTCACATGCTCCCTATTGTTGTGTGCGCGCTTCTCCTGTGGGGGGGGGGGGGGGGGGGTTGGTGGCAGGGGTAGAAGGCAACAGTGTTAGGCAGGTATATGAATGCACGCCATCGGTTGCGCGTGCATTGCAGAGGTTAAGGTTAGGGCTGGATTCACTTGGGGATATGGGGGATATGAGGGAGGGGGGATATGGGGGAGGGGGGAATATGGGGGATATGGGGGAGGGGGCATATGGGGGATATGGGGGAGGGGGGATATGGGGGAGGGGGGATATGGGGGATATGGGGGAGGGGGGATATGGAGGAGGGGGGATATGGGGGAGGGGGGATATGGGGGATATGGGGGAGGGGGGATATGGGGAGGGGGGGATATGGGGGAGGCTCACCCTGCCTGCTCTGACGAGGTCGTTCACCTTCTTGTGGCACTGGGTGCCTGTCCGTGGTGTTAGGGCCACAGCGGTGACGGCCTCTGCCACCTCCCTCCACAGACGCCGGCTGTGGCGTGGGGCAACTCTGCGGCCGTGCCCGGGATACAGGGCGTCCCTCCTCTGCTCCACCGCGTCCAGGAGCGCCTCCACATCGCGTGACTCGAACCTCGGGGCTGAGCGACGGCCAGCCATCAAGTCGGGTGTTGCGGTCGGGTGTTCCGGTCGGGTGGGGGGGAGCTGCGCGGCCTTATGAGCCGTCACGCCGTGCAGCGCGTATGACGCTGCACGGCGTGAACCACTGCGCAAGCGCGGATCCCGTTACGTCGCTGCTAGCCCATTTCGGGCCGCAGACTATCGGCCCATTTTTATGACGTGACGCAAGTGGGATTTGCGCCGTTTTTTGCGCCGATCGGCGGAGTTTCCGCCGATAACGGAGAATTTCGCCCCTGATGAGGGTAAGCCAGTGTAGGAGTATTTGCATGTAGTTTGGTTCTCAAAACAAAAGGAAGTGGCAAGGAATAGTACTTGGACTAATGGTGGTTATAGAGCGAAAGACTGATATTGCAGTGCAAATGTAAATATTTTATCCCTAATAACATCGTGACACAATGGCTGGGATTCTCTGAAATCCCGGCCAAGTGTTGACGCCGGCGTCAAACCCAGCGCAAGCGACGCCGGCGTCAACGGGCCTCCAGGCCCAGTCATTCTCCTGGTCCTCGGGGGCTAGAACGGCGCCGGAGTGCTGTGCGCTGCTCCGCCGCCGAAAGCCGGCCCTCCACGGCCAGCACGGGTCCGCGCATGCGCGCCATGTCCGTCTCCGCAATGGCCCGCGGGCACCATGGTGGAGCCCTACATGGGCCCCCGATCACGGGCCTGGCCACCGTGGAGGCCCCCCCCGGAGTCGGTTCCCCCTGCTCCCCCCCCCCCCCCCACCAGAACCGCCCCCGCAACCAGAACGCCGAGGTCCCGCCGGGTATGACCAGACGCAAACGACGCCGGCGGGACTCGGTGGGCACTTGGCCTGTCGAGCGCGCAGAATCGCCGCAGGGGCTGCTTTCGACGCCCCCCCCCCACCACCGGCGCTGCAGAGACCCCGCCGGCGCAATTGGCGCCAATTCGCCCCCCCCCCCCCGGTGATTCTCCAGGCGCCAGCCCGGAGAATCCCGGCCAATATGTCTCATTTTTGAAATTGGTTTCAAAGGCTGATTTTCAATGGACAGTGTTTAGCATGAGGTGGAAGGGGAATGAGTTGGGAAGTGTGTTGGTGTATTGGCATTGCATTACTGCAGCAGCTCCAAAAGGTGGCCTTGCTAAAATGCTCATTTGAATATTTTTCACAAACTGTTGCATGGCTCCACCTGTTCCAAACAAAATAACTCTACTGCTCCCTGTAGAGAGATTCCTGGAAATTCATTAAAAATTCTTTTATTCATTTACGGGATGTGGGCATCTCTGGTTAGGTCAGGATTTAATGCCCATCCCTAGTTGCCCTTCAGAAGGTGGTGGTGAGTTGCCTTAACTGTGGACGAAGCAGAGAAAATTGGCCCTGATGTATTACTTACAGGTACACCAGGGAAAGCCTATATGAGTAAATGACAAAATTGCAAGCAATTTACCTGTTTGTTTTGTTTAATAGTTTCAAAGTGTGATTATTCTTAATTAGTAGATATTATTCTTAGGTGAGGAAATGACGTATTGTTCATCCAAAGTGCTTGAGACAGATGGCTCCCAGGAAGGGGCCAATCTATTCAAAGCAAAAACAACTTGTGGGCTTTTTAAGCAAGCATTTTGTTGAGTTTAGGAGATGCACTTTTGTTTTTCCTTGCTAAAGTCAATTTTCAATGCATTTTGAATGTACAAAGCTGCCTAGCTTTGATTCAACAGCACTCCTTCTTAAGTCAAGGTAGATGGAAGGAAGATCCCACCGAAGGTTATCAGTGAATCATTGCATAAGGGTAAGCTCCATGGGATGTTAGCAAAGGAGAAGTAACTGATCATATTTTACTTAATTCTTAGGGAAAGTATTGAAGATTGTAACTACATACCTAGCCACAACAGTAAAGATGGTAATTACTGTAAATCTACTCATTGTCCTCACTTGTACTAGCTGTTTCATAAATCAGTTTGGTTGTCTATTGTCTAAGCTATGGTTGGGTGAATATTCTTTCACCTTCTAAATCCAGCCAACTAACATATAATAGCAAAAAGCTTCTGTTTGTCTGTAGCTATTTTGTGTAAGTGAAGGCAACCTGCCGTTCATTTATGGAAATGATCTTTGCCACTGAACCTGAGGAAGATATATGGGGGGGCGATTCTCCGAGCCCCGCGCCGGGCCGGGCCGGAGAATCGGCGCATCCACGCCACGACGCCCCGACGCCGGCGCGCGATTCTCCGAGGTGCGGAGAATTGGTGGCATTTGTGCCGGCGCGTTTGGCGTGGCGCCAGCCGCGGGCCGATGGAATCGGCGGGGCCGCCGATTCTCATGCCCGGATGTGCCGAGCGGCCGCGCGGATCCGACAGAGTCCCGCCGGCACCGTTCACCCCTGGTCGCTGCCGGCAGGAACTCTGTGCGAACGGTCGGGGGGTGGCCTGTGGGGGGGAAGGGGGCTCCGTCTGGCCCGCGATCGGGGCCCACTGATCGGCGGGCTGGCCCCTCCCCCCCGGGCCTACTTTAAGGCGCGGCCGGCCCCTGAATATCGACGCCATGTTGAGTCGGGGCCAGAGCGCTAAAGAAGTTCCCCGCGCATGCGTGGGTTGGCGCGGTGCCCATTTGGCGCCGGGAAGGGAGGCTGGAGCGGCGTGAACCGCTCCAGCGCGTGCTGGCCCTCTGTGGGCGACAGAATAGGTTGTACCCGGGCCCGATTCGCGCCGTTGTGAAACGCGACGGCGTTCACAACGGCGCAAACACTTGGGCTCCATATTGAAGAATCGCCCCCATGGTATCTCGGTCACAAAAGCACAACAGATCTATGTAATAGCTTATTGATTGAAATGGAAATCGATTAATATATTCTGTTTAACTGTCAGCTGTTTCTATATCTGAAGTTTTATATTCATTAGATTCAGTTACCAGCTGTTACTAAAACTGTCTGGTAATCAGCAACTAGATTAGCATTTGGGTTCAAATGATTGTTGCACAATTGAATTCACATTGTATATAAAACAAAGGCAAAACTAAGAATGCAGAAGTGGAGGATTTTGGAACTAGAAAAATAATTTGAGAAAGAAATGGGAGATAGAACCAGAAAATAAACTAATCTTTTAAAAACGAACTGAGGGCATTTTCCGTTTCCCCGCACTAACTGGCCCCAGTTCGAACTACTAATGTTTTTATAACAGCCTACAGGTAATGAAACGTCCCAAGATGCTTCACAGGAATGTATGAAACAAAGACCGAAAGCTTGGTCAGGGAGGTAGGTCTTGAGGAGTGTGTTAAAGGAGGAAAGAGAAGTAGAGAGGCAAAGAGGTGTAGAGAAACAAAATCCAGAGCTTAGGGCGAAGGAAACTCAGGGGGCACGGTCATCAGTGATGGCGCTATTAAAATTGGGTGGCCAGAATTAGATGAGTGCAGATATCTCTAAGAGCTGTGGAACTTTGAGAGGTACAGATTTAGTGAGAGAAGAAAGATTTGAAAACAAAGATGAGAATTTTAAAATCAAGGATGTGCTTGACCAGGAATCAGAGTACGTCAGTGAGCACAGGTGTGATGGTGGACTGGACTTGTTTTGAGTTAAGACATGGAGAAAGCGTTCCGGATGACCTCACGTTTATGGAGGGTAGAATGTGACTGACCAGCTGACAGTTCATTGGAATAGTCAGGCCTTGCAACAACAAAGGCATTAATGGGAGTTTCTGCAGCAGGTAAACTGGCACCTACTGGTGCTACAGAGCCAGATTTTGCAGCCATTTATTTACTCTGTCTAAACCCTTCATGATGTTATATATCTTTATAAATGTTCTCTTAACCTTCTCTGCTCGAAGGAGAACAAGCCCAGCTTCTCCAGTCTATCCATGTAACTGCAATATCTCTTCACTGGAACCAGGCTAGTGGTTAGGTTAAAATTTACATGGTCACTGTTCTGCTGCCATCCTACCCATGATAAAGAGGCAAAAGCTTATTTACTCAGGTACCGCACTTTTATGTGCATATGAAAATGCTCATCATACAAATCATTAGTTGTACATGCAATTTTAATAACACTCACCACAATTTACCATAACCTTGCACCATAAAGAATCTGTTGCGTTGCTTTTATAAACAATCATCTTCTTGATATCTCATGGGTCTTCAATTTGATATGCCTCAATGATATTGCTGTGTTAAACACCTGTGCAACTTTGGGACTTCCTCTCAAGAGCTTTGCAGAATCAAACAAAGCACCTCCAAAGGTGTTTCCTAGTCATAATTTTCATGGCAATGAGGATTAGAGGAATGTCCAATGCTAATTCCCTTCCCTATATCATGCTTATCCCTAGCTAACAACTCCATCATGGCATCAGGCAGAGACCAAAGCAGTGTATTTGCAATCTTGGTGCCATATTAGACTCTGAGATGAGCTTCGGGCCACATATTCATGCCATCACTAAGATTGGTGTTATAGTGCCCAACCTTTCCCCTGTCTCAGCTTACCTGTTGTAGAAACTCCCATTAATGCCTTTGTTGTTGCAAGGCCTGACTATTCCAATGAACTGTCAGCTGGTCATTCACATTCTACCCTCCATAAACGCGAGGTCATCCGGAACGCTTTTCCCATGTCTTAACTCAAAACAAGTCCAGTCCACCATCACACCTGTGCTCACTGACTTACACTGATTCCTGGTCAAGCACATTCTTGATTGTAAATTTCTCATCTTTGTTTTCAAATCTTTCTTCTCTTACCATATCTGTACCTCTCGAAGTTCCACAGCTCTTAGAGATATCTGCATTCACCTAATTCTGGCCACCCAATTTTAATAGCTCCATTGTGAAAATTGGTATTTGTGCCTCTCCTGACCATATCCAGCATTGTTTGTGTGGACATTAAGTATGCCAAGCAGGCAGACTGTAATGTCAGTCAGCATCTAACACTGATTTGGAGTTTAATCTGACATTTTGGACAATGCCAATCTAGTTAATACCTTCTCTAAAACATACCATCAACAACGTGGGTCTCTCCTCGAATACATTTTAAAGACATCACCATCCAACTAAGCAGACATAGAACATAGAACATAGAACAATACAGCGCAGTACAGGCCCTTCGGCCCACGATGTTGCACCGAAACAAAAGCCATCTAACCTACACTATGCCATTATCATCCATATGTTTATCCAATAAACTTTTAAATGCTCTCAATGTTGGCGAGTTCACTACTGTAGCAGGTAGGGCATTCCATGGCCTCACTACTCTTTGCGTAAAGAACCTACCTCTGACCTCTGTCCTATATCTATTACCCCTCAGTTTAAAGTTATGTCCCCTCGTGCCAGCCATATCCATCCGCGGAAGAAGGCTCTCACTGTCCACCCTATCCAACCCCCTGATCATTTTGTATGCCTCTATTAAGTCTCCTCTTAACCTTCTCTCCAACGAAAACAACCTCAAGTCCATCAGCCTTTCCTCATAAGATTTTCCCTCCATACCAGGCAACATCCTGGCAAATCTCCTCTGCACCCGCTCCAAAGCCTCCACGTCCTTCCTATAATGCGGTGACCAGAACTGTACGCAATACTCCAAATGCGGCCGTACCAGAGTTCTGTACAGCTGCAACATGACCTCCCGACTCCGGAACTCAATCCCTCTACCAATAAAGGCCAACACTCCATAGGCCTTCTTCACAACCCTATCAACCTGGGTGGCAACTTTCAGGGATCTATGTACATGGACACCTAGATCCCTCTGCTCATCCACACTTTCAAGAACTTTACCATTAGCCAAATATTCCGCATTCCTGTTATTCCTTCCAAAGTGAATCACCTCACACTTCTCTACATTAAACTCCATTTGCCACCTCTCAGCCCAGCTCTGCAGCTTATCTATATCCCTCTGTAACCTGCTACATCCTTCCACACTATCGACAACACCACCGACTTTAGTATCGTCTGCAAATTTACTCACCCACCCTTCTGCGCCTTCCTCTAGGTCATTGATAAAAATGACAAACAGCAACGGCCCCAGAACAGATCCTTGTGGTACTCCACTTGTGACTGTACTCCATTCTGAACATTTCCCATCAACCACCACCCTCTGTCTTCTTTCAGCTAGCCAATTTCTGATCCACGTCTCTAAATCACCCTCAATCCCCAGCCTCCGTATTTTTTGCAATAGCCTACCGTGGGGAACCTTATCAAACGCTTTGCTGAAATCCATATACACCACATCAACTGCTCTACCCTCGTCTACCTGTTCAGTCACCTTCTCAAAGAACTCAATAAGGTTTGTGAGGCATGACCTACCCTTCACAAAGCCATGCTGACTATCCCTGATCATATTATTCCTATCTAGATGATTATAAATCTGGTCTCTTATAATCCCCTCCAAGACTTTACCCACTACAGACGTGAGGCTCATCGGTCTATAGTTGCCGGGGTTGTCTCTGCTCCCCTTTTTGAACAAAGGGACCACATTTGCTGTCCTCCAGTCCTCTGGCACTATTCCTGTAGCCAATGATGACATAATGATGACAGACCTGCTTCTTTTAACTACCCAAGCTCTCATGCAGAGTTTGTAGAAGGATTGGATTGTTGGAAGAGTTGTGAAAAGTTGATTAAGTCTTTAGGAGGGTGATGCTAGACATTGGGTAGGTGTTGTGTGTTTCTGAAAGGCCCATAAGCACCCCATTTACTCTCAGTCAGGGGAGCTATAGTTGCAGTTCCTCTTGGGCTTCAGCATCAAGAGGGCAATGGAGCAGAGGCAGCAAATAAGACAAGCTGAGGGAGGACAGAACTGAGCAGGAGGACCTACCCACATAGGGTCTTCACAGAGAACTTTCCTATCTGCACTACACCAGGATACTGTCTGCAGAGGTTACACTTCACCCAGGGGTGGTCATAAGACAGAGACTCTATCAGAACTCTGTTAGAAGTTTGCTGAATTTCAAATGTGAGACTGTAGATGGCCTTGGAGGATGCCCTCCCACAGCTCTGGCCCAAGAAAGGCTAACTTCAGATTATGCCATCCTGGCATGGGTGGCAGAAAACAACAAGGGTGGAGAGTTAGTGTTGGGAGAATGAATGCTGTCATAGAAAGAGGAGAGCAGGTTCACCACGGTGCTTCTGTCACTTCCTGGGTTGGCATCTCTGGAATCCTAGTAATGATTGCTAGACAGCTGTGAGAGCCAGCGAGACTCTTTCCCTCATGGTCATTGATATCGCAGCCATGATGCACGTGTCTGAATCTGCACAGCACCAAACTGTATGCTGTCTTTGCATGGCAACAATGAAAAATCTCATGACCCGAGTCTGAGATTCAACTGCAGCATACAGATGTTAGTTGGTTTCTGCTTATCCTGCAGTGGATGCTGGGCCATCAGCGTCAGATGTAGCATCAGATCCACAAAGTTTGCACGGATTTAGCCACCACTTTCCACACGGGAATGGCTGATGTCCAAGATCAACATGAAGCCTTGTCAAGTTGATAAAGAACCCTCCATTCTCTTGACAATGAAAACAGACCTGCAAATGCACCAAACATTTCTGTGTGCATACCCATCAGCCATTTTCTGCACGCCTCCCCACTGAGGTCCTGCCACTATACAGTCCTCGAAAGCACATGCAGTGCCGGTATTTAAGCTGGTGGTTGCACGGGTTAGATCAAATAATGGAGTATCTACTACCTCAATTTGGTTTCCCTGGTGCAGCCAACATGCACCTCCCCTTCAAGACATGCAATCTGCCTTTAAGTACTGCTGGTCCATTTTAAGTGGTGCTAGTCTTGCATGAACTGGTGTCCTCTTCTTGACACCCACACCTTACTGAAGTTATTCCCCTGCCTTTGCTGCTTCTATTCCTGGTACATTTTTGTTTATTCCCCCTGCCTTCATTCCCCTAACCTTATGCCTTCAACTTGCCGCAAACCACCTTCCCACTTACTCATTTTCCTCCTTTATCTCTATCCTCTCCAACTCCATCTTCCCCTCCTCCTACCCCTCTAGTCACAATAAAACCGAGAGAATGCATATTTATGCACAATGACCATTATTCCAATGAAAATAGATGTTTATGGTGAGGAACATTACTTGTGGCACAATTCAATTCACAAAAAAGTTAACGTAGTAATGCATATATTTCTTGATTGTTCAGCCCTCACTTTTAATTTTCTGCTGCTTTAGGCTTGATATCAGCAGGTGAGTTAGAACCTGCATTCTATAGGTGTTTTCAGATGGTTTTGTAGACAAATTGGGTCCACAGATGAAGCAATTCTAACATGGCTACCATGACACGCCTTGGTCTTGATTTATAAAGATCTTTCATGTTACAAAGTCATCAGTTTTCTTTCACCAGAGGCACCCACTGATAACTATCTGGAGAGTTAGCAGTCTAATGAATCTGACTAATATCTGCTGCTCATCTAGGTTGGCTGGAGACAAGTTTCTGAAAGCTAAGACCCTTTTCTTGGACATCTATTTGTTGGACAGCTCAGCAATTGGAAATGACTAACTAAAAGCGAAAAACAACTGAGTTCATCAGTTCTCTGGGTTCTCCGAGATAAAGACAACTATCTAAAGTCCATGGGGCAGGCACAAGCTCACACATAAACTTCATGCTGCAAACACTGGGCCAAGTTTAGTATTACTGCGCGTTATCAGAATGTCATATCTTTGTTTTCTCTCTGAGGTACAAACTAAAAATTCTGTAAGCAATTAAGATTTATTGTGTTGGCTTAATGCTTTTAGTTTTACTTTTAATAAAATCTTATTTGTATTTTATAGCCGAAGTCACATGATCTGATAAAGTGTTTATTCTTGCGCTAAAGAATACACTGAAGGCTTGTGCCAATCTCTGAAATTAATTGCAATAATAAGGATTTCTGTTCAATCCTCACTTGAAGTTATATTTTGGTTTGCCATGAACAGCGACTTACTGAGAGTGGTATCAAACCCAAGAGAATTATCTGAGTGAAAGCCAATACTAGGTTTAAATTTGAAGCTGGTTCCCAGAAAGGAGCTGCTATTACTGTTCACTAGTTGGTCTTTGAAAATATTTGATTCCATTTATCAATCAATCTGATCAGCAGACTTTTGTGAACCGGGCAGTAATATTACACACCTTGCCTAAATCATACTTTTTAATTGATATGACAGTGTTTCCTTCTTACCATTGTATTACATTGTTAATTAAATTCCTTTTATGAAAAGCAAATCGACACTGACTAGAATTTCAGTTTGTTGCCTTCATATGTAATTTGTTAACGATGTGTAAAATATAACAGAAAACTTAATGCCATTCCTCTATGTCCCAGGCACATCATGAATGAACTGATTGAAACAGAACGGGTGTATGTCGAAGAGCTTCTGAGCATCATTGAGGTAGGGAAATTGTGTAATTCAAAGTTCTGAAAAATCTGATCATATATCTTTAAGAGCTTTGGTTATCTCATTGTTTCATCCGGAAAAGGTATACCATTGTGATGCAGCTTATTGGAGCAGTATTTGAATGGCTTTCCCTATCAGTAGGATAAAAATTAATTTTGACTAAAATAGGGGTCATTCCCTGTTACAAATAGAAATTTCTCTGAACAGTCACTACGGGTCAGTATGATATTTAGAATTTCTGAATTGCAAGGCCTCAGGCATGGAGATTGGTGTCCTCCACGCAACTGTTTTTTAAAAAAACAGTGTGTAGAATTTAATCCAGCCCTTCACAGTGGGAAACATAGCAGCCAGTCCCACTTAAGCACGGGGAGAACCATTCATTAGTCTGCCACTGGAGGGAAAACCTCCCAAATTAAGTCAGAGGTAGGAAAGGGCCAATGTGAGAAAAACACCTCACGGCGGTATGCCAATTCGGCTCTTAGTGATTCAATAGACAGCAATTATCCCTGAGCCCACTGGAATCAGTGGTGACTTAGGGATTAGATGGACTTTCGCTTTCCTCCGCTCCTGAAGGCCTCCCAGCAAATCCTGTCAGGTTCAGCCGTGGCCTACCGGGTGTGGGGTGTTGTCCCTGTCAGGAAAACAATGCCTCTTTGAGGGACCTGGTATTAGGAAGAGGAGGAGGAGACTTCTGAAACCTCCTTGCCTTGTCCTCCCTGCCCCACTTGTGTGAACCATTACCCATGGCTCCCACCCTGCCCTCACTCACCTGCGTCCAGGGATCCAGTGATGGTCCCCAGTGAAGTCCACAGGGCATTTTACCTACTCCCAGGGGCACAACCAGCCATGGAGAGCTTCCATCTCTGATAGGCTGGCACCTCTCGGAGGATGGAGTTCCCACACACTGGGTTCCACATCCTTGGGAATGCCTGACACTGGCCATTTAAATGTCTGACAGGCACTCAATTTAGTCAGCCCTCCCCTATGGAAGCGATGCAGTGTTCCCACTGGTTCTCCAACCAGTGGATGGGACCCCTTTTGCCAACAATAAAGCCAACCCAGTATGTTTATTATCATTAATAATTAGTCATGGCTTCTTTCACCTAGAAGTATGTGAAATTAAAAAGATAAATCATAATGGATTTTCTCTTTGATATTACAGTAGTCCACTTGTAAGCCATAAATCATTACTGGGAATTAGGAAAGTTGTTTTATTTGAGGGTACAGTGGGAACTTCAGTTCTATATTTCAGTGCACTGCAGACTTCTCAGCTTAACTCTTTTGCTGTGTTTTATTCTGGACAAAATCAACCTTTGTAAACCATACAAGAAGTATTCATCAGAGAGCATCAAATGGATATTTACCTTTTTCAATGTATTGCGAACCACACTGATGTTAAATGCGAGAGTATCCCAAAACTCAGAAGGGTAACTTGGAACACTGGTTCTTAGTGGTGTATGTGTTTTTCTTGGCACAATGTGAGGAATGATGTACAACCCAGTGAGGAACAGTCCAGTCATTGGGTGAACTATTAATAAAGAATTAATAATCAATTTAGAAGAAAAACAAAACACACATGACAAGAAGGACTATAAAACAGAATTACACTTGCGTATATTGATGACTATACACACAATTTTACAGGAAACTATTCTTTGGTCCCCAAATACCTAATTTACCTGAAGTCTGAGACACTCCTTTTCCCAAACAACATCAACTTTTAAGTAACTATGAGCTAAATCCAGCAAATAATTACCACAACCAGGATAAGGGGGCCACGTCTGGGAAATAGTCTTCAGGTTCAGCGAAGGTGGGAAATGGCTATTTCTTTTGGAGACTAAGGCCGGGATTCTCCGAAATCCCGGCCAAGTGTTGACTCCGCCATAAACACCGGAGTGGTATATGCCGGCATCAACGGGCCTCCTGGCCCAGCGATTAGGCGGTCCTCAGGGGGCCAGCACACTGCTCCGGTGCCGAAAGGCTGCCCTGCACTGCCGGTGTGGGTCCACGCATGCGCATGGTGGCCGTCTCCGCTCCGGCGGCGATCAACATGGCGGAGACCTAAGCGGGCCCGCACGGAAAGAGGGAGGTGCCCTATCGCGGGCCTGGACGCCATGGAAGCCCCCCCCCCCGGAGTCAGATCTCCCCCCCCCCTCCCCACCAGGATGGCCACCGCGGCCGCGGGTCTAAACTCCCGCCGGGTGGTACCAGGTTAGAACCACGCTGGCGGGACTCCCCAGAATTCGGCCGGTCTACCGCGGAGAATCGCCGTGGGCGCCGCTTTCAGCTCGCTGTTTTACTTTATTTTATTTATCTTAATTTTCCCCAATTCCGAACATTTGTAATTTATCATCAAATAACTAGCTAGATGAAATGCAAGAAGAGTTGAACAGAAGGTAGCACTGTTCTCTCGATCAGGAGGTCAGATAGGTGGCCCTTTATAGCTTCTGCCACTCCCCTCAATATTGACTGCTGACTGATTTAGCGGGTGACATAAAAACAAAATAATCTGTATTTAGAGGCTGTAAATCTGAAATAAAACATAAAAATGCGAGAAATACTCAGCAGGTCAAACAGCATCTATGCAGGGAGAGCCAGGGTTAATATTTCAGGTTGATGACCTTCCATAATTCTAATTGACTCATGGGCCTTCTGCCCCTGTAAACCTACTAGGAGGACACTCCTCAAATGGAGGATTTGTGGGCACCACCTGAGAAATTGTGGATTCACCTCATGTGCCACCATTTCTCTTGAGTCCTGCAGAAGCTACCACCAGTTGGCTGATATTTTGGTAAGAATTCACTGCACTTGACATTCTGACAACAGCTGGAGGAGGCAACATGCACATACCTGCTATGTTTCAAGGAATTTCCTGTCGCCTTATATTGTTGCATCTATTAAATAGCACAGAAACAATTCAGCCCCCAACCCCTTGTGTAACGTGGGATTTAAGTTCCACTATTCCACATTCATTCTGGTTTCTCAGAGTCAGTCATATAATTCAGTGATAGTCAGAAGGCCCTATAGTTAGAATAGCCCAAAACACCACAGTTTTTTCAGGGACATTGTGTTGTCTGTAAATTTAAAGCTAAGGATCAAAATTGCTCCAGGTTCCATTGTGCCTGGCTTCTGGCAGATGGCTTTTATTTTTTGCATTTCCATTCAGTATTAATATGCCAACATAGTCCATGTCCAAATTCAGCAAGACCTGGATAATGTCCAGGCTTGGTCTGAGAAGTGGCAAGTTACATTCACACCACACAAGTGCCAGGTAATGACCATCTCCAACAAGAGAGGATCTAACCATCCCCCTTGACATTCAATGACATTACCATCGCTGAATCCCCCACAATCAGAGGCTGGTTTAGCACAGCGCTAAATCGCTGGCTTTTAAAGCAGACCAAGGCAGGCCAGCAGCACGGTTCAATTCCCATACCAGCCTCCCCAAACAGGCGCCGGAATGTGGCGACTAGGGGCTTTTCACAGTAACTTCATTTGAAGCCTACTTGTGACAATAAGCGATTTTCATTTTCATTTCATTTAAATCAACATCATGGTGATTACCATTGACCAGAAACTGAACTGGACTATCTGTAGTGAACCACTTTAATAGGAGATGTAAGGTAGGACCTGCACTACAGGTTCGCCGGTAGCTCCTGCCGGCTGGCTCCGCCCACGGAGAACTGTATAAATATGCATGACCTCCAGTGCCCTGCCATTTCGCCAACTGCAGCAGGAGGCCACGCATCTGACTGTAATAAAGCCACAGTTGTACCGAACTTTAGTCTTTGTGCAATTGATCGTGCATCAATTTATTACAGTCAGAATGGTTATCAGAAATAAGCCCGATCGCCTGCAGCTGGATCCGCACTCGCCCGACGCCAGAAAAGACTTTACTCACTGGCTAGCATGTTTTGAGGCCTACATCAAGGCTGCGGACCCCGAGCCAACGGAGGCTCAGAAGATAAACGTCCTGTACTCCAGACTGAGCTCCAGCATGTTCCCGTTGATCCAAGACGCCACGAATTACACAAAAGCAATGGAACTCCTTCAGGAACACTACGCACAGAAGGCGAACACACTCTTCGCCAGGCATGTACTCGCCACCCGCTCGCAACTACCTGGTGAGTCAATCGAAGACTTCTGGCGGGTCCTAATTCCATTCATCCGGGACTGTGACTGTCAGGCCATTACGGCCGCCGAACACGCGAATCTCCTCATGCACAATGCCTTCGTGACGGGGATTGCATCGGACCGCATCCGAGAACGATTACTTGGAAGGGGCCACGCTCGAACTGCCAGAGACGAAAACCTTGGCGCTCTCCAAGACGGTCGCATCCCGTACAATCGTACCCCTCCCACCGCGCTGCCCACCCTTCTACTCCTTCCTACCCCTCCTGGACCCCGCCGACGACCTCCTCAGCCGGGGCCCTGCCTTCCCAATACGCCTGCACCGCACCCCGATCCGCGCACCCCGGGGGTCCCCGCTGCTACTTCTGCGGTCAGCAGAAGCACCCCCGCCAACACTGCCCGGCCGGCACTGCAGTTTGTAAAGCCGGCAGTAAAAATGGCCACTTCGCGGCTATGTGCCTGGCCCGCGCAGTCGCTGCGATCGCGCCCGCTATCGCCCCCTCCCCCACCCAGACGCACAATGGGAGTCGCCATCTTCTCCTCCCGGGTCCATGTGCGACCAATGGGCGCCGCCATCTTGTCGCCCTTCGGCCACGTGCGCACCATGGGCACCGCCATCTTGTCCCGACCACGCAATGTGTGCACCATAGGCGCCACCATCTTGCCCCGACCCCGCAATGTGCGCACCATGGGCGCCGCCATCTTGTCCACCACAGGGTCTCATGACATCCCGACATCGGAACCGCACTCGCTCGCCACCCGAAGCATCCGATGGCTACCCACAGCTTGCTTCGATGACGCTGGACCAATCTCGCCCGCACAACCTGGCCACCGCGTCGACGACGGTTAAAATCAACGGCCATGCGACCTCATGCCTGCTGGACTCCGGGAGCACTGAAAGCTTCGTTCACCCAGATACGGTAAGGCGCTGCTCCCTCACAGTCCACCCTGCCAATCAAAGGATCTCCCTAGCATCCGGATCCCACTCCGTCCCGATCCGAGGTTTTTGTACAGCCACCCTCACGGTCCAGGGCGTAGAATTTAGTAACTTCCGCCTCTATGTCCTTCCTAATCTCTGCGCTGCACTACTGTTGGGCCTGGACCTCCAGTGCAACCTCCAGAGCCTCACCCTCAAATTCGGCGGGCCCTTACCCCCCCTTACCGTTTGCAGCCTCGCGACCCTCAAGGTCGATCCCCCCTCCCTTTTGCCAATCTAACTGCGGATTGCAAGCCCATTGCCACTAGGAGCAGACGGTACAGCACACAGGACAAGACCTTCATCAGGTCCGAGGTCCAGTGGCTGCTTAAGGAGGGTATTATTGAGGCCAGCAACAGCCCCTGGAGAGCCCAAGTGGTAGTGGTTAAAACTGGGGAGAAACACAGGATGGTCGTGGACTACAGCCAGCCCATCAATCGGTACATGCAGCTCGACGCAGCTCGGTAGCATTGTGGATAGCACAATTGCTTCACAGCTCCAGGGTCCAAGGTTCGATTCCGTCTTGGGTCACTGTCTGTGCAGAGTCTGCACATCCTCCCCGTGTGTGCGTGGGTTTCCTCCGGGCGCTCCGGTTTCCTCCCACAGTCCAAAGATGTGCAGATTAGGTGGATTGGCCATGATAAATTGCCCTTAGTGTCCAAAATTGCCCGTAGTGTTGGGTGGGGTTGCTGGGTTATGGGGATAGGGTGGAGGTGTTGACCTTGGGTAGGGTGCTCTTTCCAAGAGCCGGTGCAGACTCAATGGGCCGAATGGTCTCCTTCTGCACTGTAAATTCTATGTTAATCTATGATATCTGATATGGTCAATCAGATTGCGCAGTACCGGGTCTTCGCAACAATTGACCTGAAATCCGCCTACCACCAGGTCCCCATCCGGAAGTCGGACCGGCCATACACTGCCTTCGATGCGGACAGTCGCCTCTACCACTTCCTTATGGTCCCTTTCGGTGTCATAAATGGGATCTCGGTCTTCCAAAGAGAGATGGACCGAATGGTCGACCAGTACGGTTTGCGGGCCACCTTTCCGTACTTAGATAATGTCACCATCTGCAGCTATGACCAGCAGGACCACGATGCCAACCTCGATAAATTTCTCCGCACTACCACTCTTCTCAACCTGACCTACAACAAAGAGAAGTGCGTGTTCAGCACGACCCGGTTAGCCATTCTCGGCTATATAGTCCAAAACGGACTTCTCGGGCCCAACCCCGACCGCATGCGCCCCCTCATGGAACTTCCCCTCCCCCACTACCCCAAGGCCCTCAAACGCTGCCTGGGGTTCTTTTCCTACTACGCTCAGTGGGTCCCAAACTATGCGGACAAGGCCCGCCAACTCATTCAGTCCATCCAATTCCCCTTGCGGCTGAGGCACAACACGCTTTCGCCCGCATCAGAGCAGATATCGCCAAGGCCGGGATGCGCGCAGTGGACGAGTCACTGCCTTTCCAAGTAGAAAGCAATGCTTCAGACGTCGCCCTTGCCGCCACTCAAAACCAGGCAGGCAGACCCGTGGCATTCTTTTCCCGCACCCTTCATGCCTCTGAAATCCGACACTCATCTGTCAAAAAGGAAGCCCAAGCTATCGTTGAAGCTGTGCGGCATTGGAGGCATTACCTGGCTGGTAAGAGATTCACTCTCCTTATGGACCAACGGTCGGTAGCCTTCATGCTCAATAACGCACAGCGGGGCAAGATCAAAAATGATAAAATCTTGCGGTGGAGAATCGAGCTCTCCACCTATAATTACGAGATCTTGTATCGCCCCGGTAAACTCAACGAGCCCCCAGACGCCCCCTCCCGAGGTACATGTGCCAGCGCACAAGTGGACCAACTCCGGGCCCTACACGACAGCCTTTGTCACCCGGGGGTCACTCAATTGTACCATCTGGTCAAAGCTCGCAATCTGCCCTACTCCGTCGAGGAAGTAAGGATAGTCACCAGGGACTGCCAGGGACTGCCAGGTCTGTGCGGAGTGCAAGCCGCACTTCTACCGACCAGACCGTGCGTGCCTGGTGAAGGCTTCCCGCCCTTTTGAACGCCTCAGCGTGGATTTCAAAGGGTCCCTCCCCTCCACCAACCGTAACACGTACATTCTCAGTGTGGTCGATGAGTACTCCAGATTCCCCTTCGCCATCCCATGCCCCGATATGACGTCTGCCACCGTCATCAAGGCCCTCAGCACCATCTTTGCTCTGTTCGGTTTCCCCGCCTACATCCACAGTGACAGGGGATCCTCATTCATGAGCGATGAGCTGCGTCAGTTCCTGCTCAGCAGGGGTATAGCCTCCAGCAGGACGACCAGCTACAACCCCCGGGGAAACGGGCAAGTAGAACGGGAGAATGGGACGGTTTGGAGGGCCATCCAGCTGTTCCTACGGTCCAGGAACCTCCCAGCCTCTCGCTGGCAGGAGGTCCTCCCTGACGCTCTACACTCCATCCGGTCACTATTGTGCACCGCCACTAATAACACACCCCATGAACGTGTTTTTACCTTCCACAAGAAGTCCACATCCGGGGTATCGCTCCCCACTTGGCTGGCTGCTCCAGGATCGGTCCTTCTCCGTAGACACGTCCGACTCCACAAGGTGGACCCCTTGGTGGACAGGGTTCACCTGCTCCACGCCAACCCTCAATATGCCTACACTGAGTTCCCCGACGGCCGCCAAGATACTGTCTCACTCAGGGACCTGGCACTGTCAGGTTCCACCCCAACACCCCCCCCCCCCCACCAATGCGCCCCCCCCCACCTCCTACCGCCAATATTGACCCCACCAGAGCACTCCCCCTCCCCTTTTCCGCACAAGAGGACGAAGAGGACTTCTGCACGCTCCCGGAGTTCCCCGATGACTGGCCAGCATCAGCACCGCCACCACCACCATCGGTGCCACCCCCACCACCACCAGCACCGACTTCGCCACCACCGTTACGCCGCTCCCAATGAAGCACCAAAGCACCGGACTGGCTGAACCTTTGACGGACTTCGGACCGTCAACATGGACTTTTCTTTCCCTACCACTGTACATAATTGCACTAATTGTATATAGTTTCACGTCACCCCCGCCGGACTCATTTTTAACAGGGGGTGAATGTGGTGAACCACTGTAAAAGGAGATGTAAGGTAGGACCTGCACTACAGGTTCGCCGGTAGCTCCTGCCGGCTGGCTCCGTCCACAGAGAACTTTATAAATATGCATGACCTCAGGTGCCCTGCCATTTTGCCAGCTGCAGCAGGAGGTCACGCATCTGACTGTAATAAAGCCACAGTAGTACCCAACTTTAGTCTTTGTGCAATTGATCGTGCATCACTATCAATATAAATACTGTAGCTACAAGATAATAATAATAATCTTTATTATTATCACAAGTGGGCCTATGTTAACACTTCAATGACGTTAATGTGAAAACCCCCTAGTCGCCGCACTCCGGCGCCTCTTCGGGTACACAGGGAGAATTCAGAATGTCCAATTCACCTAACAAACTTAGTAGGCCAAACAATAGGAATCCCGTGGTGAGTAACTCACCTCTTGACTCTCAAAGTCTGTCTACCATCTAAGGTACCTTAAAGTCAGCATAGTCCCAGGTGACCATAGGCTGCTTTCCCATTTGAGGGGGAGAGCTGACAGGTGAGAGAGGGGCAAGTTCAGAAGGCGGGGCCTTCAAGAGTAACCTCAGCTGGTAAGGGAATTGAACCAGTGCTGCTGGCCTCGCTTTGCATCATGAACCAGCCGTCTAGCCAACTGAGCTAAACCAGTCCCGAAATACCTACAAGGCAAATGTCAGGAGTGTAATGGAATAATCTACACTTGCCTGATGAATTCAGCTCCCACAACGCTGCAGAAGGTCAATACCATCCAGGACAAAGCAGCCTGCTTGATTGTTCCCCCTTCCACAAACATCCAATCCCTCCACCACCGACGAACAGTGGCCGCAATGTGTACCATATACAAGATGCACTGCAGGAACTCACTCCAAGTTCCTTAGCCAGCACCTTCCAAATCTACGCCACGACCATCTAGAAGGACAAGAGCAGCAGATACCTGGGAGCACTACCACCTGGAGGTTGCCCTCCAAGTCACTCACCATCCTGATTTGGAAATATATCGCTGTTCCTTCAGTTGCAGGGTCAAAATCCTGAAATTCCCTCCCTAACAGCACTGTGAATATATCTACACCGCAGGTACTGCAGCGGTTCAAGAAGGCAGCTCATCACCATCTCAAGGGCAACAAGCTGCTTTGTTCACTGTTTGTATAAACTGAACTTTGCTGGACTTTTACCACTTCTCTGTGGGGAAGCACCTGCAATTGTCACTCCCTCTGTTAATTCCTCCTGCATGCCCACACAGTGCTTCACAGATTGTGTCACTTGTTCTACATGTGCAACAAAGTCCAATGATGTGAGTGGATCTGCTTGGTGGAGGGGGTGCTGAAATGAAATGACACAATATCTTGAGTTGGAGAAGATCCTGGGAGCTTTCCTTTGCGGCAGTGAAATCCTATCACATGCCCTCTCAAGCAGACTGCTGAAAAACAGTAAATTAATTTGTAGCTAAGCAACAATATGAACGGCGGAATGACAAGAAAGAAATGATAAGCTAAGTCTGCACCAGCTGGAAAGAAAACTGCAATTCAAAAAGCAGATAGAGAGGAAACCCTCGTGTTGTGGGACATTTTGGCAGCAAGCATAACCGAATGATGTGACTGATCAGAGAATAAAAAGCAGCAACACAAGGCACTAATAAAAATACAACGAAGAAGCTAAATTGAGAGTGTTGAATCTGCAGTAGGCCGAATGCGCAGACCCTCCCGTGTCCGGAGCAAGGTCCACATCCATGGGTAAGTGCGCTGGGCCTTTCGACCATCTCGCCTGTGGATGGCGTGCAGGCACCAACCTTGCAGCGCCAGGAGGCGTATATCGGACCGGGGAGTGGCGTTTATGTGACGAACGTCTGGGCGGTGGCAATGCTGGCATGGCTGCAGGAGCCAACACGGGCACCTCCAGCGGTGGCAGATTGTCCATCTCGGTTTCCGACTCGGAGCTAGGCGATTCTTTGTCTGGCATCTCAGTGTCTTCAAAAATCACCGCTGAATCCTCGGCAACTGGCAGAGCTGAAGACGTTGGTGCTAACAGCGGTGGCTGGGTCAATGGTGAAGTCGAGACGTTGGAATCAATGGCCGGTACGGTGGCAGTATCTGCACGCAGCTTCGGAGATGGTCCATGTGGTGATTAGACTCGCGGCACTGTGCCCGTATTTAGTAAGAAACCGGACTTATTTTCACCAACACGACACCCGGGATCCAAGCAGGCCCTCCACCGAAGTTCCGGACGTGTGTTGCGTCTCCCGGTGCGAACTTGCGCAGTGGCCTGTGGCGACCTGTGTCTGCCTCGGTTCAGTCCTTAGCGGGGCGGACCTCTCCGCCAATATCCGGAAGAACGAGACTCAAACCGCTGCGGAGGCGGCAATCCATCAACGTCCCAGCTGGTCTTTCTCAGTGGACAAATTAAATCTAGACAAGAGTGAATATTTTGTGGTGTCTCGGCTGGGGGTGGAGGCAGGGGTGGGGGGGCTGCCATTCCGTAAGGCAGGGACTCACTTTAGATACCTGGGGGTGCAGGTTGCCCGAGATTGGGTGGGGCACCATATGTACAAAATTTCAAGTTTGGTGGGGAGAGTGAAAGCTGATCTGGAAAGGTGGGATGGTCTCCCTCTGTCACTGACGGGTCGGGTACAGACGGTTAAAATGAACGTGCTGTCGCGATTCCTGGTTATCTTTCAGTGCCTGACGATTTTCCTGCCAAAGATATTTTTTAGAGAGATTGAAGGGATGATTACCTCGTTCGTATGGGGAGGGAAGGTGGCCAGAATTAAAAAGGTGCTACAGAGAGGAAGGCAGGCAGGGGGTTTGGGTCTTCCGAACCTGATGTATTATTACTGGGCAACGAATGTGGAGAAGGTACGGAGCTAGGTCAGAGGGGTTGACTCCCAATGGGTCAGAATGGAGGAGAGTTTGTGTAGGGGGTCAGGATTGAAGGCGCTAGCATAGGCCTTTAGGTCCTGCGGTACATCCCTGTGCCGAGCCCATACTGCACTGTGTGACGGACGCGGTATAGCTGAGGGTCAGCCTGGGTCCACGCGCGGATGCAGGATGACGTGACCGGTAGCGAGTCCTTAAAATGGAGGGTGGCAATGACCTCGCCGGCTGTCGCTGGTGTAGGTGGCCTGGTCAACATGGCAGGCGGCATGGGGAATCTTTGTCCTGGAGCGGTGCTCCAACACATAGTCATGCGCCGCGAGCAACAATGCCCATCACTGGATGTGGGTGGAAGCAACGGGGAAAGAATTGCCTGATCCTCCTTGAAGAGTTCTAGAAGGGGCTTGTGGTCCGTGAGAATGTGAAACGATGGCCGTAGACATGTTGATGGAATGTCTTGACCCTGAATACAACAACCAAACCCTCCTTCTCGATCTGGGGATACTGCTTCTCTGTGTCGGCCAACGTTCTTGAGACGAAGGGACGTTAGGATCCAGTGTCCATTTCATGGGCCAGCACAATCCCAACAGCGAACAGAAAAGCATCACAGGTCAACAGGGTTGGTAGGGATGAGAATACCGGTGGTGGCCATGGAGTGAGTGGTCATACATTTGGCAGCTCCCGCTTGAGGCGAATTTTCCGGACCTTTTCCCCATTTGTAAGGTGGACATCTTGATGAAGAAAGGTGCAGGAGTGATTGGAGAAGGTGAAACTCCACTGATGTGCCTGGTGGATGGATCCACGGACCAGAAGTGGAGCGAAAAGATAGGGAGCATTTGGAGCAGGAGAATCTTTGTGCGCCACAGGTTCAGATGGCAGAGGGTAAAGGGCCTGTCCTGCAAGTCTAGTGGTCGATGGAGCAACTGGTGAACTTCTTGAATGAGAAGTTCTGCCAACAACGGAGGTAATCCCAGGAGGACCTAGCCAGGGCGATGGAGCTGCTAAAAGCAGGAATTGACCACGTGGAACAGAGGCAGGAGTCCCAGGGACAGGTGATTCGGAAAGTGGAGGAGACAGTGGGGGAGCACGAGACACATCTCACCTCATTGGTGGCTCTGATAGGTGTGATGAGGGACACCCAAAAGCATTGAAGATGGACGACCTGGAGAATCGCTCCAGGAGACAGAATTTACGAATCACGGGGATGCCTGAAGGCATCAAGGGAGCGGGCACCAGGACGTATGTAGCTAACCCGATAGCACAGTGGTTAGCACTGTTGCTTCACAGCATCAGGGTCCAAGGTTTGATTCCGGCTTGGGTCACTGTCTGTGTGGAATCTGCACGTTCTCCCTGTGTCTGCATGGGTTTCAACCGGGTGCTCCGGTTTCCTCCCACAAGTCCCGAAACACATGCTGTTAGGTGAATTGGACATTCTGAATTCTCCCTCTGTGTACCCGAACAGGCACTTGAATGTGGCAACTAGGGAATTTTCACAGTAACTTCATTGCGGTGTTAATGTAAGCCTACTTGTGACACTAATAAAGATTATTTTTTTAAAGTGTATTTTGGGTGGGGAGGTCCCTTGGGTGGACCTTGGGGGCAACTCCTTAAGGAGTTACACCTTGGCCCATCGCGAGGTCCACCATGTCAGGTTCATGTTTGCTGAGAAAATCTGTAATCCCCGCCCACGTGATTTCTGACCCTGGGGACCAGAGAGTCACGGAGTGCCAGAGAATACGTGCCGGGCCTGCTAGTCATCAAGACCCATTTACACACCAGACTAGCTGGGTGAGATAGTCTACGGGAGCAAAGTGGGGTGTGTGCTATTTTAAAAAAAAATTTAAATATATTTATTCAAATTTCTCAACAAAACCCCCACCCCCCAACAGAAAGAAAGAAACAAAAACACAACAATCAGAAATTATACATTGGATTTCCCCCATATACAATAACCCCCCATATAACATTTTAAAACACAAACAGGGAAAAGCCCCCCACCTTCACCCAAACGCCACCCCAAAAGCACCACCTTGGACGTAGTCCTCGCAAAACCCCTCCAAAACCCATCCAGCGGCGGGCACGACCAGAACATATGGGCGTGATTTGCCGGGCTCCCCGAGCACCTCCCACATCTGTCCTCCACCCCAAAGAACCTACTCAACCTCGCCCCTGTCATGTGCACTCTGTGAGTAACTTTGAACTGTATTAGGCTGAGCCTGGCGCAAGAGGAGGAAGAATTAACCCTTCTCAGGGCATCAGCCCACAGACCCTCATCTATCTCCTCCCCAAGCTCTTCCTCCCACTTGCCCTTTAACTCCTCCACCGAGGCCTCCTCCCCTTCCTTCAGCTCCTGGTAAATCGTCGAAACCTTGCCTTCTCCAACCCATACACCCGAAATCACCCTGTCCTGTATCCCACTTGCCGGAAGTAGCGGGAATTCCCTCACCTGCCGCCTCACAAACGCCCTCACTTGCATGTACCTGAAAGCGTTTCCCGGGGGTAGCCCAAACTTCTCCTCCAGCGCCCCTAGTCTCGCAAACGTCCCATCGATGAACAGGTCCCCCATTCTTCTAATACCTGCCCGATGCCAGCTCCGAAACCCCCCATCCATCCTTCCCGGGACGAACCGATGATTCTCCCGAATCGGGGACCAAACCGAGGCTCCCACCTCGCCCCTATGCCGTCTCCACTGCCCCCAGATCTTCAGCATCGCCGCCACCACCGGACTCGCGGTGTACCTTGTCGGCGAGAGCGGCAGCGGTGCCGTCACCAGCGCCCTCAGGCTCGTGCCCACACAGGACGCCATCTCTAGCCTCTTCCACGCCACCCCCTTTCCCTCCATTACCCACTTACGGATCATCGCCACATTGGCTGCCCAATAATAGCCACACAGATTCGGCAGCGCCAGCCCCCTCCCTGTCCCTGCTACGCTCCAGAAACACCCTCTTCACCCTCGGGGTCTTATTCGCCCACACAAATCCCATGATGCTCCTGCTTACCCGTTTGAAAAAGGCCTCGGGGATCATAATGGGACGGCACTGGAACACAAAGAGAAACCTCGGGAGGACCGTCATTTTGACCGACTGCACCCTACCCACTAGTGAGAGTGGCAGCATATCCCATCTTTTAAAATCCTCCTCCATCTGCTCCACCAACCGCGTCAAATTGAGCTTGTGCAGGGCCCCGCAACTCCTAGCTACTTGGATCCCCAGGTACCGAAAGCTCCTTTCCGCCCTCTTCAGCGGTAGCTCGTCTATCCCTCTTCCTTGGTCCCCTGAATGCACCACAAAGAGCTCACTCTTCCCTACATTGAGTTTATACCCCGAAAAGTCCCCAAACTCCCGAAGGATGCGCATAACCTCTGCCATCCCCTCCACTGGATCCGCCACATACAACAACAGGTCGTCGGCATACAACGACACCCAGTGTTCCTCTCCCCCCCCAGACCAGTCCCCTCCATTTCCTGGTCTCCCTCAGTGCCATGGCCAGCGGCTCAATTGCCAGTGCAAGCAACAAGGGGGATAGGGGGCACCCCTGCCTCGCCCCCCGGTACAGCCGAAAGTACTCCGACCTCCGCCGGTTCGTAGCCACGCTTGCCACTGGGGCTCTATATAGCAGCCTGACCCAACTAATGAACCCCTCCCCGAACCCAAACCTCCGCAACACTTCCCAAAGATACTCCCACTCCACCCGATCAAAGGCCTTCTCCGCGTCCATAGCTGCCACTACCTCCGCTTCCCCATCCACCGAGGGCATCATAATCACATTGAGGAGCCTCCGCACATTGGTGTTTAGCTGACTACCCCTCACAAACCCCGTCTGGTCCTCATGAATCACCCCCGGGACACAGTCCTCAATTCTCGTAGCCAGCACCTTCGCCAGCAACTTAGAGTCAACATTGAGGAGCGAGATCGGTCTACACGACCCACATTGCAGTGGATCCTTGTCCCGCTTCAAGATCAAAGAACTCAGCGCCCTGGACATTGTCGGGGTCAAGGTCCCCCCCTCCCTC
Organism: Scyliorhinus torazame; assembly: GCF_047496885.1. Lineage (NCBI taxonomy): Eukaryota > Metazoa > Chordata > Chondrichthyes > Carcharhiniformes > Scyliorhinidae > Scyliorhinus > Scyliorhinus torazame. Next base: position 56,899,953 of record NC_092720.1, on the reverse strand, counting down.
GTCTTATTAAAAGTCCTCACTAGCAACGGGCCCAGCAGGTCCACGTATTCCCTGTAGAATTCAAATGGGAACCCATCCGGCCCCGGGACCTACCCCGCCTGCATGCTCCCCAATCCTTTAACCAGCTCCTCCAGCCCAATCGGCACCCCCAAACCAGCCACCTCCTCCTCCTCCAACCTCGGGAACCTCAGCTGATCTAGGAATCGTCGCATCCCCTCCTCCCCCGCTGAGTGCTCAGACCTGTACAGCTCCCCATAGAAGTCCCTAAATACCTTGTTTATTCTCACCGCACTCCGCACCATATTCCCCTCTCTATCCTTAACTCCACCAATCTCCCTCGCTGCCTCCCTCTTACGAAGCTGATGTGCCAGCATCCAACTCGACTTCTCCCCATACTCATACGCCGCCCCTTGCGCTTTCCTCCACTGTGCCTCTGCTTTCCCCGTGATCAACAGATCAAATTCCGTCTGGAGGTTCCGTCGCTCCCTCAGTAGCCCCTCCTCGGGGGCCTCTGCATACCTCCTGTCTACCCTTAAAATCTCCCCCACCAACCTCTCCCTCTCCCTCCCCTCTCTCTTCTCCCTGTGGGCCCTAATGGAGATTAGCTCTCCCCTGACCACCGCCTTCAACGCCTCCCAGACTACCCCCACCTGCACCTCCCCATTGTCGTTGGCCTCCAATATCTTTCAATACACCCCCCCCACCCCGCCCGCACCCCCCCTCATCCGCCAACAGTCCCACATCAAGGCGCCACAGCGGGCGCTGGTCCCCCTCCTCCCCCAACTCCAGCTCCACCCAATGTGGGGCGTGGTCCGAGATGGCTATGGCCGAATATTCCGTTCCCTCCACTTTCCGGATTAGCGCCCAACTCAAAATGAAAAAATCTATCTGGGAGTAGGCTCTATGGACGTGGGAAAAGAAGGACAATTCCCTGGCCAGCGGCCTGGCAAACCTCCATGGATCCACTCCCCCCATCTGGTCCAGGGGCTGTTTAGCACAGGGCTAAATCGCTGGCTTTGAAAGCAGACCAAGGCAGGCCAGCAGCACGGTTCAATTGCCGTACCAGCCTCCCCGAACAGGCGCCGGAATGTGGCGACTAGGGGCTTTTCACAGTAACTTCATTTGAAGCCTACTTGTGACAATAAGCGATTTTCATTTCATTTTCATAAACCCCTGAGCACCTTGGCTGCAGCCGGCCTCTTACCCGTCCTAGACCTAGAACGGTCCAGTGCTGGGTCCAGCACCATGTTGAAGTCCCCCCCCATTATCAATCTTTCTACCTCCAGATCCAGAATCCGACCCAGCATGCATTTCATAAATCCGGCATCATCCCAGTTCGGGGCATATACATGCACCAGTACCACCCGCACCCCCTGCAACCGACCGCTCACCATCACATATCGGCCTCCATTATTCACTACAATATTCAGTGCCTCGAATGACACCCGCTTCCCCAACAGTATTGCAACCCCTCTGTTCTTCGCATCCAGCCCTGAATGAAAGACCTACCCTACCCATCCCTTTCTCAGCCTCACCTGATCTGCCACCTTCAGATGTGTCTCCTGGAGCATAACCACGTCTGCCTTCAGTCCCTTTAAGTGAGCGAACACCTGGGCCCTCTTGACCGGCCCGTTCAGGCCCCTCACATTCCAAGTTATCAGCCGGATTGGGGGGCTGCTCGCCACCCCCCCCCCCCCTGCTGACTAGCCATCTCCTTTTCTAGGCCAGCCATGTGCCCGCGCCTCCCGCACCCTCCAGTCCCCCAGGCGGCGGACCCCCGCCCCGACTACCTCTCCTACTTCCAGCTCCCTTTTGGCCAATGCAGCAGCAACCCAGTTCCCCCCCTCCCCCCGCTAGATCCTCATCTAGCCATTTTGCTCCCCCATGACACTCCCGTATGTCAGCTGACTCCTGCTGACCCCAGCCTCTCCCGCCATTCCATCGACCCCCCAGTGTGAGAATCCCCCCACCCTTGGCAGTCAGTGTGCGCTCCTCTCCAGCACCACCCTTACCCCCCCCCCGGCCCCACCCCCATCCTTCCCTAATGCGAGAAAAAGCCCGCGCTTTCCTTAGCCGGCCCCGCCCCCTCTGGTGCAGCTCCTTTTTGCGGCCTTACCCCAACTCCCCATCCCCGGGCCTCCACCCCCCCCTCTTCCTCCGTGGGGCCCTACCCCTCCAACACCAACGTCCACACTCTCCCACAGCCCCCACATCAAATCCATTCACCCATCCCCACCCAGCACTCAAACAAAAAGAACATTCCCCAAATGCAGTAAACACAGTGAACATCCCCCACGACAAACCCTCAATTTGAGTCCAACTTTTCAGTCTGTATAAAGTTCCATGCCTCATCGGGCGTTTCAAAATAGTGGTGCCGATCTTGGGAATGTGACCCATAACGCGCTGGCTGCAGCATCCCGAACCTCACCCCCTTCCGATGGAGCACCGCCTTAGCCCGGTTAAAATCAGCCCTCTTCTTAGCCACCTCCGCACTCTTGTCCTGAGAAATTCGGATCTCTGTGTTCTCCCACCTGCTGCTCCACTCTTTTTTGGCCCATCTCAGGACACACTTTCTGTCCATAAAGCGGTGGAACCTCACCACTACAGCCCTTGGCGGCTCATTGGCTTTGGGTCTCCTTGCCAGGATCCGATGAGCCCCATCCAGCTCCAGGGGCCTCGGGAAAGCTCCCGTGCCCATCAGCGAATTGAGCATCATGCTCATATATGCCCCGGCATCGGGCCCCTCCACTCCTTCAGGGAGACCCAGAATCCGAAGATTCTTCCTCCTCGACCTATTCTCCAGGTCCTCGAATTTTTCTGCCCACCTCTTGTGCAGCACCTCGTGCGCCTCCACCTTCACCGCCAGACCCAAGGTCTCATCGTCGTTCTCTGAAGCTTTTTGCCGCACCTCCCGGATCGCCGCCCCTTGGGCCTTCTGGGTCTCCACAAGCTTCTCAATGGCCGCCTTCATTGGCGCCAGCATTTCTGTCCTCAGCTCCTCAAAGCAGCGTTTAAGAAACTCCTGCTGCTCCTGCGACCACTGCGCCCACGCTGCTTGGTCTCCACCCGCCGCCATCTTGCTTTTCCTCCCTTGCACTTTTCACTGCACCAGGATCACTTTTTTAGTGCTCCACTCTTGGTCCAATCCATGTAATGTCAGGGGGACTTTGCTGTTACCTTCCTACACTGGAAGCCGTTGAATAATTGCCGTTGTGGCCACTCTGAAGAGCCCAAAAGTCCGTTCCCGACGGGAGCTGCCAAACGTGCGACCTACCTAGGCATAGCCACATCCGGAAGTTGGGTGTGTGCTATTGATTAATCTCTGGCAGGGGTTAGGTTACAAAGTGTTGTTGCTGGGGGGGGGGTGCGGGGAGTTACTCTGCCGACGAGGGAGGGACTTAGGTTTCGGGACAGAGAGGAGTTCGGTGGTGGGGGCTGCCAGGAGGCGGGCCGAGGGAAGCGGTTGGCTGATGGGTGGAGGGGGGTGTGGGGGGGGGGGGGGGGGGGGGGGGCGGTGCCCTCCAACTAGGCTGATCACCTGAAATGTTAGAGGGTTGAATGGGCCGGTCAAGAGGGCACGTGTGTTCGCGCATCTGAGGGCTCTGAAGGCGGATGTGGTAATGTTGCAGGAGACACACCTGAAATGGCGGATCAAGTCAGGCTAAGGAAGGGTTGGGTCAGTCAGGTCTTTCATTCGGGGCTGGACACCAAGACTAGAGTGTTTGCGATTTTGATCAACAAGCGGGTGCAATTTCAGGTGGGCAGTATAGTCTCGGACGGGGGGGGGGAGGGCGGGTTTATGTCATGGTTAGCTGGAGGGGAGGAAGGTGGTCTTGGTTAACGTGTACGTGCCAACTTGGGATGACGTGGAATTTATAAAGAGGGTGCTGGGGAAAATACCTGACCTGGACTTGCACAAGTTGGTTATGAGAGGGGATTTTAATTCAGTCATCGACCCCAGCCTGGACAGGTCGTGTTCGAAAACGGGGAGGGTGCCAGCAATGGCAAAGGAACTGATAGGATTCATGGAACAGATGGGGGGAGAGGGTCGACCCATGGAGGTTTAGGCAGGCGACGGGGAAGGAGTTTTCTTTCTATTCGCATGTTCATAAGGTTTATTCCCAGATAGACGTTTTCATTTTGAGCAGGGATTTGCTGGCGGAGTTGGTGGACGGGGGGTATTCGGCCATCACTATTTCGGATCATGCCCCACACAGGGTGGAACTGCAGGTTAGTGAGGAGAGTTTCCAGTGCCCGCAATGGAGGTTGGATGTGGGGTTGTTGGCGGACGAGGCGGTGTGCGGGAGGCTGAGGAAGTGCATGCAGAATTACCTGCAGGTTAATGACATGGGGAAAGTCTCAGCAGCGGTGGTCTGGGAAGCGCTAAAGGCAGTGGTGAGAGGGGAGCTGATTTCGATCCTAGCGACAGGACGGATAGGGCAGAAACAGACTGACTGGTTAAGGAGATCTTACAGATAGACAGGAGGTATGCGGTGACCCCGGGGGTGAAGCTCTTAAGGGAGCGTCGGAAGCTGCAGGCTGAGTTTGGGGTGTTGTCCACAGGTTAAGGCAGTGGAGCAGCTTAGAAAGGTGAGGGGGGCGTTTTATGAGCATGGGGAGAAGGACAGCAGAATGCTGGCACAGAAGCCTAGGAAGAGGGAGGCGGCCAGGGAAATAGAGAGGGTGGTTGATGGGGATGGGAACTTGGTAGGGGACTCGGCAGGGCTAAACAGGGTGTTCAGGGACTTTCACAGTAGGCTTTACTGCTCAGAACCCTCCACGGGGCCGGAGGGGATGACACGCTTTTTGGATGGACTGACCTTCCCAAGGGTGGTAGGGAGCTGGTAAATGGGCTGGGGGCCCCGATTAGGGCCGAAGAAATAGTTGAGGGCTTGAAGGCAATGCAGTCGTGTAAAGCCCCGGGGCCGGACAGGTACCCAGTGGAATTCTATAAAAAGTTTTCGGGGAATTTAGGGCCGTTGCTGGTTAAGGTTCTCAATGAGGCGAGGGACAGAGGGGTGCTGCCCCCGACGATGTCACAGGCCACTATTTTGTTGACATTGAAGCTGGACAAGAACCCGGAGCTATGCGGGTCATATAGGCCGATTTCCCTGCTTATTGTGAATGCCAAGTTGCTGACCAAAGCTTTGGCCTCCAGGATTGAAGATTTTGTTCCGGTAGTGATTATGGAGGATCAGACCGGGTTTGTCAAGGGCAGGCAGTTGGTGGCCAATATAAGAAGGCTGCTCAATATGATCATGATGCCCCCGGAGAGTAGGGAGGTTGAGGTAGTTGTGGCAATGGATGCGGAAAAGGTGTTCGACCGGGTGGAGTGGGACTATCTATGGGAGGTGCTGGGACGATTTGGATTCGGTAGGGGCTTTATTGACTGGTTCAGGCTGTTGTACCAGACTCCGGAGGCTAGTGTAAGGATGAATAGAACGACCTCGGACTATTTTAGACTGTATCGGGGGACAAGAAAGGGGTGCCCCCTCTCCCCACTGTTGTTTGCGTTAGCTATAGAGCCATTGGCAATTGCTCTGAGAGCTTCAAGGGGCTGGAAGGGGCTGGTGCGGGGTGCGGTGGAACATAGAGTCTCGCTGTACACGGACGACCTGCTCTTATACGTATCGGATCCAGGGGCAGGGTTGGGCGAAACTATGGCGATTTTGGGGGAATTTGGCCGGTTTTCGGGGTATAAATTGAATAAGGCAAAGAGTGAGATGTTTGTAGTCCAGGCAAGGGGTCAGGAGGGTCAGCTGAGGGAGCTGCCGTTTAGGTTAGTAGGGGACAGTTTCAGGTACGTAGGGATACAAGTGGTGTGCGCCTGGGGCTGGTTACACAAGTTGAACTTGTCCCGGTTGGTTGAACAGATGAGGGGTGAGCTTGGGAGATGGGATGCGCTCCCGCTGTCATTAGCTGGGAGAGTGCAGACGGTCAAAATGACGGTCCTACCGAGATTTCTGTTTGTATTTCAGTGTCTCCCAATTTTCATCCCGCGGTCCTTTTTTAAGACGGTTAATAAAATCATCCTGGGCTTTGTATGGGTGGGTAAGACCCCGCAAGTGAAGAAGGTGATGCTCGAGCGGAATCGGGGGGAGGGGAGGCTTGAGCTGCCAAATTTCAGTAATTATTATTGGGCAACTAACATAGCCATGATAAGGAAGTGGGTGGTGGGGGTGGGGTCAGTTTGGGAGCGGATGGAGGCAGCTTCGTGTAGGGGCAGCAGTCTGGGGGCGTTGATAACGGCACCTCTGCCGTTCCCGCCTGCGAGGTACTCCACCAGCCCCGTAGTGGTGGCGGCCCTGAGAATTTGGGGTCAGTGGAGGAGGTACGCTGGCACAGTGGGAGCATCGGTCTGGTCCCCAATTTGTGACAATCACCGGTTTGCCTCGGGGAGCTTGGATGGGGGGTTCCGAGTATGGCGAAGGGCGGGAATTGAGAAGATGGGGGACTTGTTTTTAGAGGGGAGCTTCCCTAGCTTGAGGGCGATGGAGGAGAAGTTTGGGTTGGCAGGGGGGGACAAATTTAGATATTTACAGGTGCGGGACATTCTGCGCAGGCAGGTTTCATCCTTCCCACTCCTGCCACTAAGGGGGATCCAGGATAGGGTAGTGTCTAGGGGATGGGTGGGAGAGGGGAGCGTCTCGGACATCTACAAAGAACTCATGGGGGCGGAGGAGACGCAGACCGAGGAGCTGAAGCGTAATTGGGAGGAGGAGCTTGGTGGTGAGATGGAGGATGGCTTATGGACCGAGGCGTTGAGCAGAATCAACGCGACCACGACATGCGCCAGGCTCAGCTTGATGCAATTCAAGGTGGTCCACTGGGCCCACATGACAGTGGCCCGGATGAGTAGATTCTTTGGGGTGGAGGACAGGTGTGTAAAATGTGCGGGAGGACCAGCGAACCATGTCCACCTGTTCTGAGCATGTCCAAAACTTAGGGGATATTGGCAGGGGTTTGCGGATGTCATGTCCAGAGTATTGAAAACAAGGGTGGCGATGAGTCCAGAGGTGGCGATTTTTGGGGTGTCGGAAGACCCGGGAATCCAGGAGGAGAAAGAGGCAGATGTTCTGGCCTTTGCTTCCCTGGTAGGCCGGAGACGGATACTGCTGGCTTGGAGGGACTCAAAGCCCCTGAGGTTGGAGACCTGGCTAACTGACATGCGAGCTTTCTCAGACTAGAGAAGATTAAGTTCGCCTTGAGAGGGTCACTGCTAGGGTTCGTCCGGAGGTGGCAACCATTCATCGACTTCTTGGCGGAGAATTAATCGTCAGCAGCGGGGCGTTAGGGTAGTGTAGAATAGGGTGTCAACTAGGCGGGTCTTGGCGGGTTGGGAGTCGGTGATTGCACTATGTTTATTTTTCTTTGTACATTGTTTTATACTGTTGCTGATTGTAATGCCAGAAATACCTCATTAAAATTTTTTATTTAAAAAAAAGACGCAATTACATCCTCCCGCTGGCGCACATGCGTGCACCTCGATTCCAGCGGCAGCAGGAGGTCGGAGCTTCACGTTCGGATCGGTACACGCCGACGCCTGGCATGGATCCCGATTTTGTAATTCTCTGCCGCATCGGGTCCCCGATACCGGCGGCAGACAACGGAGAGAGCTCTCCCTGGTGTCTTCTTCACAATATACTTTCCTACCTAGCTTGACGTTGTCTGCAACTTTAGATACCATGCCTTCACTCCCCTCATATATGTCATTGATGTAAATTGTAAAAGGTTGAGGCTCGAGAACAGCCTCTGTGGGAATCCACTCGCACATCCTGCCAATCAGACAAGGATGCATTCTGAATACAATCTGTTTTCTGCCAGCCAGCCAGTCTTCTATCCAGGTTAATATGTTACTCCTACACCATCAGCTTTTATTTTCCGCAATAGCCTTATCAAAAACCTCTGGAAATCCAAGTACAGTACATCTACAGGCTCCCCTTTATCCGCACCACATGTTACTCCTTTAAATTGATCTAGAAAATTAGTGAAACATGATTTCCCTTTCCCAAAATCATGCTGTTTCTGCCTGATTACCTTGAGTTTTTCTAAGTGACCAGCTATAACCTCCTTTATGATCAACACAACACCTCCCGAAGTCAAGCTAACTAGCCTGCAGTTTTATTTCTTGTTTTCTGCCACGCTCCCTTCTTGAATAGAGGGGTCAAATTTTCTACTTTCCAATCTGCCGGAACCTTTTCAGAACCGAGGGAATTTTAGAACATTAACACCATTGCATCTACAACCTCACTTGCTACTACTTTTAGGACCCTAGACTAAGTCCATCTGGACCCGAAGACGTGTCATCCCGCAGCTCCATCAGTTTGCTCAGTGTCACTTACCTAGTGATTGCAATTTCACCAAGTTCTCCTCTCCCTTTCTGCTCCTAATTTACAGCTATTACTGGAATGGTTTTGTATCCTCTGGAGTGAAGACATATGCAAAATATTTGTGCATTTCATGTGCCATTTCCTTATTATCTACTATTAACTCCCCATTCTCACTCAATGGAGGTGCAACACACTTTACTTATGCTTTTCCTGTCTATATACCTGTATAAACTCTGGGGCAGCACAGTGGTGCAGTGGTTAGCACTGCTGCCTCATGGCACCAAGGTGCAAGGTTCAACCCCAGCTCTGGGTCACTGTCCGTGTTGTCATGAGAATGTCGCTTTAAGAAATGTTTGGCTGCTCATGTTACTGCAGTGATGTCAGAGTGTGAGTGGAGCTGAGCTCTGCCACTGCTTTTTCGTTTCACTTTGAGAAAAGCTTGGGTGTGTCTCTGTCTTTTTGGTTTCGTTTTTCAGTGTGTTGCAGCTGAAGTCAGCCAAAGCAGCTGTACTGTTGATCTCTCTGCCATGAAGGACTATCTCTTGATCATTTGGTGAATTCAAAAATTGAAATGTTTTCAGTATCGAATGTAAACCCTGATGTGCTTCTGTTTAAAGGTTGTTAAGTCTTTTGGATGTTAAAGGACAGCTTAAAGGATTACTTAGTGTTGTATTCTTTGGGGGTTATCTTTGAATTAATGGTTGCTAAGATATTCGCTGTTTGTTCTAAACAGGTTAACTTGAGTTAATAGAATAAACATTGTTTTGTTTAAAAAAATACTTTTCCATTTCTGCTGTACCACACCTGTAGAGTGGACCGTGTGCTCCCCATACTACAATCTATTAAAAGTTGTGGGCCAGGTGAACTCCATGATACACTTTGGGGTTCTCTAAACCCTGGCCCATAACAATTGGGGGCTCGAGGGGTATAAAAGTCTATCTATCGGATTGGCTTAGTGAACTTAAAGACAGTGAGGGGTGAGCATATTGTGGTTGCTTTTCAGGTGTGATATTTTAGTTTAAGTGGGGAATGTGGTGTGGATAATAGCTCTTTCAGAGGCTCTGAAGTTTTTGGGGGTGGAGACGGTCACACGCAGTACCTTACGGACAGAGACTAAAAACAGACTGTTAGATTTGGCAAAAACATTGCAGTTAACATTACTGTTATAGGCTTCCGGTTGCGGCGATGCCCAGCTAAGCCGCACGTTTCGGCGGCTCCAGCTCAAACGGACCTTCGGGCTCTTTTAAGAGCCCCAACGGGAAATTTTTTCACGACGAAACCCGGTGTGGGGTGAGTTAATAGGGAGTCCCCCCCAACGAAAGAGAAAAATATCGGCGGCGGCGGCTACATCGCGAAGAATCCTCGACGATAGGGACAGAGGGAAAAAGAAGCAAGATGGCGGCGGAGAAAGTCCAGGCGACATGGGGCCCCGATCAAGACGAATTCTTAAGACAGTGTGTGGAGCTACTTAAGAAGGAGGTGCTGACCCCGATGCTACAGGCAATTGAGGGGCTTAAGGAGGCACAAAGGACCCAGGAGACAGAGCTCCGCGTGGTGGAGCAGAAGGTGACGGATAATGAGGACGATATCCTGGGCCTGGCGGTCAAAACACAGACGCACGAGACGCTCCACAAAAAGTGCATTGAAAGGATTGAGGCCCTAGAAAACAGAGCACGAAGGAACAACCTTCGGATCCTGGGTCTCCCTGAGGGAGTGGAAGGAGCGGACTGCGGGGCTTACGTGAGCACGATGCTAAGCTCGCTGATGGGAGCTGAGGCCCCTTCGGGCCCCTTAGAAGTGGAGGGGGCTCATCGGGTCCCTGCGAGGAGATCAAAGGTGGGAGAACCACCTAGGGCGACAATCGTGCGATTTCACCGCTTTAATGATAGAGAAGTGGTTCTGAGATGGGCCAAAAAGGTACAGAGTAGTAGATGGGAGAATGCGGTGGTACGGGTGTACCAGGATTGGAGTGCGGAGGTGGCGAGAAGGAGGGCGAGTTTTAAACGAGCCAAGGAGGTGTTACACAAGAAGAAGGTGAAGTTCGGGATGCTGCAGCCGGCGCGACTATGGGTCACGTACCAGGAGAGACATCACTACTTCGAAACGGCGGAAGAAGCATGGACCTTTATTAAAGACGAGAAATTGGATCGGAACTGAGGGACTGATATTAGAGGGAAATGTCACTGTCGATGTATATAGAGATGTAAATTGGGAGGGGGGGGGGACACTAAGAAATGTGGGCGCCGGTGGGGGGGGAAAGAAGAGACATAGGCGGAGGATGAGGAATGGGAGTGGGGTGGGAGAGGGAGCTGCGCCACAAGGGGCGGGACAGCTACAGAGATGTTCCCGCGCCAGAAAGATGATGGCGGGAAAATAGGCGCAAGGTAGATGGGAGTTCCCCACACGGGGGGGTCAAGGAGTGAGCAGGAGAAGCCGGGGTCAGTTGAAGTCAGCTGACTTGCGGAAGTAATATGGGGGGAGCAATCACGCTAGATGGGGATCTAGCGGGGTGGGGGGGGAGTGGGAAGAATAACTGGGTTGCTGCTGCAGAAATCAAAGAGGAACTGGCTAAAGAAAGGGTGGTCGGGGCTGGAATGCGCCACCTGGGGAACGAGTGGGAGCGCGGAATCGGGACGTGGGACTGGCCTAGAGAAGGTGATGGCTAGTCGACATGGGAAGGGGGCAGGTAGCCCCCTAGTGCGGCTGATCACGTGGAACGTGAGAGGCCTAAATGGACCGATTAAAAGGGCCCGAGTGTTCGCGCACTTGAAAGGACTGAGGGCAGACGTGGCTATGCTCCAGGAGACGCACCTGAAGGTGGCGGACCAAGTTAGGTTAAGGAAAGGATGGGTGGGACAGGTGTTCCATTCAGGGCTGGATGCAAAGAATAGAGGGGTGGCCATACTGGTGGGGAAACGGGTATCATTCGAAGCAAGGAGCATTGTAGCAGATAGTGGAGGCAGATATGTGATGGTGAGTGGCAGGCTGGAGGGAATGGAGGTCGTGTTGGTTAACGTATATGCCCCGAATTGGGATGATGCGGGATTCTTGAAGCGGATGCTGGGACATATACCGGACCTGGAGGTAGGAAACTTGATAATGGGGGGAGACTTCAACACCGTGCTGGACCCAGGGTTAGATAGATCCAGATCTAAGACCGGAAGAAGGCCGGCAGCGGCCAAGGTGCTTAAGGGGTTTATGGACCAAATGGCGGGAGTGGATCCATGGCGATTTCTTAGACCGAAGGCCAGGGAGTTCTCCTTCTTCTCCCATGTTCATAAGGTGTACTCCCGGATAGATTTTTTAGTTTTGGGAAGGTCGTTGATCTCGAGGGTGGAAGAAACTGAGTATTCAGCCATAGCTATCTCGGATCATGCCCCACATTGGGTGGACCTGGAACTAGGAGAGGAGAGGGAGCAGCGTGCACTCTGGCGATTAGATGTGGGATTGTTGGCGGATGAGGGAGTCTGTGGAAGAGTGCGGGGATGTATCGAGAGATACCTGGAGGCCAATGACGACGGGGAGGTCCGAGTGGGAGTGGTATGGGAAGCACTAAAGGCGGTGGTCAGAGGAGAGCTGATCTCCATCAGGGCCCACAAAGGGAAAACAGAGGCCAAGGAAAGGGAAAGATTACTGGGGGAGATTTTAAGGGTGGACAAAGAATTTGCGGAGACCCCGGAGGAAGGACTGTACAGGGTGGGACGACGACTCCTGACCACCAGGAGGGCGGAGGTGCTGTGGAGGAAGGCACAGGGGATGAGGTATGAATATGGGGAAAAGGCTAGTCGCCTGCTGGCCCATCAGCTGCGAAAGAGGACAGCGGCGAGGGAGATAGGGGGAATTAGAGACGAAAAGGGAGCTACGGTGCGGAGAGCAGGGAAGATAAACGGGGTGTTTAAGACCTTTTACGAAAGACTTTATAGGTCCCAACCCCCGGAGGGAAAAGAGGAGATGCGGCAGTTTCTGGACCAATTAAGGTTCCCGAGGGTGGAGGAGCAGGAGGTGGAAGGCCTGGTGGCACCAATTGGGGTGGATGAGGTTACCAAGGGGCTGGGGAACATGCAGGCAGGGAAGGCCCCGGGACCAGATGGGTTCCCGGTGGAATTTTATAGAAAATATGTGGACCTGCTGGCCCCACTGTTGGTGAGGACTTTTAACGAGGCCAGGGAAGGGGGGACTCTACCCCCGACAATGTCGGAGGCGACGATATCGCTAATTTTGAAGCGGGATAAAGATCCGCTGCAGTGCGGGTCCTATAGGCCTATTTCACTACTAAATGTGGACGCCAAATTGCTAGCAAAGGTGCTGGCATCGAGGATAGAGGACTGTGTCCCGGGGGTGGTGCACGAAGACCAGACAGGATTCGTAAAGGGGAGACAACTAAATGTCAACGTGCGACGGCTATTAGGGGTGATAATGATGCCCCCAGTAGAGGGGGAGGCAGAGATAGTGGCGGCAATGGATGCAGAGAAGGCATTTGACAGGGTGGAGTGGGAGTATCTATGGGAGGTGCTGAGGAGGTTCGGGTTCGGGGACGGGTTTGTTAGCTGGGTCAAACTCCTTTATGGGGCCCCAACGGCAAGTGTGGTCACGGGTCGGCAAAGATCGGAGTATTTCCGACTATACAGGGGAACAAGACAGGGATGCCCACTATCTCCATTACTGTTCGCGTTGGCAATTGAACCACTGGCCATGGCGCTGAGAGACTCCAGAAAATGGAGAGGGGTGATTAGAGGGGGAGAAGAACACCGAGTGTCACTCTACGCGGATGACCTACTGTTGTATGTGACGGACCCAGTGGGGGGGAATGACAGAGGTCATGCAGATATTGAGGGAGTTTGGAGATTTCTCGGGATATAGGCTTAACATGGGGAAGAGTGAACCTTTCGTGATACACCCTGGGGACCAGAGTAGAGGGATAGATGGCCTGCCTTTAAGGAAAGTGGAAAGAAACTTTCGATACCTGGGGATTCAGATAGCCAGGAGCTGGGGAACCTTGCACAGACTTAATCTGACACGACTGGTGGAACAAATGGAAGAGGACTTCAAGAGGTGGGACATACAGCCACTGTCATTGGCGGGCAGAGTGCAGGCAATTAAGATGATGGTCCTCCCGAGGTTCCTATTTGTATTCCAATGTCTCCCTATACTGATCACTAAGGCCTTCTTTAAAAAAATAGACAGGAGCATCATGAGCTTCGTGTGGGCAGGGAAAGTTCCGAGGGTAAGGAGGGGGTTCTTACAACGTAGCAGAGATAGAGGGGGACTGGCGCTGCCGAAATTGGGCGACTACTATTGGGCCGCCAATGTGGCGATGATCCGTAAATGGATGATAGAGGGAGAGGGAGCGGCGTGGAAAAGACTAGAGAGAAAGTCCTGTATAGGGACGAGTCTAGAGGCGCTGGTGACGGCGCCACTACCGTTCTCACCAAAACAATTTACCACGAACCCAGTGGTGGCGGCAACATTAAATATCTGGGGGCAATGGAGGCGACAGAGAGGTGTGCTGGGAGCCCTGGTGGGGTCCCCAATTAGGAACAACCATAGGTTTGCCCCAGGGAGGATGGATGGAGGATTCCAGAGCTGGCACCAGTTGGGAATTAGGAGGGTGGGAGATTTATTTATAGACGGGACGTTTGCGAGCTTGGGAGCGTTGGAGGAAAAGTATAAGTTGCCCCGGGGAAATTTCGTCAGATATATGCAGGTGAGGGCGTTCACAAGACAACAGGTGAGGGAATTTCCATTGCTCCCGACACAGGGGATCCAGGATAGAATGCTCTCGGGGGTGTGGGTCGGGGAGGGCAAGGTGTCAGAGATATACCGAGAGATGAGAGAAGAGGGGGAGGAGCTGGTGGGCGAACTGAAAGGAAAGTGGGAAGAAGAGCTCGGGGAGGAGATAGAGGAGGGTTTGTGGGCTGATGCCCTAAGCAGGGTAAATTCCTCTTCCTCGTGTGCCAGGCTTAGCCTGATTCAATTTAAGGTGCTGCATAGAGCACACATAACGGGAGCAAGGTTGAGCAGGTTCTTCGGAGCGGAGGACAAGTGTGGGAGGTGCGGCGGAAGCCCGGCAAACCACACACATATGTTTTGGTCGTGTCCGGCACTGGAGGGGTATTGGAGGGGAGTGACGGGAGTGATTTCGAAGGTGGTGAAGGTCCGGGTCAAACCAGGCTGGGGGTTAGCTTTATTTGGAGTTGCGGATGAGCCGGGAGTGCAGGGGGCGAAAGAGGCCAATGTCGTGGCCTTTGCGTCCCTAGTAGCCCGGCGCAGGATCCTACTCATGTGGAAGGAAGCAAAACCCCCCGGACTGGAGGCCTGGATAAACGATATGGCGGGGTTCATAAAACTGGAGCAGATTAAGTTTGCACTGAGAGGATCGGCTCAAGGGTTCACCAGAAGGTGGCAACCATTCCTCGACTACCTAGCGGAACGTTAGAGGGAAGATGGATGACCAGCAGCAGCAACCCAGGGGGGGGGGGGGGGGGGGGGGAGGAGGAGGGGGGGGGGGAGGGTAAAGTTTCATTTTATGTTAATTGATTAGTTTACCATGTTAGTTAGTTACTCTTTATTAGATTGTAGTTATCATGTTACATGTACTGTTAAATTCTTTTTATGTTTGATGTGTAAGGGGAAAAAAGTGTGAACGAAAAATTTCAATAAAATATATTTTTTTTAAAAACATTACTGTTATAACCTGCCTGCTTACCATTGGCTGGGGACTAATGACAATCCCACAATCCTGTGGGAGTATGAGCTTCCCCAGTGAGGGGGGCGCAGAGAAATCATTAGCAGACTCCCTGTATAAATAAAGCTGGCCAGTTTGGAACTAGCAGGAAGGAGTAAGCAGCAAGTGAGGTTGCTGCTGTTGTGTAGATATATGTTATTGTAAATAAATGTTATTTGTTAGTATCCTTGAAACTCGTGCTGGATTCTTCGTGGCCCTCACAAAAATTACCTGACAAAATGCGAAAAGATGAGATAATTATGGCGGTGGCTAAGCATTTAAAGTTGCCTGAGATACAGTCTGACTCACGAGAAATGGCAAAGATCCAATTGCAGATTAAGCAACTTGAACATGAAAAAGAATTAAAGCAGCTTGAATATGCAATGAGTAAAGGAAAAGGAGCGAGAAGAAAGAAACAAAGAAAGAATAGCCCTAGCAGAACAAAAAGAAAAAGAAAGGGAGATACAGATCAGGGAAAAAGATAAAGAGAGAGAGTTTGAACTTCAGAAAACGGCCATGAAACATGACAGTCAGTTAAAATTGGCAGACGTAAAGGGAAACGTACAGTTGGATGATAGTGATGAGGATAATGAGACAGAGCGTCATAGTCGAAGGCGTGGTGGGGATTTATTTAAATATCTCCAAGCGTTGCCAAGGTTTGACAAGAAGGAGGCAGAAGCCTTTTTAATTTCATTTGAGAAGGTAGCTAAAGAAATGAAATGGACACAGGACATGTGGGTATTACTGATTCAAACAAAGCTGGTAGGTAGAGCTAGTGAAGTGTTTGCACCACTGCCGGAGGAGGTATCTGGGACGTATGAGGAGGTGAAAAAATCCATCTTGGGTGCATATGAACTAGTGCCTGAAGCCTACAGACAAAGGTTTAGAACTTTAAGGAAAGAATTTGGTCAAACATACATGGCGTTTGAAAGGCTCAGACAGAGTAATTTTGATAGGTGGATAAGGGCTTTGAAAATAGACCAAATGCATGAAGCTCTCAGAGAAATTATACTTTTGGAGGAGTTTAAAAATTCAGTTCCTGATGTAGTGAGAACTCATGTGGAAAAGCAGAGGGTTAAAACTGCGAGACTAGCAGCAGAAATGGCAGATGGTTATGAATTAGTTCATAAATCAAAGCTTGCTTTCCGACATCAGTTTCAGCCTGTGAGGGATAGAAACTGGGGCATTGGGAAATACTCAAGTGGTAGAGGTAAAGGCGATCTGATGGGAGATAATAAGGAGAGGGTACCTCAGACTAAAAAAAGAAATCCAGGACGGTGGAAGAGACATGAAAAGTTTCAAATGTTTTCAATGTAATAAACTAGGCCATGTAAAGTCACAGTGTTGGTAGTTGAAGAAAAGCACTGGGAAGGCCGATGTGGTAAAACAGGATAAGACAGTGGGGTTTGCGAAAGTGGTAAAGGAAAGCCCAAGTGAAGCGAAGGAGGTGCAAAAGATTGTCCAGCCTGATCAAGAGGTGATTGATAAGAAGGTGCCAGATCTCATTCAAGAATTTACTTGTGTGGGTAAAATTTACTCATGTGTTTCAGGAGGAATAGGTAAAGAAGTCACAATTTTAAGAGATACGGGAGCTAGTCAATCTTTAATGGTAAGAGATGAGGAGTTATGTAGTTTGGGAAGAATATTGCCAGAAAAGGTGGAACTCAGGGTGAGAGGAGTAGCGTTCCATTATATAAGGTACGGTTGGAAAGTCCAGTGAAGAGTGGTAAAATGGTAGTAGGAGTAATAGAGAAACTATCTTGTCCAGGAATACAGCTTATCTTGGGTAATGATATAGCCGGATCGCAGGTGGGAGTGATGCCTACTGTGGTTGATAAGCCAGTGGAAAATCAGACAACTGAAGTGTTGAAGGACGAATATCCTGGGATTTTTCCGGATTGTGTGGTAACAAGGTCGCAAAGTCACAGGTTAAGACAAGAGGAGAAATCAAAGAGTGAAGATGAAGTTGAAGTGCAATTATCAGAAACGATTTTTGATCAGATGGTTGGAAAAGAACAAGATCAGGTGGAGGACGAGGTGGATATTTTTAGTTCAGGAAAATTGGCGGATTTACAACAAAAAGATATAGAAATAAAACAGATGTATCAGAAAGCATACACGGAAGAGGAATCTGCGTGTAAACCAGAGTGTTATTACCGTAAAAGTAATGACATGATGAGAACATGGAGACCTTTACATATGCAGGCGGATGAAAAGTGGGCAGAAGTTCATCAAGTAGTATTGCTGGTAGGGTATAGAAAGGAGGTGTTGCAAGTTGCACATGAGGTACCAGTGGGAGGTCATTTGGGGATAAGGAAAACTCAAGCTAAAATCCAGAAACATTTTTATTGGCCTGGACTACATAAAGATGTAGTTAAATTTTGTCAATCATGTCACACATGTCAAGTGATAGGGAAACCTCAAACAGTGATAAAACCAGCGCCCTTAATACCCATTCCAGCATTTGAGGAACCTTTTACAAGAGTCCTAATGTAGGACCGCTTCCTAAAATGAAAAGTGGGAATCAATATCTTTTGATGATAATGGATGTGTCTACTAGGTTTCCAGAGGCCATTCCAGTATGTAATAATACAGCTAAAAGGATTGTGGAGGAGTTACTTAAATTCTCTACTAGATATGGACTACCCACAGAAATACGATCGGATCAAGGATCAAATTTTACCTCAAAGTTATTCAAAGAAGTTATGGCTACCTGAGGAATAAAACAATTTAAATCAACTGCGTACCATCCAGAATCACAGGGAGCATTAGAGAGGTGGCATCAGACATTAAAGACAATGTTGCGGGCTTATTGTCAAGATTATCCAGAGGATTGGGATAAAGGAATTCCATTTGTACTGTTTGCAATTAGGGATGCACCTAATGAGTCAACCAAATTTAGTCCTTTTGAACTAATCTTTGGTCATGAGGTAAGAGGACCACTTAAATTGATTAAGGAAAAATTGGTGAGTGAGAAATTGGAAATTACATTATTGGATTACGTGTCAAATTTTAGTGAACGATTAAATAGAGCAGGTGAATTGGCTAGACAACATTTAAAAGTTGCACAAAATGTGATGAAACGGGTCGTGGACAAGAAATCCAATGTTCGTAGTTTTGCCAGTGGAGATATAGTTTTAGTGTTGTTACCAGTGGTAGGTGAGCCTTTAAAAGCTAGGTTTTGTGGACCTTATCAGATTGAAAGGAAATTAAGTGAGGTGAATTATGTGGTAAAAACACCAGATAGAAGGAAGACTCACCGAGTGTGTCATTTGAATACGCTTAAAAGGTACTTTGAAAGGGAAGAAGATAAAAAGGAGGAGGTTTTAATGATTCTAACTCAAAGTGACAAACCAAATCCAGATGACTGTGAATTTGACATCCCTCAAATTACATTGGAAAATGAGGATGTTCTTAAAAATTGGAATGAATGATTGAGTTATCTTCCAGAGGAAAATCGAACTGACCTGAAAGAGTTATTGATATCACATGGGCAAGTTTGTAGAGATAAATTGGGAAGTACTAAAATGGCTATACATGATGTAGATGTGGGAAATGCTGTTCCAATCAAACAACATCCATATAGACTCAACTCTTTAAAATTGGCACAGGTTAACAAAGAGATTGAGAGTGTGCTTAAAAATGGCATAATTGAAGTGGGTTGCAGCCAATGAAGCTCACCCATAGTGATGGTGCCTAAACCAGATGGTACCTAACGGTTGTGTGTGGACTATAGAAAGGTTAATGCAGTTACAAGAATGGACTCTTATCCTATCCCACGTTTGGAGGATTGCATTGAGAAAGTGGAACAGACCACTTTTATTTCCAAATAGGATTTACTTAAAGGTTACTGGCAGGTACCTTTATCCGAAACGGCGAAGGAGATTTCAGCTTTTGTTACTCCAGATGGTATCTACCAATTCAAAGTTATGCCTTTTGGCATGGAAAACGCCCCAGCCTCATTTCAACGGTTAACTAACAAAGTTGTTTCAGGATTACCCAATTGTGCGGTATACATCGACGATCTGGTCACTTTCAGCCAGACATGGACAGAACATTTGAAACATCTGATGGAGTTATTCAATCGACTTCAGGAGGCGGGTTTGGTGATAAACCTAGCCAAAAGTGAATTTGGAAAGACCCAAGCCACTTTCCTTGGCCATACAATCGGACAGGGTCGAATGGTCCCACAGGATGTGAAAACAAAAGTTATTGGGGAGTTTCCGATACCCTCGATACGATGGGAAATGATGCGATTTCTTGGTATGAGCGGATTTTACTGGAAATTTGTACCCAATTCTCCACTGACGGACTTGCTCAAGAAGCGTAACAGATTCCAGTGGACAGCGGAGTGTCAACAGGCATTTGACGGCCTGAAGGCTGTGTTAACCACTGCTCCTGTGTTAGCCATCCCAAATTATACGAAACCATTCAAAGTGGCGGTCGATGCGAGTGTTGTGGGTGTAGGTGCGGTGCTTCTACAAGGCGATGACGAAGTGCTAGAGCGGCCTATTGGTTATTTTTCAAAGAAATTGAATTCTCACCAGTAAACAAATTTCCACGATTGAGAAGGAGACTGAGTTTGGTGCTGGCTTTGCAACATTTTCACATTTATGTGACCAGCAATCCGTCTGACACCGTTATATATACTGATCATAATCCGTTGATGTTTTTGGAGCGATTCCGGAATAACAATGTAAGGCTGTTTCGCTGGAGTTTACTGTTACAGCCATTTAATTTTAAAATAGTGCATGTGGCAGGAAGAGAAAACGTGATAGCTGATGCTTTGTCACGAATGTGATGAAAGGAAGCAATTAAAGTTGGAGGAAGAAGAACGAAAAAAAATGGACTATATTATTATATCTGTTTGTGTGTGTTTTTTTTTTGCAACGATAAAGTGTATTTACTGTGTGCATTTCTTAAAGGATGGTGAAAAGGTGAAAAATGAAACCATCTTGAAGTTGATGGTTTATTTTTTTTTTCTAGGGGGAGGTGTCATGAGAATGTCGCTTTAAGAAATGTTTGGCTGCTCATGTTACTGCAGTAATGTCAGAGTGTGGGTGGAGCTGAGCTCTGGTTCTGCTTTTTAGTTTCACTTTGAGAAAAGCTTGGTGTGTCTCTGTCTTTTTGGTTTCGTTTTTCAGAGTGTTGCAGTTAAAGTCAGCCAAAGCAACTGTACTGTTGATCTCTCTGCCATGAAGGACTATCGCTTGATCATTTGGTGAATTCAGAAATTGAAATGTTTTCAGTATTGAATGTAAACCCTGATGTGCTTCTGTTTAAAGGTTGTTAAGTCTTTTGGATGTTAAAAGGACAGCTTAAAGGATTACTTAGTGTTGTATTCTTTGGGGGTTATCTTTGAATTAATGGTTACTAAGATATTCACTGTTTGTTTTAAGAAGGTTAACTTGAGTTAATAGAATAAACATTGTTTTGTTTTTAAAAATACGTTTTCCATTTCTGCTATACCACACCTGTAGAGTGGGCCGTGTGCTCCCCATACCACAATCTATTAAAAGTTGTGGGACAGGTGAACTCCATGATACACTTTGGGGTTCTCTAAACCCTGACCCATAACAGTGTGGAGTTTACATATTCCCCCAGTGTTTGTGTGGGTTTCTCCCCCACAACCCAAAGATGTGCAGGGTAGGTGGATTGGCCACGCTAAATTGCTCCTTAATTGGAAAAAGTGAATTGGGCAATCCAAATTTATATTAAAAGAAATAGCTGCATAAACTCCTGGGTCGAGATTCTCCGACACCCCGCCGGGTCGGAGAATCGCCAGGGGCTGCCGTGAATCCCGCCCCCGCCGGTTGCCGAAGTCTCCGGCACCGGATATTCGGCGGGGGCGGGAATCGCCCCGGATGGGCCGAAGTCCCGCTGCTAAAATGCCTGTCCCCCTGGCGTAAATGAAACCACCTACCTTACCGGCGGGTCAAGGCAGCGCGGGCGTGCTCCGGGGTCCTGGGGGGTTGCAGGGCGATCTGGCCCCGGGGGGTGCCCCCACGGTGGCCTGGCCCGCGATCGGGGCCCACCGATCCGCGGGCGGGCCTGTGCCGTGGGGGCACTCTTTCCCTTCCACCTCCGCCACGGTCTCGACCATGGCGGAGGAGGAAGAGACTGCCTCCAATGCGCATGCGCAGGAATGCCGTCAGCGGCCGCTGACGCTCCCGCGCATGCGCCGCCCGGAGATGTCATTTCCGCGCCAGCTGGCGGGGCACCAAAGGCCTTTTCCCCCAGCTGGCGGGGCGGAAATCCGTCCGGCGCCGACCTAGCCCCTTAAGATTGGGGCTCAGCCCCCAAAGATGCAGAGCATTCCGCACCTTTGGGGCGGCGCGATGCCCGTCTGATTTGCGCCGTTTTGGACACCAGTCGGCGGACATCGCGCCGTTTCCGGAGAATTTCGCCCCTGTTATCTGTTTTTATATTCCTAGCTCACTTCTTCTTGAGCTCTAATTTTTTTCTCTTGATTAATCTTTTAGTCATTCTCTGCCGTTTTTTATATTCTGACCAATCATCTGACTTGCAACTCACCTTGGTGCAGTTATATGCGTTTTCCTTAGGTTTGATGCTTTCTTTAACTTCTTTAGTGAACCAAGGAAGGCAAGTCCTCCCTTTAGAATTTTTCTTTATAGTCCTCTATCTCGGGCTAGCCCACAAATGACCTTATTTATTAAATAAAATGTCATAAGTTTCCAAGATGTGATTTGAACTCAGAACCTCTAGATCAGGGTTTTTCAAACTCAGGCTTGCAACCCGCGGGTGGGTCAGAGGTGGGTGTCGGGAGCAATTGAGTGTGGCATTCCCGTTGGGAACTCAGGCTTGCAACCCGCAGGTGGGTCAGAGGCGGGTGTCGGGAGCAATTGAGTGTGGCATTCCCGTTGGGAGAAGTGCTCAACATCCGCAACCAGCTTTTCAGAATGCCGCCCATGATTGGCCTGCGAACGCTGGAGTCTTCCTGCCAGAAGTGGTGGCACAGAGCAGGTCACGCGCCCAGCACGTACACTGACATTACGTGTCCTGTAGGTCCTAAATGGAGAGATTCCTCCATTTTGTAGCTGCCAGCATGCAAGCAACAGGATTGTATGAATAACTGAAGATGGATCATTTTGTAATCAGGGAGAGAGTGCGAGAGACACAAACAGGCCACAACCTCACAATTGAATCTAATGGAGAGAGCGTCTTAAGAGAGTCCACAGCAGGACAAAACAGTGCTGATGTGGGCTGTATCCAGATGTCCAGGGCTCTGTGTGTTATATGCAGAGAAGTACTTGCAAATTAAATTTTTTAAACTTCAAAGACATTCGAATGGCGAGTTCGAGGACAAACCACTTGATTCTTTTCAAAGGATGCAGCGGGAACCTAAATCATCAGCTGAAGTCCTTAGCAGGAAGGTAACATTGAATGAGAAAGCAAGTGAGATCATGATGACCAAGCAGTCTCACCTGTCACATTAAAGGTAAGCGACAATGGTATGTCGCAAAGGTCAGCAGGCGTAGGTCATGAAGGTCGGCAGGCGTGGGTCGTGAAGGTCAGCCGGCATGGGTCCCAGGAAAAGAAATTTGAAAGACACTGCTCTAGATAATCCAATATCACAAGTCATGATACACATTACAAACTGTAAAATGTTTCTTGCTGAATAGTTCATTTCATTGTTTCTTTTACTGTACAGGGTTATGCTACTGAAGTGGATAATCAAGAACTGGCTCCTCTGATCCCAGCTGCCCTTAAGAACAAGAAAGAAGTCTTGTTTGGAAATCTTTCAGAAATCTATGATTTTCACAATAGGTGATAATACTTTTCAATTACATATAAATAACTTAAATTAATGATAACATTTGATCTTATTTATTTTACATTGTATATCAAAGGTATCAATTTTGGAAATGAGAAACGTAAAATTGATTGTTGTCTGTGGAATATTATAAATCTATCAGGAGAAATTATTTCTGATTTGGTTGTATTCTATTTGGGAGGTAGTGGTGTTGTGCATTAGTAATCTAAAGACCCAGAGTCTTGTTCTAGGGACCCAGGTTCAAATCCCAGCAGGGCAGATGATGAAATTTGAATTCAATAATAAAAATAAAATCTGGAATTAAAAGTCTAAAGATGACCATGAAACCATTGTTGATTGTTGTAAAACCCCCACCTGGTTCACTAATGTCATTTAGGGAAGGAAATCTGCCATCCTTACCTGGCCTGGCCTACATGTGACTCCACATCCACAGCAATGTTGTTGACTCTTAAATGCCCTCAGGGATGGGTAATAAATGCTGGCCCAGCCAGCAACACCCACATTCCATGAACAAATTTTAAAAAAATTTAAACTTGACCTGGATTTCTGAGATGAAAAATTTGCATCTTTATTTTCCAACTGCTAAATTACTGCTCTTGATCAGCCTTTTCAGGGAGGCTACATTCAAGGTGTGGAGGCTATATATTTTCCCTCTGAGAGCAAGAAGAGAGTTTGGAATGAAATATAGTATTAATTTACAATGAAACTACACTGGCAAAGGTGAAGGCTGCTTGCCTATTCAATGGCTGTTTCTAAATCACTGATAGAACACAGCTATCTTGAATAATTTGTCTTATAATAAAACATAAGTGCCAAATATTTTTCATTAACCCTTATTTCTTCAGGTGCAATAAAGCCCCATGTTGTATCTGTAAAATCTCTGATACTTTGACAAGTGTATTGATCAAAGGTTTCCAGGTGTCCTTATGTACGAGATGAACAAAGGACAAAACAGGTTAACGGTTTAACTTAATTTTATTCACAATTTTCTCACTCAACAAAGTATGACTCGGACTCACAGCCGAGCTCTAGGTTTTACCCACACTTCGTGAAGGAGGCTGGCCAGGCTATGAGCACTCGATGTGGATGTCTTCTTTGGGCTTCGAAACCCCGGGTCCCTTCTTCTTGTGATGGTTGTGCTTGGGCTTCCAGGTTATCGCTAAAGACCTGGTCCAAATGTTCCTTCCTTTATACTGGTCTGCTAGCATTGAGTCATAGGTATACACCCACAACTGGCAATTGTCCCATCCAAACCCCAACGCGTTCATGGGAAAGACAGGATACTCCTGTTTATCCAAAGTGATTCAACCAAGACCCATTGTCCTCTGAAACACCCTCGTCTGACCAGCCATCAGTTCATTATGGAGTCTGATGGCTTCTTTTGTCTGTCCTTCATCCTGCTCCAAAGTTGATCTCCTGTGTCTGGAGGTTCAGTACATATTTATAGCATGGCCACATTCTTTTGTGTAAACGTGAGTGGGAAATTACAAAGTCCATATAACAATAACAAGTTTATTTGTTGAATTGAGTGCTCTTGCAGACGGCCAGTTCAGCCAGGGCCTCAAGTGGCAGTTTCTGTTCTCGGCCTATGTGTCTTGTCAGCCTGTTCACAGTACCACATTCCCCCCTGTGATCCCATAAGTGTAAACGCATGGGATCACTAGTTTGGGAAACCCTGGGCTGGATTCTCTGATTCTGAGACTAAATGCTGACGTCGGCGTGGGAACGGTGACCTTTTACGACCAATAAAATGGTGCAAAATGGCCACCGATCCCCTGTGTTAATTTTTTAAAAATTTAAATTAAAAGTATCTTCCAGCTCCCACCTGCCATTCACACCCACTACACATTCCCCATGCCCCGTCCATTCCAACCTATGCAACCTCATATTCCTCTATGCCAACCCATGCCCCTCTATTCACTCCCAAGGCCATTCATATGTCTTATTACCAACCACATCCCTATGGCCCTTCATAAACATATGCCAATTTAATGACAACTCAAATCAATCTATGCCCACCCCCTTTAGTCTTACCCCATCCATAGCAATTCAACTAGTGTTCTTTGACAGGTTGACAATTCTTTGATAGCTTTTACAATTCCTTGTCAGCTTGACAGTTCCTTGAGAGCTTTACAGTCATTTGACAGCTTTGACAGTTCTAATGAGTTTATACACACAATCATGTTTACTTTTAATAGTGCCTTTCCCAAAGATGTTCCAGGACCATATCCAAAGGGGTACCCTGGCTATCCAAATGAATCCATCAAGTTCAGACCTCCTTTAATCTGCACATTTTGAATTTCACACTCCTGCCCTAACAAAATCCCATTTAAGTGGAGGCAGCTGGTGATTTAAATAACCCGCTACCTTTGTAAAGTGCACATACTCGAACCCCGGCCTGACTCCAGTCCCATCCCGCAAAAATAGGAAAACCATGTTAGGGGGCAGTACTTAGAATTGCCAACCATTTCTGGAAATTTTGCTACAGCAGAAAGCTAGGCCAGAGTTAACTTTTCGACTCGGATGTGGCTCTTCAGAACTGAAGGGAAGTGGAAATGTGATGATTTTTGTGTTGTTGAAATGAGGAATGAGAAGGTAGAACAAAGAGGAAGGTCTGGGATAGGTTAGAGTGCAGGGGGCTTTCTGTTTTTATTATAGTGAAATAATGTTTGTACCAGATTGTTGTGCTGCCAAGTAATAATGCGACATGCTGTGCCAATTATATTCCAAATATTTCAGACAAGATATAGGCTTGCAGTATATTGGAACAAGGTGTTCTTGCGTTGCAGGACATCGAAATTGGATAGCCAGCCAATCGGTCTTGCAAGCTGCATACACGTTACATTGAATGCCCAGCACTAAAACGGACCATTTTGCTGAGCTGGTTTATACTGCTGTTTATACTTCACATAAAACTCTCCCCACTCCTGTACATCAAACCCATTAGTATAACTTTGTATTCCTTTCTCCCTCAAATGTTTACCCAATTCACCCTTAAATGCATCAATGTGATTCAGCTCAAATACTTCTTTTGGTAGTGAATTCCCATTCTTGTCACTCTATGAGTAAAGATGTTCCTCCTAAATTCCTATTTTGCATAATTGGTGACTATCATAGATTTATGGATCTAGTTCTTGTCTCCCTAAGTGGAGCAGACATTTACCTCAACATACCTGTCACAGTCTTAAACATTTCTATCAGATCACCCCAACGCTTTCTCAATTTGGAGTAAAGAGTCCCAGTTGTTCTGTCTTGCCTGATGTTAATAAACTCTCAGTTCTGGTATCATCCTTGAAAATCTTTTTTGCACGTTCCTCACTACCTTTATGTTCCATATATATTGAGTCCAATACTGCTCAGTACTCCAAGTGTGTTCTAATCAAGGTTTTCTAAAGTTAAAAATCATTTCTCTACTTTTCAATTCTAACCCTCTAAAATTGAATTCCAGTACTTTGTTTTATTTTAATGGTCTTATTAACCGGCTTCCCTACTTTCAGTGATTTGTGTATCAGTGTTCCTATGTCCCTGAGCCATTCTCACCTCATGTGGACTCTTATTGTTCAAGGAGTCTGTGGTGTCCTTCTTCTTCCTACCAAATTGCACCACCTCACACTTATCTATATTGAAACTCATTTGCCAATTTCTCGTTTCTTGTATTTTATCACAATTCTTCTCAGTATTAAATACAGCCACTAATTATTTTGTCCTCAAATTTTGAAATTGTATATGAAATTCCGGAGTCCAAATCAGTAATGTAAATGGTAAGCAAACTGGTTTATAGGGACACAAGTGAATTCCCAGTTAATGTCCACCATCTGCCTACAACGAAACACTCTGGGCGCGATTCTCCGCTCCCGCGACTAAGTGCCCACGCCGTCGTGAACGCCGTCGAGGTTCACGACGGCGCGAAACGGCCCCGATCTCGACCGATTCAGGGCCCGAAAATGGGCTAGGATCGGGGCCGCGAGAAACTCAGGGGGTGTGTCGCTAAAGCAGCGTCATCAGCGCGCGTCGGATAAAAGCGGCGCCGCGTCATCAGGCGACTAACTGCCGTCACCTGCTCATGCGTGGTTGCCGTCCTCCCCGAGGCCGCCCTACAAGAAGATGTCAGATGGATCTTGCGGGGCGCGGAGGAAAGGAGGTCCTCCTTCAGAGAGGCTGGCCCGCCGATCGGTGGGCACCGATCGCGGGCCTGACCTCTTTTGAGTGCAACCCCGGTGAAAGAACCCCCCTCGCCCCCCCCACAGGCAGCCCCCCCCCAGCTTTCCCGCGCTGTTCCCGCCAGCAGCGACCAGGTGTGGATGGCGCCGGCGGGAAGCCGTCGTTTTGGGCAGGCCGCTTGGCCCATCCGGGCCGGAGAATAGCGGGTGTAGCGGAGAATCGCCATTTTGGGTGTCCCGGCCTGCGCCGTGCAGAACTCGACGGGGCCGTACTCGCCACTCGGGTGCATCGCGGGAGGGCGTCGGACCGGCGTCGCGGGGAAAAATGGCGCGCCAGGCGATTCTCCCAACCGGCGCGGGAACGGAGAATCGCGCCCTCAGTCTTCAGGAAGACATATTTAGACTGGTGAAATTTAATGCAAAGATGTATGAAGTGATTAACTTTGGTAGGAACAATGAGGAGAGGCAATATTAACCAAAAGGTTCAATTGTAGAGGAAATACAGAATCCCGTGGGTGTACAGCCTTGAAGGTGACAGGAAGATTTGAAAAGGCTGTTGAAAAGGCATACAAGGCTTTATAAATCGAGGCAGAGAGCCCAGTAGCAAGGAAGCTCTGCTACACCTTTACAAAGCACTTGTTCAGACCCCGCTGCAGCATTGTGGCAAATTCTACGAACTACATGATACATTTTTGTAAGGCTTTAGAGCAAATGCAGAAGAGATTTACTAATACGGGATGATAAACTTCAACAAGTGGCAAGATTCAAAACAGAATGTGATAAAGGAAACATTTACAGAGTTTTAGAGAAGTGCAATCATGTACTGATTAGATAGTCACAAACAGGCATGATGGACCAACTGGCCGACTTCTGTGCAGTATAATTCTATGACTCTATGACACCAGAGGGAAATTAAAAGCCAACTGTGGCCGTGTTGAACTGAATCACATATAGAAGAGATTGTGTAAGAATGGTTGGTTCCTTCTCTGAAGGGCATTTATGGGTGTTGATGACAATCCATCTGCTTCATGATCACTTATTTCGAAACTGAATAAAAATTCCCAAACACTACACTACCATGATTCGATCTCAACTTACTTCGCCCTCTTTCTTCTGCCTTCACTGATCCACAATATAAACTCTGATTTGCCACAGTATAAACTCTTCTACTCATATTCACAGCCACCACTCGACCTTATCATCTTCCATAACCTATGGCCTCTCCACCCCCATGGTCCTGATCATTAACAACGTCATCTCCCACCACTTTGTTGTGTCCCTCCACCACTGGCATACCTCGGCCACCTTCTAACCACACTTCTGATCAAATATTAAACCAAAGGCTCTTCTTCCCTCTCAGACGAATGCAAACAATCTCATGGTCCTACTGAATTTCAAAGAAGGGAGGGGGAACTGTCCCAGGTGTCCTGACCAATATTTATTCCTCATTCAACATCACAAAAACAGATTTTTTTGGTCCTTCTCACATTTTCTGTTTGTTTTGTTGTGGTTCCTACATTACAAAAATCGCTACAAATCAAAAGTTAAATTCAAGCCTTTCTTTCTTTGATCCTGAAAAAACTTCTGCCAAGTCACTTACAATAGCAAGCTCCCAGCTATCTAGCCTTCAGTTCTTCGGTCACCACAATACTTCTTTAGCTGTTGATCTACTCAGCTATTCATCACCTTCTCCATTGACTTCCTGGGCGCGATTCTCCCATGCCACGCCGTATGGGAGAATCGCCGTTCGCGCCATTTTTTTCACGTGGCGCCAGTCCGAAGCCGGCAGGCGATTCTCCGTGGAGCGGAGAATCGGCGCCATATGCGCTGGCGCATGCCGGTCGCGGTGCCGGTCGCGGGCCGCTGTCCGGGGCCAGGCCGCCGATTCTCTGGCCTTGATGTGCCGAGCAGCTGCGCGGAAATGGCAGAGTCCCGCTGGCGCCGTTCACCCCTGCTCGCAGCCGGCGGGAACTCCGTGCATAGGGTCGGGGGGCGGCCTGTGGGGCGGGGAAAAGCGCTCATTCACCGGGGGGGGCCTCCGATGGGGTCTGGCCCGCGATCCGGGCTCACCGATCGACAGGCCGGCCTCTCACCCCCAGGCCTACTTTGTTGCGCTTCCGGCCCCAGACCCCCTGCGCCATGTTGCGTCAGGGCCGGAGCGTTCCGTGAGTCTACCGCGCATACGTCGGCTGGCACTTTGCAACTGCGCATGCGCGGGTTGGCGCCGCCCCCAGTCTGCGCCAGAATGTAAGGCTGGAGCGGCGTGAACCGCTTCACCCCCTTTGTCCAAGTAAAACCATGCAAAAATTATGACTTTGACCAACTCATCAAGCCTTTTCAATTGTACCTTCCAAACTCACGACTACCGCCTAGAAGGACCTTGGCAGCAGACGCATGGGAACACCATTACCTGCAAGTTCCCTTCCAGTCCTGGTTTGGAACTGTATCACCATTCCTTTAACATTACTGAGACAAAATCCTGGGACCCTCTCCCTAACTGCACTGTGGATGTACTTACACCGCTGAGACAGTTCAAAATGGTGGCTCATGAGGCAAATCATAACGGGTAACAAATACTGATCTTGTCAATGACGCACAATCCCATGAAAGAATAAATTAAACATCAGCCAAAACATCCCACTAATCCAGGACCATCCTGCAAAACAAGGATTACACTTCCTTATTTTCACCAAGACTAACACGCTTACCCAATATCCCCTGCCCCTAGCATTTTCACTTCCACCAAGAAGCTTAAGGATTTCTTCATCACTCAGTTTGCCACTATCTGTAACTGACTCTGCTGCTCCCTCCTTTTGTATTGTAAGCCAAATCTCTCCCTTTCCCAGAACTAACCACTGTTTTAACCCAGAACACGTCTTATATTTCTCTTCGATTTCCCTTTAATCCACCTCTTTTGATTCTGTTCACAAGACCCACCTCATGCACCCTTGACCCTATCCCCACTAAGCTGATGACCACCTAGCTTTCTATCCTAGCCCCCATTCTAGTTCATATTGAAAGTGGTTTCCACTCCGCGAATACTGCTCCTTCCTTTCAAATCAGCAACACCCCTCCTCAAAAACCTATCCTCAACCCCGTTGTCCTTGCTAATCACTACCCTTTATCCTCCAGAACCCTTGGCCATGTTATCTGCGACCATCTTTTCCATAATGCCAGGTTTGAACATATCCAGTCGGGTTTCAACTGAGTCAAGCGACTTTACAGAAGTATAAAACAAGGAAAGATTATGAATCCATAAAACTCAGAACTTACACTGTTAGCACTGCTGTAATACTGTTGTGTAGGAGCACAGAGAACCACCTTCTCTTTAAGGTACCCAAGAAACTTTAATAGAATAAAAATCAGGCAGATTCAACAAAGAGTATGCAATCCACTCTGCCACATTACATCCCAGGCAGTGAAGGAAACCTTCTTCCCTATTTCTCCGACCCAATTTTTCAATCTAAAGGAAAGTGAATAACCAAAGGGAAAACTCCCAAGAGAATCTACGCGATGAAGTTTCTCCCTAATCTCAGGGCAAGTTTGTAAGAGAAAAGTTCTGAGCCAGTTCAGGTGAATCATTACATTTCTCTAGATAGAACATATTGCAAGAAATATTGTGCCAATAACTCTATGCCTTTATTAAATGACATGTGCTCTTTCTTTTAAGGATATTCCTTAAAGAGCTTGAAAATTGTATGGAAAACCCTGAACTTGTAGGAAAATGCTTTTTAAAAAGGGTAAGTAAATCACTTCCATTGCCAATTTCCAGCAGATATTTTTTGAGAAAACTAATGAAGATAACTTTCAATTTCGGAGCGTGTGGAAAACTAACTGTAGCAAATTTACCTGACCAAGAAGCCTTTCCATTGACTACTGCCAGTATTTTGGATTCACTAAGGTAGAAAAATAACCTCATGATCTCAAGCTCCCTTTAGAGCGGACTATTCTGTATACTATGATTTAATAGTACATCTCCAGTTGGGAATTTGCAGAAAAGGTAATGGGACAATTTTCTTTGGATCAGTGTCTTGGACATACGGATTTCCCAGGTGCAAAGGTTAGGGGATAGAGACAAATTCTCAAAATGCTGGGGCTCCACCCCATTATACCATTCTAGGATTCTGAGGCTTTCCATGAGTGGCAGCGTAGACGTAGCACCTGCAACAGGTGCAGGAAAAACGTGACTGTTTAAATGAGGCAGGAGGTGGTGACACAATCCTCCACATTACATGATCTGAGAGGGGTAGGCAAAAATGCAAAAGGAGGCTTGAAAAGACATGTATCACCTTTTTTTTACATATTCCCTCAGGATCCTGGGGTCTGTTTGCCTCCTCCCTGCTGTTTTCCAGCAGAATCCGGAGACGCCGACCAGGGTAACCACTGGCACTACTGAAACCCTCTGGTTTGCAGCAGTGCCAAGAGGAACAGGCGTATTCCTCTGGGTCCTGTGAAGAGTCTTTGGGCCTCACCAACTCTGACTTTGTTCCTCCCTTCTCACTCTTCTCACTGGCTGGAGAAACTCCCCCCAGCGCCAATCATACCCAAAGTTGTTTACTGATATCAATGCAGCCCAGGGCTCAATATTGGTCAGAGCAAACAAATTTCTAGGCACTGGTCTCTATGGTAAAATCAAACATATTGAAGCAAATTTGGTAGGACTGCACAAGTCTTCTTTAAATCTAGTATGCAGATAACCATAAACTGGATATTGTTAGTCCGGTATGCAACTCTGCAAAGGGAGAATACAAAAATACGTTCTGGATCAGAGGAAATCAGATCCACATTCAGGAATCAATTCAACTAATACCTGGAATGGGTGAGTTTTCTTACGAGGAAAGGTTGGACAGGTTTGATTTGTATCTGCTGGTGTTTAGAAGAGTAAGTGTCTTGATTGAAACATACAAGAGGGGTCTTGGCAGGGTGGATGTGGAGATGATATTTGCCCTTACATAGAACATAGAACAATACAGCGCAGTACAGGCCCTTCGGCCCACGATGTTGCACCGAAACAAAAGCCATCTAACCTACACTATACCATTATCATCCATATGTTTATCCAATAAACTTTTAAATGCCCTCAATGTTGGCGAGTTCACTACTGTAGCAGGTAGGGCATTCCACGGCCTCACTACTCTTTGCGTAAAGAACCTACCTCTGACCTCTGTCCTATATCTATTACCCCTCAGTTTAAAGTTATGTCCCCTCGTGCCAGCCATTTCCATCCGCGGGAGAAGGCTCTCACTGTCCACCCTATCCACTTGTGGGAGAATCTGGAATTAGGGGGTCACTGTTTAAATTAAGGGGTCCCCATTTGAAATGGATGAGGGGAATTTTTTTCCCTCAGATGGTTGTGAATCTTTGAAACTCCCTTCCTAAAAAGGTGGTGGAAAGAGAGTCTTTGAATATTTTTTAAGGTAGAGGTGAATAGATTCTTGCCAAGCAAGGGTTATAGGGGTAGAAAGGATGCAGATCTGAGCTTACTATCAGGTCAGCCATGATCTTATAAAATGGCGAAGCAGGCTCGAGGGGCTGAATGGCCTACTCTACTCCTTGTTTGTTTGTTTGTATATGCTTAAAAGTCCAGCATCGGCAATAAATAAATGTATCTATTCTACTCTTAGGCCGGGACTTTCCGGCCTCCCTATGACAGGTTTTCTAATGGAGGAGGCGGTTCACCATTGGCCACCGGTAGGATTATCCAGTCCCCCTGAAGTCTACCGCGAGCCCACCCCACCCCTGAGAAACCCATCATTGCGGGGAGTGGGGGGGTAGGGTTTGCCTTCAGCAGGACCGGAAGGTCCCATTGGTAGGAAGGGCCAGAAAATCCCACCCTTATTACGTAGATCATTGTACATCACTAATTATTCTAGTTAATCTAATTACATGTTTTTTATTTGTCAATTCTACCCGTATTCCAGTATATTCCAGCCAGCAGGTTCCATTTTTATTATCAAGAAGGTTTCTAACTTTTGTTCAACAGAAAGAGGATTTACAGATTTATGAAAAGTATTGTCAAAACAAACCACGTTCAGAAGCTCTCTGGAGACAATGTGGAGACTGCCAATTCTTTCAGGTACAAATTTTATGTTAGTATCATTCTGGGAATAGTGTTGCAGCAGGCTTCATGTAGCACATAACACAACAACATGCACAACAGCAACTCCAGCAAAAATAACTTGGCAGCCATTCTGCTGGCTTTGCAATGTTGTCCACTGTTTCCACATCGTATCTCTGTCAGAGATTGCTGCATCAACTCTCTTTAAATTTTCCAGTTCTGTGATACTTGCTGAACCCTTCTGGTCTCTTGCGCTTTCCCAAACCTCACCCACCCTACCCCCTTACCCACCTTACTCCCTCGCCATACAAGGTGAATGAGCTTCCTGCATGGATTCCCCCTGCTGCTTTCTCTGAGGTTTCCTGCACTAAGTCAGTTCTGTGGGAGCCTTGATCAGAAAACTGCCCAGAAGCTCTCCCGATCTTTATACCAAAGGCCTTTTTTCGGAAAGTGGACACAATCATCTCTGACTTTGTATGGGCGGGGAAGGTGCCGAGGATGGGGAGGACCCTGCTGCAGAGGCAGAGGCAATAAATAAATGTATCTATTCTACTCTTAGGCCGGGACTTTCCGGCGTTGCCAAACTTGCTTCATTATTATTGGGCGGCGAATGTGGACAAGGTGCGGCGGTGGTGGGAAGGAGAAGGGGTAGAGTGGGTTAGGATGGAGGAGGAATCTTGTAAGGTGTCTAGTTTGAGGGCTAAGGTGATGGCAGCATTGCCAATGGCTCCGAGTAGGTATTCAGGGAGCCCAGTGGTGCAGTCCACGGTGAAGATATGGAATCAGCTGAGGAGGCATTTTGGGGTGGAAGGGATGTCGGTGCTAACGCCGCTGTGCAAGAATCATGGGTTTGAGCCGGGGGGATGGATACTGTATACAGGAGGTGAAGGGAAGTGGGGCTGGTCAAGGTGAGGGATTTGTATTTGGAGGAAGGGTTCGCCAGTCTGGAGGAGCTAAGGGAGGAGGTAGAGCTGCCGAGGAGTAGTGAGTTCAGTATCTACAGGTTAGGGACTTTGCACGAAAGGTCTGGAAGGGGTTCCCTAGATTTCCGGGATACACCCTACTGGAGCGACTGCTGCTTCCGGATGTGGAAGGGGAGGGAAGAATTGGGGATATATATAAGTGGCTGGGGGAGCAGGGAGGCGAACGGGTGGTGAAGATCAAGGAGAAATGGGAAGCGGAGTTGGGAATGGAGATCAATTGGGGAGTATGAAGTGAGGCACTGCGAAGGGTAAACGGGACCTCCTCTTGTGCAAGGATGAGCCTGACACAGTTTAAGGTGGTGCACAAGATGCATATGACTCGGGCGAGAATGAGTGGGTTCTTTCAGGGGGTAGCAGATGAGTGTGAGAGGTGTGGGCGGGGGCCCGCGAATCATGCGCACATGTTTTGGGGTTGTGAAAAAATGGGAGGATTCTGGGCGGGAGTGTTCGTGGTCTGATGCACTACCAATTACGACGAGACGAGAGTAGAGAGTAATCGAGGCTTTATTAAGCAGAGATGTGTAGCCTCCTGCAGCTGCTGCCGAAATGGCTGCAGCTTGGAGAGCCCACACATTTATACTCCGCCTACTGGGCGGAGCCAGCAGGCAGGGATCTACCCCCGTACCTGTAGTACAGGAGCCTTACCGTATTACATCTCGTATATGATATATACAACAGTGGTGACTACCACACGGTCTTAGCCAGGATAGTGGATGAGGGAGTGGACTCGGATCCTTTGGTGCCGATATTTGGAGTTTCAGAGAAGCCGGGGCTCATGGAGAGGAGGAAGGCCGATATCTTGGCCTTCGCCTCTCTGATTGCACGGCGACGAATTTTGCTGGAGTGGCGGTCGGCATCGCCACCGGGGGTAGCAGCCTGGTTGGGTGATCTGTATGACTTCCTGCAGTTAGAGAAAGTATGAGTTAAGGAGCTCAGCAAGGGAGTTTGAGAAAAGGTGGGGGATGTTTGTGACCGTGTTTGAGGAGCTGTTCGTCGCAGGGGGATTGGGGGGTGAGTGATGGGGAGGGGGAGATGAAAAAGGAGAAAAATCTGTACAAACTGTATAGTTGATTGTTGGGAAGAATGTTTCCCGGGGTGTTTATTTGCTGTCACCTACTTTGATACAAGTTTGAATAAAATGCGTTTTACAAAAAAGATAACTGCCCAGAAATATCAGAGGACGGTAGCCTGTATATTGTTGTCTCTTCGGGGTCGGAATTAGGGGTTCTGACCCTGAATGGAAGATTCAGTGATGGATCCGAATATTCCTATCTCCGGATCATTGGAGATGTGACTTGCGACAAAAGATGTATATCAGGATCCTGTGGTAGGCCGGACGCATGGACAGATATAGGGATTGAACTGCAAGTTTAAACTTTTGATGGGTTGATTCCAAGTTGCCCAGGGCCCTCCTTAGATGTCTCCAGCACGGAGTCTAGAGCAGAGACTTGGCCAGGCAAGCAGGAATTACTGTGTACTTAGCCTGGAAATGTTTTACAGTTTAAAAGCTGGTCCAACAGCTGGTAACTCCGCAATCAACATCCCCTACCTACTCCATTGACTACCCGACGACACCGCCATAATTACTCACCCAACCACTCCCTGAACATCCGATGTCCATTGGCCCAGACTGACTATACACCCAACCACCTGGCTACCCACCCCGACCCAGCCTGACCACCCCCGCTTGATTACCCACTCACCCATCTACCTACCTCATTCACCGACACATCTCACCCACCCACCTATCTTACCCACTGACCAACCTACTTACCAACCCCTCACCTATCTCACCACATATTCCCCCCGATCAACCCCACCCACCTACCTAACCATTCAATCACTCATTCATCCATCCATTCACCCATTCATTCATCCATTCACTAAGCCACACCATGAGAAGATTTGGACCTCCAAAAACTTACCTGAATATGGCAGCAGGTGCTGTAAAAAGGTGGGTGGGGATGTCCTCCCCTTCCCCTGATACCACTCTCTGGACTTAGGCAGGAGAGGCTGCACTGCCCAGTTCTGTATCCACTGGGATCAGAGGATCCTGGAAGAAATGGGTCAGTCAAATCTTCACAGGCAGTGACAATGCACCCAGCATTGCCGTTGATTGTGAAGATCTAGACCATTGTATAACCATGGATAATTTAAAATGCATACAACGAGAGTATGGCATTGAGATAGATGATCAACAATGATCAAATTGAGTGGCAGTATAAGCTGGAAGGGCTGAATAACCTATTCCTACT
This sequence comes from Scyliorhinus torazame, assembly GCF_047496885.1. Classification (NCBI taxonomy): domain Eukaryota; kingdom Metazoa; phylum Chordata; class Chondrichthyes; order Carcharhiniformes; family Scyliorhinidae; genus Scyliorhinus; species Scyliorhinus torazame. The sequence continues at coordinate 56,863,648 of NC_092720.1, read as the reverse complement.
CCTATTTTCTATGTTTCTATGTTAGAGAATTGCCATGAAGTCTCTATGAATTGAAGATCCATATTAAAAGATGTAGGTATATACACCATGAAATTCATAGGGCCCGAGATTCCATTCTTCCATACGAGAGGAACACCAGGATCCTAAGATTCCAGAGATTCCAATGTTAAATCAGATCACAGGGGTAGATTTTCCTGTCTCGCCTGCCACGGGAATTGTTGCGGATAGGACAGAATGTTTGACTGGCCATTGAAAGATCCATTGACCTCAGGTGTGAATTTCCCATCTCGGGGGACCGGGACTCTAAATTCCCACCCACAGTGGCTCCAATAGTTGCAAAAATGAAATGTTAAGATGATTATTTACTGACCATAGCTTAATCAAATTCCTTTTAGATTCTGAAACTAATAAAATAATTAGATATTGAATATAGGGCTGCAGGGCTGCCTAGCCTACTCCTGCTCCCAAGTTCCTTTAATTCCCTTATGTGGCCGGAATTTTGATCACACTGTAGCGCACAAAGACTCCATGAGACGAATGGAGTGAAGTCGATGAGGCTTTATTAAGCGTGTCTGTTCCCCCGCAGCTCGATAGTAAACTGGCCTGCGGGGGAAGACTCCGGCTTCTTATACTCCGCCTTCAGGGCGGAGCTTGAGGTCAACGGCCAACCAGGACCCGGGATCTGTCAGCCAATGACATTAGGGCTTCCAGTCCCACATGACCCCCAATACATACTACCACATTCACCCCTTGTCAAAAATGAACCCAGCGGGGTGATGCTTCGTATGGTGGTAAGGGTTTACAGGGCTGGTCCTGGGAGGATAAAACATTCACATGGCAATACAGTATTGGACAATTTCGGCCTGTTGCAACTATTTACAGAGGGTATAGGAAGAAAAGCAAAATGTTCTTGTGAACAGTCCATATTTGTTTTACATCAACGCCACGAGTCGGTCGGGCGGTCTGGTCGTCCGTGTCGATCGCCTCGGCCCCGGCGGTGGTGGTGGTGCTTTTACCAGTGTTGTCGCCTCCAGGAGCCGTACGGTTTCAGCTGTCGGTGCAAAGGGGAGGGGGACCGATCCTCCTGGGAAGGGGGTGGTCGCGGGGTGCGGCGGTGGCAGGAAGGGGGGGGGGTTGGGTTGCTGGTGTCGGGGGTGTGTGCGTGTTGCCGGCGGGCGCCAGATCCCGCAGTGAGACCGTGTCCTGTCGGCCGTCGGGGTACTCCACGTAGGCGTACTGGGGGTTCGCGTGGAGGAGGTGAACCCTTTCGACCAACGGGTCCGCCTTATGTGCCCGCACATGCTTTCGGAGCAGGATGGGTCCTGGGGCCGCCAGCCAGGTCGGCAGCGACGTTCCAGAGGAGGACCTCCTAGGGAAGACAAGGAGACGCTCATGCGGCGTTTGATTAGTGCTCGTACATAATAACGACCGGATGGAATGGAGGGCGTCCGGGAGGACCTCCTGCCACCTTGAAACTGGGAGGTCCCTGGACCGTAGGGCCAGTAGGACGGCCTTCCAGACCGTGCCGTTCTCCCTTTCTACTTGCCCGTTCCCCCGGGGGTTGTAGCTGGTCGTCCTGCTTGAGGCTATGCCCTTGCTGAGCAGGAACTGGCGCAGCTCGTCACTCATGAAAGAGGACCCCCTGTCGCTGTGGACGTATGCGGGGTAACCGAACAGTGTGAAGATGCTGTTCAGGGCTTTAATGACTGTGGCCACGGTCATGTCAGAGCAGGGAATGGCAAAAGGGAAGCGGGAGTATTCGTCCACTACGTTAAGAAAATATGCGTTGCGGTCGGTGGAGGGGAGGGGCCCTTTGAAATCGAGACTGAGGCGCTCGAAGGGGCGGGAAGCCTTAATCAGGTGCGCTCCATCTGGCCTGAAAAAATGCGGCTTGCATTCCGCGCAGATGTGGCAGTCCCTCGTGACTGTACGGACCTCCTCTAAGGAGTATGGGAGATTGCGGGACTTGATGAAGTGGTAAAACCGAGTGACCCCCGGGTGGCAGAGGTCCTCGTGGAGGGTTTGGAGGCGGTTAATTTGTGCGTTGGCACATGTGCCGCGGGATAGGGCATCGGACGGCTCGTTCAGCTTTCCGGGACGATACAAGATCTCGTAGTTGAAGGTGGAGAGCTCGATCCTCCACCTTAAGATCTTGTCGTTTTTGATTTTGCCCCGCAGTGCATTATCGAACATGAAGGCTACCGACCGTTGGTCGGTGAGGAGAGTGAATCTCCTGCCAGCCAGGTAATGCCTCCAATGTCGCACAGCTTCCACTATGGCTTGGGCTTCCTTTTCTACTGAAGAGTGGCGGATTTCTGAGGCGTGGAGGGTCCAGGAGAAAAAGGCCACGGGTCTGCCCGCTTGGTTAAGGGTGGCCGCTAGAGCTACGTCGGAGGCGTCGCTCTCGACCTGGAAGGGGAGGGACTCGTCGATGGCGCGCATCGTGGCCTTTGCGATATCCGCTTTGATGCGGCTGAAGGCCTGGCAAGCCTCTGTCGACAGAGGGAAGGTCGTGGTCTGTATTAGGGGGCGGGCCTTGTCTGCGTACTGGGGGACCCACTGGGCGTAGTACGAAAAGAACCCCAAGCAGCGTTTCAGGGCTTTTGGGCAGTGCGGGAGGGGAAATTCCATGAGTGCGTGCATACGTTCGGGGTCGGGGCCTATTATCCCATTGCGTACTATGTAGCCCAGAATGGCTAGCCGGTCGGTGCTAAAAACGCACTTGTCCTCGTTGTACGTGAGGTTCAAGGCTTTGGCGGTCTGGAGGAATTTCTGGAGGTTGGCGTCGTGGTCCTGCTGATCGTGGCCGCAGATGGTTACATTGTCGAGATACGGGAACGTGGCCCGCAACCCATGTTGATCAACCATTCGGTCCATCTCCCGTTGGAAGACCGAGACCCCGTTTGTGACGCCAAAAGGGACCCGTAGGAAATGGTATAATCGCCCGTCTGCCTCGAAGGCTGTGTACTTGCGGTCACTTGGGCGGATGGGGAGCTGATGGTAGTTGGACTTGAGGTCCACGGTGGAAAAGACTTTATATTGGGCAATCCGATTGACCATGTCGGATATGCGGGGGAGAGGGTACGCGTCTAGTTGTGTGTACCTGTTGATGGTCTGGCTATAGTCAATGACCATCCTTTGTTTCTCCCCTGTCTTCACTACTACCACCTGCGCTCTCCAGGGACTATTGCTGGCCTGGATTATGCCCTCCTTTAGTAGCCGCTGGACGTCGGACCGAATGAAGGTCCGGTCCTGGGCGCTGTACCGTCTGCTCCTAGTGGCGACGGGTTTGCAATCCGGGGTGAGGTTCGCAAACAAGGACGGGGGTTGCACTTTGAGGGTTGCGAGGCCGCAGATAGTGAGTGGGGGTATGGGGCCGCCGAATTTGAACGTAAGGCTCTGTAGATTACATTGGAAATCTAATCCCAGCAAGGTGGGGGCACAGAGTTGGGAAGGACGTTAAGTTTGTAGTTTTTGAACTCCCTCCCCTGCACCGTGAGGGTAACTATGCAGAATCCCTGGATCTGTACGGAGTGGGATCCTGCAGCTAGGCAAATCTTTTGTGCGCTGGGATAGGTGGTCAAGGAACAGCGTCTTACCGTGTCGGGGTGTATAAAGCTTTCCGTGCTCCCGGAGTCGACTAGGCATGGCGTCTCGTGGCCGTTTATTAGGACCATTGTCGTCGTCGTCTGGAGTGTCCGGGGCCGAGCCTGATCGAGCATAATCGAAGCGAGCCGTGGTTGTAGTAGTGGAGTGGGGTCCGTTGTTGCCGTCCAAGATGGCGTCGGGGATGAACAAAATGGCCACCCCCATACATCGCACGTGGCTGGGGGGTCACAAGATGGCGGCGGGGGTGGACAAAATGGCCGCCCCCATGCGTCGTACAGGTCTGGGGCGGTCCAAGATGGCGGTGCCCCTCCTCCCCTCGTGGTGGTCGGGACCCAAAATGGCGGCGTCTGCGGGTCGCACATCGGTGCCCCTCCTCCCCTCGTGGTGGTCGGGACCCAAAATGGCGGCGTCTGCGGGTCGCACATGGTGTGCTGGGGGGGCTGGGAGCGCTAGGACCGCGAGCGCAAGGACCGCGCGGAGCTCCCTCACCGCGAGCGCTAGGACCGCGAGCGCTAGGACCGCGCGGAGCTCCCTCACCGGGGACAGCGGTGGTCGGGGCCCAAGTCGGCGGCACCGGCGGGTCAGGCGTGGGGCCGCGAGCGCAAGGACCGCGCGGAGCTCCCTCACCGGGGACAGCGGTGGTCGGGGTCCAAGTAGGTGGCGCCGGCAGGTCAGGCGTGGGGCGCGGGACGGGGGTTAGGGTGGCGTTAGGGACGCGAAAAACTCCCTCCTCTCCGTGGAGAGTGTTGGCCGGGACCCAAAGCGGTAGTGCCGGCGGCGGGTCATACATGGGCTGCGGGGAGGGGGGTTGGGGAGCGTAGGCGGCGTGCAGGGCTCCCAGTTCTCCCGGGACCGTGGTGGTCGGGACCCAGAGCGGCTGCGCCTGCGGGTCGTACATGGCGTGCTGGGGGGGTTGGGGCGCATAGACTGCTTGCAGGGCTCCCTGTGCTCCCGGGACGGCGGCGACCACGCGGGACCGGCACACAACCGCATAATGGCCCTTTTTCCCGCAGCTTTTGCAGGTGGCTGCGCGGGCCGGACAGCGCTGTCGGAGGTGTTTCGCCTGGCCGCAGAAATAACAGCGGGCGCCCCCGGTGCGACTCGGCGTTTGGACCGCGCAAGCCTGTGGGGTGTCCGGGGGGCGGGGTAGGGGGTTTGCCGCGACGGGTATGTACGGGGCCCAATGGCCTGCCGCGCGGTCGGGGCCGTAGGCGCGGGTATTACGCGCGGCCACGTCTAGGGAGGCTGCTAGGGCCCGTGCCTCTGAGAGTCCTAGCGACTCTTTTTCTAGAAGTCTTTGGCGGATTTGGGAGGATTGTATACCTGCCACAAAAGCATCGTGCATTAACATGTCCGTGTGTTCGTTTGCGTTCACCGACGGGCAGCTGCAGGCTCGTCCCAAAATCAGCAGCGCGGCGTAGAACTCGTCCATCGATTCTCCGGGAGCTTGCCGTTTCGTCGCGAGCTGGTAGCGAGCGTAGCTTTGGTTAACTGGGCGAACGTAGAGACTTCTGAGTGCTGCGAACGCCGTCTGGAAATCGTCGGTGTCTTCAATGAGGGTGAAAATCTCCGTGCTCACCCTCGAGTGCAGGACCTGCAGTTTTTGTTCGTCTGAGACTCGGCCGGTGGTCGTTCTGAGGTAGGCCTCGAAGCAAGTCTGCCAGTGTTTGAAGGCTGCTGCCGCGTTCACTGCGTGGGGGCTGATCCTCAGGCATTCTGGAATGATCCTGAGCTCCATAGTCCTTTTTAGGCACGCTTAATAAATTGTAGCGCACAAAGACTCCATGAGACGAATAGAGTGAAGTCGATGAGGCTTTATTAAGCGTGTCTGTTCCCCCGCAGCTTGATAGTAAACTGGCCTGCGGGGGAAGACTCCGGCTTCTTATACTCCGCCTTCAGGGCGGAGTTTGAGGTCAACGGCCAACCAGGACCCGGGATCTGTCAGCCAATGACATTAGGGCTTCCAGTCCCACATGACCCCCAATACATACTACCACACACACATTAGCTGTCAGCATAAATGGCAACACGGGCACAAAATTTCACAAGAGTTGGGAAACGAGATTCTCGCCGGCGAGATCCCATTTCCTGATTTTCCACGCCCCTTGTCCGCGACATAATGAGGATACTGCCCAGGAAGGGGGAGGGTGGGGCACTGGTGGGGACATGAGGAAACCAGCAAAATCATTCTCGTGGTCATGGCTGTTTGGGAGGGGTTGGGGGTCTGGGGAGGGATTGCCGCTTGCAGGCCTTTGCAGCTCTCCATTATTGTGGTGCTCTTGGACGCCAATGGGTTTGTGCTTGGGGAGGCCTTAGGTGTGGACTTTGCACATCTCAGGTCACATTGCTGCAATTTAAGTGATGGTTTCCAGGAGGGATTGCCTTTCCGGGTGACAGCTGGAAGTGACTGGAAGCATAAAAATCCACCATGTCACAGAGTGCGGTTCGGTGACACTTCAGATCGGATGGGCAACGTGGAGGACAATGACGTGGGGTGCTGATTAGCTCCATGAAGGCAATAGGACCCTGACAAAAGGGGACAACAAGGCCAGTCACATTTATCCCCCACCTTCAGGCTGTAAAGGAGAACAGCAGGCCCTGAGCAGTGTGGATGGGCACTGGGTATGGTCACAGAGGTCAGACCATTAGGGATGTTATCATGTGTGGCTGGGTGTACAAGATGGAGGCTCATATTATCCGCTACCCATGAAAGTTGGGGGATTGCAGGCTAAAGTTAATGATTAAGTTGGGTGTAATCTAGAGGCTTGAAATAAATCCATTGAACCTCACCTGCCACAGGAGGAAGTCACTTCTTGAATAACATCCCTGATCTTTCCTTGACTAACCAATTATGCCCATTAAGTTAGTATTGTAAAGCATGATTTTGCCACTGATTGGCGCCCACTCTATGGCTTGCACTCGCCATTCAATTAAAGAGCGTCAAAGGTTTAGCCCTCAATACAAGGGGCAAAGTTAACAGAACTCAACAGGCAGCCCTGAACCAAGAGGTGTTGTGGCAGAATTTCACCATCAACAACAGCCCCCCCACCCCGCAGGTCAAGTCAATGTACACAAGTGCCCTCAGTCCTAAGCCCAGGGGGGGTTGCGGGTCACTAAAACTATCCACCGTAGATGCCCATCTGTCACATGGAGATGGGAGAGGCTAATGTAGGGACATGGCCATTGTGAGATAAGGGAGTTAAGCCTATTGGAAAGGTGCTCACAGGGGAATGTCCATGGCTGGTTATCCCATGTCCTGAAAGGGCAATGGGTCAGGGCATTGACAGGATTTGTCATTGCTCCCATATCTGTTTTCTTCCATTCAGTTCTTGGAGCCAGTGGACCTGTCTTCTTCTGACTGCAGCAGAACAGGAAAGAGGATATCAACCAAGAGTGGCTCCGTAGCACCTCTACTGACCAAGCTGGCCAAGTCCTAAAGGACATAGCTGCTAGACTGGGTCTGTGACAGGTGATGAAGGAACCAACAAGAGGGAAAAACATACTAGACCTCATTCTCACCAACCTACCTGTCACAGATGCATCTGTCAATGACAGTAGCAGTGGAATTGTTGTTGGAGGTCAGTCATCTCAGTCCCGGGCCAACACTGCAAGAGTTCCTCAGGGTTGTGTCCTAGACCCAACCACCTTCAGCTGCTTCATCAATGACCTTCATTCCAACTTAAGGTCCGATGTGGGGATGTTCGCTGATGATTGCACAATATTCCGCACCATCCGCTACTCAGATACTGCAGCGGTCCATATGCAAAAGCAAAAAGACCTAGACAATATTGAGGCTTACGCTGACAAATGGCACGTAACATTGACCCACAAAAGTGCCAGGCAATGACCATCTCCAATAACAGAGAATTAATCCATCGCACCTTCACATTCAATGGTACTACCATCACTGAATCCCCGACTATCCACATCCTGGGGGTAACCATTGACCAGAAACTGAACTGGACTAGCTTTATAAATACTGGGCTCAATTCAACTAATGAGAACAAAGTCCCAAAACGAGCACGTTTAGCCGCGTGTTTCCCGGTGCTCGCAGTGCCGAGAAACTCATGGCTAAATATCGCGACTCGCATAGTATTGGGGCCTCAACAGGTAATGTGGGTTGGGTTCGCACATATCGCCTGAGGAGCTCCCATACTGGAACTCCCCAGTGTAGCGAGAGATAGGGGGCGAGATTCTCCGACCCCCCGCCGGGTCGGAGAATCGCCGGGGCTGGCGTGAATCCCGCCCCCGCCGGTTGCCGAATTCTCCGGCACTGGAGATTCGGCGGGGGCGGGAATCGCGCCGCGCCGGTTGGCGGCCCCCCCCCCGCGATTCTCCGGCCCGGATGGGCCGAAGTCCCGCTGCTAGAATGCCTGTCCCGCCGGCGTGGATTAAACCACCTCTCTTACCGGCGGGACAAGGCGGCGCGGGCGGGCTCCGGGGTCCTGGGGGGGGGGGGCGCGGGGCGATCTGGCCCCGGGGGGTGCCCCCACGGTGGCCTGGCCCGCGATCGGGGCCCACCGATCCGCGGGCGGGCCTGTGCTGTGGGGGCACTCTTTTCCTTCCGCCTTCGCCACGGTCTCCACCATGGCGGAGGCGGAAGAGACTCCCTCCACAGCGCATGCGCGGGGATGCCGTGAGCGGCCGCTAACGCTCCCGCGCATGCGCCGGCCGGAGATGTCATTTCCGTGCCAGCTGGCGGGGCACCAAAGGCCTTTTCCGCCAGCTGGCGGGGCGGAAATCAGTCCGGCGCAGGCCTAGCCCCTCAAGGTTAGAGCTCGGCCCCCCAAGATGCGGAGGATTCCGCACCTTTGGGGCGGCGCGATGCCGGACTGATTAGCGCCATTTTGGGCGCCGGTCGGCGGACATTGCGCTGATACTGGAGAATTCCGCCCCAGGACGCCATTTGAAAAAGGCCCCCGAAGCGACCTCCAACCCCCTCAGCCCGAATGCATGATGGGAGTGTCCCCGCCCCCTTCCCCCCAAGCAACAACCTTGTAGGGCACACCGGCCCGATTTTGTACCCTGACAGTATCCCATCCCAGCTGGCATGGGGAAGAAGGGCGGGAAAGAGAGGCGACAGGGTGAGTGTTGAGGCTGCATGAGGTAATTGTGAGTGAGATCACCATGCATGTGTGATGGGCGTATTAATGGTGTGGGTGGGCACATGAATAGGGTGACTTATCCTGGCTGCTTGAAGAAGGTCATTCACCTTCTTCCTGCTCTGTAAACCCGCCAATTTATGTAGCGAGCTGGCACTCACAATCGCTGCCAAAACCTCCCAGGTGAGGTTGGTGACCTTGCTGGCAGGCCATAGGCGTATGCAAGGGTAGAGCATGTCACGTCTCTGCCCCACCCCATCCAACATCTTCGTTCAGGCTCTCTTCGGGAATCGTGGGGCTATCTTCCAGGCTGCAATCGCCCCGATTGGAGTGGAGCAAGTGCTGAGGAGGTTTTTAAAAGGTGCGTTTCCCCCTCCCCAATTGCTGAGATCAAGTGATGTGAATCAGAGGCCGGTCACCACGAGTGTGGCTTGAAACCCACGCAAAAAATTTCTTAGAGTGCCTGAAGATATGCCGATTTTCCTTGCCAGCGGGATTCTTTCCCGTTTTCTCATTGAAATCGACTGTTTGAAAAATATCGAAGATTTCATCCTCTATTTCCTGATGAACTCAATAACCTGCATTCCACTCTCTGCTGGATAATTTATATATGTTTCTCCTCCCACAGCCCTCATTTTCTTTCCCTATATCAACACCCCATTCTTCTGAAATTCTACTTATTTTACCTGGCAACACCCACACTTCTCTTCCAGGATCGTTGCAACCTGACTGTTAAATCCATCACTTCTTCCTCTCAATTCATCACATCCAGGTAACGATGACAGATTTTCTTCCCTAAAGGAAGTTAGTGACCAGACGGGTTTTTAGGGCAATCTCGTAGTTACACAGCCACCATTACTGATAATTGCTTTTTATTCAATATTTATTTACCTAACTATATTTAAATCCTACAGCTGCCATAGTGGGATTTGAACTCATGTCTCAGGATTATTTGTCCGGACCTTTGGATTACCAGCCCAGTAACAATATAATACCATTCCTTTCTCGCAAGACAAGGATAATTCCAGAGTCCCTTCTTCCACCAGCAACTGTCTATTATACATAACCTCCCCATACTTTTCACCATCATTTCAAGTACTATGGGCACGATCTACCAGCCACATCCCACCCAAACTGGGGCGCGATGTGGCTGGTCGATGCCGGGAGAAGCCTCTTCCGGGATTTACACGGCTTGACATGCCTCATGAAACCTAACAGGATCTCGCGAGATGCCGCAAGTGGGATAAGTATTTGGCAAATCTGCATATTAGAGTGAACAGCTCGTCTCACCCTTGGGATCAAACCGCTTTGTCTCGCTTAGCTGAGCCCCATTCGGCACTGGTCCCCACAAACAGGGACCAGTCCTCTCCTGCACTGAGGAGTTAAGGTGAGTGGAGGTCCTCAGTACAGGGGTCTCCCATGGGATCGGAGACCCTCCGGTTGTTGGCCTCTGGGCAGGGTGGCACCCTGGCCCTGCCATGTGGGCACTTGGCACTACCAGCCTAGCACCTTGGCAGTGCCATGTGGTTGCCAAACTGGCACTGCCAGGGTGCCCAGGTGGCACTGCCAGGCTGGCATTTTGCCCATTCCAGGGATCAGATCTGGGGATAACGTGCCTGTATGAGGTGGGGTGCAGGTGGTCCGAGCTCCCCCTTACTGGTGAGTTGGGGCATTGGGGTAGTCCGGGGGTCACCGGGTATTCGAGAGATCAGGGTGCCATTTCAAAAGGATGTCCTGATCTCTTTCTGCACTGAGGCGTTTAGGCGAGTGGAGTTCCTCAGTGCAGGAAATGTGACTGAATGTGGCCTTGGCGGGGGCGGAAAAAAAACAGAGTGCCGATAGATAGCGGGGTCATCCTCGGTGCTACGGGCGGTGGCAATGTCCCTCGAGTCCTGCCCAGAACAGACTTTGTTTTTTTGGTTAGATCGTGTCCTAAGTCTCACACCAACATCTGATTATTGCTGATCCCTTGGTAACTTGCTCTTTTATACCCCTTTCCATTCCTTCTGCATATTGGTTCTTTAAATGGTGTTAATATTGTCATCTGGCCCTCTGTGCATGTGAAAGAATTGGGACACTATTTTAAAAAAAATATATATATTTTATTCAAGATTTTTTGGCCAAACATAACAGTACATGGTTTTTCTTTTAAACAACAATAAAGCAATATAAATAACAGTGGCCAGTTTTAAACAAGTAAATAAATAATATATAAACAGAATCAAAAACAAAACTAAATGGCAACTGCCTTGTCAAAAATAGTTACTCTCCAAAAATACAATCCAACAGTCCAATATACATTCGGACACTATTTAATACAACAGGACTTCCTTAATAGTTGCTAAGTTCCAAACATTTATTTATTTTGTGTTTGTTTTTCAGGAGTGCCAACGAAAACTGGATCATAAACTTTCATTGGATGCCTACCTGTTGAAACCTGTCCAAAGGATTACAAAGTATCAACTCCTCCTAAAGGTAAGAAAGACTCTTGACAAAGGTCTGTCATTCAAAGATTAACGGAGGCAAAGACGTTGCTCTACGTTTTAGGAGTGTTTAATATTACAAGCACCATGCCTATAATTTTGATAGAAATGTGATAAAGTTCAGAAAGTTTGTGTAACAATGGTCATTCACCTGATTCATTTCTGGGATGAAGGGTTTAATTTATGACAAAACCTCAAACAGGTTGGGCCTATATCCACAGGATTTTAGAAGAATAAAAATAAACTGAACGTATTATATATTATCCTGAAGGGACTCAATAGAGGATGGCTGCCAGAGAGAATGTTTCCTCTTGTTGGGAAGGCTAGAATATTGGACACAGTTTAAAAATAGGGGCGGGATTGTCCGTTGGCCGACGCCGGCTTTGGGAAACGTGACTGGGCGGGTAATCGGTTCTGGCGTTGAGACCATGGTGCCTGGTTCTTGCCAAACCGTGGCGTCAATGCGTTCCACTCCGCACGTAGAGTAAACGCCATTTGCACATCATTAGCAGGCCTGACCCAGTATTCTCCGGGGCCTTCGCGATTCTCTGGCCCCAATTGACGGAATTCCCGACTGCGAGGTTCACTTGTGCTTTTAAAAATTGAGAAAAGGGCGTTGTGGCTGATGAGAGACAGAAGAAGGTAGGATAAGGAGATGCTGTGTCGAGGCTCGGACCGCCATTGCTGTGGTCTTCAAGGCATCCATCTTGCTGCGCACCCCACTAATCACCCACCTTGGTCTTGGTTCTGCAGAGTGACACATGCTGCATGGGTGCTCCCACATGCGAGGAAAGGGTTTGCAGTGACAACTGGGGCCACTTGTAGCCCTTTGGACCTGGTTGGGCAGGGGGGTGTGCACCATGCTAACATGTCGACCTTTCACCCCAGACAATGGATTTTGGAATTCAGCCAGCATTGGTGGCCTTCCTCCGAGTTGCCGCAGCCGTGGGGTTGCACTGCGCTGTACAAGTTGGAACTGCTCGAGGAGGAGGAAGCTGCAGCAACAGAGCGTGCCCCAAAGGAACAAGAATTAGCTGCTGAGGATGGAGAGCGAGCCGCCCAGCAGGTCGACGAGGAGGAGGAGGTGCAAAGGAGGCACCGCCAGACCAGGCATGCCTTCGAAGATTCCAGCTGAGCAGGGGGAGTGCGACATATCTGCCAGATCATAGTGCACCTGGCATGGTGGGGGAACAGAGGAGGACACCCACTCCCGGTGGCCATCAAGATGATGGTCGCCCTGAATGTTTATGCAGCAGGTCCTTACAGGCGCAGGAGTGGGGACCTGTCTGGGATCTCACAGTGCTCGGTGCACAGGTGCATCCGCGTCATCACAAAGGCCCTATCGCCCAGTTGGCACAATATATTCATCTCAATGTGGACTGAGCCCACCAGGATGCCCAGACAGCGGGTTTTGCCTCCATTGCCGGGATGCCTTAGGTCTAGGGAGTGACTGATGGAATGCAGATGACAGGCCGCTCTACACAAACCGAAAGGGGTTCAACTCGATGAATGTACAGTCGGTATGTAACCATCAGCTGCGCATCATAGACGTCTATGCCCGATACCCAGGCTGAGTGCACGACACCATCATCCTGGTACACTCGTCGAATCCTTGCCTCTTCGTGGCGCACCCCCAGGTGAAGGGTTGGCTTTTGGGAGACAGGGGTTATCCGCTGCAATTGTGGCTGAAGACGTCTATCTGGAGTCCAGAGACTGACCAGGAGACCCGCTACAATGATGCCTACGCAACGACCAGGAGCGTGTTCGAATGGTGCTTCGGCATCCTGAAGATGCGGTTCAGGTGCCTGGACCGCTCTGGAGGGGCCCTCCAGTATGACGCTTGGAGGGTCGCCCTCACCATGGCGGTCTGCTGCATCCTCCATCGCACAGCAGAGGGGCATTCCCCAGGGCTGCAGCAACTAGGAGGAAGGCCGCCATTGCTGGTTGAATTCCAATATCCATTGTCTGCAGAGGGTGAAAGGCCAACATGTTAGTATGGTGCGTACTCCTGTGGCACTGCGGACTCTGCCCCGGATGTCCCCCTCCTCTATCCCTGGCCATGTCGGTGCCCAGCACCGTGGGAGCCACTGGCCCTGGCGCTCATCCCTGCTGCCAGGGATTCCATCAGCTGGCGCTACCCATGCCAGCAGTACACTCCGCATCCCCCTGCAGGGTCTATTGTGCCGTTGCCTTTAGGGGGGCTAGAGGAGGAGGATGAACGGCAGGTCTTGTCCAATGAGGAGGATACGGGGTAGGGCGAGGATGGACAGGACATGGGGCCCAGGCCAATGCGCATGGGACGCTCGGATCGCCTCCAGGTTCAACGACTCGGGGAGGGGGAGCGAACCTGCCAGGGGCATGGTAACCGCATCCCACCCCCACACCCCATCACATGGTGCCATTGAGTCCCTGGGATGGTGGAGGTGGGAACGTTGTGTGGGAGGGTGGTGTACCGGAGTGGTGTGCGCTGGCTGAACTGCGGTTCCTGAGACAAGCCCACACCCAACGTCCACCTATTAACCACCCCCCCCCACCCCCATCCCACCCACTCCACCTCTGCGGCCAGCCCAGACAGCCCACCCCTCACACCCTTCTGACAGAACACCGAGGCAGGTTGTAACATTGTGCACAGGTGTTTAATGTGAAAACATATATACAGCTACGTGCTCTAGCCACTATCACTAAACTGTGTCCTGCACCCGTGCCAATTTAACTGATGTCAACTTTTCTGGCCTAATGGGCCCTAACGCTATGACTAGGTGGATCCCCAGACAGTACATCAGGAGTGGAGGCGGCCTGCTGTGATTCCCGCTTTACGACCTGGGTCCACTTTGGTGGGCGTCTTCTGAGGCGACTGCACCTGGACGGGTACCATAGGTGGCGCGGTTTCATCTGGCTGTGCCCTGCTCAGCACGCGGCACGACAGGTAAACCCGACTCATTACGCCTCGTGAGATGTTGCAAACTGGATCACGCCCATAATGGGCAGGACCCAGAATTGCATATTCAAGTGAGTAATTAGCTTCACTTGAATATGTTTACGCCGGATCTACCCCGCGCCCGGAATCGAATCCCCTCACCTCCGAGACACCATCTGGGCATCGTTTAGCACTGGTCTCCACAAATGTGGACCAGGCAGAATGGCACTTGGGGGGGGGGGGGGTCTCCCAGGCTATTTCTCTGGGCAGAGTGGCATCCTGGCACTGCTTATGCCACCCAGGTACCTTGACACTGCCACCGTGGAACCCTGACAGTGCCATACAGGTACCACCCTGGAACTGCCAGGGTGCCAGAGTGGCACTGCCGGGCTGGTAGGGGCACTGCCAGAGTACCAGGTAGGCAGTGCCAAGGTGCCCTAGTGGCATCTTGCCCATGCTGGGGATTGAGCCCGGGGATGCAGTGCCCTTATGAGGGGGGTAAGGTGAGGCTCGAGGACCCCCTAATCGATAAGTTGGGCCGTTTGGTGCTACAATCCGTCCTGCATTGATGAGCTGAGCTCCTCTGGTTCAACAACCACTGGTATTTATAATTACATAATAAAACAGCTCAAGGTATTTCACAGGGGATTATAAAACTAAATATTACACCAGGCCACATAAGGAAATAATAGGCCAGGTGACCAAAACTTGGTCAAAAAGGTAGGTTTTAATGGGCTTTTAAAGGAAGAAAGCGAATTAGAAAGGCAGAGAAGTTTGGGGTGGAAATTCCAGAACTTAGGTCTTAGGTGGTGCAATTATAATTGGAATGATTAAGAGGCCAGAATTAGAGGAGCAGATATAATTCAAACGATTGTGAGGTTGGAGAACATCGCATAGTTAGAGAGGGGCAAGGCCAATCAGAAATTTGAAAACAAAATTGAGGTGTTACCTAATCAGGGACCAAAGTAGATCAGCGAGCACAGGGGTGATGAAAGATCAGGATTTGTTGCAAGTAGGTGCACAGGCAGTAGAGTTTTGGATCACATCAAGTTTATAGAGAGTAGAACATGGGAGGCTAACCGGGAATTGTGTTCGAACAATCACATCAGGGGCGAAATTCTCCGTTATCGGCGGAAACTCCGCCGATCGGCGCAAAAAACGGCGCAAATCCCACTTGCGTCACGTCATAAAAATGGGCCGATAGTCTGCGGCCCGAAATGGGCCAGCAGCGACGTAACGGGATCCGCGCTTGCGCAGTGGTTCACGCCGTGCAGCGTCATACGCGCTGCACGGCGTGACGGCTCATAAGGCCGCGCAGCTCCCCCCACCCGACCGGAACAGCCGACCGCAACACCCGACTTGATGGCTGGCCGTCGCTCAGCCCCGAGGTTCGAGTCACGCGATGTGGAGGCGCTCCTGGATGCGGTGGAGCAGAGGAGGGACGCCCTGTATCCCGGGCACGGCCGCAGAGTTGCCCCACGCCACAGCCGGCGTCTGTGGAGGGAGGTGGCAGAGGCCGTCACCGCTGTGGCCCTAACACCACGGACAGGCACCCAGAGCCACAAGAAGGTGAACGACCTCGTCAGAGCAGGCAGGGTGAGTGTCCCCCATATCCCCCATATCCCCTCTCCCCCAAATCCCCCCCTCCCCCATATCCCCCCCTCCCCCATATCCCCCCCTCCCCCATATCCCCCATATCGCCCCTCCCCCATATCCCCCCCTCCCCCATATCCCCCCCTCCCCCATATCCCCCTCCCCCATATCCCCCATATCCCCCCTCCCCAATATCCCCCCCTCCCCCATATCCCCCATATCCCCCATATCCCCCCTCCCCCATATACCCCATATTCCCCCCTCCCCATATCCTCCCTCCCCCATATCCCCCCTCCCCCATATCCCCCCTCCCCCATATCCCCCATATCCCCCCTCCCCGATATCCCCCATATTCCCCCCTCCCCCATATCCCCCCTCCCCCATATCCCCCATATCCCCCTCCCCCATATTCCCCATATCCCCCCCTCCCCCATATCCCCCCTCCCCCATATCCCCCATATCCCCCCTCCCCCATATCCCCCATATTCCCCCCTCCCCCATATCCCCCCTCCCCATATCCCCCATATCCCCCCTCCTCCATATTCCCCATATCCCCCCCTCCCCCATATCCCCCCTCCCACATATCCCCCCTCCCCCGTATCCCCCCTCCCCCATATCCCCCTCCCCCATATCCCCCATATTCCCCCCTCCCCCATATACCCCTCCCCCATATCCCCCCTCCCCCATATCCCCCATATTCCCCCCTCCCCCATATCCCCCCTCCCCCATATTCCCCATATCCCCCCTCCCCATATCCCCCCTCCCACATATCCCCCCTCCCCCATATCCCCCATATCCCCCCTCCCCCATATCCCCCCTCCACCATATCCCCCATATCCCCCCTCCCCCATATACCCCATATTCCCCCCTCCCCCATATCCCCCCTCCCCCATATCCCCCATATCCCCCCTCCCCCATATCCCCCTCCCCCATATCCCCCATATCCCCCTCCCCCATATCCCCCATATTCCCCCCTCCCCATATCCCCCCTTCCCCATATCCCCCATATCCCCCCTCCCCCATATTCCCCATATCCCCCCCTCCCCCATATCCCCCATATCCCCCCTCCCCCATATCCCCCATATTCCCCCCTCCCCCATATCCCCCCTCCCCCATATCCCCCATATCCCCCTCCTCCATATTCCCCATATCCCCCCCTCCCCCATATCCCCCCTCCCACATATCCCCCCTCCCCCATATCCCCCATATCCCCCCTCCCCCATATCCCCCATATCCCCCCTCCCCCATATCCCCCATATTCCCCCCTCCCCATATCCCCCCTCCCCCATATCCCCCATATTCCCCCCTCCCCCATATCCCCCCTCCCCCATATTCCCCATATCCCCCCCTCCCCATATCCCCCCTCCCACATATCCCCCCTCCCCCATATCCCCCATATCCCCCCTCCCCCATATCCCCCCTCCCCCATATCCCCCATATCCCCCCTCCCCCATATCCCCCATATCCCCCCTCCACCATATCCCCCATATTACCCCCTCCCCCATATCCCCCATATCCCCCCTCCCCATATCCCCCATATCCCCCCTCCCCCATATCCCCCCTCCCCCATATCCCCCATATCCCCAAGTGAATCCAGCCCTAACCTTAACCTCTGCAATGCACGCGCAACCGATGGCGTGCATTCATATACCTGCCTAACACTGTTGCCTTTTACCGCTGCCACCACCCCCCCCCCCCCCCCAGGAGAAGCGCGCACACAACAATAGGGAGCATGTGAGGACTGGAGGAGGGCCCGCTGATGAGAGGCCACTGACCGTACACGAGGAAAGGGCCCTGGAACTGGCTGGCGGACCTGAGGACCGGGAGGTTGCTGATGCAGAGGTCGGGGCCCCACGAGCAAGTGAGCCACCAACAGCCCGTCCCCATATCCCCCCTCCCCTATATCCCCCTCTCCCGTATCACCTGATCACTGCCTGATGTCTAACCATGCATGCTTCATTGTGTATCACAGGACCAAACGTCCAGGCACCCATCCCCGCAGGTGCAGACCGCCCGCAGGATGCCCCTCGGAGACCACGGGAGACGGAGAGACCCGAACCCACCAGCCTGCGACGCCCGCAGGATGCCCCTCGGAGACCACGGGAGACGGAGAGACCCGAACCCTCCAGCATGCGACGCCCGCAGGATGCCCCTCGGAGACCACGGGAGACGGAGAGACCCGAACCCTCCAGCATGCGACGCCCGCAGGATGCCCCTCGGAGACCACGGGAGACGGAGAGACCCGAACCCTCCAGCATGCGACGCCCGCAGGATGCCCCTCGGAGACCACGGGAGACGGAGAGACCCGAACCCTCCAGCATGCGACGCCCGCAGGATGCCCCTCGGAGACCACGGGAGACGGAGAGACCTGGAGCAACAGGGAGACGACACCCCCGTCACGTGCGGGAGCGACCACCCAGCGATGAGGGGGGCAGCCACAGGCCCCCGTCACATCCGAGCCAGGACACCACTACCCAGGACACCACTATCCAGGACACCCCTACCCGGGACACCACTACCCAGGACACCCCTACCCGGGACACCACTACCCGGGACAGCACTACCCGGGACAGCACTACCCGGGGCAGCACTACCCGGGACAGCACTACCCAGGACACCCCTACCCGGGAAGACGAAATACCGGACAGTGACTCAGAGTGGATGGGTGGAGACGAACCCCCACCCCAAAGTGCCATGGACTCAGAGTGGGACGAAGAGCACGACACAACGCCACTGCTGTCACCAACACCCTCCACCATCGCAGAAACACTCACCACGATTGGGCACTTTAGTGATGAGGCGTCTGGTACACTCACTGGTGCGCACAACACAGCCGTCCCGGTACAGCAGGTGGAGGTAGGAGCAGCAGAGGGACCGGGCGGTCGGAGGGCAGCCCAGGCCAAGCGAACATCTGCCGCCCAGATGGATCCCGGGTTCCTGCAGTTACCACACCCACACATAGATCCGATGCAACCACCGACACGGAGACGAGCGAATAGGGTGACGGGTGGCTTGCGGCGGCTGCGGTCGCAGGTGGAGGAGTCCACCCGCGTCCAGGAGCTGGGAGTGGTCCCGGTCATGCGTGCCACCCAGGCTGACACCGCACGGGTGGCGTCCGCGGTGGAGGCAATGGGTGCGACAGTGTCAGACATGGGGAACGGTTTGCGAGGCCTGGGGCCTTCCGTGCAGGCGGCGTCTGTGGCCCAGGAAATGGCTGCCCTCTCACAGGAGGCCATGAGCCAGTGCCAGCGCCAGATGGCAGAGGCGCTCAACGCCATAGCCCAGTCTCAGCAGGCCATGGCCCAGTCTCAGCAGGCCATAGCCCAGTCTCTGCAGGCCATGGCCCAGTCTCTGCAGGCCATGGCCCAGTCTCAGCAGGCCATCGCTGAGGGCATCGGCGCCAGTGGCCATGTGCGAGCTGGCGTCGCACTGTCGCAGACAGGGTTCGACAACCCCCTGGGCTCCATGGCTGCAAACCTGCAGACCCCTGTCGATACCAGCACGGGCCTCCAGGACTGGCAGCGCCAGATGTCGGGGGCGCGTCGGATGGCCAGTCCGTTCGCATCCCCCACCCATGTAGAGGCCTGGGGGCCAACCGGCACCCCGAGGGAGGAGGAGGTGGTGTGGTCCGTCCCGGCTCCCTCTGTAGGGGAGGTCCCGGTACACCGCGACACCTCGGACTCCCCCCCTTCCGTCCCAGATGCATCGGGTGGGCAACGGGCAGGACAGGCTGGCAGCTCGCCATCCCAGTCGCCCGGGCCGCAGCCTGGCCCATCTAGGCCAGGACGCCCCAGGAAACGGCCGCCAAAGGGATCCAGTGTCAGAGGGCAGGAATCACAGGAGTCCACCTCCAGTTCTGCTGTACCGTCTGGGGAACCACGTAGACGTAGTCAAAGGGCCCGGAAGGCCAAACAATTAGACACTGAGTAAGTTGGCACGGGTGCAGGGCACAGATGAGTTTTAGGCGCTAGGGCACGTGCATGAACTCCTTTGGTTATTAAAGTCAATGTTACACCTACCGAAGCTGCCTTTGTGCTCTGTCCAAAGTGTGCGGGGGTGTCATGTACGTTGAGCGCAAGTGTGTGTGTGAGGGGTGGTCTTACCTCAGCCCCAGGTGAGTCTGCCCCCTTCCCCCTGGGCCGCCATCAACATCCCCCGGGCAGAGGACGGGACCGTGCGCTGCAGTGTCACAGCCGCATGCAGGGATGGTCCGGGTGGATGGTGGTACTGTGGCCATGGGTCAGACATAGTCCAACGATGTAGAGCCAGGAGCTCATCGGAGGCGGGTTGTCATCATTCTCCATGGCCTGCGATAGACACGCGTCCACCCGCAACTGGGTGAGCCCGGCCCGTTGTGCCGCCGGTGGATCGGCAATTGGGAGTGGGGGGGTGGAGTGCATGCGGGTGGGGTGTGTGGGGTTGGGGAGGGGGGTGAGGGTGCTGGGTGGGTGGATGGGTGGGGGGTGTGGCTGGTCGGCTGTTGTCATGGTGTGCGGTCTGTGGCCATACTACCCGATTCCCACGCCCATCTAGTCAGTGAAGCGGGCGTCTATCAGTCTGTCCCGTGCCCGCTGGGCCAGCCGGTAACGGTGGACAGCCACCCGTCTGTGTCTACCCCGTCTGCCCTGAGCATTGCCCCCATCCCCCTCATCTGGGGAGGACTGGGCCTCTTCCTGCTGCTCCTCCACTCCGCCCTCCTCTGCCTGCGGCACATCGCCCCTCTGCTGGGCTATGTTGTGCAGGACGCAGCACACCACAATGATGCGGCCGACCCTATCTGACCGATACTGGAGGGCGCCCCCAGAGATGTCCAGGCACCTGAAACGCATCTTCAGCACGCCAAAGCACCTCTCGATCACTCCCCTTGTCGCTACATGGGCATCATTGTAGCGGTTCTCCGCCTCATTGCGTGGCCTCCGTATAGGCGTCATCAGCCACGATCGCAATGGGTAGCCCCTGTCGCCCAGCAACCAGCCCCTCAGCCGGGGATGGCGTCCCTCGTACATGCCGGGGATGGATGACCGCGACAACACGAATGAGTCGTGTACACTGCCTGGGTGACGGGCGCAGACGTGCAGGATCATCATGCGGTGGTCGCAGACCACCTGTACGTTCATCGAATAGGTCCCCTTCCTATTAGTGAACACGGCCCTGTTATCTGCAGGTGGCCGCACGGCGACGTGCATCCCATCGATCGCGCCCTGGACCATGGGGAACCCGGCAATGGCAGAGAAGCCCACGGCCCGGGCATCTTGGCTGGCCCGGTCCACGGGGAAGCGGATGTAGCGGTGCGCCATGGCATAAAGGGCATCTGTCACTGCCCGGATGCACCGATGCACCGATGTCTGCGGTATGCCGGACAGGTCCCCACTCGGTGCCTGGAATGACCCCGTTGCATAAAAGTTCAGGGCCACCGTAACCTTGACGGACACGTGGAGAGGGTGTCCCCCGCCAGTGCCACGCGGTGACAGGTGTGCCAGCAGGTGGCAGATGTGTGCCACGGTTTCCCGGCTCATCCGGAGTCTCCTCCTGCATTCCCGGTCCGTGAGGTCCTGGTATGACTGCCGGGGCCGGTACACACGGGGCGCCCTCGGGTGCCTCCGTTGCCGTGGGGCCGCGACGTCCTCCTCCCCCTCCTCGTCCTGTCGGTCAGGTGTCCCTCCAGCCTGGGCGGCTGCCGCCTGCCCCTCTGCGGCAGCCTGCGCCGCCTCTCTGGCACGCTCCTCCTCCTCCTTCTCCTCCTCCTCATCCAGGGCAACATAGACATGAGCGGCTGCCACCACGGCGGCCAACATCGCTGGATGGTCTGAAAACATGACGGCCTGGTGGGGGGGAGGGGAACGACGACATGTCATCATTGCCCATATCCCCTCCTCCCCCCAGCCAGGTGGCATGGACCGCATGGGTCCAACTGTTGGAGGCTGGCACCTGGCCAGGTGGACCAACTCATTTGCCCTCCCATCACCAACCCCGGCACGGACCCCCCCCCCCCAACCTCCACCCCGGCACGGACCCCCTCCCCAACACCCACCCCAGCACGGACCCCCCCCCAACCTCCACCCCGGCACGGACCCCCTCCCCAACCCCCAACCTCCACCCCGGCACGGACCCCCTCCCCAACCTCCACCCCAGCACGGACCCCCCCCCAAACTCCACCCCGGCACGGACCCCCTCCCCAACCCCCAACCTCCACCCCGGCACGGACCCCCCCCAACCTCCACCCCGGCACGGACCCCCTCCCCAACCCCCAACCTCCACCCCGGCACGGACCCCCCCCCAACCTCCACCCCGGCACGGACCCCCTCCCCAACCTCCACCCCGGCACGGACCCCCTCCCCAACCTCCACCCCGGCACGGACCCCCTCCCCAACCCCCAACCTCCACCCCAGCACGGACCCCCCCCAACCTCCACCCCGGCACGTACCCCCTCCCCAACCCCCAACCTCCACCCCAGCACGGACCCCCCCCCCAACCTCCACCCCGGCACGGACCCCCTCCCCAACCTCCACCCCGGCACGGACCCCCTCCCCAACCTCCACCCCGGCACGGACCCCCTCCCCAACCTCCACCCCGGCACGGACCCCCCCCCAACTTCCACCCCGGCACGGACCCCCTCCCCAACCACCAACCTCCACCCCGGCACGGACCCCCTCCCCAACCCCCAACCTCCACCCCAGCACGGACCCCCTCCCCAACACCCACCCCAGCACGGACCCCCCCCAACCTCCACCCCGGCACGGACCCCCTCCCCAACCCCCAACCTCCACCCCGGCACGGACCCCCTCCCCAACCTCCACCCCGGCACGGACCCCCTCCCCAACCCCCAACCTCCACCCCAGCACGGACCCCCCCCAACCTCCACCCCGGCACGTACCCCCTCCCCAACCCCCAACCTCCACCCCAGCACGGACCCCCCCCCCAACCTCCACCCCGGCACGGACCCCCTCCCCAACCTCCACCCCGGCACGGACCCCCTCCCCAACCTCCACCCCGGCACGGACCCCCTCCCCAACCTCCACCCCGGCACGGACCCCCCCCCAACCTCCACCCCAGCACGGACCCCCCCCCCCCCAACCTCCACCCCGGCACGGACCCCCTCCCCAACCACCAACCTCCACCCCGGCACGGACCCCCTCCCCAACCCCCAACCTCCACCCCAGCACGGACCCCCCCCCAACCTCCACCCCGGCACGGACCCCCTCCCCAACCTCCACCCCGGCACGGACCCCCTCCACAACCCCCAACCTCCACCCCGGCACGGACTCCCTCCCGGCACTCCCCCGGAGCCCAGCCTACTCTAACCACCCCCCTACCCCCGCCGCACACACACACAAGCCGAGACACACCTCTCCTCAGGCAATCAGTCTGCTGCCACGCCATTTCCTGCCCAGAGCCAACCCCCCAGGCCGTCACTCACCTCCTCGCTGGTCGGCGTGAGCCTGGAGCACCGGGTCACGCCGATGAAAAGGAGGTTTGATTCACGTCGACGTGAACGGTCATCACGTCGACGGGACTTCGGCCCATCCGGAAGGGAGAATATCGGCAGGCCGAAAATCGGCTGCCTTGCGCAGACCCGTGACATTCTCCGCGGCAGCGGCGCCATTAACGCCCCGCCGACTTTTCTCCCTTCGGAGACTTCGGCGGGGGCGGGGGCGGGATTCACGGCGGCCAACGGCCATTCTCCAACCCGGCGGGGGGTCGGAGAATGACGCCCCAGATGTTCGTTATTTTAACCATGAAATGAGCTTCTGACCACAGGTCATTTCCAATGCTAAAGTTGCCTATTTCTACCTCTGTCACATCATACTGTTCAATTCCTGCCTTGAATCATTTGCTCCTGAAAGCCTCATCTGATGTGAGGTTGGAGGGCATCTCATAGATAGAGAGGGGCAAGGCCAAGGAGAAATTTGAAAACCAGAATGAAAATTGTCAGCCAAAAGGATGGGGTCAGTGGTTGGAGATCTCTGCGAGACCCCACAAGTGACTTCCTGCCATTTAGAAAAAGACCCGTTTACTCCTTTATTCTTTGTTTCTTGTCTGCCAATCAGTTTTCTATCCATCTCAATAAACTTCCCTCAGTCCCATGTACTTTAAATTTACACGCCAAACTCTTTTGTGGGACTTGGTCGAAATCCTTTGGGAAGTCAAAAAAAAACACATCAACTGGTTCCCCCTCATCAACTCCACTAATGACCTCCTCGAAGAATTCCCATAGATTTGTCGAGCATGATTTCGTTTTCGTAAATCTGTGCTGACTCTGTCCGATTCTGCCACTGATTTCCAAGTGTTATAATGGACTCCAATGTCAGGCTGACATGGCACTAGGGTGGATAAGTAGAGAACAAAGGTATTAAATGAAAGGCAGGAGGGTGGGATGAGGTGAGATGTCTAAAGTAGGAGAAAATACCAGAGCACTAAGGAGACAGACAAAGGTGTGATTGGGTTATGAGTCACACCACCACTGTGACTGTTTGTGCAAGTCAAATGATGAAAGTTATAGCTACGCGGGAAGGGTTCAGTTAGAAGGGAAGATATCACCATCCCTCAGCCAGGTTTCCTTCAAACCCACGATGTTGCTGCAATCATTCACCCACTGTGAAGCAACAGCAACTGTCTGTTTTACATAACGTTGTTTCAAACCTATTATGTTATTTGATCCCCTGGACAAAAATTAATGCTGGAAGAGTGGGTAAGAGGTGACTTTCCGAATGGATTGAATTATAGGTGAACACATGCATGAGAGAAAAAAATCACTGAACAAATTCATTTGAAAAGGCATAATGGAATTCTTTTATCACTCTACAACCCTGTTTACACTGAAAAATAGGTGGTAGCTCAATGAAAATGGAACAGCCGTTAGTTATCTGAGCTTTGAGATTTCATACAGCAGTAGTACTGCTATCAAAGAAATGTGTGAGTATCATTCATCTGTGCAAATAAGGATCAAGGCACTTTGCATTTCTGATGTCATATTCATCTCTGCCTACTGCTAGTTCCTGAACCATTCCACCAACCATGGCTAGTGCAAGTTGGGAAGCGGTTATTCGCAGCGATAATTAAACTAATCCTCAGCTAGTGTCAGGTAAAACTAGAAAGAAATTTTGAAGACATTTTTCTGTCAGTTGCTTGTGGGTTTTTAACTTTAACACATGAACACTTATAGTTTCTGCTGTAGATTCTGCATTCACATTTCATGTGATTCTGTGGTTTTACTTCCTTCTATTGTAATGAAACAGTCACAAGCATTGAAATTGCTGTTGCAAGTCTTTGACCAATGGCTCAACACCCGATTTTCCACCGTTGCTTTGACAAGCTCTCTATTCAGAGTGTATTTTGTGTTGGCACCTCACCGACTGCGTAATAACCTGAGGTTGCTACCACACACATCCAGCTCACTGCTCATCCACTCATCGCATGAAAATGGAAATTGTGCCCATAAAATATTAATAAAACAAATTAAGTTTTATGTAAACCAAATGTTATGACTGCCCGTTGATATTAAATAATTTATTTCTACTAGGAGATGCTAAAATGCAGTAAAAATTCAGAAGGCACTGCAGAGCTGGAGGAAGCACTGGAGACAATGATTAGTATAATTAAATCAGTGAACGACTCCATGCATCAAATTGCCATCACTGGGTTTGAGGTAAGAGCACAATGTGATCCATAGAATCCCCATAGTGCAAAAGGAGGCAATTCAGCCCATCGAGTCTGCACTGGCCCTCCGAAAGAGCACTCTAGCTATGCCCTCTCCCCTGCACTATCTCCGTAAGTCCTCGCATTGATCATGGCCAGTCCACCTAACTTGCAGTATGTGGACTGTGGGAAGAAACCAGAGGACCCGGAGGAAACCCACGCAGACATGGGGTAAACATGCAATCTTCACACAATCAATCAAGCAAGGGATCAAATTCGGGTCCCTGATGCTGCGCGACACCAGTGTTAACCACTGTGCCGTGATGTATAACCTACTCTGTTTCTGCGGCTAGTGATGACTTACTGCAGTAGTTATATTGTTTTGCTTCATAGTGGGGTTAACACTGTACAGCTTGATTGGTAAATGACCAAAGCACTACAGATGCTGAGAATATGAAGTAAAAACAGATTATACAGGAAATATTCAGCAGGTCTACAGATGTGGTCAGGCACCCTAAGTATTTCCAGCATTTTCTGTTTTTAAATTCATTAGTAAAGGTCCTATCTGTTTGTGCTACCAATCGGGCAAAAAGCCAGATCAGCAGCCTTGCCAGAAACTGTCAAAATTCTGATTTTACCTTGGCCCTAATACAAGAGGATATGTAGGATTGTTTTGCAAAATTAATTTTGCTTCAAGTTTGGAAATGTATTGCTTTTACAGGGAAACCTAAATGACCTTGGGAAGCTCTTGATGCAAGGATCATTCAATGTGTGGACAGACCACAAGAAGGTTCACAGCAAAGTGAAAGACTTGGCACGATTCAAGCCAATGCAACGGCACCTTTTCCTTTACACAAAATTGCTGCTATTTTGTAAGAAACGAGAGGAAAATGCAGATGGACATGAGAAATCTCCCTCGTACAGCTTTAAACATTCATTGAAGGTACTTAATATCATCAGCAAAATGAAAGTCTTGCATGTTCAGCTGCTTTCAAATCATCAGCTCATCTCAAAGTGTGTCACAACCAGTAAAGTACTTTTTGAGGAGAAGCTGCTGTTGTAATGAAGGAAACGCAGCAATCAATTTGTGTACAGCAAGATCCCACAAACACCAGTGAGATAATGATTAGATAATCTGTTTAACGATGAAGCAGTCAGTGTCCATATGCAGCAAGACCTGGACAATATTCAGGCTTGTGCTGATAAGTGGTAACGTTCGCACTAAGCGGCAGGCAATGACCATCTCCAGCAAGAGAGAATCCAACTATCTCCCCTTGGCATTCAATTACATTACCAAGGCTAAAACCCCCAACATCAACATCTTGGGGATTATCATTGACAAGAAACTGAACTGGACCAGCCATATAAATACTGTGGCTACAAGGGCAGGTCGGCAGGTCTGGGAATTCACCTTTTGACTCTCAAAAGCCGGTCCACCATCTACAAGGAGTGTGATGGAGTACTCTCCACTTACCTGGATGAGTGTAGCTCCAACAACACTGAAGAAGCTCAATGGTATCCAGGATACAACAGCTGCTTGATTGGCACCCCATCCACCACCTTAAACATTCACTCCTTCCACCACTAACAAACAGCAGCAGCAGTGTACACCATTTCCAAAATGCACTGCAGCAACTCACTAAGTCTCCTTCAACAGCAGCTCCAAACCCACGATCTCTACCACCCAGAAGGAAAAGGGCAACAGATGCATGGGAGCGCCACCACATGCCATTTCCCCTCCACACACCATCCTGACTTGGAACTATCTCGTTGTTCCTTCACTGTCGCTGGGTAAAAATCTGAAATACCTTCCCTAACAGCACTGTAGGTTACCTATACCACATGGACTGCAGCGGTTCAAGAAGGCGGCTCCCGCCACCTCTCAAAAGCAATTAGGAAGGGGTAATGAATGTTCATTTGGCCAGCAACAAATCCCATGAACAAATATATTTGTAAAAAGAGTTGAATCAGGAGTAAATATTGTATAGGACACTAGGGATAAATCCCCTGCTCTTCATTGAAGTAGCATCACCCAATCTTTTCTCTCTATGTGAAAGAGCAGATGGAACCTCAGTTCAACATCTTGTCCTTTACTAAAAGTTTTATGTGCAAGTTATTACAACCGCCAGCCACGTGTTCCTGCGCGGGTGCACCCTCGCCGGCATCCTCCATTCCAGCAGCCAATGGGATTTTCCATTCTGGCCACCACACACTGCCGGGAAACCCACAGGTGTGGGTGCGCTGCCGGTGGAGCGGAGAATCCCTCCGATGGAGAATTCCACAGCAGATTTCTTGTACCACAAGCATGAACTTGGCTGCATTGACCAGCTTTGTAACTAACAATATGCATGTTGTGCTTTCAGATGAGTGCTGTTGGTATCACAGAAAATGTAAAGGGAGACATTAAGAAGTTTGAAATCTGGTACAATGGCAGAGAGGAAGTGTACATTATTCAGGTAAATTATCCTGAAAACTGTTCATAGTTTTATTACTGAAAGTTTAAACTTTACAGCTGATTTTAACTCCCTGTGAGAGTTGTATAGGTGGGACTGAGGGCCTCCACAACTGAAGTTCAACATATGATCCAAGGCAATTTTTTGAATGTCCTTATTGGCCTGCTTACCAAATCTGGTGGGAAGTGTTAGCTGACAGATAGGCGAAAGCGGGACCTCAGGTGTCAGGAGGGCACTGTTAGGGACTGGGTGAATTGGACTCTAACTCTTAATGGTTGGTGACATAGAAGTGGTGGATGAGGGCATTGGGGCTAAGGGTGAGGGAGGGCCCAAGATATAATTATAGGTTCAGAGAAGCATTCATACTCTACCTGAGCCCAAGATAAAATTGTAGGTTCAGAGAAGCACTCATATTCTACCTGCAGCAGGAATTGTATAAAGACTGGTCACTTTTCAGGCTCCGGTTCCTCTTGCCAGAGTTTAACTTGGTGTTGAAGGCATGATTGCTTCCCTGTGCAGATAAAAATTGCAGCCAACCCTCAATTATATCATCAAATGCTGATCTGCATATTTAAGGGACCATACTGCCTTCCCTCTCACATGAAGATTAAAATTGCAATCAATGGGAGCACAATTAGCGGGGGTAAGTTACGGCAAGCATTTCAACTACCCCGCCTTGTGCTGGATAGGTAGGGCTATAATGGGTCCTTCTGTTTCTGTTTGGAGATTACAGCTATTAACCAGGCAATTTGCATGGGAGAATGCAGTGTTGCAAGCGAGAAGCAAGACTTAGATCTTAGACATATGTACCATATACTCAGGCAATGAGAGAGACAGTGAGTGAGGACTAGATAGGTTGCCTGCCCTCTGAACATGAGCTAAAGACCTTTTAGTTCACTACTTGGGGCATATCTATCTGCCTCTATGTTTTTAAAATAACAATTGCCATGACCCTCTTTTTAACATATCAGCAACAAACCTGTTGGACTTTAATCTGGTGTTATAAGACTTCTTACTGTAACATATCAGTGGCAGCATGGTAGCACAGCAGGGCAGCACGGGAACACAGTGGATAGCACTGTTGCTTCACAGCTCCAGGGTCTCAGGTTCAATTCCCGGCTTGGGTCACTGTCTGTGCGGAGTCTGCACATTCTCCGTGTCTGCGTGGGTTTCCTCCGGGTGCTCCGGTTTCCTCTCACAAGTCCCGAAAGACGTGCTGTTAGGTGAATTGGACTTTCTGAATTCTCTCTCTGCATACCCGAACAGGCACCGGAATGTGGCGACTAGGGGCTTTTCACAGTAACTTCATTGCAGTGTTAATGTAAGCCTACTTGTGACAATAAAGATTATTGAAGATATCCACTTTGTTCCCTACCTTTGCAATTCAACATCACTGCTGTCTCTTACTATTGATGCAACTGTTTGGAAACATCACGAGGGTAGGGATCATTGCCCTGCTAATAGTGAATGAAAATGCATTGGGTACAACATTGTAACCACACATGATCTGTTAATGAATCACTTTCATTTCATTTTGCTGGTAGTCAGTTGAGTTTTTAGTGCCATAAAAGGATTAAGTTTGAACAAATATCCTAATCAGGGCGAAAGCCAAAATACTCATAGGTCTCAAATGTTGGGGAGAATTTTGCACGCCCACACAAGGCAGCACCATGGCAGGGGACTTGGGGAGATGGCCGGTAAAATCAAGCTTACCAGATCGGCTGCTCAACCATGTCCCACCATCGGTGGGACCAACTTCAGACAGGTTTCCTGAAGTTGAATCCTGTCATAAGGGGGTAGGATTCAACTTCAAATATCTAAGTGCCTTATTAAGGGCCATTTTACCAGGCTGTTAGCATTTTGTCACCGGTGGATTGAGCCCCAATCAGGTGAGGAGGCCAGAGGTATATTCCCAGAAGCAGACAGTGGGTTGTGGGGGAGGGAAAGTAATTTTTATTCAAAGAGAAGGCAAGAAAAACAGCCTCCATGGCCTAAGTAATTATTTCAGGGGAGTTTCCCCTTCATCAATACCATTTTTAGAAATGTTTTTATCAAGGGTGGGTAGGGTTGCCAACCCTCCAGAATTGGCCTGGAGTCTCCAAGAATTGAAGACCAATCTCCAGGATGCTGATGCAATGTACGATCCTGGAGAAATATCATTGGGACATTAAAAAATACTTTTTTCTTTGTCATTTTCTTTGAACATTTCTCAGGTATAAAACTGTTTCAAAATATTTTAAACAGGCTATTTAGTTGGCAGTCAAGCATCGTTGAATTGAGCAATGAGCCTTTTTGTTTTCCGGTTGGAGTAGGAAGGCAACAGTTCTGGATGGATGTGTTGACTGGAATGTGGGTGCAAGGCATGCGGTGAAAACTCCAGGAATGCATTTAATCACAGTTGGAAATACTAGTGGTGACGATGGGGAAACCCTGCCAACTGAAAAATCCTGCCTGAGAAATCTGTTTCTCTCACAGCAGATACTTCCTGATCTGTTGAGTATTTCCTGCATTTTCCGTTTATTGTCCTAATCACAGAAGGGCTCCAGTGCACTTCCATGCTGGACGTTCATAAATAACATACAGAAGTGGCTTTGTTTGTCATTACCACCCTATCTGGATGTTAGGAACACACTGGTGTCTAATAATACTCAATATTGCTCGGATCCGAAAGCTGGGAAATGTATTACCTAATGTGAAGCTGTCTGCCTATATTAGGCAGCATGTCCTCATTACCTGTGATGGAAGTGGCTGGGGGAGGGTGCAGGCAAATAGGCAGGAGAGTGGCTCCCTATCTGCCCCGTCTACTGGAGTTCCGACACTGGCTGAACACAGGTGGAAAGCCTTGCCTACCATTTTTAAATCATTTGTTCTCCGGCAACGTTGTCCTTTTACATTTAATTTGAAAGTGAACACCTAATTACAGGCATCATCAGTAGAACTGAAGAACCTTTGGGTGTCTGAAATCCGGAAAGTTCTGACAGGACAGCTGCAAGCTTACCGAGGTAAATAAAAGTGCAAATTCAGGTTTGAATGTATAACAAGTCGATACTTTTCCATCTGTACTTTTCTTTATAACACCAAACTCCATTTCCTTTTTCTTTAGAAATGTTTTAATTACATTTTGAACATTTTATACAAAATGACAAAGCATACAAACCAAATACCTTTAACAAACCACCAACCCCATACAAATCCCCCCCCCCCACAACCTTGCAAAGCAATGAAAACTGAAAAGAAAGGAAAATAACCCCCCCCCCCCACTTTAACCGCTAACAGTTACCAATTTTCTGAAATACAATATACACGGCCGCCATCTCTGATAGAATCCTTCAATTGACCCCGTCAAGGTGTATTTGACCTTCTTGAGGTGCAAAAACGCCATCAAATCCCTTAGCCACACTGAGACACTCAGCAGTATTGCCAATCTCCAACCCAGCAGGATACGCTTCTGCGCCACCAATGAGGCGAATGCAAGGACATCCGCCCCCACGCCCATCCGAAGTACCAGCACGTCCAAACACCCAAAACTAGGGAGCAGGGCTCTAACTCAATACTTAGGATCACAATGTTGAAAAAAGGACCTCCTGAAACCCACCAGCTTAGAACAGGACCAAAACATGTGTGTGTGGTGTGTGGACCCCTTCAGCAGTGCTCGCACCTATCCTCCACCACGCAAAAAAACGACTTAGCCTCGCCTTAGTGAGGTGCGCTCGAAACATTACTTTCAGCTGGATAACGCACGGTCACACACACGACGTGGCCTTCACCCTCCGCAGAGCCTCACTCCACACCCCCTCCTCCAGTATTGGCCCCAACCCTTCCACCCATTTCACTTTCACCCCTTCCACCAAACACAACTCTTCCTTTGCAATCCTCACATATATGCTGGATGTACTGCCCTCCTCCGACCTCGATCAGGAGAGAATTCACTCCAATAAGGATGATGGCAGCACCACTGGGAAAGCCGATAAAAACCTCGTACCAAAACTCGGCACCTGGAAGTACCTAAACATGTCCGAGACTGACACCCAAAATTTCTCCTTCAACTCCTCCAGCTAGCAAACTGCCCCTCCAAAAAATAATCACTCACTCTCTCCAGCCCTCTCTCCCAGTGCACAAAATCTAGGTTCAAAGATATTTAATAGAATTTACAGTGCAGAAGGAAGCCATTCGGCCCATCGAGTCTGCACCGGCTCTTGGAAAGAGCACCCCACCCAAGGTCAACATCTCCACCCTATCCCCATAACCCAGTAACCGCACCCAAAACTAAGGACAATTTTGGACACTAACGGCAATTTATCATGGCCAATCCACCTAACCTGCACATCTTTGGACTGTGGGAGGAAACCGGAGCACCCGGAGGAAACCCACGCTCACACGGGGAGAACGTGCAGACTCCACACAGACAGTGACCCAAGCCGGAATCAAACCTGGGACCCTGGAGCTGTGAAGCAATTGTACTATCCACAATGCTACCGTGCTGCCCGTAAATGGTCAGCACAAATGGGAGGCAGCCTTGAAGCTGCACCCAACTTAAAATGCTGGTGGAGTTGCCTACATCTGTTTAGCGTGGCCACCACATTAGGTTCATTACTTTGCTGGCACCAAACCTGGCCCCCAACATGGTACCGACTCCATCTTAACCCAGAGAGCCGCCGGGTCTCAACACCACCCCAATACCTTATCCACGTGTCCACCTAATAATAGTACAGCACATTTGGCAACGCTAAACTCCCTGCCTCTGAAGCACCCCTCTCTGAATCCTCGGGGCCTTACCGCCCAAATAAAACTGGAAATAAGCCGCTTGACCTTTCCGAAAAACAACTTGGGCAGGAACACCGGGAGACACTGAAATAAAAATAGAAATCTTGGCAAGATGTTCATCTTAACCGATTGGACCCAGCCCGCCAACAATAACGGGAGACTATCCCACTTTTGCAAGTTCACCTTAACTCTACTCACCAGGCTCGTATAATTTAACCTCTTGCCCCAGTGGAAGAGCATCAAGTGCAAAATAGTCCAAACATGTCCAACGACAATGAACCCAACTGATCCGAAAGCTTTTTATAAAATCCCCCAAGAACCCATCCGGCCCCAGTGCTTTCCCTGCCTGCATATGCTTCAACACTATCTGAATCTCCTCCAGACCCAATGGCACCTCCAATTCCTCCTGCAAATCCTCCCCCACCTTGGGAAACTCCAAACCCCCCAGAAACTCTGCCATCCCTTGTACGTCCTCTGCCTGCTCCGACCTATACAACCTCTCATAGAAGGCCCTAAACACTCCATTCACCTTCTCCGGGGATGAGACCATCCTACCCTCCAAACACCTAACCTGACCAATCTCCCTGGCTGCCTCCTGCCACCTTAATTGGTGAGCCAAGAAACAACTGGCCTTCTCCCATACTCATACACCGCGCCTCTCGCCCCACCCCCTCAATTGCTGCATCGCCCTGTCCGTGGACAGCAAGTCAAACTGCGTTTGCAGTTTTTTCCTGCATGCCAAAGCTCTGGGGTCAGGTCCCTCGCATATCTACGATCTAAAATCTAAAATCTCATCCATCAATTTCTGTTGCTCCTCCCTCACATCCGCGTCCACTTGTACCTTAAATGCTATGATCCCTCCCCTGATTACTACCTTCAATGCCTCCCACAAAATGGAGGGTGAAACCTCCCCATTATCACTATTTCCCATATACTCCCGTATGGCCCTGAAAATCCTCACGCAAAATGGCAAGTCCAATAGCAGCCCTGCGTCTAACTGCCAGCCCCAATGCCGCTCCCAACCGACCTCCAACACCAAGTCCACCCAATGCGGGGCATGGTCGGAAATAACCACCACCGAGTACTCAACCTTCCTCACCCCAGCGAGAAGAGTCCGAATCAACAAAATAATCAATCCTCGAATACACCTTGTGTAATGAAGAAAAGGATGAGAACTCCCCTGCCCCCAGGGTGCACAAACTGCCATGGATCTGCCGCTCCCATCTCCTCCATAAATGCAGACAATACCTTCGCCATCCCAGCCAGGACCAACAATTTTGACCTAAAGTGATCCACCTTTGGGTCCAACACACAGTTCATATCACCCCCAAAATCAATTGGTGGGTGTCGAGACCCAGCACCATAGTCAGCAACCATTCCACAAATGATACATCGACCCAATGCGGGACATACACATTCACTAGAGCTACCTGCGTTCCCTCTAATGTCCCCACTACCATCACATATCATCCACCATACTCTGCTATAATATTCCCCGCCCGGAACTGAACCCTTTTATTAATTAGGATCACCAACCCCCGAGCCCTACTATCAAAGCCCGAGTGAAACACCCAGGCTTTCCTGAGCCTAGTCTGACCACTTTCCCGCATGTGAGTCTCTTGTAAAAACACCACATCGCCTCCCATATCCTTTAAGCGAGAAAACACCTTTGCCTTCTTTAGTAGTCTCCCCAGGCCTTGTACGTTCCAGGTGACAGATCTTGTTGGGGGCCTCATCCTTGAGTCAGCCATTACCACTGTGAAGCATCATACCTTCACCACAAGTTCCTAGGCCCCAGGCTCACCTAAGATGGCCGCTTGCCCCACCCAACAGGTGAGACAAAGAAAATCCACTGGTCACTGTCCCCACTCCCCTTCCAAGCCGGCAGACTGCCTGCTGCCTCAACTAACCCCCTCTCCTTCCCAAACAATTTCTCTAGACTCAATGAGTCTTAGCCAAACTGGCCCAACAGGTTGCAGCCCCTCCCCACACACCATTCACCAAGCTCCTTGTATTCATTCATTTAATCTTAAATGTGTGAATTGATATTGGCATTAACTGCTTTAATTAGGGGCCCGTTCCACTTGTGGGGATAACTTCCCTGGTGCATTCTCCATGACAGCTTCTTGACCAATCAGACTGCCAATAAATCAGAACCCTTTTCATGCAGTATAATTTGTTGTCATTGTTTGAAATTTGGTATTTGTGATTCGGCCCTGATTAGAGGAAGACAAAAAACTTTGATAATGTGTCTTTTTTTTTCCAGCAATACAGAGTGGCGTACACATCCCTGACAAATCCACACAATTCTGACAACCATTAATTTACAGAAAATCAGATGTACTGCCTGACAGATGCATGCTTCCTGCCTGATTTATTGCACCCAAGAGTGCCAGGTGCAGGAACAGGAAAATCTACCCGAAAATCCAAAAATGGATAATTTACAGAATCCGAGAAGAATTACCCAAGAATACAAACTCTGAATAATAATTGCTTTATTTTTCCTTTGTATGACAGAAGCAAGCCAACTAAACCAAAGGATACAGGAACATGTTTTCCAAGCTCCACTGAATACACCCAACAGGTAGTGTAATATCTGCTCATTTCTGGTCACTAACCATTGCAGCATCTTACTTAACTCAATCTTGAGATATTCCCAATAATCCAAACAATGCCATTCATTAATTATTCAATGAGTCTTTCCTCAGAAATCCTTCACCAATTTTCTTTCAAGAGAACCTAAACCTGGATTGAACAGCGCGGGATGTGAGGAGCAGATTATCTACTGGGGGAACTACAGGCAGTGGGGGGCGGCAAGGAGGGCAGCATGACAACTGTTGGGAACCTCTGAGGTGGCTGGGAGAGAGATCACCATGGAGGTGTGACAGGTGTGTTAAGGGGTGCAGCGGGAGACATGAGGAGGAAGGAACAATACACAACTTGGTTAATAGTATCCAAAATAACACAAAACGTATTTACTGATAATGTATATAAAATTCCTGATTGGGGAATGGAGGTCATAAGCTGAATCATGGAGTGGATTCCTGGCTGCACAAACAAGGTCATTCATCTTCTTCCGACATTGTAGACCCATCCTCTTATGGAGCAAGTTGGCACTCACTATTGCAGCCATAGCCTCCCAGGTGACCTTGCTTGTTGGACATCTGGCCGGTCGCGGGTACAGAATGTCACGACGCTACTCGACACATCCAGAGGTTTGGTGGGGGTTTGCTCCGTGAAACATGGCGCTCTCTTCCTGGATCATGGCCATCCCCAGATAGGACTTGGGACAACTGCTGGGGAGTCGGTTGAAAAGAGTGCCCATTGATTACAGAGATTAAGTTTTCCAGGGGCGAGTGGAGCAGGGGCAGCCACCACAAGTAAGGTGTGAAACATGTGGAATAAAATACTGTTAAGATAGGCTGAATATGCGGTGAGTTTTCCCACCGTCGGCACCGATGGGATTCTCCCGGTTTTCTCGCCAGGACTGACACTGAAACAAATATGGGAAAATTCTGCTCTCTGCATTCTTTTTTTTTAGGAAACATTTTATTAAAGCATTTATAATTTTAACATTTAAACATTCTAAACAGCAGAGCGGTCCAACTCACGCAACAACATCACAATAACATACCCAACTCCCCCCCCGCCCCCCCCCAGCCCTACCTCATGACTGCCCATATATTAGATTTCCTATCCTTATTCTACAATGCCATTTCCCCCCCACCCCCCTTTCTGCTGACAGTCAGTTGTCCTTAAAGAAGTCGATGAACGGCTGCCACCTACGAGCGAACCCCTGAATTGAACCTCTTAAGGCAAACTTAATCTTCTCTAGCCTGAGAATCCTGCCATGTCGCTGACCCACACCCCTGACTTTGGAGGCTCCGAGTCCCTCCATCCCAGCAAAATCCATCTCCGGGCCACCAGGGAGGCAAAGACTAAAACGTCGGCCTCTCTCCCCTCTTCGGCCCCGGATCCTTCAACACCCCAAATATTGCCATCTCTGGATTCGGAGTCACCATCCCTTCCAGGACTTCTGATATGACATCCACAAATCCTTGCCAGAATCCCCTCAGCTTCAGACACGCCCAAAACATGTGTATGTGATTCGCCAGACTTCCTCCACACTGCCCACAACTGTCCTCCACCTCCTCAGAAAACCTACTCGTCTTGGCCATAGTCATATGAGCCCTATGGACCACCTTGAACTGGATCAGGCTAAGCCTGGCACACGATGAGGATGAATTGACTCTCCTCCAGGCCTTTTCCCATAGTCCGACTTCCAACTCCCCTCCCAGGTTGTCCTCCCACTTCCCCTTCACCTCCCCGATTGGTACCCCTTCCAACTCCATCAATTCCTTATATATTTCTGAGACCCTCCCCGCCCCAAACCATCTTTTTGACATCACCTTATCCTGCAGTCCTCAGAGGGAGGCGAGGGAAGCTTGAAACCTGCCTCCGGACAAAGTCCCCTACCTGTATGTACCACCCGGTAACTCAAACTCCTTCTCTAATCTCTCCAGGCTCGAAAACCCTCTTCAATGAAGAGATGCCCAAATCTCTCAATCCCTGCCTGCTGCCATCTCCTAAAGCCCCCGTCCAGTTCTCCCGGAACAAAATGGTGGTTATCACTGATCGGTGACCACACCGACGCCCCCTCCAGTCTCATGTGCTGTCTCCATTGCCCCCCACGCCCTCAGTGCTGCCACTACCACCGAGCTTGTGGAGTGCCAAGCCGGCGAGAACAGCAGAGGTGCCGTTAACAAAGCCTCCAAACTCATATCCTTACAGGATGCCGCCTCCACTCGCTCCCATACCGACCCCTCCCCCACTACCCACTTCCTAACCATCAATATATTCGCCGTCCAGTAATAATTAATAACATTTGGAAGGTCCAAGCCCCCCATCCCGCACCCCATTCCAAAAGGACCTTCCTCACCCTCGGGGCCTTACCAGCCCATACCAAACCCGAGATCAGACCAACGGATCTGTTATGTAAAGGAGCAAGTCGTCCGCGTGGAGTGAATCCCCTCTCACTATCCCCCGCCAGATGTTCGATGACCTAAGTGCCATTGCCAAGGGCTCTGTGGCGAGGGCAAACAATAGTGGGGAGAGGACATCCCTGTCTTGTCCCCCGACACAAACTAAAATATTCTGACTAGACCCGGTGGGTCCTTACATTCGCCACCGGTGCCTGGTATAACAGCCGAACCCAGTCAACGAACGCTGCCCAAACCCAAACCTTCCCTGGACATCCCACAGGTACTTCCACTCTACCCGATCAAAGGCCTTTTCTGCATTCATGGCTACCACCACCTCAACCTCGCACCCCTCCGATGGCATCATTGTCACATTTAAGAGCCGTCTAATATTGGACGTCTGATATCGTCCCTTCACAAACCCCGTCTGGTCCTCCACTATCACCTCCGGGACACAATCCTCTGTGCGCGTGGCCAAGATCTTTGCCAACAATTTTGCATCCACATTTAAAAGAGAGATCAGCCTATACGATCCACAGTTCTCTGGATCCTTATTCCGCTTCAGAATAAGGGAAATTGATGCTTGCGATAACGTTGGGGGGGGGGAGGGGGGGGCGCACTCCCGGGGGGGCACTCCCAGCTCCTTGGACTCATTGAAAGCCTTTACCAGGAGCGGCCCCAGCAACCCGGAAAACCTTTTGTAGAACTCGACCGGGAATCCATCAGGTCCCGGAGCCTTACCTGATTGCATCGCCCCCAATCTGCCTATAATCTCCCCAAGCCCGATTGGGTCTCCCAAGTCGTCCATCAACTCCTCATCTATCCTCGGGAACTCCAGCCCTGCCATGAATCGCTTCACACCCTCCTCCCCGGCTGGAGGTTACGATTTGTATAGTCTACTATAAAATTCCCGAAACACATCATTCACCCCCCACTCCGCCCCGCCAGATCCACCACTACCTTCCCCCCTGCATCCTTTACTTTCCCAATTCCTCTCGCCGCCGCCTGCTTCCTCAGCTGATGCTCCAACATCCTGTTGGCTTTTTCCCCATATTCATACACCGCCCCCTTTACCCTCCTCAGCTGCCCCTCCATCTTACCTGTGGACAGGAGCCCAAATTCCATTTCCAGTTTCTGACGCTCCTTCAGAAGCCCTTCCTGTCCACGTGTAAAAGTTCGCCTACCAGCCTGTCCAACTCCGCCCGTTCAGCCTTCGCCTTATGGGCCCGATTCGAAATAAGTTCCCCCCTAATAACTGCCTTCAGTGCCTCCCACACCACCCCTGCCGAGATCTCATTGATCCTTATGTATCCCCGAATGGCCTCCCTCACCCGCTCACACACCCTGTCCTCCGCTAGCAGCCCGACATCTAACCTCCATTGTGGCCGCTGGGCCTTTCCTTTGCTCACTTGCATGTCTGCCCAGTGTGGGGCGTGATCTGACACCACAATTGCTGAATATTCACTATCCACCACCTCAGCCAGCAGTGTTTTGTCCAGCGCAAAGAAATCTATCCGGGAGTACACCTGATGCACATGGGAGTATAATGAAAACTGCTTACTCTTTGGCCTCCCAAATCTCCATGGGTCCACCCCTCCCATGCGCTCCATAAACCCCAGTATCTCTTTTGCCATAGCTGCCACCTTTCCGGACCTGGGACTCGACCGGTCCAGTCTCAGATCCAAGACAGTGTTAAAGTCTCCCCCATAATCAGTCGATGTGAATCCAAGTCCGGGATCTTCCCTAGCACCCTCCTAACGAATTCGACATCATCCCAGTTTGGGTCATATATATTCACCAATACCACGGCCATTCCCTCCAAATTCTCACTAACCATGATGAATCTACCCCCCGGGTCCGCCTCTATTTTCCCCACCTCAAATGCGAATGTCCCACTCATCAGACCTGCCCATCAGAGACCCCCTCAGAGACCCCCTCAGAGACCCCCCTCAGAGACTCCCCCATCAGACCCACCACATCTGGCCCCCACTGGAGACACTCTTCAGATCCCCCTACCAGAGACACCATCCGACCCCCCACCAGATCCTCCCATCAGACCTCCATATCAAAGACCCCTAATATCAGAGACGACCCATATCAGAGACCCCACCATATCAGAGAACTCCCCCCCCCCCCCCCCCCATATCGGAGACACCTCATCACCTAGCACCCCAACCCCCATCAATCACACCTATCTGGAAGCTAAAGATAGTCAAAAATCAAAAAGGGCGACAGTACAAGGTACAGTGACTGAGTGGAGCTCAGTGAATAGGCCCAGGAATACTAAAAGGAATAAAACAGGAAGTAAAAACATAAATGGAAAGCGACGTGGCAGGTTGTTACATGAAGATATGGGGCGAGATTCTCCGACCCCCCGCCAGGTCGGAGAGTCGCCGGGGGCTAGCGTGAATCCCGCCCCTGCTGGTTGCCAAAGTCTCCGGCACCGGAGATTCGGTGGGGGCGGGAATCGCGCCGCGCCGGTTGGTGGGCCCACCCACGCGATTCTCCGGCCCGGATGGGCCGAAGTCCCGCCGCTAAAATGCCTGTCCCGCCGGCATAAATTAAACCACCTACCTTACCAGCGGGACAAGGTGGTGGGGGCGGGCTCCGGGCTCCTGGGGGGGGGGGGGCGCGCGGGGCGATCTGGCCCCGGGAGGTGCCCCCACGGTGGCCTGGCCCGCGATCAGGGCCCACCGATCCGCGGGCGGGCCTGTGCCATGGGGGTCTCCACCATGACGGAGGCAGAAGAGACTCCCTCCACTGCGCATGCGTGGGAAGCTGTCAGCGGCTGCTAACGCTCCCGCGCATGCGCCGCCCGGAGATGTCATTTCCGCGCCAGCTGGCGGGGCACCAAAGGCCTTTTCCGCCAGCTGGCGGGGCGGAAATTTGTCCGGCGCGGGCCTAGCCCCTTAAGGTTGGGGCTTGGCCCCCAAAGATGCGGAGCATTCCGCACCTTTGGGGCGGCGCGATGCCCGTCTGATTTGCACCGTTTTGGGCGCCAGTCGGCGGACATCGCTCCATTTCCGGAGAATTTCGCCCATGGTTTCAACGACCAGGAAAATTAGGAGAAAGGTTAAGAGGAAAAATAACTTGAGAGGCTACTGATCGAGGTGTTAAGGTTCAAAACAGAGGTAAAAAAGCCAACATAAGTGTATTTTACCTGAATTCTCATAGTATG
The DNA here is from genome assembly GCF_047496885.1 of Scyliorhinus torazame. NCBI lineage: Eukaryota > Metazoa > Chordata > Chondrichthyes > Carcharhiniformes > Scyliorhinidae > Scyliorhinus > Scyliorhinus torazame. Next base: position 56,822,934 of record NC_092720.1, on the reverse strand, counting down.
CGGAATAAGGTAAATGAGTTGATGGCGCAAATCATCGTGAATGACTATGATTTAGTAGTCATTACTGAAACATGGTTAAAGGATGGTCACGAGTGGGAGTTAAATATCCAAGGGTATCAAACTATACGGAAGGACAGAATGGATGGTAAGGGAGGTGGTGTAGCTCTGTTATTTAATGATGACATCCGGGCAATAGTAAGGGATGACATCGGTGCTATGGAGGATAAAGTTGAATCCAGTTCGGTGGAAATCAGGAATAGTAAGGTGAAAAAGCCACTGATAGGAGTAGTCTATAGGCCACCAAATAGTAACATTATGGTGGGGCAGGCAATAAACAAAGAAATAACTGATGCATGTAGAAATGTACAGCAGTTATCATGGGGGATTTTAATCTACATGTCGATTGCTTTAACCAGGTCGGTCAAGGCAGCCTTGAGGAGGAGTTTATAGAATGTATCCGCGATAATTTCCTAGAACAGTATGTAATGGAACCTACGAGGGAACAAGCAGTTCTAGATCTGGTCTTGTGTAATGAGCTAGGATTGATTAATGATCTCATAGTTAGGGATCCTCTTGGAAGGAGCGATCACAATATGGCGGAATTTAAAATACAGATGGAGGGTGAGACGGTAAAGTCAAATACTAGTGTTTTGTGCTTAAACAAAGGAGATTACACTGGGATGAGAGAAGCGCTAGCTAAGGTAGATGGGAGCAAAGACTTTATGGTGAAAAAGTTGAGGAACAGTGGAAAACCTTCCAAGTGATTTTTCACAGTTTTTTCACAGCAAAGGTTTATACCAACAAAAAGGAAGGATGGTAGAAAGAGGGAAAATCGACCGTGGATATCTAAGAAAATAAGGGAGAGTATCAAATTGAAGGAAAAAGCATACAAAGTGGCAAAATTAGTGGGAGACTAGAGGACTGGGAAATCTTTAGGGGGCAACAGAAAGCTACTAAAAAAGCTAATAAAGAAGAGTAAGATAGATTATGAGAGTAAGCTTGCTCAGAATATAAAAACAGATAGTAAAAGTTTCTACAAATATATAAAGCAAAAAAGAGTGGCTAATATTGGTCCTTTAGAGGATGAGAAGGGAGATTTAATAATGGGAGATGAGGAAATGGCTGAGGAACTGAACAGGTTTTTTGGGTCGGTCTTCACAGTGGAAGACACAAATAACATGCCAATGACTGATGGAAATGAGGCTATGACAGGTGAGGACCTTGAGATGATTTTTATCACTAAGAAGGTAGTGATGGGCAAGCTAATGGGGCTAAAGGTAGACAAGTCTCCTGGCCCTGATGGAATGCATCCCAGAGTGCTAAAAGAGATGGCTAGGGAAATTGCAAATGCACTAGTGATAATTTACCAAAATTCACTGGACTCTGGGGTGGTCCCGGCGCATTAGAAATTAGCAAACGTGACACCACTGTTTAAAAAAGAAGGGAGGCAGAAAGCGTGTAATTATAGGCCAGTGAGCTTAACTTCGGTAGTAGGAAGGATGCTGGAATCTATCATCAAGGAAGAAATAGCGAGGCATCTGGATGGAAATTGTCCCATTGGGCAGACGCAGCATGGATTCATAAAGGGCAGGTCGTGCCTAACTAATTTAGTGGAATTTTTTGAGGACATTACCAGTGCGGTAGATAATGGGGAACCAATGGATGTGGTATATCTGGATTTCCAGATATGTTTTGGACAAGGTGCCACACAAAAGGTTGCTGCATAAGATAAAGATGCATAGCATTAAGGGTAAAGTAGCAGCATGGATAGAGGATTGGTTAATTAATAGAAAGCAAAGAGTGGGGATTAATGGGTGTTTCTCTGGTTGGCAATCAGTAGCTAGTGGTGTCCCTCAGGGATCAGTGTTGGGTCCACAATTGTTCACAATTTACATAGATGATTTGGAGTTGGGGACCAAGTGCAATGTGTCCAAGTTTGCAGACGACACTAAGATGAGTGGTAAAGCAAAAAGTGCAGAGGATACCGGAAGTCTGCAGAGGGATTTGGATAGGTCAAGTGAACAGGCTAGGGTCTGGCAGATGGAATACAATGTTAACAAATGTGAGGTTATCCATTTTGGTAGGAATAACAGCAACAGGGATTATTATTTAAATGATAAAATATTAAAACATGCTGCTGTGCAGAGAGACCTGGGTGTGCTAGTGCATGAGTCGCAAAAAGTTGGTTTACAGGTGCAACAGGTGATTAAGAAGGCAAATGGAGTTTTGTCCTTCATTGCTAGAGAGATGGAGTTTAAGACTAGGGAGGTTATGCTGCAATTGTATAAGGTGTTAGTGAGGCCACGCCTGGAGTATTGTGTTCAGTTTTGGTCTCCTTACCTGAGAAAGGGCCTACTGGCGCTGAAGGGTGTGCAGAGGAGATTCACTAGGTTAATCCCAGAGTTGAGGGGGTTGGATTACGAAGGAGGAGAGGTTGAGTAGACTGGGACTGTACTCATTGGAATTTAGAAGGATGCGGGGGGGGGGGGGGGATCTTATAGAAACATATAAAATTATGAAGAGAATAGATAGGATATATGCGGGCAGGTTGTTTCCACTGGCGGGTGAAAGCAGAACTAGGGGGCATAGCCTCAAAATAAGGGTAAGTAGATATAGGACTGAGCTTAGGAGGAACTTCTTCACCCAAAGGGTAGTGAATCTATGGTATTCCCTGCCCAGTGAAGCAGTTGAGGCTCCTTCATTAAATGTTTTTAAGATAAAGATAGATAGTTTTTTGAAGAATAAAGGGATTAAGGGTTATGGTGTTTGGGCCGGAAAGTGGAGCTGAGTCCACAAAAGATCAGCCATGATCTCATTGAATGGCGGAGCAGGCTCGAGGGGCCAGGTGGCCTACTCCTGCTCCTAGTTCTTATGTTCTTATGTTCTTAGAGGCAGAAAAAGTGAAAAATCCCTTTTTTCACTTACCTGTCCCTTACACCTGCTGCCTCAGTCAGATTTCTCAAAAGCAGTCGCTGTTACTTCATAGTAAGCCAAAACACATCACAACGCTATACCTCCAATCCTTTGATCTGCAAGGCTTCAATTCACTTTCAAAGAGTACGAGCTTTTATTAGGCTGTAATTGACGGGGTAATTGCTTCCAGACAGCAATGTGTCTGGCTTGTTTATTTTCATTTCCGTTCATGCTTGAATGCCTCTCAAGTACCCTGCTTTGAACCTAGCCATAATGTTTATAAACATCTAGGAGTTAAGTGCTTTCACTTCCTCATTTTCTCAGCCGAAAGCACTCAATTGTTTTTAATTTAGTCAGGAGTTGTCAATCATAGCTTGATACACACGTCTTTGATATGCTGGTCTCTGATGGGTGCCTCTGATGGGTGCCTCTGATGAGGGGTCTCTGGTGGGGGGGCCTGATGGGGTCACTGGTGAGGAGTCTCTGATGGTCTCTGGTGGGAGAGTTTCTGATGGGGTGCACTGGTGGGGGGGCTGATGAAGGTGTCTGGTGGGGCCCTCTAATGGTGGTGTTTGGTGGGGATCTCTGGCGGGGGTTTGATGTGGGTTTCTGGTGGGGGTTCGGTGGTGGGTCATGGGCAGGGGGGCGGGGTTGACCCAGCAATGTCCATAGTGGGGGTGACCCAGCAATTCCCATAGTTGGGGGGGGGGGGATGCTCCTGCTTGTCATTGCGTGGTTGGAGGTGGGGGGGGGGGGGGGGGGGGTGGATATCAACTGGTGGCAGCAGACAGATTTTAGCTCAACTGCTTGTTGCAGTAAACAACATTTAAAGTCACCAACCACATCTTGTAAGATAGGTATTAAAAATACAAAAACTTCATATGATTTGAAAAGTGATGGATTTTCCTACCTATCAGGGGCGAGATTCTCCGACCTCCCGCCCGGTCGGAGAATCGACGGGGGCTGGCGTGAATCCTGCCCCCGCCGGTTGCCGAAGTCTCCGGCACCGGATATTCGGCGGGGGCGGGAATCGCGGCGCGCCGGTTGGCGGGCCCCCCCGCTCGATTCTCCGGCCTGGATGGGCCTAAGTCTCGCCGCTAAAATGCCTGTCCCGCCGGCATAAATTAAACCACCTACCTTACCGGCGGGACAAAGCGGCGCGGGTGGGCTCCGGGGTCCTGGGGGGGGCGCGGGGCGATCTGGCCCCGGGGGGTGCCCCCACGGTGGCCTGGCCCGTGATCGGGGCCCACCGATCCGCGGGTGGGCCTGTGCCGTGGGGGCACTCTTTCCCCTCCGCCTCCGCCACGGTCTCCACCATGGCGGAGGCAGAGGAGACTCCCTCCAATGCGCATGCGGGGGAATGCCATCAGCGGCCGCTGACGCTCCCGCGCATGCGCCGCCCGGAGATGTCATTTCCGCGCCAGCTGGCGGGGCACCAGAGGCCTTTTCCGCCAGCTGGCGGGGCGGATGTTCGGCCGGCACCCACCTAGCCCCTCAAGGTTGGGGCTCGGCCCCCATAGATGCGGAGGATTACCCACCTTTGGGGCGGCACGATGCCCGTCTGATTTGCGCCGTGTTAGGCGCCAGTCGGCAGACATCGCGCCGTTTCCGGAGAATTTCGCCCCAGATTCCCATCTTTTATTGGAATCCAGAATAAGACCCAAGTATGTCAAAATCCTTTGGTACAACAAAGCATCACTGGAGACCAATAGGTGTGTGCAGCATCTAGTTTGCCAAGGAAAGCATGTAGTAGGAAGATGAGACTTGAATGGCCTTATGGGGGAAACTGTATTCATGTATTTCTGAGGAGAATGTTCGTGGTTCCCGTTACTATCCATCCCTGACTGGCCAAATGAAAATGTTATGATATCCACAGTATTAACTTGAATACCATTGAAACTCAGAGAAAGATTGTTACCAACAAAATTAATTAACAGCAATCAACCTTCACAGATAGAACTGTGGATGGATTGATTGCTAAGACTGCATTTTACTTGAGGAATTCACATAAAATGATAAACCCTCATAGCAAGAGCAGGGTGAACAGCACCCTGTCAGTGAGCAGCTGCATCAGTTCAGCAGGATCAGCGACTTAAATACCAGGATGACATGAAAAATGTTGGGATGACTGAGTATCAGTCAAGCACTCAAACTGAACCTTAATCTGTAATTTTTAAAAGTATATTATTCACTTCATATCGCATATTTCCAATAAAGTACAACTTCTTTTGCACAGATACATTAGGAAATCATCTTTGCAACAACAAGACAACAAGTGTGAATCATTAGGTTCCGACACAGTCGAAAGGCAACATGAGAACTCCAGCTTAAATAACAGGCAAAGGAGAGGTAACAATATTGATATATGTTTTATTGTGCTAACTGTATGAAAAATATTCACAGACACCAGGAATTAACTTAGAAATTTAGTGATGCACATAAATATTGAACCAGCTTTCAATGGAAAACCTGAAAGTTCATGTTCAAATGATTTGTCGTAAGGGTGCCCATATTTTGCAGATTGTAAATCTTCCATTGAGTGTGAATTCCTGCGTTGCATGGGGACGAATCTTCTGGTTAAACACATAATTGTAAATTCCGACTGCCCACCGTCTATCCTGCTCCAGATAATAATTTCATCCCCTTGCTGGTGACATCTGTTATCACAAATTTGTACGGGTAAGTGTAAAAGTGTGTTACCCATAATAACTACAATCAGAACATTGACTGCTGTGTCCATTTTTGAATCTTTCTGCTTCAGTTTGTGTGAAATACAGTTCATTATGCACCACCGGTGAAATCAGCATTAAAATGTTAGCTGCTATCAAGGCCAGGTGCAGAATTAAGTTCCATTTACTCTTCTCCAACAATGTGCCTTCACATCATAAGTATAACATTTCCAATCATCTCAGTGTTCATCTTTTCTCAGTGAAATGGTGTGCTAAACAATGAAGAATTTTGTGCTCTGATGAATAATACAAACTTAGACTGCTTAACTCATCTTAATTTCGCTAGTTGCAACAACCAAGTAGTGAACAATTATCCTTGTTGGCCTGGACGCAATTCTGGGGTGCAGAATTTTTAACCTTTCTCAATCCAAGCGAAACACATTAATCCTACCTCTCTGTTTCTGGTCCCTCAGCCAACTTGTAATGAATATAAGAACTAGGAGCAGGAGTGTGCCATCTGACCCATCTAGCCTGCTCCGCCCGCGGATCGGTGGGCCCCGATCGCGGGCCTGGCCACCGTGGGGGCACTCTTTTCCTTCCGCCTTTGCCATGGTCTCCACTATGGCAGAGGCGGAAGAGACCCCCTCCACTGCGCATGCGCGGGGATGCCGTGAGAGGCCGCTGACGCTCCCGCGCATGCGCTGCCCGGCAAAGTCAGTTTCGCGCCAGCTGGCAGGGCACCAAAGGCCTTTCCAGTCAGCTGGCGGGGCGGAAATCAGTCCGGCGCGGGCCTAGCCCCTCAAGGTTAGGGCTCGGCCGCTCAAGATGCGGAGGATTCCGCACCTTTGGGACGGCGCGATGCCGGACTGATTCGCGCCGTTTTTGGCGCCGGTCGGCGGACATCGCGCCGATTGCGGAGAATTCCGCCCCAGATCTGTACGCAGTACTCCAGGTGTGGCCTCACCAGCATCCTATACAGCTGCAACATAATCTCCCTGTTTGTAAACTCTGTCCCTCTAGCAATGAAAGACAAAATTCCATTTGCCTTCTTAATTACCTGCTGCACCTGCAAACCAACTTCTTGTGATTCATACACACAGACACCCAGGTCCTTCTGCACAGCAGCATGCTGCAATTTTTTACCATTTAAATAATAGTTCATTCAGCTGTTATTCCTACCAAAATGGATGACCTCATATTTATCAACATTGAACTCCATCTTCCAGATCCTTGCCCACTCACTTAAGCTATCTATACCCCTCTGCAGACTTTCAGTGTCCTCTGCACACTTTACTCGACCAATCATCTTAGTGTCATCTGCGAACTTTGACACATTACACTTGGACCCCAACTCCAAATCTTCTATGTAAATTGTAAACAATTGCGGTCCCAAAACTGATTCCTGAGACACACACTAGCCACTGATCACCAACTAGAAAAACACCCATTTATCCCCACTCTTTGCTTTCTCTTAGTTAATCGATCCTCTATCCATGCTAATACATTTGGCATGCTGCTGGATTTGTGTTTATATCATACTTGAATATCTGTAACAAGCCTTCAATGAGACACCCTGTCAAACATATTCTGAATTTCAATAGAGATTGCGTGTTATATATTATTTTAATAAAATCTCATGTCCAGAAAATTCCTTAGAACTAATGCCATCCCGCTGGCATTAATTTTACACAAACAGAATTTCCACTGCATTTCTTACAAAAAAACACTGGATGGAAGAGCATGAGCAGCTCTCAGGAAATTCCCTGTTCGTTAAAAATATCAAACTCAACATGCTGGCTGTTCTGGATTATTCCATACATGTTCACTAATTTAACCCCAAACCAATAAGTGTTTGCTCATAACTGACGTTTGACTAACTGGGTTTTAGTTACTTCTATTTTATACTTCCTTCCTTTCTTAAACAGATGTGTTACAACAACGACACTCCAGTTGACACAACTTTAATTTCTAAGGAGCATTGAAACACGTGGCTTGATCCCTTACTAACCTCTCTCTGATTTCCTTCAACAGCCTCGGATGTATGCTATTAGGGGCCAGTGATTTAGCCAATTTGAGTTCTGTGGGCAGGGTTTCATAACCAATTTGATTTCTACAAGTATCTCCAATAAGTATTCCTTATCTTCCTCTGGTACACCTACATTCTTACCTCCATCATCATTTGTAAGTGCATCATCTATTGGCATTGGGCTGTATTTTTACCTGGAAGAATTTCCCTACATTTTCTTTCTCCTTTAATTATTGTGAATTCTTTCCTTTATTTTTAGAAAGTTAGAGTACCCATTTCATTTTTTCCAATTAAGGGCAATTTAGTGTGGCCACTCCACCTACCTTGCACACCTTTGGGTTGTGGGGGCGAAACCCACACAAACACGGGAAGAATGTGCAAATTCCACACGGACAGTGACCCAGAGCCGGTATCGAACCTGGGGCTTCGGCGCTGTCAGGCAGCAGTGCTAAGCACTGTGCCACCGTGCTGCCCCTGAATTCTTTCCTTTCTTAAGCAGCAGTTTCAAAATGTTTCTGATAGCGACTTAATATAATCAGAGTTTTAAAGTCCCCATGTTAAATTTTTACTCAAGTATTTGATGATTGCTGGAAGCAAGCTGTACCTCCTACCAACCTGAGTGTGACTTTATACACATGTTAACTGCCAGGGATTGAAAAGAACACCTTTGTCACTATAATAGCTTTATGCGGGAGTACATGTCTCAGGAATTTGCTTAGTCTTTGGAGAGTGCAAGTAAAAACAATTGGAAACATTGTTGTTTTCATCTCCTGAACAGTAATCAGACAGATGGATCACATGCCCTTTATGGAACCTGCCTAATTTTTCTTCCACTAATTGCAATGGAACAAAAATCAGATGCATTCTCTAAAGGGTAAACAGGCAGCCTGCCCTGACACATTTTAGCCCAGACACTGAAGATAATCGACCTTAGTCTGTCAAATGGTGTGACCCAGAATTAACAGACACAATTCTCTTTAAATCAGGTTTATTAGCAACTAGGTAGTGTTCAAAAACCAATTTAGCAAGATTTACTGACAGTAAAGTGCTCAACCTGCACTTCTCACAGTTATAAAAATAACAAATAGATGGCAATTCTAAACTCACTTAAGTTGCACCATAATTTTTGGGTGAGGCAACATCTGCTAATAGAGACTGAAGTCTCTACCCCTGTGGTATAAAGAGCTCTCATCTGCGATATAACTTTCATTCTTTCTAAGGTTAAAAACAGGGATCCAGAATATCAAACAATATTTCCACAGTTCAAGTTTTTAAAAAATAAAATTTTATTAAGGTATTTGAAAATTTTTATAACAGAAACATAAACAATGACATCAACATGGTAAAATAAACATTCCCCCCCCCCCCAGCCCAACCTTCACGCACTCAACCATACAACAACAATCTGCCCCCCCCCCCTTTGAAATACTGCATCTGCTGACAGTTTAATTTTCCCCGAGAAAGTCGACGAACGGCTGTCACCTCCGGGTGAACCCTAACATTGGCCCTCTTAAGGCAAACTTTATTTTCTCGAGACTGAGAAACCCAGCCATGTCACTAACCCAGGTCTCCACACTCAGGGGCTTCGAGTCCCTCCACATTAACAAGATCCGTCTCCGAGCTACCAGGGAGGCAAAGGCCAAGGCGTCGGCCTCTTTCACCCCCTGAACCCCCGGATCTTCCGACAACCCAAAGATCGCTACCTCCAGACTCGACACCACCCGTGTTTTTAGTACCGTGGACATTGCCTCAGCAAAATCCTGCCAAAACCCTCTAAGCTTCGGGCATGCCCAAAACATGTGGACATGATTTGCTGGGCTTCCCACGCTCCTCGCACACCTATCCTCAATCACGAAGAACTTACTCATCCTAGCCGCTGTCATGTATGCCCGGTGGACTACCTTAAATTGTTTCAGGCTAAGCCTGGCGCATGATGAGGAGGTATTAACCCTGTTGAGGGCATCCGCCCATAGCCCTGCCTCTATCTCTCCTCCTACCTCGTCCTCCCACTTGCCCTTCAGCTCCTCCACCGGAGTTTCCTCCGACTCCGAAAGCTCCTGGTAAATATCTGAAACCTTCCCCTCTCCCACCCAGGTACTGGAAACTGCTCTATCCTGTATCCCCCGTAACAGCAGCGACGGAAAGGCCGGAACCTGCTTTCTCAGGAAGTCTCGCACCTGCAAATACCTAAAACCATTCCCTGCTGGCAATTTAAATTTATCCTCCAAAGCTTTCAAGCTGGGAAAGCTCCCATCTATAAATGGATCCCCCATCCTTCTAATTCCTGCCCTTTGCCAACTCCGGAACCCGCCATCTAACCTACCCGGTACAAACCTGTGGTTATTATAAATCGGGGTCCAAATCGATGCTCCCTCCACTCTCTTATATCTCCTCCATTGACCCTAGATCCTCAGAGCCGCCACGACCACCGGACTTCTGGAGTATCAGGCCAGCGAGAACGGCAGTGGTGCCGTTACCAATGCTCCCAGACTGGTGTCTTTACATGACACTGCCTCCACCTGCTCCCATTCCAACCCCTCCCCCACTATCCACTTCCTAATCATGGCTATATTAGCCTCCCAGTAGTAATTGCAGAAGTTCGGCAGTGCCAACCCACTCTCCCCCCGACTGCGTTCCAGCAACACTTCCTTCACTCATGGGGTTTTACTAGCCCACACAAAGCCCAAAATAATCTTGTTCACCCGCTTGAAAAAGGCCTTAGGGATGAAGATGGGGAGGCACTGAAAGACAAACAGAAATCTGGGGAGGACCGTCATTTTAACGGTCTGCACCCTCCCCGCCAGTGATAACGGGAGCATGTCTCATCTCTTAGAGACCCTTCCATTTGTTCTACCAACCGGGATAGGTTTAACTTGTGCAGTACCTCCCATTCCCGGGCCACCTGGATTCCCAGATATCGAAAGCTCTTCCCTACCATTCTAAGTGGCAGATCTCCCAGTCTCTTCTCCTGCCCTCTTGCCTGGATCGTAAACATCTCGCTTTTCCCCATGTTCAATTTATACCCCGAAAAATTGCCAAATTCCCCCAAGATTCGCATTACTTCCCCCATCCTCTCCACCGTCCAACGGGTCCAAAATATGCAAGAGCAGGACATCTGCAGAGAGCGAAACCCGGTGCTCTAACCCCCGTTCCCGAACCAGCCCTTTCCAGTTCCTAGAGACTCTTAACACCATGGCCAATGGCTCTATGGCCAGAGCAAACAGTAACGGGGGAGGGGGCACCCTTGCCTCGTCGCTCGGTGTAGTTCAAAATACCCCAACCTCAGCCGGTTCATACGCACACTCGCTACTGGTGCCTGATAGAGCAGCCGCACCCAGTCAATAAAGCCCTCACCGAACCCAAACCTTCCCAGCGCCTCCCACAGGTAATTCCACTCCACCCAATCAAAAGCCTTCTCCGCATCCATTGCTACCACCACCTCCACCTCCTCTCCTTCTGAGGGCATCATAATAACATTTAGAAGCCTTCGAACATTGGCCTTGAGTTGCCTGCCCTTAACAAATCCCGCCTGGTCTTCCCCTATCACCCCGGGACACAGTCGCTATTCTTGTGGCCAGTATCTTAGCCAGCAGTTTGGCATCCACAATCAGTAGAGAAATCGGCCTGTATGACCCGCATTGCTCCGGATCCTTCTCCCGTTTCAGGATCAATGAAATTGAGGCCTGCGACATTGTTGGGGGGAGGACTCCCTTCTCTCTTGCTTTGTTAAATGTCCTCACCAGCAGTGGGCTCAATATCTCTGAAAACTTCTTATAGAATTCCACTGGGTAGCCGTCAGGCCCCGGGGCCTTGCCTGACTGCATGTCCTCCAGCCCCTTGATTATTTCCTCAATCTCAATTGGGGCTCCCAGCCCCTCCACCAGGTCCTCCTCCACCCTTGGGAACCTCAACTGATCCATAAATTGCCTCATCCCCTCCACCCCAGCTGGGGATTCCGACTCATATAATTTACTGTAAAAGTCCTTAAACACCTCGTTCACCCCCGCTAGGTCCAGGACAGTATTGCCATCTCTACTCTTTACTTTACCTATCTCCCTGGCCGCCTCTCTGTTCCTGAGCTGCTGCGCCAACATTCTGCTTGCCTTTTCCCCGTACTCATAGATCGCCCCCCCCTTGCCTTCCTCAACTATTCCACCTGCTTTCCATGTAGTCAACAGCCCAAACTCCACCTGTAACCTCTGCTTCTCCCTCAGTAGCCCCGCGACCTGGGCCTCCGAGTATCTCCTGTCCACCTGGAGTATCTCCTCCACTAATCTATCCCTCTCAGCCCGTTCCACCTTTTCTCTGTGGGTCCGTATCAAGATTAATTCCTCTCTGACTACTGCTTTCAAAGCTTCCCAGACCGTCGCAGCAGAGACCTCCCCTTATCATTCGTTTCCAGGTAGTTCTGGATGGACTTGTTAACCCGCCCACAGATCGCTTTGTCCACTAGCAACCCCACATCCAGTCTCCACAGCGGACATTGCCCTCTCTCCACACTAACCCGTAGATCCACTCAGTGCGGGGCATTATCCGATACTGCAATTGCCGAATACTCAGTATCTACCACCTTCGGTATTAGCGCCCTGCTCAGAACAAAAAGTCGATGCAAGAGTATACCTTGTGGACATGTGAAAAAAAGGAAAACTCCTTCGTCCTCGGCCGTGGAAACCTCCATGGATCTACTCCCCCCATCTGTTCCATAAAACCCTTCAATTCCTTTGCCGCAGCCGGCCTCCTCCCTGTCCTGGATTTTGACCGGTCCAATTCCGGATCAATGACTGTGTAGAAGTCCCCTGCCACGTCCGCCTTCAGTTCCCTGAAATGCATGAACACGCGAGCCCTCTTGATCAGCCCATTGAGTCCTCTCACGTTCCATGTGATCAGCCTGGACGGGGGGCTTCCAAACCCCCCCCCCCTCCCTGCTGACTAGCCATCACCCTTTTTAGGCCAGCCTCGAGCTCGCGCCCTCCGCTTCCTCGAGTCCCCACTCGGGCTGTCGTCGTTCCCGACCTACCATTTGTCCCCTAATAACAGTTCCTCCCCTGTCAGCAAAGCAGCTCCCCCCCTCCCTCCGCCCCAGCAACAACACTAGAAACCCAATCCCCCAAGTCAAGCTCCAGCTTAACACCTGCTCATCCCCCACTGCGCTTCCGAGAGTCAGCTGACCCATGCTGACTCGATAGCTCCCGCCCCGGCACCAAGTAGTCTGTCTCCCTATTGTATTCTCCTCTCTCCCCCCCGACATGAATAAACATTTTAAAAGCATCACATTCCCCAGTAAACAAACAACAGAAAAAAAAGTGAAGAAATAGTCACTTTAGAAAAATAGTCACCCAAAAAGCAGAACTAAATTCAAAGCCCATCCCCCCTCTAGCAAGGTCCCTGCAAGACAGATCAATCTTTAACCATCCACACAGCCCATTATTTCACATAGAGCTACTTACATTTATACAATCCAGCACCACAAATCGCTGCCACAGTACTTCTCCAAGGCGTAAGTGTCTTTTCATTCACCTCCAGTTTCATTTCTTTAATAAAGGTCCATACTTCATCTGGCGTTTCAAAGTAGAGGTCCCGTTCCTCATGTATGACACACAGACGGGCTGGGTACGGCATCCCGAACTTCACCCCCTTCTTAAAGAGAGTCGTTTTAGCCCGATTGAACCCAGCTCACCTCTTGGCCAAATCCACTCCCAGGTCCTGATAGATGACAACTCACAGTTCTCCCACTTGCTGCTCCATTCTTTCTTGGCCCACCGCAAAACGTGTTCTTTGTCCATGAAACGGTGAAAACGTACCACCATGGCCCTCGGCGGCTCATTCGCTCTGGGCTCCCTTGTGAGGGCTCTGTGCACTCTGTCCAATTCCAGGGGCCGAGGGAACGCCCCAGCCCCCATCAACATCTCCAACATGTCCGTCACATAGGCCCTCGCATCCGATCCCTCACTTTCTTCAGCAAAAATGATTTGCTAATCATTTACCTACTAATGATTAGGACATTAATCAAAACCTTAAATGTTTCGATTGTTCCCGGGGATCGCTCATTACTATGTAGATGGCTGCTTGTATCGATGCTATCTGGGTTTTTGCAGAGTCTAATACACAGTAACTTGCGCCTGTGTTGGCTGAATTTCCCTTCAGCCTTTGCGGTACTCCATTTTAAGTCGGGAAGTGGCCAACTCAGGTGGCTACAATTTAGGGAAGTCAACAAGGGTAATGCCATTGAATGTCAAGGGGAGATGGTTGGATCCTCTCTTGTTGGAGATGTTCATTATATGGCATGAATGTAACTTGCCACTTGTCAGCCCAAGCCTAAATGTTATCCTGGTCTTGATGAACTTGAACATAAATTTGAGAGATGCAATACGCAGTTTTAACAAGGATATATTCATGCTTGCTAAATATGGGGATGGGGTTTAGTGCGGGGTATCTGGGTTTCAGAGGCTGGAGGAGAGGGTAAAGGGGTCCTTGTGGAGGAATGTCTCCGCTGGGCACAAGGGCCCCCCAATTGTGGTCTCCAGCCATGCTCAACAGCCAGACATGGCGTGAGATTCTCCGGCCGTGTACACCCAGTGACTGGAGAATCCCGCCCGAGGTCAATGGGTTTTTCCATTGTCGGCGTCTCATCCATGGCGTTCCTGAGGTGGGCGGGGTGGAAGAATCCAGCCCGTGAATGATAATATTTTTTGAGGGTAGGAAACACCTTAATAACTGTATATCGCACCAATATTTTCTATCTTGTACAACCCCATCATGGTGACTATTATAAATGGCGTGTAATTTGCAGTTATGTATATCAAATATCAATGCCGACATGGAACATCAAGATATTATGTATCTAAGAACAATAGAGAGTTCTGAAGAGAATTAGAAATAATTAATTATGCATGAGTGCAACTTACAATGTAGACTTCACAAAACATCTAATCTTAGTTCAGGTTATTGCATGTATTTAGCTGCTTCCTGTACTCCTCGCAAGAACAATTGCACAAGCTGCCTGTCATCCTCAGCATCCCTTCCCCAGGTTATCTCTGATATATTCTGTTAATTTCCCAACGTTCATTTACACAAGATAAAGAGATTTCAAGAGCTTGCAGTTTATGCTACTGATACTTGATTGACACCTCATAGGGCTGTAGTAAAATAAATGTTTATAAATGAATTACTTTCTAAACAAAAGTTTTAGCGCACATGCTATTGTTACTATCAGATTCAGGTGTTCTGTATAGAGCGTATACTGAGTGAATTGGCATGTAAGTAACATATGTTAGCATGGAGGGTATGAAGGGCTATGTGGTGTGGGTGGGGAGACATAGTTTGTCAAGGGGGCATGTGATGGTGTATGATCATGGTTGCAATGCTTGAGCAATATTGAGGTACTACTTCAATGTGTGACAAGAGACATTCAAGATTGTTAAAACAACAGGAAAAGACAGAGAATATGTGACAATGCCATGCCACTTAATCACCTCAGTTGATTGTGAGAATTAGGTCTATAATCTAGATTTCTATGCAATGTATAGAATTAATCTCTGTTGCAGTAAACATAATTCATTGCCAACCGCCAAAATCACATTGCCATTTTTTTCATACTCAAGATAAGTGGTTAATAAGGCCTACAGGATCCTAGGCTTTATAAATACAGCCTATATAAATAAAGGTGTTGAGTACAAAAGCGAGGAAGTTATTGTGAAA
Organism: Scyliorhinus torazame; assembly: GCF_047496885.1. Taxonomy (NCBI): domain Eukaryota; kingdom Metazoa; phylum Chordata; class Chondrichthyes; order Carcharhiniformes; family Scyliorhinidae; genus Scyliorhinus; species Scyliorhinus torazame. The sequence goes on along the minus strand of NC_092720.1, from coordinate 56,807,628 downwards.
CTTTATGAAACACTGGTTCGACCTCATTTGGAGTATTGGTCCAATTGAGAAGGATGAGAAGGCACTGGAGAGGGTGACAAAATAATTTACAGCAACAGATTTCAGTTGCACAGATAATTTGGACAAGTTGGGTCCGTTCTCCCTGTAGAAGAATAGGTTGCAAAGAGATTTGATAGATGTGTTCAAAATTATGAGAGGTCTGGCCAGAGTAGACAGAGAAAATCTGTTCCCATTGGTGGAAGAGTTGCGAATCAATGGACATTTATTTGAAGTGAAAGGTATAACGAGGAATCACCTTTTTATGCAGCAAGTGATTAACATCTGGAATGCACTGCCTGGAAATTGTGGTGGAGGCAGAGAATTGGATAATTATCTGAAGAAGAAAAAATTGCAGGTCTACAGAAAAAGGGCAGGGGAGATGGAACTAACTGAGTTGCTTTTCCAGAGAGCCAACAGGGATATGACGGTTATGCAGTAACTCTATTATAGCCTGGATTTTATAGGGCATGGTTCCACCACGCTCTCCCCTCCTCCCCACCCCCACCACCATCCTCCCAGCTGAAAGGTCAGTTGGGTGGTAACCCATGAAAAGGTGGGCTGCCCTGCAGCCATTTTAAATTCTGTGGTGTTATTAATTGAATATTGGCAGGAATTCCATCCCGTCTGGGACTTAGAGAACTGCTAGCAAATTGGATTGGCCCCAGATGTGTAGCTCCAGCAGCGCCAGGTTCGAGTGGTGGGTGGGTTGTGCATCCCTTCCCCCAGGTTATCTCTGATATATTCTGTTAATTTCCCAACGTTCATTTACACAAGATAAAGAGATTTCAAGTGCTTGCAGTTGAAAATGAAATGAAAATCGCTTATTGTCACAAGTAGGCTTCAATGAAGTTACTGTGAAAAGCCCCTAGTCGCCACATTCCGGCGCCTGTTCGGGGAGGCTGGTACGGGAATTGAACCATGCTGCTGGCCTGCCTCGGTCTGCTTTAAAAGCCAGCGATTTAGCCCAATGTGCTAAACCAGCCCCTTGGTTTATGCTACTGATACTTGAGGGTCCAACTGCTACATGCGAACCCCCGATAAGCCTACGTCGTACACCCCGACGGCAGGCAAGACACGGTTTCCCTCCGGGATCGGGCACCCGCTGGTTCCCCCACTGGCGCACCCCCCTCTCGCGGTTTCCCTACGGGACCTGGCACCCACTGGTTCCCCCACTGATGCCCCCCCCGGATCCCCACTCCATCGGTAGACACGGACTGTGCCCCCCCCCCCCAGCGACCCCCCTCCACACTCCCCGCCGGCGCCGGCACCGCTACCTCCAGCCCCAGCTATTCCCCCAGCTATTCCCCCTGCCCCCGACCCCCTACCCCGACCCGGACGAAAGCTCTGACCACTGTGCTCCCGGATGTACCCTCGCCAAAGACATCCGTGCGCGCCGCACTACCGCCCGAGCTGAGAAGGTCGACGAGGACGATCAGGCCACCGAAATGAATAGACATGTAATTCCACTTCATCCCCAACAGACTTTGTGTTTTTTTTAAACATGGGGTGAATGTGATGAATGGTTACTGTACCCTTAACACCATGTAGGTGATGCCCCTTTAAGACCAGGTTTGGAACCCTGGGGGACTCCGCCTCTGGCTCTGCCCACCAGGGAGCCGTATATAAGGTGACGCCCTGTAGGCGGCACTCAGTAAGCACACGTCTCTGTAGCTGGCTAGTTCTCTGCTTATTAAAGCCTTCATTTACCATTCCACACTCTCGTGTTGTTATTGAGGGTACTACAATGAGCCTTCAAACGTGCTGGTGGGGGATTGCAAAATCTAGCACAATGAATGAGATTCGAAACACTATAGAGTTCAGCTATATACTATGGTTTCAGATAAAATTTATTTTAAATTGGAATATGTGCCTTCTGCAAATGCTGATTTTGCTGCGATCAAATCAACTTCCTTTTATTTACAGTCTGTAGTATTTGTTAAATATGCTCCAGTGCAATTGCATAGAGAGACTGCTGATGACAATATATTTAGTGCCGACAGAATTAGGGAAGCTTTGTTTGCATACAACACTGGATTTACTGCCAGTCAGTCATTACGCATACATCAGCATCCTTTGATTTGGTTTTTTTATTTTTTATTTGATGTTACAAATTCCTTTTTAATTTCTGAGGTATCGAGTTGTACCTTTTGGGAGGATACAGACAACTTTGGCAATATTCTCTCCAACGACAACCTAACTACCAAAAAAACCTGGGTGCTAAAAATATCTCAATCTAAGCAGCAAAATAATCAGTAACACAAAAATATACCTAGCTCCAAATTTTATCAATTATTCTGAGACTGGCGATAACTTATAGTGCATTTCGTAAGTGTAAATGCCACCCTCAGAAGCTCTTGCTGAATGTAGCTGAGAGTTCCATTTTATTGTATCTGTTACAAAGTGATGCGTGTTAGCATTAATACAGTTATCTGTGATTCTTATGGGTTTGGGATATGTGCTGGCATCAGCTATATAACATCAGCAGGGAGCCACGCAGATTTTGGGCTGACGTGAGGTCAACATTCAATGGGAAACTTATTGGCCCATAATTCCACAAAGGGAGTTGCGCCAGGTCTGTGCCGATGAATCATGAATGAAAATGAAATGAAATGAAATGAATGAAATGAAATGAAATGAATCATGAAATGCACCTGCTAAAGCTCCACCAAATAAAATCCACCAAAGTTTCATGCATTAGTTCATTCGCATATCAGATGGACGATCCATGAGCACAGATCTCCGTTTAAAATTAGATTCAGGTGACTTCCGGGTGCGGCGATGACCAGCTGAGTCGCACGTTTCGGCAGCTCCCAGTGAAACGGACTTTTGGGCTCTTGATAGGAGCCCCAACGGCAATTTTGACGGCTAAAAACACTGTGCGGTAAACCAGAAGGGAATCCCCCCTGGATACGGATGAAAAAAGGAGGAGAAAGTGGCCGGATTGCAGTGGATCCTTTAGAACAGCGGCAAGGAAGGCAAGCAAAAACCAAGATGGCGTCGGAAGATGGCAGTTTAACATGGGGCCCTGAACAACAAGAGTTCTTGAAATGCTGTGTGGAAGAGCTCAAAAAGGAAATGAAGAAAGAGCTGTTGGCCCCAATACTACAGGCGATCGAAGGGCTAAAGGAGGAACAAAAGACCCAGGAGCGGGAGCTTCGGGTCGTGAAGGCAAAGGCAGCCGAGAATGAGGACGACATACAGGGCCTGGTGGTGAAGACGGAGATGCATGAGGCACATCAGAAACGATGTGTGGAAAGGTTGGAGGCACTGGAGAACAACGCAAGGAGGAACAACCTGAGGATTCTTGGTCTTCCTGAAGGTGCGGAGGGAGCGGACGTCGGGGCATATGTGAGCACGATGCTGCACTCGTTAATGGGAGCGGAGGCCCCGGCGGGTCCGTTAGAGGTGGAGGGAGCATACCGAGTGATGGCGCGAGGACCGAGAGCAGGAGAAATTCCCAGAGCCATAGTGGTGAGATTCCTCCGTTTTAAGGATAGAGAAATGGTCCTTAGATGGGCAAAGAAAACTCGGAGCAGTAAATGGGAGAACGCGGTGATCCGCGTTTATCAAGACTGGAGTGCGGAGGTGGCGAGAAGGAGGGCGAGCTTTAATCGGGCCAAGGCGGTGCTTCATAAAAAGAAGATAAAATTTGGAATGCTGCAACCGGCAAGACTGTGGGTCACATATCGAGGGAGGCACCACTACTTTGAGACGGCGGATGAAGCGTGGACTTTTATTGTGGAGGAAAAACTGGAATGAGCGGGTTATTAAAAAGAACGTTTGAACAAAGTGGTAGGGCGAATGTGGGGGGCGAAGAGGGGGGTTAAAAAGGGGGGAAAGAGGAGTTTTATGTACTAATCCTGCGATGTGGTAACTTTTCTCTCTTCCACAGGTGGTGATGGGGGGAGGAGGGGAGGTGGAGGAGATGGGGCGTTGGCCATTGGGGGCGGGGCCAAGGGAGAAGCGCGGGCTTGGTTCCCGCGCTATGATAATCATGGCGGGAATAGAGAAGCAGGAAGGAGAGGGCGTCGCACGGTGCGAGCCGAGGTCACGGGGGGAAGCCGAGGTCGGCCAGAGTTTGCTGACTTCTGGGAGCAACATGGGGGGAGTAATTACGCTAGCGGGGGATCTAGCGGGGGGGGTGGGAGGGGGAAATTACTGGGTTGCTGCTGCTGGGGAGAGGGGGGAGCTGGTATGGAAGGGGATGGGCGGGGGGGCACCGCCTGGGGGGGACACAGCTGCGTGGGAACCGGGTGAGGAGCTGGAAAAAGGGGATGGGTAATCGACAAGGGTGGCGGGTAGGAAGCCCCCCAACCCGGCTGATCACGTGGAACGTGAGAGGGCTGAACGGGCCGATAAAGAGAGCACGGGTACTCGCACACCTTAAGAAACTTAAGGCAGATGTGGTTATGTTACAGGAAACGCACCTGAAACTGATAGACCAGGTTAGGCTACGCAAAGGATGGGTGGGGCAGGTGTTCCATTCGGGGCTAGATGCGAAAAACAGGGGGGTGGCTATATTAGTGGGGAAGCGGGTAATGTTCGAGGCAAAGACTATAGTGGCGGATAACGGGGGCAGATACGTGATGGTGATTGGCAAACTACAGGGGGAGACGGTGGTTTTAGTAAACGTATATGCCCCGAACTGGGATGATGCCAATTTTATGAGGCGGATGCTAGGACGCATTCCGGACCTAGAGATGGGAAAGCTGATAATGGGGGGAGATTTTAATACGGTGTTGGAACCAGGGCTGGATAGGTCGAAGTCCAGGACTGGAAGGAGGCCGGCAGCAGCCAAGGTACTTAAAGATTTTATGGAGCAGATGGGAGGTGTAGACCCGTGGAGATTTAGCAGACCTAGGAGTAAGGAGTTCTCGTTTTTCTCCTATGTCCATAAAGTCTACTCGCGAATAGACTTTTTTGTGCTGGGAAGGGCGTTGATCCCGAAGGTGAGGGGAACGGAGTATACGGCTATAGCCATTTCGGATCACGCTCCACACTGGGTAGACTTGGAGATAGGGGAGGAAACAGGAGGGCGCCCACCCTGGAGAATGGACATGGGACTAATGGCAGATGAGGGGGTGTGTCTAAGGGTGAGGGGGTGCATTGAAAAGTACTTGGAACTCAATGATAATGGGGAGGTCCAGGTGGGAGTGGTCTGGGAGGCGTTGAAGACGGTGGTTAGAGGGGAGCTGATATCAATAAGGGCACATGAAGGGAAGCAGGAGAGTAAGGAACAGGAGCGGTTGCTGCAAGAACTTTTGAGGGTGGACAGACAATATGCGGAAGCACCGGAGGAGGGACTGTACAGGGAAAGGCAAAGGCTACATGTAGAATTTGACTTGCTGACTACGGGCACTGCAGAGGCACAATGGAGGAAGGCACAGGGTGTACAGTACGAATATGGGGAGAAGGCGAGCAGGTTGCTGGCACACCAATTGAGGAAAAGGGGAGCAGCGAGGGAAATAGGGGGAGTGAGGGATGAGGAAGGAGAGATGGAGCGGGGAGCGGAGAGAGTGAATGGAGTGTTCAAGACATTTTATTAAAAATTATATGAAGCTCAACCCCCGGATGGGAGGGAGAGAATGATGGGCTTCTTGGATCGGCTGGAATTTCCCAAGGTGGAAGAGCAGGAAAGGGTGGGACTGGGAGCACAGATCGAGGTAGAAGAAGTGGTGAAAGGAATTAGGAGCATGCAGGCGGGAAAGGCCCCGGGACCGGATGGATTCCCAGTCGAATTCTATAGAAAATATGTGGACTTGCTCGCCCCGGTATTGACGAGGACCTTTAATGAGGCAAAGGAAAGGGGACAACTGCCCCCGACTCTGTCTGAAGCAACGATATCGCTTCTCTTAAAGAAGGAAAAGGACCCGCTACAATGCGGGTCCTATAGACCTATTTCCCTCCTAAATGTAGATGCCAAGATCCTGGCCAAGGTAATGGCAATGAGAATAGAGGAATGTGTCCCGGCGGTGGTCCACGAGGACCAAACTGGGTTTGTGAAGGGGAGACAGCTGAACACGAATATACGGAGGCTGTTAGGGGTAATGATGATGGCCCCACCAGAGGGGGAAACGGAGATAGTAGTGGCGATGGATGCCGAGAAAGCATTTGATAGAGTGGAGTGGGATTATTTGTGGGAGGTGTTGAGGAGATTTGGTTTTGGAGAGGGGTATGTTAGATGGGTGCAGCTGTTGTATAGGGCCCCGATGGCGAGCGTGGTCACGAATGGACGGGGATCTGCATATTTCCGGCTCCACAGAGGGACAAGGCAGGGATGCCCTCTGTCCCCAATATTGTTTGCACTGGCGATTGAGCCCCTGGCGATAGCGTTGAGGGGTTCCAAGAAGTGGAGGGGAGTACTTAGAGGTGGAGAAGAACACCGGGTATCTTTGTATGCGGACGATTTGCTACTATACGTGGCAGACCCGGCGGAGGGGATGCCAGAAATAATGCGGATACTTGGGGAGTTTGGGGATTTTTCAGGGTATAAATTGAACATGGGGAAAAGTGAGTTGTTTGTGGTGCATCCAGGGGAGCAGAGTAGAGAAATAGAGGACCTACCGTTGAGGAAGGTAACAAGGGACTTTCGTTACCTGGGGATCCAGATAGCCAAGAATTGGGGCACATTGCATAGGTTAAATTTAACGCGGTTGGTGGAACAAATGGAGGAGGATTTCAAGAGATGGGATATGGTATCCCTGTCACTGGCAGGGAGGGTGCAGGCGGTTAAGATGGTGGTCCTCCCGAGATTCCTCTTTGTGTTTCAGTGCCTCCCGGTGGTGATCACGAAGGCTTTTTTTAAAAGGATTGAAAAGAGCATCATGGGTTTTGTGTGGGCCGGGAAGACCCCGAGAGTGAGGAAGGGATTCTTACAGCGTAGCAGGGATAGGGGGGGCTGGCACTACCGAGCCTAAGTGAGTATTATTGGGCCGCTAATATTTCAATGGTGAGTAAGTGGATGGGAGAGGAGGAGGGAGCGGCGTGGAAGAGATTAGAGAGGGCGTCCTGTAGGGGGACTAGCCTACAGGCTATGGTGACAGCCCCATTGCCGTTCTCACCGAGGAACTACACCACAAGCCCGGTGGTGGTGGCTACACTGAAGATTTGGGGACAGTGGAGACGGCATAGGGGAAAGACTGGAGCCTTGGGGGGGTCCCCGATAAGAAACAACCATAGGTTTGCCCCGGGGGGAATGGATGGGGGATATGGAATGTGGCAAAGAGCAGGAATAACGCAACTGAAAGATCTGTTTGTGGATGGGAAGTTCGCGAGTCTGGGAGCGCTGACCGAGAAATATGGGTTGCCCCAAGGGAATGCATTCAGGTATATGCAACTGAGGGCTTTTGCGAGGCAACAGGTGAGGGAATTCCCGCAGCTCCCGACACAAGAGGTGCAGGACAGAGTGATCTCAAAGACATGGGTGGGGGATGGTAAGGTGTCAGATATATATAGGGAAATGAGGGACGAAGGGGAGACTATGGTAGATGAACTAAAAGGGAAATGGGAAGAAGAGCTGGGGGAGGAGATCGAGGAGGGGCTGTGGGCAGATGCCCTAAGCAGGGTAAACTCGTCGTCCTCGTGTGCCAGGTTAAGCCTGATTCAGTTTAAGGTATTACACAGGGCGCATATGACTGGAGCACGGCTCAGTAAATTTTTTGGGGTGGAGGATAGGTGTGCGAGGTGCTCGAGAAGCCCAGCGAATCATACCCATATGTTTTGGTCATGCCCGGCACTACAGGGGTTTTGGATGGGGGTGACAAAGGTGCTTTCAAAAGTAGTGGGGGTCCGGGTCGAACCAAGCTGGGGGTTGGCTATATTTGGGGTTGCACAAGAGCCGGGAGTGCAGGAGGCAAGAGAGGCCAATGTTTTGGCCTTTGTGTCCCTAGTAGCCCGGCGCAGGATATTGTTAATGTGGAAAGAAGCCAAGCCCCCGGGGGTGGAGACCTGGATAAATGACATGGCAGGGTTTATAAAGCTAGAGCGGATTAAGTTCGTTCTAAGGGGGTCGGCTCAAGGGTTCACCAGGCGGTGGCAACCGTTCGTCGAATACCTCGCAGAAAGATAGATGGAATGGAAAAAAGAAGGCAGCAGCAGCAGCCCAGGATTCGGGGGGGGGGGGGGAGGAGGAACCAGAAGGACTCTCAGGGTTGTTAATATATACTGTATAATATGTATAGGTCGTTGCTACAGATAATTATATATTGGACTGTTAAATTATATTTTTGGAGACTGTTACTTGTGATAAGGCAGTTGCCAATTAGGGTTAGTTTTCATTTTTGTTATTTATTATTTATTCTTTTTTGTTTTTGTTTATAAAATAGGTCATTGTTATTTGTGTTGTTATAATATTGTGTAAAGGATGCACAATGTACTGTGTTAGTTGACCAAAAATTTTCAATAAAATATTTATTTTTAAAAAAAATTAGATTCAATTGCATGCGTGGTTTAGAAATTGTAACAGAGCCTTTAAAAAGACATATGTCAAAAGATTGCGGTGGCAGGCTGGGGCTGCAACAGAAAGTAGAAAAATATTTGTATCACCCTGCTCATTATTAGTTAGCCACACTGGAGGGTTCAGGTGCCTTTTTATCCCAGTTTTCCAAACTGTTTCCCACCATAGGATTTGGCACAATCGGCCAATTGAGGAACAGGAGAATGGAGTGGAACATAGCACTTTACAGGGTAAGATTAGGCAAAGGTGAGACAGACTGGTGAGCGTTCATCAGAGGAAACCCCAGACAAATGTGCCGTGTGTCATGTGGAGGAACGTGACACTGATAGTGTATCAACTCTCCCACCCCCCCAGAACTGCAAATCAGTGAATAAAAGATTCATTAATCTGATAAGGAAAGGCAAAATAGAATGATGACTATTGACCTGAACACCAACACAGTCGTCACTTTCTAATGTGAAAAGCTCCGCAGCTAACCCGTCACTCTGCACTTTGGTTAAAAAGGTCCTTCCAGAATGTGTCATCTTCTCTCCAAACATGAATTACGTCCAGGTAGAACTAAAACTAAGTTCTCCATTTGAATGTGATACCGGTCAATCACATACATCAGTTGTTCACCTTGTAGATGGATCTCAATTGTTAGTTTTTAGTTAATTCACTCAGTTTTATTGAAGGAGTAAATTTGCCCTAACTGGCCTTGAGAGACAGAACACCACACCTAACATTCCTGACATTAAAGAGGCCTTGGTGCCAATGGGGAAGCACTCTGCTTGTTGTAAAGTGGGTCTGGGGGCATGGTGTTTGGTGACAGATTAATGAATACACATCTACGCATTCACTGTAGTATCCTTGTAAAGCAATTCATAATCACTCCATTCCCAGGATATTTAAGGCAGCAATTCCTACCCATTGTGTCCAAGTGCAAATGCAGCAAGACCTGGACAATGGTCCAGGGTTGAGCTGACAAGTGGCAAGTAATATTTGTGCCACACAAGTGCCAGGCAATGACCAGCTCCAATAAGAGAGAATCAAGCCATCGCCCCTTGGCATTCAATGGCATTACCATTACTGAATACCCCACAATCAACATCCTGGGGGTTAACATTGACCAGAAACGGAACTGGAATAACCATATTAATACTGTGGCTCTAAGAGCAGCTCAGAAGCTAAGCTTCCTGTGGTGAGTAATTCAACTCCTGACTCTCCAAAGCCTGTCCACCATCTACAGGACCCAAGCCTGGGGTGAAAGGGAATACTCTCCACTTACCTGGATTAGTGCAGCTCCAACAACACTCAAGAAGCTCGACACCATCCAGGACAAAGCAGCCCACTTGATTGGCACCCCTTCCACAAACATTCATTCCCTCCACCACCAATGCACAGTAGCGACAGTGTGTCCCATCTACAAGATGCACTGCAGGAACTCACCAAGATTTCTTAGGCAGGATCTTCCAAACCCACAATGATGACCATCTAGAAAGACAAGGGCAGTAGATACATCAGGACACCACCACCTGGAAGTTCCCTCCAAGTCACTCACCATCCTGCCTTGGAAATATATCACTGTTTCTTAATTTCGCTGGGTCAAGATCCTGGAACTCCCTTTCTAATAGCACAGTGAGTGCACCTACATACACTGCAGTGGTCCAAGAAGGCAGCTCACCGCCAACTTCCCAAGGGCAATTAGGGATAGGCAAAAAATGCTGGCCTAGCCAGCAAAACCCACATCCCGTCAAAATTCATTTATTAAAAATTCTTAGCTTATACCTTTGATCTCTGAGGTCCACAACAAGATCACAGAGCAAGGGAGGGTGGAGAATGGGAAGCTCTGGATGATACAGAGGATGTTGAGGAGGAGGAGGAGTTGTAGAGACAGAACTTTTCCTAGTGGATTATAAGGATTACAAAATTGAGAAGGATGGTGAAGGAGGAAAGAAAGTCAAAGTGAAATCCCTGTTCCTGCACTTACATCCTGTTCCCAGGTGCTGTGTCACATGACCCTTGATTTGACTGTTGCATCTCATCTATACCCCCAGATACCTGCTTAGATCATTTTACCTGTTCATGTGAATGCTGGTGATTCAGAGTGCATGCTGGTGCTAGAGGACTTACAAATGTGTCAGTTTCCCAATGGAGGCTGAAGATGGTTTCAAAGTGGTGGGTCCCAGAATTCATGGTACCTATTGAACAGGAGGATATTCAAGGAGCATGAGAATTATATGCATCCATTGACGTCAGACTCTCAGCTTGTGTAACAGCTGACAGCCGTGTGGCTTTTGTATCTGCAGTATTCATAGTCGGTGGTAGAGCTCTCTCTTTGTTGCCGATATCAGTGGAATAGACACTTTACGTACTTGGAATCTGCAAGAGACCTACACCTAAAAGCACCTGAGGACCAATAGGTGTTTCCAGCCCCGTTGAAATGCAGCTCTGTTGGCAATAGAAGATAGAACAAACAGTACCCTGCATCTTGGCTTCCTTGCTCTGGTAACCAGGATGCATTTTGGTGTCTCAGGTCTTTCCAAATCTTAATAGCTGGCATCAGACCAGCTGGCCTGCTAATCAGTGGAGCCGGAGATCCAAACCTCAGTGGAATAATGGAGGGCTTGATTGATACTGACACCTGTCAGGTCAGTGGCACCAGGCCCCTGGACTGCCTCCTGTGCATGGTACCAGTGGTACATAAGAGGTGATACCTGACTGCCAGTGAACAAACGCCAGGGGTGCATTTAGATATCTCTTGGGGAAGTGAAAACTGAAAAATGAGGAAGTCTGCCACAGTCCCATAGCTCTTTTGTAGCACAAAAGCAGCCAACCAGCTATTACAATACCATTCCCTAATTAGCACACTGGGCTAATTCGCTGGTTTTGAAAGCAGACCAAGGCAGGCCAGCAGCACGGTTCAATTCCCATACCAGCCTCCCCGAACAGGCGCCGGAATGTGGCGACTAGGGGCTTTTCACAGTAACTTCATTTGAAGCCTACTTGTGACAATAAGCGATTTGCATTTCATTTCATTGTATCCAGGGGAAACACTGGAATAGGAAAAAGAAAGGCAATGTAACCACCACAGCTAATTGCAGAATAGAATGCTTGAGTTCACTTTTGAGCTTGGTGCAGCCTTTATGTCATGCTTAATTATTCATGGAGAGAAAAGTCATTCATGTAAGAGAGCCCCTAGTTTATGCTGACTATTGAATCTGACAGTTATTGGTATGTAGGTGCTGGTTTGGAATGATTAGTACCTCAATGTTGGCTTGGGAGAGGATACTGCTATTGAACCACCTTCATTGCCACTGGATTTGGAGGATCTTGGTGGTTCTTGTTCAGTACCTTGAAGTTCCTTCTGTAGGGAGTCCAGGTCCCGTATGCATCCAGGAGTGCGGGAATCACTGCTGTCCAGCTAACGATGACCTCAGTCTCTGGTTTGAGATATTGGTCCTCAAACTCTATTCCTCAATGAGCTGAAGGCTGAGCTAACATTTTGGAGGTGATGATGAATTTTGTTATCTATGTCTGCTTTCGTCTGGAGGAGGCTCCCAGGGCATGGAAAAGGTTCACATTTTACACAATCTCATAATTGATCTTAGTCAACAGTGCTGTGGCAGCTGATTAGAAGAGGATCTTAGTTTTCCAGGTGTTTAGTAAAGCCCATTTTCTCACACACTTTGAATAAGGAATTGACAATGACCTGGAACTCACTTTCTGAATGAGCGCATACACAAGCGTCATCTACATACTGGAGCTCAATGACTGAAGTTGGAGTGATTTTGGTTTTGGATTGAAGAGTTTTCCATCTGTTCTGTAAATTATCTTCACGTCGGTGGGTAATTATCTGGAGATGAAGTGTAGGGAGGAAATTGAAGAAGAGAGTTGGCCCAACGATACAGACTTGTTTGACCCCAGTCTTCACTGAATTAGGGTCCGTGGTAGCTCCATTGGTGAGGATCACCGTTTGCATGTCATAGTGAAGTAGGCGGAGGACGGGAACAAATTTCTGAAGAAAACTTTCACAGTAACAGAATAAAGACTTTCGTGGGGTGCATAAACTGGCTCAGCTGGGTAGGACGTTTCATTCCTATGCCTGACACCAGACTCCTGAAGCAACTGTTCTACTGTAAACTTGGTCAAGGCAGGAGACTCCTAGAGGCCAGTGGTACGCTTTAGGGATGCTCTCAAAGCTTCTCTGAAGAGAACAAATATCCCCAACGGCTCATGGGAGTTGGGAGTTCCGGCTTGTGACAAATGAAAACGGAGAAGGTGCATTCAGTAGGCACCGGATAAATTGAAAGACTTCATCAGGAACCTACAGAGGCAAAGTTAAGGTGTTGGAAAGAGTGGCATGAAATTTCAAACAACTCATCCACCTGAACCTCCACCGCCAGCGTGCGGCAGGATATGCAGAAAACCCATTGGATTGATCAGCCATCTCAGAACCCATCAAACCAAAATGGAAACATGTCATTCTCAAACCCAGGGACAGCCTAAGAAGAAGAAGATCATGTAGGACAAAGAGGTATGAAGTTCTGTCCTGTTTTTGGACAGGTACTGAATTGAAGGGTTCGACTACTGGAGGCAGTTGACTCGAAATAGGCAATTCACTGCAAATTTGTTTCAGACTCTGCTAAATAGATGAGAAAGTATCACCGATCACTTGTACTCTGGTGCCCTTTGCAGTCCTACTGTACATCAAAACAAATAGGAACATCCTCCAAGATAAGTCCAAACCCAGGCCTTTGCATGACAAGGTTTTGCAAGCAAAGCAGTTTGCAGCATCTACAGAACTCAAACTGGAGCTTGCTACAGAGTCACTCACAAATGGTCCTGGAAACAAAAACACTCCTTTGGGACCTGGTTCTCTCACGCCACATTGGTAAAGACATGTGTCTCTTTGATGCTGCCTTTGAAGACATAGCTTAAAGTCCCAAACCAGAAACAACAGTGTGAGAAGAAACTATTAACTTCAAATAACAGTTGGCCACCAAATTAATTGTGGTTACCATGACGTGACAGACATCCAGAGGCCGCACATATTGGGCAGAATTCTCTGGCCATTCACTGACTGGGGGATTCTCTGGTCCTGCCAGCAGCACACCCCTGCCCACAGGTTTCCCAGCAGCGTGGAGTGGTTTTGATCGAAAATCCCATTGACAAGCGGCAAGAGTAGAGAATCCTGCCACCAGCGACTGGCGTGCCAAATTCACAATCCTCGCTAGCGGCGGTAGCGGGCGGACTCACAACGGACAATCCCGCCATTATCTTCTCATCTGTTCCACATCCTCAGTGTGTATCACTACAGTTGTTCTGGTAACCATCTCTGTCAAGCAGCCTTGGCATCTATTTTGCCAGGGAATCCTCCTTTACTGTGCTGATGCATTCTGCTTCTTTATCCGGCTCATACCTCATTCATTCATACCTGAAAGAGGTATGTATAGTCCCTGTTTTTCAGTCAATTAATGAGGTAAAATAATCCAAAAATAGACAATGAGAATTATGCTGGATTAAACTTTCCAAACTGACCAAAGGACTGTTTCCTTGCTTTTCTGCCACTGCTGCAATATTTGGTCAGAAAATATGGCTAAAAATGTTTAAGAGATGCCCAACTGAAAAAAAAAGTGTTTTGGTGCAAAGAAAATCTATGTGCACTTAAGGATATTTCAGTTTTCCTTCTTACCTCTTCCTCTTCCTCTTTCCTAGCTGATGTCCCTTCCAGTCATAACCTTGATCGTTCATCCCTTGCTAAAAAGCGATTTACATTGCAGGGTCTTTCCAATCGCAGACCACAGCAGAAAGGTAAAACAACTAAGTGCAACTGGTGTAACTTCAGTGTCCGTCCTACACCGCATGGCTGGTCACCTTTGCAAACAACTACCTTGTCACTATTACATTCTTTATCCATGCATAATCTGTCAGGTATATTTACTCATGTTTTATGTATAACTTGTATTGTCTAATTTTGTTATCTGATTTTCATTGTACTTCTTCTGTCAGTTATTTTGTAAAATCCCATAATGTTCTCAAATGTGAATCCTGATGTTATTGGATCACGAATCCTAAAAGTTAAATAATTGCCGGTTAATTTGTGCAGTATACAACTCATGGTATTTAATACTTTTTCACATCAAAGCCAGTAAAACAAAACTTTGCAGGAGCAACGTCACGTTAAACTTTTTTTGACTGAAGTTGATAAGTGGCCTTGATGAAACATATTCCGGGCCAGAGGTGCAAAGGAGGAAATAGCAGAGAGGCTCTAACAATTATTTTCCAATCCTCTCTGGCTACGGGCACGGTGCCAGCGGACAGGAAGATTGCTAACATTGTTCCATTGATTACAAATGGAGGAAGGAGGCAGCACGATGGCACAGTGGTTAGTGCTGTTGCCTCACGGCGCCGAGGTCCCAGGTTCGATCCCGGCTCTGGGTCACTATCCGTGTGGAGTTTGCACAATCTCCCTGTGTTTGTGTGGGTTTCGCCCCCACAACCCAAAAATGTGCAGGGTAGGTGGATTGGCCACGCTAAATTGCCCCTTAATTGGAAAAAATGAATTGGGCACTCTAAATTTATTTTTTAAAAACAAATGGAGGAAGGAATAGACCAAGTGAGTACCGGCCAATCAGTCAAACATGGGTGGTGTTGACTGAGATCCTGCTCAATCGGCTTAGACAGACACAAGAAAACACACACTGTCCACTGTAACTCTATTTTTATTTGGGTAGTACAATCTTCAAAATCAATCACACAGAATATGATTCAGACTCACAGTTGAACTCTAGGTATTGCCGGCACTATTGAAGTAGACTGCCTATGATCACTCAATGTGAATATCTTCTTCTCTGAGCTCCAAGCTCAGGGCTCCTAGTCTACGATGGTTGCTCCCTGGGGTTCCCGGGGTGTTGCTGATGATGTGTTCCAATGTCCCATCTTTTATCCAAGTTCTGCTGGCGCTGAGTCATGATACACACAGACCTGGCCTAAGTTCTATTGACTCATCAAGACTTAAACTCATTCATATAAATTTCTCATGTTTGACGAGGGTGACTTAATCAAGATCGATTGTCTGACCAGCTACTAGTCAATTATGGTGTCTGATTACCTCTTTGTTTATCATCCTTCTGTTGCAAATTGATCTTTACTGTCTCAAAGTTAGTTACATATTCATAGCATGGTCTTTTGTCCTTTTGAGTTAGCGTGATAAATAATGTAACTGGCTAATCATAAAGTTTTGTTTCGCAATAATCAGTTTCTGTTCTGACCTGAGTGGTCCGGCAGACAGTTAATATCGATTCTGGCCAGAGCCCTATTTGGTAATTCCCTTTTTGACCTAGGTCTTTTTCCCTCTGTCAGCCTATCTGTGATGACTGGAAGACTTTAGGAATATTGGATTCCAATATTGGGAAATTCAAAGGTTAAAAGCCTGGGGTAGAGTGTGTTTGACTGCAATGGACATGTTTTTTAAAAAATATTTCTGTTTTGCAGGACCTCGTGTTTTTAGCAGCCAGAAGGTGAAATTGACAAAAGAATGTGTTTTTCCATCCTAGGCTAATGGACTGTGGTTTGACTGGGGAAGTCCATGGGGAGTTACAGTGCTTTTCAATCTGCAGTGATCATTTGTTTTTCTGCTTGGGAAGATGGGTGGAGCCAGGTCATTTCTGGGTGGAGCCAGGGAATGCAGAGAGACATTTTGAAAAGCTTTAAAGAAGCAGAGTTTTTGGAGAAAGCTGCAGAGGGAGGTGTGTTTTTGGAGAAAGTTTTGGAGAGAGGAGTTGAATTCTGATCTGCCTGATGCTCAGCCCACAATTCTCCCATAGTAAGATAGATTGAGAGTTGCATGGTTCTTTTCTTTTTGTTTAATGGCAAATTGAGTCGTCGTGTTTAAGGTGTAATTGAAAGCTGTTCTTTTCAGGTGCGAAGTTAATAAGTTTAATATTGTAGTTGTAATAAAGATTTATTTTTAAAAAAATAATCCCTATTTCTTCATGCAATCTATCCTGGGGTGAATCAATCTTTCTGCACAAAACTAAAACATTCTGCACAGTAAACTAAAACATTTGGGTTTTAATCCAGTGTCATAGCCACTGTTGGGGTCTGGTCTGGGAAATGTAATACCTTTCCCAGTACCACTGTGAGGTGCAAATTATTGGAAAAAATTCTGAAGGGTAGTATTAATCATTATTTAGCAAGTCACAGATTATTCAAGCTCAGCCAGCATGGACTTGTTAAAAGGGAAGGTCAGAGTTGTCTAAGTTGATTGATTTTGGGGGGGAAGTAACAAGGTGGATTGATGAGGGTAGTGTGTTTGATGTAGTCTACGTGGATTTTAGCAAGGCTTTTGACAAGATCCCATATGGCAGACTGGTCAGGAAAGTAAAAGTCGGACTTCTGGTGGCGGCCATGAGGTGAACGGTCGCACATAAGGTGGCTCCTGCTTGGGGAATCGTTTTTTGGCCCTTTTTCCTGTTTAACGGATGCTGTTCAGGTGGAAACGTGGTGCAGTTGGAGGGTTTGGTTCCTCCTCTGGCCTGGGATGTCTGGAGGTTATAACACAGGGAACAAGCCAAGTAAGGGGTCCACATCTGACTTAATAGGCCCCCGTAAAGCAGGAGTGGAGAAAATGGTGGAGGCCTCTGTGTCGTCATTGCCCTCTCAGTAGACTACTGAGAGGCTGGTGGAATTCTTGGTGGAAGAGTTAAGGATACAGAGGCAGGTGGTCACTCAGCCCAACTGTGCAGCTCTGGACAGGATGGAACAACGGCTGGAGGTTCAAGGCTCGACGTTTTGAAAGGTGGAGGAGAGGGTCATGGACCGTGGTGACCGGATTGCCTCCTGGGAGGCAGAGGTGGTGATGTTGGCGGAGGGGCAGAAGGCATTGAAGGCTAAGGCCAGGACCTGGAGAATCACTCCAGATGTCACAATTTGATGACCGTTGGGCTGCCGGAGGGCATAAAAAGTGCAAATACCTTGGACTATGTGGCAAAGATGTACAGGAAGTTGGTGGGGGAGGGGATTTTCACAAACCCTTCCGAAGTGGACCGGGCCTACCGGTCATTGCGACAGAAGTCCAGATCTGGGCAGCCTCCACAAGCCACCTTAGTCTGACTCCAAGGTATTTGGATAAAGAAAAGATCTTGAGGTGGGCGAAGAACACTCGAGAATGCAGCTGGGAGGGCAATCCCATCAAAATGTATCAGGACGTTGGGGCAGAACTGGCAAAAAGACGTGCGGGGTTCAATAAGGCCAAGGCAGCTCTGTACAAGAGCAATCTGCGGTGTAGAGTGGTGTTCCCAGCTCACATGCGGGTCACATTCAGAGACTGGGACTATTACTTCACCGGAGAAGGCAAATTACTTTTAAAGAACCATAGATTGGGGAAGACTAAATGAAATTGTTGGTTACACCTGAGTGTTGGGGGGTTATGTTCTCTTTCTCTGTTTTTCACATGTCTGTTATTTCTTTGTCTTTTGTCCAGTTTGTTGGAAACTGTTGGATATATTGGGGGGTGAAGGAGTTGATATGGGGATGGGTTTGTAGAATTTTCTACATTAAACATGGGCTCAGATAGGGGGACTGTTTATTGATTTATTGTGTGTATGACTTGGATTTTTCCTCCAGGTGGGAGTCACCCTGCTGGCAGATATGCTAGTTATTGGGAACGAAGTGAAGGAGAGAGCCGCGCTGGTTAACGTTGGGGGCGGGAGGGGGGGGGGGGGTTGTTTCTTTTTTTGTTAATGTTATGAACTTGGGCTGGTTAGATTTTCTTTGTTTGGGATTTGAAGGAATGGGTGGGGGTTGGTGGGAGTGGGGTGAGGTGTTAATTTGGTGAGTAAGGGTGTTGGGGGAGGAGTCAGGAAGAGGGGGAGGGACAGATTGCTGGTGTTGAAGATTTCTTTTTTGATGTGCTGGTTTGAGGAGGGTGGTAGCCTCCATCTTGGGTGGGCCTGGAGTCAGTGAGAGGTGGGGCCCTGTCGGACTTCCTTGCGGGTGGGATATGGCTGACCATAGTAGAGGGAGACCCAGAGGTCCCCAATCAGGCTGGTTACATGGAATGTGAGGGGGTTAAATGTGCCAGTTATGATCGTGGGTGTTTGCCCATCTAAAGAGTTTGAAGGTGAATGTGGTTTTCTTGTGGGAGACACATCGGAGAGTTCGAGATCAGACACCGCTGAGGAAGGGGTGGGTGGGGCAAGTGTTCCATTAGAGCTTTGATGCGAGGACGAGGGGGATCATGGTGCTGATCAATAGGAGGGTGGCCTTTTCAGTGGCTAATATTTTGGTGGATTCAGGGGAGAGATATGTGAGAATGAGTGGGGTGTTGGTAGGCGCTCCGTTGACCTTGGTGAGTGTACACACGCAGAACAGGGACGATACAGACATTATCAAAAGGGTGCTGGCGGCCATCCCCGACTTTGACTCACATTAGTTAATTATGGGAGGGACTTTAATTGTGTGCTTGATTCCAGACCAGATAGGTCGTGCCCCAAGTCCATTATAACATCAGGTGTGACAAAGGAGCTGCTGGTGTTTATGGAGCCAGCAGCTCAATCACCAAAGTGAATAGTAGCGAGGAAAGTGGACACCCTGTCTTGAACCCCTATACAACCAAAAGTACCCCAAACTTAATCCATTGGCACAGATGCTCTCAGTGTGGGGTGGACCCGGGGAGATTTAGATACTGGAGGGAGAAGGGGTTTTCCTTCTTTTCACGTGGGCATCCGGTCTACCCCCATATTGATTTCTTTGTAGTTGGTAAGTCGCTATTCCCTGAGGCTGTGGGGACGGGTACTCACCGATTGTAATATCTGACCACGTTCCACACTATGGGGCAGCACGGTAGCCTTGTGGATAGCACAATTGCTTCACAGCTCCAGGGTCCCAGGTTCGATTCCAGCTTGGGTCACTGTCTGTGCGGAGTCTGCACATCCTCCCCGTGTGTGCGTGGGTTTCCTCCGGGTGCTCCGGTTTCCTCCCACAGTCCAAAGATGTGCAGGTTAGGTGGATTGGCCATGATAAATTGCCCTAGTGTCCAAAATTGCCCTTGGTGTTGGGTGGGGTTGCTGGGTTATGGGGATGGGGTGGCGGTGTTGACTTTGAGTGGGGTGCTCTTTCCGGGGGCCGGTGCAGACTCGATGGGCCGAATGGCCTCCTTCTGCACTGTAAATTCTATGATATCTATGATGTTTGGAGACGGACTGCGCTCAGCAACTCCCATGGTTATGCGGCTGTTCGCAGACAAGGGGTTTTGTGAGAGGATAGCTTCTGCTATTGGAATCTATGTGGAGTTCAATAAGAATGAGGCGTTCCCACCTTCCACGTTCTGGGAAGCAGGGACAGATTCCCTGTGGAATTTTATAAACAGTTCACAATTGTGCTGGGATCACACTTGTTGGACATGTTTCATGATTCTCTGTCCCGGGGGTGTGTTACCGGCCATTCTGGCACAGGCATCAATCTCTTTCATCTTGAAAAAGGATAAAGATCCCATGGAGTGTGGGTCATATCAGCCCATTTCTCTGTTGAATGTTGATGCAAAGATGCCGGCAAAGGTGTTAGCAAGTCGTTTGGAGGGGTGCCTGCCGGGGATAATTTTTGAGGATCAGACCGGTTTTGCTAAGGGTCAGCAATTGTCATCCAACATTAGGAGATTTCTGAATGTGGTGCTGTCGCCTTCATCAAGGATCGATCCGGAGGTACTCTACTCCATGGACCCGGAAAAAAAGTTTGACCGGGTGGAGTGGAGGTACCTTTTTGAGGTACTGGGGCAGTTTGGCATTGGGCCTAAATTCATTTAATGGGTTAGCCTTTTGTACCGGGCCCCCACTGCAAGCGTCTACCAATGGATTAAGTTCAGGGTACTTTCGGTTGTATAGGGGTACAACGCAGGGATGTCCACTTTCCCTGCTACTTTTGCTTTGGTCATTGAGCTGCTGGCCACTGCACTTAGGTCATTGGCTGGGTGGAGAGTATAGGGAGGGGAGGTAGGGAATATAGGGTGTCGGACGATTTATTGTTGTATGTCACAGATCCTCTCTCTAGTGTGAGAAAGCTAATGGAGGTGCTAAGAAACTTTGGCTCCTTCTCATGATAGAGGTTGAACATGGGAAAGAGTGAGATTTGAACCCTCTGGGGAAGGGAGCTGATCTGGAGAGGCTACCGTTTCGGCTAGCCAGAGCTAGTTTTAGGTACCTGAGAATACAGGTGGCTCATGTCTGGGCCTCGCTACATAAGTTGAACCTGGCCAATCTGGTAGAGGGGGTAAACGTGGACTTGAAGAAATGGGATGCCCTCATATTATCCTTGGTGGGAAGGACTCAGATGGTCAAGATGAACACCCTTCCAAGGTTCCTGTTTGTGTTTCAATTTCTCCCAGTCTTTCTTCCTAAATCTTTTTTTAGTGGGGTCAACAGTTAATTTTGACTTTTGTTTGGGCGGGTAAGATCCCTCGAGTTCGGAGGACGATCCTGCAGAGGGATAGACAGTCAGGGGGGTTGGCATTACCTAACTTGATGTATTATTACTGAGCAGCAAACACTGAGAAAGTGCAGAGCTGGGTTGAGAATTTGGGGATGGTTTGGGGGCAAATGGAGGAGGCTCCTTGTATGGGTTTGAGTTTGAGGGCGCGTGTTACTGCTCCTCTTTCATTCTCTCCAGCCAGGTACTCTGCGACCCCAATGGTAACAGCTTCTCTGAGAATATGGAACCAATTCATCCAGCACTTTATGTCACTACTGGCGCCAATCTGTAGGAACCATGGGCGAAATTCTCCGTTATCGGCGGAAAGTCCGCCGATCGGCGCAAAAAACGGCGCAAATCCGACTTACATCACGTCGGAAAAATGGGTCGATAGCCTCCGGCCCGAAATGGGCTAGCAGCGACGTAACGGGATCCGCGCTTGCGCAGTGGTTCACGCCGTGCAGCGTCATCCGCGCTGCACGGCGTGACGGCTCATAAGGCCGCGCTGCTCCCCCCCACCCGACCGCAACATCCGACCGCAACACCCGACTGGATGGCTGGCCGTCGCTCAGCCCCGAGGTTCGAGTCACGCGATGTGGAGGCGCTCCTGGACGCGGTGGAGCAGAGGAGGGACGCCCTGTATCCCGGGCACGGCCGCAGAGTTGCCGCACGCCACAGCCGGCGTCTGTGGAGGGAAGTGGCAGAGGCCGTCACCGCTGCGGCCCTGGCACCACGGACAGGCACCCAGTGCCACAAGAAGGTGAACGACCTCGTCAGAGCAGGCAGGGTGAGCCTCCCCCATATCCCCCCCTCCCCATATCCCCCCTCCCCCATATCCCCCCTCCCCCATATCCCCCCTCCCCCATATCCCCCCTCCCCCATATCCCCCCTCTCCCATATCCCCCATATCCCCCCTCCCCCATATCCCCCCTCCCCCATATCCCCCCTCCCCATATCCCCCTCCCCCATATCCCCCATATCCCACATATCCCACATATCCCCCCTCCCCCATATCCCCCCCTCCCCCATATCCCCCCTCCCCCATATCCCCCCTCCCCCATATCCCCCCTCTCCCATATCCCCCATATCCCCCCTCCCCCATATCCCCCCTCCCCCATATCCCCCCTCCCCATATCCCCCTCCCCCATATCCCCCATATCCCACATATCCCACATATCCCCCCTCCCCCATATCCCCCCCTCCCCCATATCCCCCCTCCCCCATATCCCCCATATCCCCCTCCCCCATATCCCCCCTCCCCCATATCCCCCTCCCCCATATCCCCAAGTGAATATAGCCCTAACCTTAACTTCTGCAATGCACGCGCAACCGATGGCGTGCATTCATATACCTGCCTAACAGTGTTGCGTTTTATCCCTGCCACCCCCCCCCCCCCCACCCATAGGAGAAGCGCGCACACAACAATAGGGAGCATGTGAGGACTGGAGGAGGCCCCGCTGATGAGAGGCCACTGACCGTACATGAGGAAAGGGCCCTGGAACTGGCTGGTGGACCTGAGGACCGGGAGGTTGCTGATGCAGAGGTCGGTGGCGTAGTAGCAAGTGAGCCACCGACAGCCCGTCCCCATATCCCCCCTCCCCTATATCCCCCTCCCCGTATCACCTGATCACTGCCTGATGTCTAACCATGCATGCTTCATTGTGTATCGCAGGACCAAACGTCCAGGCACCCATCCCCGCAGATGCAGACCGCCCGCAGGATGCCCCTCGGAGACCACAGGAGACGGAGAGACCCGGACCCTCCAGCATGCGACCCCCGCAGGATGCCCCTCGGAGACCACAGGAGACGGAGAGACCCGGACCCTCCAGCATGCAACGCCCGCAGGATGCCCCGCGGAGACCACAGGAGACGGAGAGACCCGGACCCTCCAGCATGCGATGCCCGCAGGATGCCCCTCGGAGACCACGGGAGACGGAGAGACCCGGACCCTCCAGCATGCGACGCCCGCAGGATGCCCCTCGGAGACCACGGGAGACGGAGAGACCCGGACCCTCCAGCATGCGACGCCCGCAGGATGCCCCTCGGAGACCACGGGAGACGGAGAGACCCGGACACTCCAGCATGCGACGCCCGCAGGATGCCCCTCGGAGACCACGGGAGACGGAGAGACCCGGACCCTCCAGCATGCGATGCCCGCAGGATGCCCCTCGGAGACCACAGGAGACGGAGAGACCTGGAGCAACAGGGAGACGACACCCCCGTCACGTGCGGGAGCGACCACCCAGCGATGAGGGGGGCAGCCACAGGCCCCCGTCACATCCGAGCCAGGACACCACTACCCAGGACACCACTACCCAGGACACCACTACCCAGGACACCACTACCCAGGACACCCCTACCCGGGACAGCACTACCCAGGACACCCCTACCCGGGACAGCACTACCCAGGAAGATGAAATACCGGACAGTGAGTCAGAGTGGATGGGTGGAGACGAACCCCCACCCCAAAGTGCCATGGACTCAGAGTGGGACGAAGAGCACGACACAACGCCACTGCTGTCACCAACACCCTCCACCATCGCAGAAACACTCACCACGGTTGGGCACTTTAGTGATGAGGCGTCTGGTACACTCACTGGTGCGCACAACACAGCCGTCCCGGTACAGCAGGTGGAGGTAGGAGCAGCAGAGGAGCCGGGCGGTCGGAGGGCAGCCCAGCCCAAGCGAACATCTGCCGCCCAGATGGATCCCGGGTTCCTGCAGTTACCACACCCACACATAGATCCGATGCAACCACCGACCCGGAGACGAGCGAAGAGGGTGACGGGCGGCTTGCGGCGGCTGCGGTCGCAGGTGGAGGAGTCCACCCGTGTCCAGGAGCTGGGAGTGGTGCCGGTCATGCGTGCCACCCAGGCTGACACCGCACGGGTGGCGTCCGTGGTGGAGGCAATGGGTGCGACGGTGTCAGACATGGGGAACGGTTTGCAGGCGGCGTCTGTGGCCCAGGAAATGGCTGCCCTCTCACAGGAGGCCATGAGCCAGTGCCAGCGCCAGATGGCAGAGGCGCTCAACGCCATAACCCAGTCTCTGCAGGCCATGGCCCAGTCTCAGCAGGCCATGGCCCAGTCTCTGCAGGCCATCGCTGAGGGCATCGGCGCCAGTGGCCATGTGCGAGCCGGCGTCGCACTGTCACAGACAGGGTTTGCCAACCCCCTGGGCTCCATGGCTGCAAACCTGCAGACCCCTGTCGATACCAGCACGGGCCTCCAGGACTGGCAGCGCCAGATGTCGGGGGGGCGTCGGATGGCCAGTCCGTTCGCATCCCCCACCCATGTAGAGGCCTGGTGGCCATCGGGCACCCCGAGGGAGGAGGAGATGGTGTGGTCCGTCCCGGCTCCCTCTGTAGGGGAGGTCCCGGGACACCGCGACACCTCGGACTCCCCCCCCCTTCCGTCCCAGGTGCATCGGGTGGGCAACGGGCAGGACAGGCTGGCAGCTCGCCATCCCAGTCGCCCGGGCCGCAGCCTGGCCCATCTAGGCCAGGACGCCCCAGGAAACGGCCGCCAAAGGGATCCAGTGTCAGAGGGCAGGAATCACAGGAGTCCACCTCCAGTTCTGCTGTACCGTCTGGGGAACCACGTAGACGTAGTCAAAGGGCCCGTAAGGCCAAACAATTAGACACTGAGTAAGTTGGCACGGGTGCAGGGCACAGATGAGTTTTAGGCACTAGGGCACGTGCATGAACTCCTTTCGTTATTAAAGTCAATGTTACACCTACCGAAGCTGCCTTTGTGCTCTGTCCAAAGTGTGCGGGGGTGTCATGTACATTGAGCAAGTGTGTGTGTGAGGGGTGGTCTTACCTCAGCCCCAGGTGAGTCTGCCCCCTTCCCCCTGGGCCGCCATCAACATCCCCCGGGCAGAGGACGGGACCGTGCGCTGCAGTGTCACAGCCGCATGCAGGGATGGTCCGGGTGGATGGTGGTACTGTGGCCATGGGTCAGACATAGTCCAACGATGTAGAGCCAGGAGTTCATCGCAGGGTGGGTTGTCATCATCCTCCATGGCCTGCGATAGACACGCGTCCACCTGCAACTGTGTGAGCCCGGCCCGTTGTGCCACAGGTGGATCGGCAATGGGGGGGGCGGGGGGGGGGGGGGGTGTGCATGCGGGTGGGGTGGTTGGGGAGGGGGGTGAGGGTGCTGGGTGGGTGGATGGGTGGGGGGTGTGGGTGGTCGGCTGTTGCCATGGTGTGCGGTCTGTGGCCATACTACCCGATTCCCACGCCCATCTAGTCAGTGAAGCGGGCGTCTATCAGTCTGTCCCGTGCCCGCTGGGCCAGCCGGTAACGGTGGACAGCCACCCGCCTGTGTCTACCCCGTCTGCCCTGACCATTGTCCCCATCCCCCTCATCTGGGGAGGACTGCGCCTCTTCCTGCTGCTCCTCCACTCCGCCCTCCTCTGCCTGCGGCACATCGCCCCTCCCCCTCCTCGTCCTGTCGGTCAGGTGTCCCTCCAGCCTGGGCGGCTGCCGCCTGCCCCTCTGCGGCAGCCTGCGCCGCCTCTCTGGCACGCTCCTCCTCCTCCTCATCCAGGGCAACATAGACATGAGCGGCTGCCACCACGGCGGCCAACATCGCTGGATGATCTGAAAACATGACGGCCTGGTGGGGGGGGAGGGGAACGACGACATGTCATCATCCCCTCCACCCCCCAGCCAGGTGGCATGGACCGCATGGGTCCAACTGTTGGAGGCTGGCACCTGGCCAGGTGGACCAACTCACTTGCCCTCCCATCCCCCTCCTCGGCACGGACCCCCCCCAACCTCCACCCCAGCACGGACCCCCTCCCAACCTCCACCCCGGCACGGACCCCCCCCCAACCTCCACCCCAGCACGGACCCCCACCCCCAACCTCCACCCCGGCACGGACCCCCCCCCAACCCCCAACCTCCACCCCAGCACGGACCCCCCCCAACCCCCAACCTCCACCCCAGCACGGACCCCCCCCCAACCTCCACCCCGGCACGGACCCCCCCCAACCTCCACCCCAGCACGGACCCCCCCCAACCTCCACCCCAGCACGGACCCCCCCAACCCCCAACCTCCACCCCAGCAAGGACCCCCCCCCAACCCCCAGCCTCCACCCCAGCACGGACCCCCCCCCCAACTTCCACCCCAGCACGGACCCCCCCCAACCTCCACCCCGGCACGGACCCCCCCCAACCTCCACCCCAGCACGGACCCCCCCAACCTCCACCCCAGCACGGAACCCCCCCAACCCCCAACCTCCACCCCAGCACGGACCCCCCCCCCAACCTCCACCCTGGCACGGACCCCCCCAACCTCCACCCCAGCACAGACCCCCCCCCCCAACCCCCAACCTCCACCCCAGCACGGACCCCCCCAACCCCCAACCTCCACCCCAGCACGGACACCCCCCAACCCCCAACCTCCACCCCAGCACGGACCCCCCCCCCAACCCCCAACCTCCACCCCAGCACGGACCCCCCCCCAACCTCCACCCCGGCACGGACCCCCCCCAACCTCCACCCCAGCACGGACCCCCCCAACCTCCACCCCAGCACGGACCCCCCCCCAACCCCCAACCTCCACCCCAGCACGGACCCCCCCCAACCTCCACCCCAGCACGGACCCCCCCCAACCCCCAACCTCCACCCCGGCACGGACCCCCCCCATCCCCCTCCCCGGCACGGACCCCCCTCCCGGCACTCCCCCGGAGCCCTGCCTACTCTAACCACTGCCCCCCCCCTGCCGCACACACACACACACAACCCGAGACACACCTCTCCTCACGCAATCAGACTGCGGCCACGCCATTTCCTGCCCAGAGCCAACCCCCCAGGCCGTCACTCACCTCCACGCTGGTCGGCGTTGTCATGATATTCAAACACACACATCATGATGGACACACTAACAGGCAAATCAGAGTACACAACACCACAACCAATCACAGACAAGAACACCAACCACATAAAAAGCACGAGCACGACACCTGGAGGTCAGTAGGTCTGGGGAGAAGGAAGCATGAAAGAGCTGTTGAAACACCACAAGCAGGGAGCCCCCCACGTGCAGAGTGCAAAGACCAAGTTGTAAATAGTGAGTTTAAATAAACAAGTGTTGTACCATATGCAACTGTGTTGGCTCTTCTGTGTGTTAGAACACCCAACACCACATGGTACAGGAGTGGATCGATACCTGCCTACCAACCTGCCATTCTGGACATGGACCACACCGGCAAACCGCAGCCGATGCAAGTCACGGGGAACCTAGGCACCAACTGGAAGCTCTACAGGCAGCGATTTGACCTGTACATCCGTGCCACCGAAAAACAGAATGTCTCGGATGATTCGAAGATTGCAATGCTCCTCTTCTACGCAGGCCCCCACCCAAATGATGTCTTTAATTCACTGGTGTTCGAGGAAGGCGAAAACCAGGCCAAATATGACACGGTCATCCTCAAAATGGACCAGCACTTTCAAACTGAAGTAAACGAAACTTTCGAAAGATACATCTTTCAGCAACGCCTGCAAGGTAAGGAGGAGCTTTTTCAACCCTTTTTGACGCACCTCCGGATTCTAGCGCAGTCCTGCGGTTACGGCACCACCACAGAGTCCATGATCAGGGACCAGATTGTTTTTGGCGTTGCCTCCAGTGACCTACGCCA
Organism: Scyliorhinus torazame; assembly: GCF_047496885.1. Taxonomy (NCBI): domain Eukaryota; kingdom Metazoa; phylum Chordata; class Chondrichthyes; order Carcharhiniformes; family Scyliorhinidae; genus Scyliorhinus; species Scyliorhinus torazame. The sequence continues at coordinate 56,780,042 of NC_092720.1, read as the reverse complement.
GCAGCTTCTTAAAATAAAGAGCCTCACCTTAGCGTCTGCTGTGGAAGCCTGTGTCCTCCATGAAAATGCGACCTGCCGTTTTGCCCGATTCCAGGCGTCCGAGTTGGCACGGAGGGGGTCCCCAGCCGTCGAATCGGCAAGCCAGGCCGCCCACGACGTTGAACGCATCCAGGCCGTCGATTTCTTCCCGCCCCACGGCCCGGACGACAGCGGCCGCTTCCCGCGCTTTTCGCGGTCTCCCGCGCAGGTGCGCGCCAAGAATAACGGCCACAACGAGGGACGCACTGCGCAGGCGCGCCCACCGCAAGATCGCACTGCGCATGCGCAGTGGCGCAACGAACGCCGTGACGTCATGACGTGCAGCAAGTGTGGAGGTCTACACTTAAAAGGGCAATGTCCTGCAAAATACCAACAGTGCAACAGATGTGCCATGATAGGCCACTACGCAGCCCGCTGTCGTGCGGCTCAACCCATGGATCCGGCGCATCCTCGACAACCTCGCACACGAGTCAGGACCGTCCAGCCCACGCATCAAGACTTCCAGTTAAGTGATGCAGATGACCAGGATGACTTCAGAGTTGCCGTCATTGATGTCAACAAGGTCAATGCCATCAATCCAGACGATGAGTGGTGTGCCACCCTGACGGTCAACCGATCGCGCGTCGCCTTCCGTCTGGACACCGGCGCATCCGCCAACCTGATTGCTTACTCTGCAGTCCAGGCCATGAAGGTCAAACCACTCATCACACCATCCCGGCTTAAGATGGTTGACTATAACGGGAACGTTATCCCGTCCGTAGGATCTTGCCAGCTACAGGTGACTCACAAGGGGTACACGGCCACACTCCCCTTCGAAGTTGTGGGCTCATCAAAGGACTCGTTACTGGGCGCACAAGCGTGTAAGGTCCTTCACCTGGTACAGCGCATCATGTCTCTCTCTCCAGATGAGATATCCGACTTCCCGGATGCTGAGTTCCACGCGAATCTCCATTCCCTCCTCGCTCACAACCAGGAGGTTTTTGAAGGCATGGGGACATTGCCACACACGTACAAGATTCGACTCAGACCGGACGCCATCCCTGTCGTTCACGCACCTCGCAGGGTTCCTGCGCCTCTCAAAGACCGCCTCAAGGCACAACTGCAGATTCTTCAGGACCAAGGGGTCCTATCCAAGGTCACGGAGCCCACGCCATGGGTCAGCTCCATGGTCTGTGTAAAGAAGCCCTCTGGCGAGCTCCGTATATGTATAGATCCAAAAGATCTGAACAACAACATCATGCGGGAACACTATCCCATCCCAAAACGAGAAGACCTCACCAGCGAGATGGCGCGAGCCAACATATTCACTAAATTGGATGCGTCCAAAGGATTCTGGCAGATCCAACTGGACCCGGCCAGCCGAAGACTATGCACATTCAACACCCCTTTTGGCAGATTCTGCTACAACCGGATGCCATTCGGCATCATTTCGGCATCTGAAGTATTCCACCGCATTATGGAGCAGATGATGGAAGGCATCGAAGGGGTACGTGTATATGTGGACGATATCATCATTTGGTCCACCACTCCGCAGGAACACATGCATCGTCTTCGACGTGTCTTCACCCGCATACGGCAAAATGGCCTGCGTCTCAACCGTGCGAAGTGTGCTTTCGGCCAGACGGAGCTGAAATTCCTCGGGGACCACATCTCAAGGTCCGGGGTCCGTCCCGATGCAGACAAGGTTAGCGCCATCACAGCCATGCCACGACCGGCTGACAAGAAGGCTGTCTTAAGATTCCTGGGCATGGTCAACTTCCTTGGGAAGTTCATTCCCAACCTGGCTTCTCATACAACAAACATGCGCCATCTCGTAAAAAAATCGACGGAATTCAACTGGCACCAGTCGCATCAGCAGGAATGGGAGGAGCTCAAGCACAAACTGGTCACGGCACCAGTGCTGGCCTTCTTTGACGCGACTCGCCCTACAAAGATCTCAACAGACGCCAGCCAATCTGGTATTGGAGCGGTACTCCTGCAAAAAGACAGCACGTCATCATGGGCCCCGGTTGCGTATGCCTCACGAGCCATGACCCCTACCGAACAGCGCTACGCGCAAATCGAAAAAGAATGCCTGGGCTTGTTAACTGGACTGGACAAGTTCCACGACTATGTGTATGGCCTGCCACGATTCACGGTCGAAACTGACCACCGCCCCCTGGTCAACATCATTAACAAAGACCTGAACGACATGACTCCTCGCCTCCAGCGCATCTTACTCAAACTCAGGAGGTACGATTTTGAACTGATCTACACTCCGGGGAAGGAACTCATAGTGGCGGACACTCTTTCCCGAGCAGTGAGCACACCACCAGATGCGGAGGGGTTCGTGCGTCAAATTGAGGCACACGTGACTCTGACAGCAGCAAATATGCCAGCTGATGATCCTTGTCTGGCCCACATACGCGCAGAGACGGCGACTGACCCTCTGCTGCAGCGAGTGATGCGCCACATGACGGAAGGGTGGCTAAAAGGGCAGTGCCCCCAGTTTTACAATGTGCGAGATGATCTCACCAATATAGACGGGGTCCTTATGAAATCGCATAGGATCGTCATTCCACACAGTGTGCGCCAGATGATTCTTCGTCAACTACACGAAGGCCACTTGGGTGTCGAAAAATGCAGACGAAGGGCCCGGGCGGCGGTATATTGGCCGGGTATTAATGAAGACATAGCCAACATGGTGCTCAACTGCACAACCTGTCAGAGGTTTCAGCCGGCGCAACCTCCGGAAACACTTCTACCACACGAGATGGTGACGTCCCCCTGGGCGAAGGTGGGTGTTGACCTATTTCACGCGCTCGGCAGAGATTACATTGTTATTATAGACTACTTCTCAAACTACCCGGAAGTCATGCCTCTCCATGATCTGACGTCGTCCGCAGTCATTGGGGCCTGCAAGGAAACGTTTGCTCGCCATGGCATTCCAAGGACTGTCATGTCAGACAATGGACCTTGTTTTGCCAGCCGTGAATGGTCGTCCTTTGCCGCAGCATATGGTTTCACTCATGTGACATCCAGCCCTCTGCATCCACAATCGAACGGGAAGGCTGAAAAGGGTGTCCACATCGCAAAGCGGCTCCTGTGCAAGGCGGCTGATGCCGGATCGGACTTTAACCTTGCCTTGCTGGCCTATCGATCGGCCCCGTTATCCACGGGCCTCTCGCCAGCGCAGCTACTAATGGGTCGCTCCCTCAGGACGACGGTACCTTCCGTCCTGGCACCGACAACAGACCATGAGGCGGTTCTTCGGGACATGCAACTGCAGCGTGATCGCCAGAAAGGTCGGTACGACACACGAGCGACGGACCTGCCCCCCCTGTCCTCCGGAGACAAAGTACGCGTCCATCAACCGTATGGTGGCTGGTCAGCACCGGCCGAAGTCCTCCGACAAGTGGCTCCCCGCTCGTTCCTGGTTCGCATGCCGGATGGTTCCGTGCGTCGCCGCAATCGGCGCGCCCTTCGCCGACTTCCACGTTCACAGCCACACAACACGCCAGATCCTCAACAGGCTTCCGAGGATGACTTTGTGGAGCTGCCGCACATCACGCCCTTTCCATCGCCACCCATGGCCATGCCTGCACAGCAGCCGGTGGTTCTTGATCCACCCTTAAGGCGGTCAACCCGAATTCGTCGCAAACCCATTAGAATGGACTTATAATACAGTTCATATGTTTAATAAGTTGGACAATTTTACATGATAACCTGTTGTTGTTTATCGTTCCAGATGTCGTCTGACTGGACAACTGTTCAAAATTTTTTTTCTTCTTCTCTCGTTCGCATTTCTGTTATGTTATGGTACAACTGGATTCATGTGACGCACTCGACATCGCCCCATGTACATAGTTCCGTCATAGACACATGCTGCACACGACACACACACACTCTTAGATGCACTCACGTCACGATCATATTTATTACCACGTAGGCACATATCTTTGTAAAAAGGGGGGATGTCATGATATTCAAACACACACATCATGATGGACACACTAACAGGCAAATCAGAGTACACAACACCACAACCAATCACAGACAAGAACACCAACCACATAAAAAGCACGAGCACGACACCTGGAGGTCAGTAGGTCTGGGGAGAAGGAAGCATGAAAGAGCTGTTGAAACACCACAAGCAGGGAGCCCCCCACGTGCAGAGTGCAAAGACCAAGTTGTAAATAGTGAGTTTAAATAAACAAGTGTTGTACCATATGCAACTGTGTTGGCTCTTCTGTGTGTTAGAACACCCAACACCACAGGCGTGAGCCTGGAGCACCGGGTCACGCCGATGAAAAGGAGGTTTGATTCGGCCCATCCGGAAGGGAGAATATCGGCAGGCCGAAAATCGGCTGCCTTGTGCAGACCCGTGACATTCTCCGCAGCAGCGGCGCCATTAACGCCCCGCCGACTTTTCTCCCTTCGGAGACTTCGGCGGGGGCGGGGGCGGGATTCACGGCGGCCAACGGCCATTCTCCGACCCTCTGGGGGGTCGGAGAATGACGCCCCGTATGTTTATACTGTCCGGGATGGGTTTGTCGTATAAAATCTGGGAGAGTGAGGGTGTCAAAAGGTTAATGGATTGTTAATGGATGGTAGGTTTTCTGGGCTGGAGGAGCTGGTGGAGAAGTTACAACTCCCGGGAGTGAATGTTTTTGGGTATTTGCAGGTACAGACCTTTGTGCGAAAGGAACTCTCTTCACTTCCCGGTTACCAGCACCTTCTCTTATGGATAAGGTGCTGTCTCTTGACGAGATAGGGGAAGGCAAGATATCGATATATATGGGCAGATGATAGAGATGGAGAACACTTAGCTGGAGGAAGTAAATGAGAAATGGGAGGAAGAGTTGGGTTTGGGGGGGGGTGTGGAGCGAGGTTCTGCATAGGGTCAATTCTACCTCCCCATGTGCAAGACTGAGTTTGATCCAATTTAAAGTGGTACATATGGCGCACTTGACCAGGGCATATATGAGTGGTTCTTTCCGGGTGTAGAGGATGGATGTGAGCATTGCCCGAAGAGGCCGGTGATCCACTTGTATCGATTTTGGAACTGCCTAACTTGGTTAAGTTTATAGAATCATAGAATTTATAGTGCAGAAGGAGGCCGTTGGGCCCATCGAGTCTGCACCTTGGAAAGAGCACCCTACCCAAGCCCACATCTTCACCCTATCCCCGCAACCCAGGAACCCCACCCAATGGAGTCTAGCAATGTCAGAGATTTGGGGAGTTAAAGTGGAGCCGTAACCAATGGTGGTGATCTTTGGAGTGTCAGTCTTGCCGGGGCTGCAGGAGGGGGAAAAGGCCGATGTCTTGGCCTTTGTCTCGCTAATGCCCTGGTGGTGAGTCTTGCTCGGATGTAGCATCGGCGCCGCCTAAGGAATTTCTGCATTTGGAAAAGCTGAAGTGAGCCATATGGGGATCAGTGGTGGGGTTTTACTCATGGCAGCTGCCGTTCATTACCATGTTGCCATCAGGAATTAGTGGAGGGTGGCTAGGAGAAGGGGGGGAGAAAGAGGCCCAGGGGGGAGGAGGGTTCTGGGTAATTACAGGAAAGGTGGGGTTGGGTGGTGGGGATAGTTTTATAAAAATTGTATGATTCTGCTTGGCCTTTTTGTATGTTATCAATTGAAAATTTTCTGAATAAAAATATTTTCTTATAAAAGGAAAGTAAAAGTCCATGGAGTCCGAGAGGAAGTGCCTAGTTGGATCCAAAATTGAATAAGAGGCAGGAAAGAAAGGGGTTGGTGGGTGTATTTAAGCTGGAATGCTGTTTCCAGTGGGATTCTGTGGCTCAATACTAAATCCCTTTCTATAATATATATTAATGGTTTATACTTAAATATAGGAGGCACAATTAAGAACTTTGCAGATGGTACAGAAATTGACTGTGTGGATGATAGTGAGGCAGAAAGCTGTAACGTGCAATCTAATGGCCATGCCGCACCCGATTCGGGGTGCAACGTGGCTGGTAAATCTCGTGAGATTTACCCAGCTCGCCACGCCTCGCGAGATCTGACAAGATCTAATTGGCAAATTTACATATTAAAGTGAGCAGCTAGTCTCACTTTAATATGCACTCACCGGATCTGCCCAAGGCGTTGGGATCTAAGCCCTTCACCTTGGAGATCTCAGAGGAGTGCCGTTTATCACTGGTCTCCACAAACGTGGACCAGGTGGAACAGCACTTGGAGGGAGGTCTCCCAGGAGATCGGGGGCCTCTGGGTGGGTGGGCTCTGGAAAAGGTGGCTCCCTGGCATCCCTGATGCCACCCAGGCACTGTGGCACTGCCACTGCGCATCCTGACAGTGCCACCTGGGTACCACCTTATGACTGCCTGGGTGTCATTTTGCCCATGCCAGGGATCTGGCCTGGGGTACCCTGCCGTTATTAGGTGGGGTGTAGGGAGACACGATGGTCCCCTTGTAGGGACATGGGGAGGATCTGGAGGTTCACAATATGGGGGTCTCTAGATTGGGGTGCCACAAGCGGTGCTCCTCAGTGCAGGAAATGAGTCCAAGTGCGGCCTCGGTGGGACAATTCCCATTGAGAGCCCAATATAAAACAGAGTCCTGTTTGGTAGGGGGGTCTTTCTCGGTGCTGCGAGCGCCGGGAATCACCCAGCTAAACATGCTCGACACGGCACTCTGTTTCATTTCCGTTAGATTGTGCCTGTAGATTGTAGGATGATATCAGTGGACTGGTCAGGTGGGTTAAAAAGTGGCAAGTGGAATTCAATGCGTTTGTGGAGGGAAAGCATAGTAATCACTGTGGAGTCTCGTTCAGATAAATTTAAATTGTGTACTTCTTACTCACAGTAAAAACATACAACAGTGAAAAGCACACCTAGTCCCAGCCAGGACCATCCGAAGATGCCTGTTCCCTTCTGGGCCGGCTTTTACCTCAGGCAATTAATGAGCCCCGCTGTTGGGCCTCTGCTCCTCAGTGAGAAAGCTCGTATTCCACAAGCCCCATGGGGAGATTGACCGGGTCTTCCCTGTGGGTCACGTGGGCGGGGGGGGGGGTTACTCTGGAACTGTATAATGTATTAGTTATGCAGAGCTAGAGTACAGCATACAGTTCTGGTCACTGCATTACAAGGGGCATGTAATTGTACTTGAGAAGATGCGGGGGAGATTTACAAGGATGTTAACAGGAATGGAGAATTTAGCTGTGAAGAGAGTTTGGATAAACTGGGGTTATTTTCTTTGGAACAGAGGAGGCTGAGTAAATATTGAATTGAGGTGAATAATATTTTCAGAGCCCTAGATTGAGTGGATAGGAAAGTTTGAGGGGTCAATAGGAAATAGGCTTCATGAAATTTGTGGAAGAATTAGAGGGGAGTAGAGGAGAATTATTTTAACACAGAGGAAACTGGGGGTCTGGAAATCATTGCCTGAAAGGGTGATAAAACTGAAAACCTCACTGCATTTAAAATATAGTTAGATATGCACTTGAAGTGCCATAATCTACAGGATGATAGGCCAAGGGCTTGAAAATGGAATTAGGCTGGATAGCTCATTTTTGGCAGCACTGACATGATGGGCTGAACTATCTCCTTCTGGGCTGTGCTTCTTCTTTATGGAGGGATTCTTAAACATCAGTTGGCATCACAGTAAAACAATGGAAAATGGAGTCTGTTGCGGCATTCGGCAGACAAGTGTATTCCTCCCAACAACTACCGCACCCGGACTCCCACTGCTCATTCCTTTCCTGGCATGCTGTATGGTAGCGGAGGCAGGATTAGGGAGGTCTGGAGTCACGGCAGATTTCATGCTTTCTTCCACACTTACTACCATTCCCTGAGGCAATATAGAAATTGGGAATGAACGTCAAGGAGTGGCAGTAAATACCCAATGGAAGAAGATAGCCTCATAGCTGCCCTGCCCTACAATCCAAGAGACAGCAGCTAAAAACCTTGGTCTTGGCCTCATTCCAATCTTTGGATCACGGCAGATTTTCTGGAGCAGCAGCCCCAGCATTTCCTCATTGACCTTCTAGGTTCTGTCTTAATGGCAGGAATCCCTTCAGCAGCTTTGAGCTAGGGAAGTACTTCAGGACCAGTGTAGGCATGGGAGTACTGCCCTTAAAGCACTGCCCTGAGGAAAAGCCATACATTACCCATTTTCAGAACCATTATCATGATGTGTGGCTCTTGGGAGCGTTCTGTTCTGCAGGTAATAACAGTCCTTTGGACCTTTCCCAATAAGTATGTGAAAAGTACTTATGGATTTACACAGTAATGTGATTTTCCAGAATTGAATGTAATCTGCAGGCAAGGATCAGAAAGTGCTTTGCAGGTGACTGCAAAGATGGACAAACCCATTAGCGGCTAGACGAGATTATTTTTAGACCATTTGTGAACTCTCTTTCTTAAACTGGCAGAAGAACAATTTCAATTAAACCATATTATTTTATTTTTTTACCATTTAAATAAAAATGCTAAATTAAAAAGCAAAACTATAAAGGCAATAATTTCCGGATTACTACTGAGCCACGAGCTGATTGGCACACGATCAATAAGGTTAAAGAGGTAAATGTGTGGCTCAATGGTTGCTGTGGGAGAAATGGGTTTGATTTCATGGGACATTGGCATGAGTACTGGAGAAGTGGGGATCTGTTCCGATGGGACGGTCTTCATCTAAATCATACTGGGACCAGAGTCCTGGCGAATTGCATAGCTAGGGCTGGAGATAGGGCTTCAAACTAAATAGTGGGGCGGGGAGGAGGAGGGGTTCAGTTGTGTGGAAAATTAGAAATCAAAGCTAAAGGAGAAGGTAGGAGTGCAGGTTAATGATGAGAACCGTAAATTATTTAAAGGGGCCCAGGGCTCAGGAGAGGTTTGTTGTGTCTGTAACATCTCAGACACATTGACCAGTCATATTATTCAAACATGCCCCCTGAAACACTCTCATCTTCACATCGCTACTTCACTGAGGAGCTCATCACTGAAACCTACTATATCCACAACTGCAGCCTCAGAACACAGCAAAGACGAAATAAGATTTTCTCATGTGTTTATGTCCTATCCACAGTATCCTAGTAATATTTGGAACTGAAATCAAAAACAGTGTTTGAAAGGCAGCTTTCTCTAATCTCTGGAGCGAAATGAGAAACGGCTTGCTGATAATTAAATTACACTTTATTGACACGCAATACAAAGTAAATAGATATGCAAATAGGCTTATATAGGAGCATAATGATTTAATTATCTTCATTCATGCCATATAAACAGAATACAGATTAGAGAGCAATGAAAGCCCAATTTAGTCTATTGCTCTTTGTTGTGTGTTTTCTACTTAATGCTTGCCATCATATTTAATAGCTCCATCTTTTGTTTTCTTTATTAAATGGAAAACAATTCTGACCATTCAGTGCAGCTCATGTGGAGAGTCTAAAGCTTGCAAACAGCAGTTCCAACATTATTCATTATTTTGCTATGTAAATACAGTTCAACTGAATTCACCTCCGTTAAAGCAAAATAATGAAGAGCACAACACCTCTCTGTACCTGCGTGAAGTAGGTTTCAAGTGGCAGAAAGAAAAAGCCGTACAATATGGGGTTTAAGAATAAGAGCATATGCTTGAGAAAATAAAAATGTCTTGAAGGAAAGATTGTATTTTATAAATCAATTGTAGAAAGAAGCACAAGCAGAGCATTCTTCTTTTATGTACTGTATCTGAGCAGTGTTTGACCATTACTTTCCTGCTGCTCTTTGAGGTCTCTTTTCTAACCTTTACATGCATTGATTTTCTGTATTCCCAGAATCACAGTCTAAGGAGCCAACTGTAATTCGTCGCATTTCCTTAGCTTCCTCTATCAGTGCTTCGCGAGGTAAACGTACATTGTAACTACCATTCCATTCTACTCTATTCCCAGCTTTGACTAAATTCGATGATAGCAACAGGGGGTGTTATACTTCCATACTTCCTGCATATTTCACAGAAGAAAACGTCAGAACTCCTTGATCTTGATTTGCAATCATATTTACATGGGAGAAAGCTGCCATAATAAATCCCTATCGTAAGCCATCACCTTGAGCAGCTCAGAGGTTTGAGGATCGTATTCTAGTCTCTGCTGTTCCAGTCCAGCTGATACAATTAGCAATGTCACCGATTGTCAACTGGGATAGTGGATGAGCAGTAGATAACCATAAGATATCTGTATTGTGAGGAAAATCACTATGATATGTTTCCTTCCAACCCAGTTTGACTTCTCATTTGTTGGTGACAAACAAATGCTGTCAGATATGCTATTCCTGGTCCATGGCCTAGAACCTTAGCCACCACACGTTGGACAGGTCAAATAGCCTCCTTTTGTGTTGTGAGAATTCTATGAATGGGCCATCTTTTAAATTGGAGCCAAGTGTACAGTGATATACTTAAAAGAGGGGGAAAAAATGAAAATAGATATGAAAAATACAACAAACAGGCCTCTGATAAATTATATATTTTCTGAATATTGCACAAATATTGCTGCAATTTCTGTTTCATCAATTGAAATTAGGTATATATAATCACAATAAAGGGGTAATTTGGGGAGAAAAGGAAGAATTCAAATTGTTTATTATCATGGCATTCATCAGATTATTCTAGAGGTCATTTGGAATTAATCCAGCGTGGCTCAGGTTGCATTATTAATTAAATTGCAGCCTACAGTCATTTAAAATTTACTTGTGCTCTGTTTGTTTCCCCCCTTCTCTTGCCTGCTATCCTAAAAATGCTCAGGTACAGTTCCATAGATATTAGCAGCCTTCTGGTACCCAACCCAAGTAGCCATTCTTCTGTGTGAGCCTGAACAAACACTGTCAGCCACATTCCACTCTCCCCATAAACTAATTGTACCACTCCAACCTTTCACTTGGCTTAGATAAGCTACCTTGGTACATTCTTCACATTTGGATCTTCAAATCTGAATTACATATTAACTTGATTTCATATTGGTATTCTCAGTATAAACTGTGCTTAAATGTTGTATTATCAGTAATTCTCTTTGTAACTAACTGATTCCTCACTTGTTCACTTATATAATTGCAATTATCAGCTTATTTCATTCTATATTGTGACATTAGCACAATGACTGCATACTGAAAGGTACTTGTAAAGTGAATTTACATCATAACTAAATGTGGTGGTTACTATTTCAGTGACATATTTACCAGAAATTTGGGGCACTTATTAAAAATTCTTTCACAAGAATGTGCGAATCGCTGGCTAAGCCAGCATTTATTGCTCATCCCTAATTACCCCTGATAAGGTAGTGGTGGACTGCCTTCTTGAACCGCTGCAGTCCATGTGGTGAGGTTTCATCCACAATGCTGTTAGAATATCGATATATCCCACAACTATACGATTACATGGTATACAAAGTTTGACATGTAATCTGCTGGTATGTGGTTAGACATTTTATTTAATCAAAACTGAGTTGCTAGATAGACAACATAGACACACAGATCTCTACACAAACTACAGGGCACAACTCTGGTCATGTCTCACAGGTAAAACATTTAAGAAATAAAAGACAAGAAATAGAAAAAGGAAAAAAATCGATGATCAGAGTGATAATAGGTACACATTAGGATGGAAGGGCAGCACGGTGGCGCGAAGGGTTAGCCCTGCTGCCTCACGGCACCGAGGTCCCAGGCTCGATCCCGGCTCTGGGTCACTGTCTGTGTGGAGTTTGCACATTCTCCCTGAGTTTGCGTGGGTTTTGCCCCCACAACCCAAAAATGTGCAGGCTAGGTGGATTGGCCACGCTACATTGCCCCTTAGTTAGAAAAAAAATGAATTGGGAACTTTAAATTTAAAAAAAGAAAAAAATAAGGATGGAATGCAAATCAAGAAATAATGAGGGCTTTTAAGAAAGATACTGCAATAATCATGGGAGGTTTTAATTTTCATATAGATTGCACAAATCAAATTGGTAAAGGAAGCATTCCTATGAATGGATTCATAGATTGTATCTGCAAGAGTTTCTTAGAACAATGTCTGCAATCAACCAGGAAACAGACAATTTTCAACCTGGTGACATATAAAGAGACAGTATTAATTCGTGATTTTGTAGTAAAAGATCCTTTAGGTAAGAGTGATCATAACATGATAAAATTTCACATTCAATTTGAGGGTGAGAAATTTGGGTCTGAAACAAATATCTTGAATTTAAATGAAGGCAATAACCAGGGTCTGGAGACAAAGACGGCTGAAGTGAAATGGGAAATAGTTTAAAAGATAAGATGATAGTGAAGACATGACAAACAGTTAAGGAGGTAATTCATAACTCACAAGAAACTTACTTGAGAAAGAAAGTCTATGAGAAGGATGCACCACTTGTGGCTAACTATAAGGAAGTTAAGGGTGGTATCATATTGAACGAAAAGATGTGCAATGCTGCAAAGATTAGTGGTAGGCCAGAAAATTGAGAAAATGTTTTTTTTAAACCCACAATGGATGACAAAAAAAGAGGGAGAAATCAGAGAATGAGAGAAAACTAGCAAGAAGTATAAAAACAGACAGTAAAAGCCTCTACACTTATTTAAAAGGAAAAATATAGCTAAAGTGAAAGTTGGTCTCTTAATGAGACTAGGGAATTAATCATGGTAAACAAGGAAATAGCCAAGATCTTGAATAAGTATTTTATATCTGCCTTCACAGAAGAAAACACGATAAGGATCCCAAGAATGATAGCAAAGCAGAGGGCAAAATATAATCACCCTCATACAATTTTCCACTTCCTTCCAGTCAATCTATGGGAAAAAAATTAGCTTCATTATTCCCTATTTCTAGCTGAAAAATAGGAGTTGGGTGGACTAATTTCCAAGCATGATTCCTCACACCTGATCCCTTTCTCTAATATCCAAGAGCACCCACCTAAAACATGCATTGGGCATCTTGAATATTGTGAACAGAGATTCATTGTCTGCTTCAGGATCCTGATGCTAAATTTGTATCAGTTTTTGTGGGTTTACAGCAGCCTAGCCAGCAGTCCTAAAAAGACCACTGGAAGAAACTGAAAAATAGGTAATTTCATTGTTTTTAAACTTCCCTTACTGCCAGCTAATTTGAGCAGGAATGCTCCTCCTGCCTCTACAGCAATACTCTGTCTTCCGAACATCCATTTCTCACTCATCGCCCAAACCCCAAACTCCTCCAAGTAGTTACCTGTGGACTAACACTGCAACTCCCTAGTATTATGTCGGTGATGCCCAAAGTCCATTTTCCAATGAGCCTCTGGCCTTCACCTCTAGCTGTACCTTGCAAATGCCATCCTCCTTGTGCCAGGTTTTCTGCAAAACAAATTTCCCGATCTATGTGGCATCAGACGCTGTGCCAGAGGTCTGCAATTCATTTTGTTTGGTGCGTTAGGCATCAATTAAGAAAAGTAGTGGTGGATAAAAACATAAATAAACTAAAATTCCAAAAGAAAAATAGGAAGAAAAATTATGACTTTCATCGGTGAGGGTTTTCAGAATTTGAGGATAAAATATTTTTTCTGATGGGGTACTTCAAACCTGTTCTTCATTAAGGTGTCCCTTTTAAGCAGTAACAGATCAATGATAGTATGGGCCATAGCAGTGCATGAATTCAAAAGAGAATTCTTGTTCACAGCAATTCATATACTTCTGTTGATGTGGCTTGCATTGAAGTATTTGCTTTTTCAGCTTTTTTTTTAACAATAAGAAGCATTCTACCACTAATCAATACCTTAGCTAAAACTTCTCTAAGGACTAAATTAATCTCAATGTACTGCATTTTGTTTAAATACTTTCTGAGTTCCAGGTTGTATATCTGACAATGCTGCTATTTATATTAACTGAACCTGGAGATATCTTTGGCTGTTCTTAATATGTTTTCCTGCCTCTGCAACAGGATCACTGTCTGGGCCAGATGTTAAAGCTAAGAGATATGAAATAAAGAGTGACCCAACTCCACTGGGGTTTGAAGGTACAGCTGCATTTGATGTGGGGAAGTGCATGCTGCAATGTGGTTTGCTAAACAAAAGAGCGTGTCTGTTCTTATTTCAGGAGATGCTTTTCATTTCATTGTGTGCCGTAACCATGTCATAGGAGTTGAGCACAGTAAGAAGTGTTACAACACCAGGTTAAAGTCCAACAGGTTTGTTTCGATATCACTAGCTACAGATCCGGATCTGTAAAGATTTAATCACCTGCTAATGCTCGCATTCCAAGCATTGTCTGGCATCTTTGAATCTGTCTATGTATATGTTTCTGGAACATACCTCTTCATTCACCTGAGGAAGGAGCAGCGCTCCGAAAGCTAGTGATATCGAAACAAACCAGTTGGACTTTAACCTGGTGTTGTAAGACTTCTTACTGTGCTCACCCCAGTCCAACGCCGGCATCTCCACATCATAGGAGTTGACTATAGCATGTCTGTGATTGTGCTTCAGGTGTTTGTGACTGTGTGTCGGGTATTTGTGACTGTGCATTTGATGTTTGTGATACTGTTTCAGACTACATTTTTGAAATAGTTAGACTGTTTATAGTGCCCCATCACAATGCAACATGCAGTCGGACAGTTAAATTGAATTCAGAATTGCAGGAGAATATTGGAGTCCAATCCATTTCCCGCCCCTCCCCCATACCGTATTTACAGTCAACGCTCAAGTGGGAATTTCTGTGCATGTCCTGTTGAATAACCTTGGAGCTGCATTGTTTTGTTTTTTTAAATATGTTTATTCAGAATTTTTCAAGAAAAATTTTCAACCATTCAAACCCCCCCCCCCATAACAAAAAGTAAAGAAAAGTCACAGAGCAAGACATAAACATATCAATCCAACATAATACAGAACTTTGTACAATAGGTTCCTCCCGCACATATTGACTTTCCCATATGTTTATGTTTTTCCTTTCTCAAGTGCCCCTAGGAAAAAACCCTTTCCCCGCCCACCCTTCTACCCACCCCCCCGCGAAAGAAACGCCCCCCCCGCCCCTCCCTGGGTTGCTGCTGCTGCTGACCGACCTCCATCTAACGCTCCGCGAGATAGTCTAGGAACGGTTGCCACCGCCTGTAGAACCCCTGCGCAGACCCTCTCAAGGCAAACTTTATCCTCTCCAGCTTGATGAACCCTGCCTTGTCGTTTATCCAGGCTTCCACACTGGGGGGCTTCGCATCTTTCCACACTAACAAGATCTTCCGCCGGGCTACCAGGGACACAAAGGCCAGGATACCGGCCTCTTTCGCCTCCTGCACTCCCGGCTCGTCCGCCACTCCAAATAGTGCTAGCCCCCAACTTGGCTTGACCTGGACTTTCACCACCTTAGAAATAGTCCTCGCAACACCCCTCCAGAACCCATCCAGTGCCGGGCACGACCAGAACATATGGGCGTGATTCGCCGGGCTTCCTGAGCACCTTCCACATCTGTCCTCCACCCCAAAGAACCTACTCAGCCTCGCCCCTGTCATATGCACTCTGTGAATAACCTTAAACTGTATCAGGCTGAGCCTGGCACACGAGGAAGAGGAATTAACCCTACTTAAGGCATCAGCCCACAGACCCTCTTCAATCTCCTCCCCCAACTCCTCCTCCCATTTGCCCTTCAGCTCCTCTACCAGAGCCTCCTCCTCTTCTTTCATCTCCTGATATATCGCCGACACCATGCCCTCTCCGAACCATACACCCAAAATCACCCTGTCCTGAATCACCTGTGCCGGGAGCAACGGGAATTCCCTCACAAACGCCCTCACTTGCATGCACCTGAACGCATTTCCCGCGGGTAACCCAAACTTCTCCTCCAGCGCCCCTAGGCTCGCAAACGTCCCATCGATAAACAGGTCCCCCATCCTTCTGATCCCTGCCCGATGCCAGCTCTGAAACCCCCCGTCCATCCTTCCTGGGACAAACCGATGGTTATCTCTGATCGGGGACCACACCGAGGCTCCCATCGCACCCTTGTGTCGTCTCCACTACCCCCAGATCTTTAGCGTTGCCGCCACCACCGGACTCGTGGTGTACCTTGTCGGCGAAAGCGGCAGCGGTGCCATCACCAGCGCCCCCAGGCTCGTTCCTTTGCAGGACGCAATCTCCAGCCTCTTCCATGCCGTCCCCTCTCCCTCCATCACCCACTTACGGATCATCGCCACGTTGGCTGTCCAATAGTAGCCACCCAGATTCGGCAACGCCAGCCCTCCTCTATCTCTACTACGCTCCAGAGGCCCCCTCCTTACCCTCGGGGTCTTGTTTGCCCACACAAAACCCATAATACTCCTGCCTACCCTCTTAAAAAAGGCCTTGGTGACCATAATTGGAAGGCACTGGAACACAAAAAGAAACCTTGGGAGGACCATCATTTTAATCGACTGTACTATGTCCGCTAGTGAGAGTGGCAACATGTCCCATCGTTTGAAGTCCTCCTCCATCTGCTCCACCAGCCGCGTCAAATTAAGTTTATGCAGGGCCCCCCAACTCCTAGCTATTTGGATCCCCAAGTACCGAAAGCTCCTTTCCGCCCTCCTCAATGGTAGGTCGTCTATCCCTCTTACCTGGTCCCCTGGATGCACCACGAAGAGCTCACTTTTCCCTACATTGAGCTTATAGCCCGAGAAGTCCCCAAACTCCCTTAGGATTTGCATGACCTCCACCATCCCCTCCACAGGATCCACCACATACAGCAACAGGTCATCTGCATACAGCGACACTCGATGCTCCTCTCCCCCTCGGACCACCCCCTTCCATTTCCTGGACTCCCTTAATGCCATGGGCAAAGGTTCAATTGCGAATGCAAACAACAGGGGGGACAGGGGGCACCCCTGCCTCGAACCTCGATACAGCCGAAAATACTCCGATCTCCGCCGATTCGTAACCACACTCGCCACCGGGGCTCTATATAGGAGCTTAACCCAACTGATAAACCCCTCCCCAAACCCAAACCTCCGCAACACTTCCCAAAGATACTCCCACTCCACTCGGTCAAAGGCCTTCTCCGCGTCCATAGCCGCCACTATCTCCGCCTCTCCCTCCACCGATGGTATCATTATCACGTTTAGGAGCCTCCGCACATTGGTGTTTAGCTGCCTGCCCTTTACAAATCCCGTCTGGTCCTCATGAATCACCCCCGGGACACAGTCCTCAATCCTCGTAACCAGCACTTTTGCCAGAAACTTAGCATCCACGTTAAGGAGCGAAATCGGCCTATACGACCAACATTGCAGTGGGTCCTTATCCCGCTTTAGGATCAAAGAGATCATCGCCTTAGACATTGTCGGGAGCAGGGTCCCCCCCTCCCTTGCCTCATTGAAAGTCCTCACCAGCAACGGGGCTAACAGGTCTACGAACTTCCTGTAGAACTCAACCGGGAACCCATCAGGTCCCGGGGCCTTCCCCGCCTGCATGCTCCCCAGTCCTTTAATCAGTTCCTCCAACCCAATTGGTGCCCCCAAACCAGCCACCTCCTGCTCCTCCACCCTCGGGAACCTCAGTTGGTCCAAAAATCGTCGCATCCCCTCTTCCCCCGCTGGGGGCTGGGATCTGTACAGCTCCTCATAGAAGGCCTTAAATGCCTCATTTACTTTCACCGCATCCGCACCGTAGTTCCTCTTCCATCCTTGACTCCACCTATCTCTCTCGCTGCCATCCTCTTACGGAGCTGATGTGCCAGCATCCGGCTCGCCTTCTCCCCATACTCATACGTCGCCCCCTGTGCTTTCCTCCACTGTGCCTCTGCCTTCCCTGTGGTCAACAGGTCGAATTCTGTCTGGAGACTTCGCCGCTCCCTAAGTAGTCCCTCTTCAGGGCCTCTGCATATCTCCTGTCCACCCTTAAAATCTTCCCCACTAACCTCTCCCTTTCCCTGCCCTCTCTCTTCTCCCTGTGAGCCCTGATGGAGATTAACTCTCCCCTGACCACCGCCTTCAGCGCCTCCCAAACTACCCCACCTGCACCTCCCCGTTGTCGTTGGCCTCCAAATACCTTTCAATGCACCCCCGTACACTCCCGCACACCTCCTCATCTGCCAGTAATCCCACATGCAAACGCCACAACGGGCGTTGGTCCCTCTCCTCTCCCAACTCCAGTTCCACCCAGTGCGGGGCGTAGTCTGAGATAGCTATGGCCGAGTACTCCGTTCCCTCCACTTTCGGGATCAGCGCCCTGCTCAGAACAAAAAAATCTATCCGGGAGTAGGCTTTGTGTACGTGGGAGAAAAAAGAAAATTCTCTGGCCAGAGGCCTGGCGAATCTCCGCGGATCCACTCCCCCCATCTGGTCCTTAAACCCCCTGAGCACCTTGGCCGCAGCCGGCCTCTTCCCGGTCCTAGATCTGGAACGATCTAATGCTGGGTCCAACACCGTGTTAAAATCCCCCCCCCCCCCCCATTATCAAGCTTCCTACCTCCAGGTCAGGAATGCGCCCCAACATACACTTCATAAATCCAGCATCGTCCCAGTTCGGGGCCTATACATTTACCAATACCACCCACGTCCCCTGCAACCTACCGCTCACCATCACGTATCGACCTCCATTGTCCACTACTATGTTCTTGGCCTCAAATGACACCCGCTTCCCCACCAATATTGCCACCCCTCTATTCTTCGCATCCAGCCCCGAATGGAATACCTGTCCTACCCATCCCTTTCTTAACCTGACCTGGCCTGCCACCTTCAAATGTGTCTCCTGAAGCATGACCACGTCTGCCTTTAGTCCCTTTAAGTGCGGGAACACTCGGGCCCTCTTAACCGGCCCATTCAGGCCCCTCACATTCCACGTTATCAGCCGGATTGGGGGGCTTCCCACCCCCACCCCCCTTCCGACTAGCCATCTCCTGTTTTAGGCCAGTCCCGTGCCCGCGCCTCCCTCACCCACCAGTCCCCCAGACGGGGAACCCCCGCCCCGACCACCTCTTCCTTTTTCAGTTCCCCTCGGCCAATGAAACAGCAACCCTATTTTCCCCCCCTCTCCCCCCATCCCCCTTCCCCCTCCCCCCCGCTAGATCCGAATCTAGCTCTTTTGCTCCCCCCATAACACTTCCGTAAGTCAGCTGACACCTGCTGACCCCGGCTTCCCCCGCCTTCTCGTTGACCCCCCCCCCCCGTGTGGAAATCCCCCCTCCTCCTTGCGCTCCTCCATCCCCCCCCCTCCGCCCTTCCCTAACGCGGGAAAAAGCCCGCGCTTTCCTGAGCCAGCCCCGCCCCCTGTGGCACAGCTCCTGTTGCGGCCTTATCCCAATTCCCCCATCCCCGGGCCTCCCCTCCCTCCAGCACCGGCGCCCACATTCCCCACAGTTTCCCCATCAAATCTCTTCCCCCATCCCCATCCATCGCCCCACCCGTGGAACATTCCTTACGCATATTGAAAAACCCTATATACCATCGACATCCCCCCCCCCCCCCCCACAACCACAGACCCTCAGTTCGAGTCCAATTTTTCAGTTTGGATAAAGGTCCAAGTCTCTTCAGGCATTTCAAAGTAGTGGTTCGATCCCGAAATGTGACCCACAGTCACGCTGACTGCAGCATTCCGAATCTCACCCCCTTCCTATGCAGCACCGCCTTGGCCCGATTAAAACCAGCTCTCTTCTTTGCCACCTCCGCGCTCCAGTCCTGGTAGATTCGGATCACCGCATTCTCCCATCTACTGCTCCCCTCCTTCTTGGCCCATCTCAGGACACACTCTCTATCCACGAAACGATGAAACCTCACCACTACCGCCCTTGGCGGCTCGTTGGCCTTGGGTCTCCTCGCCAGGACTCAGTGAGCCCCATCTAGCTCCAGGGAACTCGGAGAGGCCGCCGCACACATCAGCGAATGGAGCATCGTGCTCACATACGTCCCGGCATCAGCTCCCTCCACTCCTTCGGGGAGACCCAGAATCCAGAGATTCTTCCTCCTCGACCTGTTCTCCAGGTCCTCGAATCTTTCGGCCCACCTCTTGTGCAGCGCCTCGTGCGCCTCCATCTTCACCGCCAAGCCCAAGATCTCGTCCTCGTTCTCGGTGACTTTTTCCCGCACCTCTCGGATTTCTACCTCTTGGGCCTTCTGGGTCTCCTTCAGCCCCTCGATCGCCGTCAGCAGTGGCGCCAGCACCTCTTTTTTAAGCTCCTCCACGCAGCGCCTGAGAAACTCCTGCTGCTCCGGCCCCCATGCTGCTCGATCTCCGCCATCTTGTTTTTTCTCCCTCGTTTCTTTTGTTGCTCCAAAGCCGCTTTTGTTACCGCTCCACTTCTGGTCCACTCCATACAGTATGGAAGGGGGACCTTGCTCTCACCTTCCCACATGGGAAGTCATCAAAAAATTTCCGTTGGGGCTCCTCTGGAGAGCCCAAAAGTCCGTTCTAGCGGGAGCCGCCGAAATGTGCGGCTTAGCTCCGCATCGCTGCAACCGGAAGTCCTGGAGCTGCATTGTTGATGACTGTAGCCAGTTTGAACTTCACAGTTCCGCCTCAAGAGCTGAAGGAAAAAGCAAACAATAGCAGTGAAAGCCAGCAGTTAAACTGGAGGAAGAACCTTTCCCAAAATTAATAGAATCATTACATTTTTTGCATGTTCTTTAACAACTGGGGCTCAGGAAGACCTGACCTACACACTTTCACAGCTCATAAACTGCACACCTGACCCACGTGTGAAAATCGATTTCCCTGCAAACAAGAACAGTCTGGCGGCACACCAAAACGCGCTTCCACACCGAGACACAAATTCAGCCCCAAATGTAGGCTTTCAATGTTCGGGTTAATTTTTAGCAGCTTTGTGTTGCTGAACATTTTCATTTGCAATCTGCCAAAAATAAAATCTGGTGGGTTAAGTACCTTAAGTGGCTCTTGCTCACTTACTAGAGATTGTCTCATCCAATATCCGGGAACATCTTGTTTGTTATTCAACCTGAGATGGAGGGAAAGGGATTAATAAATAAAATGCAAAAGCGAAGCCAGAAATATTCATCAAAATATGCACAGAAAACTAATTAAATATGAACAAGTAAGAACATTAGTGAAAAATGCCTACAGTGATCGAGTGGAGAGATCAGTGATTAGTATAATCACTGATATTGTTTCACTTTATTTACTTCTTTAAGTGATGTTCTACTGGAATAATGCAATGGAACTGTAAGTCATGTGACCGGAGGTCCAACCTTTGTATGTACTTTTAGTCTTTATATTAACAAATGTTTGCAGAAAGCCATGTATTTATCACCCATGTTTTATTTACTAGCACATTAACTGTGTGTTAATATAGTGTCAATGTTACTACACAACCTGCATTTTCTGTCCATATCAGAAATTTTAAAAGGACATTTTACTAATATGTGCAAGAGCCCATCGCTTTGCCACACCTTTATTCAATATTTTCTACATAAATTATGTATTTTGGCAGCTTTATTGTGTCAATTAATCGTTCTTCATGAGCTTCTTTGAGCCAGTCCTCTTACATCAGTCAAAATACATCCAGAACCAGTTTATAAATTATTATTGTGTTGTAGTGGTTGAGGGATTAGTAAATCAATCAGAAATATAAACAAGCAGGGCAGCACGGTGGCGCAAGTGGTTAGCACTGCGGCCTCATGGCGCCGAGGTCCCAGGTTCGATCCCGGCTCTGGGTCACTGTCCGTGTGGAGTTGGCACATTCTCCCTGTGTTTGCGTGGGTTTCGTCCCCACAACCCAAAAGATGTGCAATGTAGGTGGATTGGCCAAGGTAAATTGCCTGTTAATTGGGAAAAATAAATTGGATACTCTAAATTTATTTAAAAAAGAAATATAAACAAGCTTAAACTTTAAAAGTCACCACAGCTTTATATCCTTTATGATATCTGGTTACAATTTTAAACATATTTCACTTATCAAGTATTACAAAGTGGGATTATTAATTTCTGAATAGCAATGGTCTCCTGAATTGCAGGACTGTATTAAGTAATAAACTATTACTGATTACCAATTTGGGCTACAGTCAGTATTTGCGAAATAAACTGTCATTTCTCTTTTACATAGTAAAATTGGAAACCAGCTTTTGAAACTTAAGTAGCAATTTTTTCATATGTAAAAGTTAAAGCATGGACCATGTGAAATGTAAAATATTTAAGTCAATTAACACGTGTCCATTTTATTTTAAATGTTTTATTTATCAGTAACAAGGTGGCATAAATTAGCACGTATAACATGAAGGATTTGTACCACAGAGTCCACATTTTGCAAGGATGTGCTTCTTTGTGCCAAACTTGAAGTTCATTGTTCTCATTTTCTTTCCAGCAGTCCTTGATAAACGTCAGCTTTATACTAATAAAAATAATCAATTTCTTGCAGATTCGCTTCCAGATCCTTTCATGATTGCAAGCAAGCGTAACAGCACCACCAGTTATGTAAAAAGATCAATTTCCCAGACAGGTAAAGCAGGATGATGAGCATTTATTTACTTTGCTTAATAGTGAAACTGTTGATTTGAAGGGAATGTTGCATTTTGCATTTTAAAACATACAGAGGTCATTAATAGGCATTCTTTGCCTATTTTAACACTTCTCTCCTCCTGAGCACCTGTAGCGTGAGATTTTTATTGTTGTGCCAAGCTTGTGTTATCCCCTTGGAATGAAGGTGGCAATCTTCGCAAGGTGCTAAGCTCCAGGATGACACAAAACAAGGCAACCTTTTAAAATTTGAAGGCTTCTGCATGAAATTGCCTCTCAGTAATGTTGCTGTGAAGGAAAGCAGCCTCTTCATTGATACTGGCGGAAAGATTCTTAAACCCCCAGGAGAGAGTTAACTGAATTTCCTCAGTCTAGACCTTCGAAGATGCTGCCCTGTATACCTCACAATCTGGTTAACATGGGCATCTCTAAATAGTCCCCTGCAGTGCTTGCTTCTGCAGAGCTCCATTCATTGTTTCCATTGACTTCATTGCCTTTTGTTCAGATTTGGTCAGTGGTAACCCCCATGATGTTGATTGTGGAAGATTCAGCGATGGTAATGCCATTGAATGTCAAGACGCATTGGTTAGATTCTTTCTTGTAGGAGATGTTCATTGCCTGGCACTTTGTGGCACTAATGTTACTTTCCACTTCTCAACCCAAGCCTGGATATTACCCAGAGTTTGCTTTATTTGTACATAGACTGCTTCAATTTCTGATGAATGGCACTGAATATTATGCAATCATCAACGAACATCGCCACATCTGACCTTATGTTGGAAGGAAGGTCATTGATTAAGCAGCTGAAGATGGTTGGGCCTAGGACACAACCCTGAGGAACTCCTGCAATGATTTAGTGTAACTGAACCTTAAAAAAAAAATGTAGCGTACCCAATTATTTTTTTTCCAATAAAGGGGCAATTTAGCATGGCCATTCCACCTACCTTGTACATCTTTGGGTTGTGGGGGTGAAACCCATGCAGACATGGAGAGAATGTGCAAACCCCACACGGACAGTGATACAGGGCCAGCATTCAAACCCGGGTCCTCAGCGCCACAGTCCCAGTGCTATCCACTGCACCACATGCCGCCCTGTAACTGAGACTTTTGACCTCCAACCATAATCGTCTTCTTTTATGCCAGTTATGACTCCAACCAGTAGAAAGATTTCCTCTAATTCTCATTGACCTCAGTTTAGCTAGGGCTCCATGATGTCACATTTTGTCAAATGTTGCCTTGATGTCAAGGGCAGTCACTCTCACCTCACCACTGGAGTTCGGCTCGTTTGCCCATGTAATAATAATAATAATAATAATCGCTTATTGTCACAAGTAGGCTTCAATGAAGTTACTGTGAAAAGCCCCTAGTCGCCACATTCCGTCGCCTATTCAGGGAGGCCGGTACGGGAATTGAACCCGCGCTGCTGGC
This sequence comes from Scyliorhinus torazame, assembly GCF_047496885.1. Taxonomy (NCBI): domain Eukaryota; kingdom Metazoa; phylum Chordata; class Chondrichthyes; order Carcharhiniformes; family Scyliorhinidae; genus Scyliorhinus; species Scyliorhinus torazame. Next base: position 56,756,243 of record NC_092720.1, on the reverse strand, counting down.
CATGTTCTGCATTACAAGCCAGCTGTTTAGCCCACTGTGCTAAACCCACCCCAATGTTTAACCAATGCTGTAATGAGGTCAGGAGTTGAGTGACCCTGATGAAACCCAAACTGAGTGTCAGTTAGCTGGTTATTTCACTGCTATCAAGTGCCACTGTTGATGATCCCTTCCATCATTTTACTGATGATAGAGAGTAGACTGATGGGGCGGTAATTGGATGGGTTGGATTTGTCACGCTTTCTGTGTACAGGACACACCTGGACAATTCTCCACATTGCTGGGTAGATGCCAGCGTTGTAGCTGCATTGAAACAGCTTGGCTTGGGGCGCAGGAAGTTCTGGAGCACGTCTCCAGCATTATTGCTGAAATATTATCAGTGCCCATAGCCTTTGCAGTCTCCAGAGTCCTCAGCTGTTTCTTGATATCACATGAAGTATGTCGAATTGGCTGAAGACTGAGATCTGTGATGTTGGGGACCTCTGCCATTTTCCCCCACTATCCCCACATCCCTTGATGTAATTGGAACCAAGAAATCTATCAATTTCTGTCTTGAATATGCTCAATGATCGAGATTCCACAGCCTTCTGGGGTAGAGAACTCCAAAGGTTCACCACCCTCTGAGTGAAGAAATTCCTTCTCTTCTCATTCTTCATTCTGAGACTGTGTCCTGTGGTTCTAGACTCATCAGCCAGGGAAACATTCTATCCCCATCTACCCTGTCACACCCTGGAAGGATTTTGTAAGTTTCAATGTGATAACCTTTCATTCTTCAAAACTCTAGAGAACACAAGCTATGTTTCTTCTCCCTCTCCTCGTGGGGTACAATCTCCCAGACTGCAGCAGATGAAGTTTAATTGGAAGGGTATGCTACCCATATCTGTGGAAAATTATTCATCTATTTGCAGCACTAGTTCACTCGGAAACACTTGGCAGCTCCAAGCCAATCTGCAGAGCTAACCCCCACAGGACATATTCAAAGCTTCTGCTGTGGATGTTTCAACTGCTGCCACAGATACCTCAAAGTGTCTAAATGGGGAAACCCATGTATTCCAGCCATTTGTGACTGACTATAAGGATCAAGCTGCCATCAGCAGCACCCATGACACAGCTGAAAATAGCTTTCTTTCAGGAGTTATACTGAGACAAGTGCTACCTTGATCCCAAAGGGCCCCAAGAGGTTCAGAGCTGCTAATCAGCTCAGTCATTAGAAGTCAATCATTGGAAAGTTGGTCCTTATCAGGTTGTCATAAATGCTCCTTGCAGTTTGCCATGTGCTGTCCTCTGCATTCTCTTCATGGTGCTGCTGTGGCTCTTGCTGATTTCCCTAAATCCTTTGGCCAACCTCCTCTTCAACCTCTGGGGCCTCAGGCAAAGGCTCACTGCATCTCTAAGACACACTGCATGCAGCACATCGTCATATAGTCTTTGTGACCCTATCTGGACCATATTGCAGAGTTTCCCCTGCCCAGTACAGGCATCTAAAGCATGGGCGGGATTCTCCGAGCCTCCGCCTAAAATCACGATCAGCTTGGGGGCGGCGAGTGGGCGTCGACGCCGAAATCCGGTCCCCGGAGAATCGCCGCGAATCTTCTTATCCAATATTGAAGGGATTGCGGCAGCATCTAAGGAAATAACATGTGTAATACTGAACAATAATGGAGAACGCTGATAAAACTCAGCTGATCTACCAGCATCTATTAGGAAAGACACAGAATTAACGTTTCAATTCCCAGACTATTCCTCAGAAGAGTATGCATAATATGGAGCTATTGGTCACAAATGATCCTATCACTGCCTTGCTTACCAACAATCTGTCCACCTCTAGCTTAAAAGTATGCCAAGACTGCTTCCATCGCCTTTTCAGGAAGAGAGTTCCAAAGACTCACAACCCTCTGAGTGAAAGAGTTTCACCTCATTTCCGTTTCAAATGGGCGACCCTTTATTTCTGAACAGTGACCTCTAGTTCAGGATTCTCCAAAAGGAAACATCCCCTCCACACCCACCCTGTCAAATCCCCTCAGGATCATATATGATCCTATTATGGAATGTACATTCTGAAATGAGGTGCATGTATATTCTGAAGTGAGGTGGATACTGTTCGCCTCCTGCATTACTTTGTTTCTCTCTCCTTCACCCTCTTCCTGCAAAAAGTAACATGGAATGAGCACAATCCGCAAAGGAAATTCCATGGATATTTGCCTTGAATGGATAAGGTGGCTAAAATGACAAACCCACATAGGTCAATATTCAATCATTGGAGAGGAGGAATATAAATTAAAAATAAAAGGAATGGTTTGTAACAGCAGGTTTTGTGACATCGGTGTCAATGCTTATCTCAGCCCTTTAAATATTGTTACAACAAAAGCAAAATGCTGGAAATATGAAACCGAAAATATGGCAGACATTCAGTAGTTCCGGCAGCAAGTGTAAAGAGATAAACCGAGTTCATGTAAATATTGCTGCCCTCCTAACCTATAGTACCTCTGACACCATGAAATCCATCGCTGCGCAATTTGCCTTTCTGATCAATTAATCCATCCTGAGTACAAAATCTTCGCTCAGCAAATGTGTATTGACAAAAAGATCGACCGCTTAGAGGGGTCAAGAATTTCCTTTTGTGACTGGTACTAATCTGTTTGATACCTTTGGCAAATGATGAATGTGTCCGGCATAGAAATGCTGAAAAGAAACTTCACCGTTCTTTGCATTGACAACAAACAGAGAAAGGGAAAAGAAACTTACATTATGACGGCCCAGACCATCCCAAAGCATTTTTCAGCTAATTACGTATATTTGAAGTGTGACCACTGTTGCAATGCAAGAAATGTGGGAGCCAATTTCTGCACAGCAAGCTCTCACAGCAATGAGATGAATGGCCAATTAAATAGTTCTCGGGCATAACCTTAGTGCACCAAATTACAGCACAGTGTTGTTTCAATTACTCCCAGATACTTAGTTGGCAATACATAAGGACATTTTAATTGCCCAAATATAATACATTTTGGAATTCCATCCTTCTTATACTTGAGCAATATTTTGGCAACAGCAGCAAAGTTGATAGGGTTTATAATGCAGCTCATATGCATCACAAATACAGTTTATTGTATCCCACTGGGGGGAAATAGAAAAAGTAATTCACTCTGCTGTAAGTACTGAGATAGACGAGTTTCCAAACATATACACTACCAGCTAAAGAAAATCCTTTCGGAAGTGTGCCTGCGCCATCTACTGGTAATCAACTGGCACTTGATAAACAAAAAATCCCTGGTTTTCAACCTACTTGACTTTGGTTTCTAAAGTCAGCCTAGTTTATTGAGTGCCAATCATTGGGAGCATGCCATTTTGGGGATGTTGCTGCTGCTGGATTAAAGACAACGGGTTGCATTCCGATTGCCGGTGCCGAAATCGCGGTCAGCGATTGGCTGGAGAATCCGTTTTGACGGTGAAATCATGAGCGGTACTGTTTCCGAATGCTCCGCCCCCTCAGAAACAGCGTAATCGCTGAGTACGCAGCACGCCGTTCAGATGGCCTCAGGACGTCACCTGAGGCCCTCTCCCAATGCTCCGCCCCCAAAGGGCAGACTTCCCGGCAGCGAGGGGCGCACGTGCCCACAGTTTTCGGGGACCTTGCATGGCGGCTGTGGATTGTATCCAGCGCCACCACAGTCGGGTGAAGGGGGGAGGGTGAGCCATTCCGCTGGCCGTGGGGGGCTTCAGCGGGGGATAGGGGCACTGGTGGGGGGTAGTTCGGGGGTGGCGAGGGAGTGTACAGGGGTGCACCATCTGGCAGACCGGGTCCGCACGCAGCCGGAGGCTGGCGCGCCCACGGACCTGGTAATTCTCCATCCGTACCTGCAGGTAAGGACTTTACGTGGCGCGCCCCCCTACCGGGTGGACTTTTTAGTCCTAAGACTGGACACATGCTCTGGACATAGCCTCAAAATCGGAGAATCCAGCCCAAGGTCATTAGGAAAACCGCTGCAGTTTGTTCTGAAATTACTAAACATTCCCCAAAATGGACTGTGCTTCTTACTAGTGTACATTAATAAACAGTGAAACACTGCAGCGCTCGTCTGCTTAACAGAGTATTTAATGGCTGCCGAAACCTTACATTGCTCCTTCAAAACACATAATCCCAGAGTTCTAGTACCCCCAGCTGCTTTTTAGAGACAGGATAAAGTTGAGGGCGTGAATTCCCCACTTCCCGCCACCGGCAGCGAGAATTGCGATTGGGCGCAATGAGAAATACATAATTTGTGCCTGGTACTGATTCCATCACCATGCTCTGGTCCCTCAGTGGTGGGTTCATGCAAAACCATCATTTGTATGGCTTTAAATATCATTAGCGGGTTGGACACTTCATGCTCCACCCCTCCACAATGCTCCGCCCCTCTTAGGCAGAAGTCTCACACGGGCACGAATTGGTGCAAGTATTTACAAGTGGGGCCTGGGCGCCATGACTGTTGAGGGTGAGCGGGAGGCTAAAAAAACTCTCAAAAATTGTCAGGGTTGCTGGGGGTGGGCAGTAACGGACAACAACTTGGCGCCATGTCCTTGGGCTCAGGATCAGGGTGGATTGGCTCAGCTCCATTGCTGCAGTAGGTGGATTTATTTGCACCCCTTTGGTGCTGCTTACAGGCTCCTAGCTGTTCAAACTGCTGACTGCACACTGTCCTGGAAGTGACCCACCCCCCTGGAAACCCTCATACCCCAGTGGTATCAGCAAGGAGATGGACTTGGCCAAGCCCAGACAGAGGATCACCAGGTGTTGGCACTCCTCAGAAGGGCAGCCACACTGCAGGGGATTAGCAGAGCTCACTCCGACCAGAGGACACCTGCACCGTGGCCTTTGGAACCCTCCCAGGTACGCTGTCCCTCTCAGGGCAGAGGCCTCACCAGTGACCCCCACCCCTCAGGTTCACGAGCTGTCTCCTCCTGGTGAGGCCAGCAGTACTGACTGCCTCTGCCACCACCTCCCAGGTGCTGTTCAAGAGGGCAGGCTTGAATCCCTGGGTAAAAGGGAGTGTCCCGCCTCATAGGCATTGAGCAGTGTGTCTACCTTGGACTCCCAAAATCTGGGAGCAGGTCTTCTCTGAGTCATCTTCATGGCTGCAGTGAGTGTGTGGTGAGTGGAGTGCTTAAAAACAGCTCCCGCTCTCTAGCGCTAATTGCAGCCCCAGGCATTAATTTTTAATCAATAATCTTTGTTGTCACAAGTAGGCTTACATCGCAATGAAGTTACTGTGAAAAGCCCCTTGTCGCCACATTCCGGTACCTGGTCGGGTACACAGAGGGAGAATTCAGAATGTCCAAATGGCCTTTCGGGACTTGTGCGAGTAAACCGGAGCACCCGGAAGAAACCCTTGCAGACATGGGGAGAGCGTGCAGACTCCGCACAGACAATGACCCAAGCAGGAATCGAACCTGGGGCCCTGGCGCTGTGAAGCCACTGTGCTAACCACTGTGATACCGTGCTGCCCTATACTGCCTGCTGGTGCAGGGATTGCTTCCAATTCTCGCCAGCATGTCCTGAATCGTGGAATCAATAGCGCCCCCAATGGAAATGCGAATCGCAAGCTATTCAGAGGATGGAGTCCCTTGATGTACGATCAATTGCACAGAGACGAGAGTTGAATACAACTGAGGCTTTATTACTCTAAGATGTGTGGCCTCCTACAGCAGCTGGCGAAATGGCTGCTGTATGGGGAGCACACATATTTATACTCTGCCTACTGGGCGGAGCCAGCAGGCAGGGACTACCCCCGTACCTGTAGTACAGGGCCTTACCACACATCTCCTAATATATACAACAGTGATGATTACCACATCCCTATTGATGCTGCTAGACGTGCTGAATTTTCCCAGGATTTTCTGTTTTTGTTTCAGATTTCCGCATCTGCAGTATTTTGCTTTTTCCCTGAATTCTGGATTCTGTTCCCATTCACTGAGGAATCAGGTAACCCGATGGACAGCAGGGGCAGAATTTCAAAAGGATAGTAGTACAGTGAGTGGAGCCAGGCAGGCTCACAATTTCACACCATCGAACAGCACCGCTGCATAATAATGCATTGTCAATGGGAAAATATTTTGGTGGCGAGATCAGGAAGCGGGACCCAGCTACTTGGCTGAATATGACAGATGGCTGCCTCCGCCATCTATACTGAGCTAAGCGTAGTATTTGAGGCACCAAAACTTACGGCAGAATTCGTAGGTTAGGAAAGGGGAAAAAGCATCCTGTCACGTTAATAATAATCTTTATTAGTGTCACAAGTAGGCTTACATTAACACTGCAATGAAGTTACTGTGAAAACCCCCGAGTCGCTACAGTACGTGCCATACTGTAGCGGGTACACTGAGGGAGAATTCAGAATGTCCAATTCGCCTAACAAGCACGTCTTTCAGGGCTTGTGGAAGGAACCAGAGCACCCGGAGGAAACGCAGACACGCGGAGAACGTGCAGACTCCGCACAGACAGTGACCCAGCCGGGAATTGAACCCGGGTGCCTGGCGCTGTGAAGCAACAGTGCTAACAGTGCCGCACTACAACATTATAACATTGAGGTTGTTTGGCGACCTAGGTATTGTCCAAAATTACCTGGACATAGCTGTCTTATTTAGCGGCTAAGAGTGATTAATGGAATCAGCCGACATATGAAAGTGCTCATATATTGGCTGACACCAGTATCTTTGCTCATTTGGATATCAACAGACAAAGATGTAACTACATTTATGAATTAGGATGCAGCCAACTAACCTGCCAATTTATATATATCTGTTCCTATCCAACTTGAATTTTGTTTTAGGAGTTTGCCCATAATTCTAGAAATTCTGTCTCCTGCCCATCGTGATTGATGAATGTTACCATTAACCATGGTGAGGTTTTGACATCAGGACCAGCATCATTGGTGTAAGCAAATCATTTCTCATCTTGATAGGGGCCAGTTCTTTTGAAAGGATATATGGGAACCATGATAGGTCTCAATGAGGAGGAGATGGCATCAATGTAGCGGGGAGCCAGTTATAGCTGCAGAATGAAGCAAAGAGAGGCACTCATGCATTGGCACACAGTTGTCTTTGCATGAGCAGAGATTCCTGAGCATTTGGACTGAGAACGCTGGGACACTTGGCGAGGGATTGTAAGCCTGAAGAGATCATCAGAGCAAAACAGGGCACTCCAGGAAGCCGTGACAGTCCATAAGAGCAAAAGACATAGGAGCAGAATTAGGCCATTCAGCCCGTTGCGTCTGCTCCGCCATTCAATCATGACGGATATGTTTCTCATCCCCATTCTCCTGCCTGCTCCCCATAGCCCTTGATCCCCTTAACAATCAAGAGCCTATCTATCTCCGTCTTAAAGACTTGGCCTCAATGACTTGGCCTCCACAGCCTCCTGCGGCAATGAGTTCCACAGATTCACCACCCTCTGGCTGAAGAAATTCCTCCTCATCTCTGTTTCAAAGGATCATCCCTTATTGGGTTTACTGCCATCACATAATTGAAACAAACAGGTTTGGGTGTAAGCAACAACATGTTTATTGAATAAACTACTGAACACAATCACAGAAAATGACATTCCAGTGACCCAGAAAGTGCAATTAACAACGCTGCTCATACAGTGTAGTGCCCATGGAGGCAATCTGCTCCATGCAGATTGAGATGCCAGTGCCAATCCTCCTCGTTGTAGAGGTGCCAATGCAGATCCCTCCATTGGTTGCTGCATCGGTGTTAATGCACCGGAGTAATCTCCATCACTGGGTTTTGCTGCAGGGATAGCCCCTCACTCAGAAGGGCAAGGATACAGATGATGATGGCACCCCATGACGTGTGCCCACCCTCATCATCGTCTGTGACAGCCATAGTCCTTTGATAGCACTCTGGGTCACTGGAGGGAACCGCTAACTGGGATGCAATTGGCAACCTCTCCATGCATTGTTATGCCAACAGTGCCACAAACCGCTTAATGCTACAGAAAGTGTCATACATTCTGTGCATTTCAGCACACTATTCCTGCATCCACTCAGAGTGATGCAACTTATCACTCCCCACAAGATTGGCCATTCTCCCAACGGAGAAGCTCATGCACTCAATAGTCTGAGGCATGGTGGAACACACGTGATGAATAGACACCCAACTCTCCTCCATTTCTGTATTGCCTCAGGGAACTCCAACACATCTCACGCTGATGCTCCAAGTATAACCATCTCTAAAACACTAATCTTGCAAGCCCTCCCGCTGCCCCTCAGTGTATTCCCAGGATGCACATCAGAAGTGAAGAAGGCCTGCTGCCTTCCACGCCCTGTTGCCTGAGATGCGCTTGGCGCCTGTCCTCTGGAGGGTCTGGACCTGGAGGGTCCCAGCCAAGTTTTGGGTGGCACAGATGTTGTTGCATCACCCTGTTTGGCCCACTGCCCGTGAGACACACCGGTATCAGGAAGTGGGAATCAGAAGGTATGGTCATTCCTAGGGTCTCCTGCATCCTAGGACTCGATCCTCAGCTGCTAGAGATGCAAAGGCAGATCTAGGAGTACCAGGAGGAGGTGTCAGTGACATTCCTGCAACTGCAAGGCCAAATGGAGGGGTCCCAAAGCCTTCAATCGCAGGAGATGTTGCCAGCATTGAGTGGCACCCAGGCCAAACCTGTAAGGGTGGAGTCCGCAGTGAAAAGCCTGGGGCGAGATGTCAGAGTCATGACTGACATACTCCAAAGCATAGCTCAGTTCATGAGGATCATGGCTGAGGGCTTCAAGACCATGGTGCAGGCCACTCACTCCAGCTGCCCATCCATCCCATGTGAACCTTTAGGGAGGAGGAAGCAATGGGGCACATTCCGGGACCTTCCTATCTCCCCCTGATGTGTGGTGGTCCGTAGAAAGTGACCCAGAATCCTGTCTGCTAAGCCCACTGAAGTCTGTGTCTCTGAGCTGGTGGATGGTGCAGGTGATAGCTGTGACATGTCATCCATGTCCTCCTCGGAAATCTCCATTGTGCTGTCGTGGGTGGAAGGGGGGGACTTGTTGTTGGCCACGGCTCATCAGTTGATTTTCTTGCAAGGCAAGGGACATTGTTCTAATACATGGCCTGGTCAAGTGTTTGAACAACTTAGCCCTGTTGCCTCACGGTGCCGAGGTCCCAGGTTCGATCCCGGCTCTGGGTCACTGTCCGTGTGGAGTTTGCACATTCTCCCTGTGTTTGCGTGGGTTTCGTCCCCACAACCCAAAGATGTGCAGGCTAGGTGGATTGGCCACGCTAAATTGCCCCTTAATTGGAAAAATTGAATTGGGTACTCTAAATTTTAAAAAACAAGTGTTTGGACAACAAACACCTCACGTGACACTAGTCATCAGGATGATGGTGCAGTGGCTCTTCACTTTACTGGTGGAGGCCAACCTCACTCTCTGTGTCGGTCCGCTTCTGGTCCTCCCTCTGAGCTCCATGGCTCTCTCTCCTAAAGGAGTCATGACCTATAGTTCGGACGTACCTCCACCCCTCCCTTCTCTCTCTCCGGTTATGAGCAATCTTCCCCTGCAGGGACACAAAAGAGGATAATGTGAGCCAGATGCCTGGAGGGTCAGAGGTCAAGTCAAACTGCATGTGTCGGAACTGCGCTTAAGCAGGGAGGAGTTCTGAACAGGGGGCTTTGAGGAGAATTCTGGGAGGTTGAGTGCTGAGGACCTGCAAGGTGATGGCATTTGGGTTCACGTGACATTCTGGGGGTTGACGAAAGGGTGGAGTGCCAAGTGGAGAAGGCAGGGCACTTGCCCTTGCAGATCTCAGTAGGTCATTCATTTGTTTTCTACATTAGATCCCCGTCCTCGTGGTGAGGCTGCTGACACTGACCAGTGCTGTCACCATCACACAGGCGGGATTGATGACCTTCCTGGAGGCTGCTTGGCAACTCACGGGTAAATTGTGGCCCGCCTCTCCTCCACGGCATCCAGCAACCGAGTGAGCGCTCCCTCTGAGAATATGGGGGCTGATCTTCGAGCGGCTATCAACCTGACTTGAATGAGAGTGAGTGCTGTGGAGCCATTTAAATGAATGAAGTGCTCAGATGGCACCCAGGCAGGTGAAACAGATGCTTCGTGCCACAGGCACAGTGTTTATCATGTGGGAAAAAAGAAATTCACAAAAGATTGCGATCCGGATCGCGATGCCCGTGCCAGCGTGATTCACCCAATGTTTGCACCAATAACGACACTTTGCTGTTTGTTCGTAAAATTATGCCCAAGATAAGGATTGAAATAAGAATGTGGTCATGGGAACTTGCCTCCAAAAACAAATGCAGTTGATTTTTTTTTTCTTCATTCACGGGATGTGGGTTAATATTTGCCCTTGAACTTTTAGAGGGCATTTAAAAGTCAACCACATTGCTGTGGATCTGGAGTCACATGTAAGCCAGACCGGGTAAGGATGGCAGATTTCCTTCCCTACAGGGCATTAGTGAACCAGATGGATCTTTATGAATATTGACAATGGTTTCATGGTCATTGTTAGACGTTTAATTCCACCAATCTTTCTATGGCCTGGGCAGCGTATCATTGGGGTCACTTGGCTTGTTAACAAGCTCATTTGAACCTTGATTATTTATATTAATATGGTGGATGGGCTGGCAATTTCGGTGGTGAGCTCAGAGTTGGGCAAGAAGGTGATTGGGCGGGCACCCACCCTATTTTATGTGCCCTCCCCACCAAAAACTCCCCACAGGGGAACATGAAATACAGCCTCTGGTTAAACTATTTAAACGCTTGCTGCACTGAATGCACATCTTCCTCACAATGCTGCAGCTACTTACAGCATGTGTCACCTCCCGCCATCCCTGCCTCTTCTGCTGGCTGGCGTCGTCCTGGCACAGAAGACTTCTCCTCGCTCCCGCCTTCCCAGGATAAACTCAAGGGAGGCACCGGAGAATCATGGGGCTGCCCTGCTGTTCTCCGTTGAGTCAGCACAATAATAACAAGCTGCCTGTTACATCTGGCCTGCTGTGTAAAGGTCATATCTTCTCCCCTCGACTCACTCCCTTAATTGGATGTCATTTAACCTTTGTTTCCAAAATCACATCACAGCAAAACGAGTGCAAGTGCAAAAACCGTTTGCCTTTCGTACAGGTCCCACCCTTACTACCCCCCTACTCTAACCTAAACTACCCTCCACCCCCCCCGGGTCTGCTGACGATTACTTTTCCGCAAAGAAGTCAACGAATGGTTGCCACCTACGGGCGAACCCCAATAGTGACCCTCTCAGGACAAACTTAATTTTCTCCATACAGAGAAAGCTAGCCATGTCCAATAGCCAGGTCTCTGACTTCGGGGGCTTTGGGTCCCTCCATGACAATAGTATTCGTCTCCGGGCTACCAGGGACGCAAAGGCCAGAACATCTGCCTCTTTCTCCTCCTGGATTCCCGGATCTTCCGACACCCTGAAAATCGCCACCTCTGGACCCAGCGCCACCCTTGTTTTTAAAACCTTGGACATGACATCCGTAACCCCTGCCAAAATCCCCGAAGCTTTGGACATGTTCAAAACATATGCACATGGTTCGCTGGTCCTCCCGCGCATTTTGTGCACCTGCCCTCCACCCTAAAGAATCTGCTCATCCGGACCACTGTCATGTGAGCCCGGTGCACAACCTTAAATTGTATTAGGCTGAGCCTGGCACATGTTGCAGATGCGTTGACTCTACTCAACGCATCTGCCCATAGACCATCCTCTATCTCACCTCCCAGCTCCTCCTCCCACTTGCGCTTCAGCTCCTCGGTCTGCGTCTCCTCCAACCCCATAAGCTCCTTTTCGATGTCCGAGATGCTCCCCTCCCCTACCCACCCTCTGGAAATTACCCTGTCCTGAATCCCCCTCAGCGGTAAGAGCGGGAAGGTTGCACCTGTTTACAAAGGAAGTCCCACACTTGCAAGTATTTGAATTTGTTTCCCCTCGCCGGCCCAAACTTTTCCTCAAGCGCCCTCGTACTTGGAAAGCTCCCCTCTATGAACACATCCCCCATCCTCTCAATCCCTGGTCTCCTCCATACCCAGAACCCCCCATCCATACTCCCCGGGGCAAACCGGTGGTTATCACAAATTGGGGCCCAGACCGATGCTCCCATTGCTCCCAAATGCCGCCTCCACTGGCCCCAAACTCTCAGGGCCGCCACCACCACGGGACTGGTGGAGTACTGCGCCAGCGGGAGCGGCAGAGGTGCAGTTACCAACACCCCCAGACTGGTGCCCTTACAAGAAGCCGCCTCCATACGCACCCATGCCGAACCCTGCCCCACCACCCACTTCCTGATCATGGCTATGTTAGCCGCCCAGTAATAATTGCTAAAATCTGGCAGCGCCAGCCCGCTCTCTCCCCAGCTCTGCTCAAGCATTACCTTCCTTACCCGTACAGTCTTGCCCGCCCAGCCGAAGCCCGTGATCACCTTGTTGACCCACTTAAAAAAGGACCACGGAATAAAAATGGGGAGACATTGAAATACTAATAGGAACCTCGGGAAGACCGTCATTTTCACCGTTTGTACCCTCCCAGTCAGCGACAATGGGATTGCGTCCCATCTCTGGAAATCGTCCTTCATTTGGTCCACTAGCCAGGCTAGATTCAATTTATGCAGCCGGTCCCATTCCCACGCCACTTGGATGCCCAGGTACCTAAAAGTACTCCCTACTGACCTAAACGGCAGCTCTCCCAGTCGCCCCTCCTGTCCCCTCGCCTGGACCACAAACATCTCACTCTATCCATGTTTAGCTTATACCCCGAAAACCGGCCGAATTCCCCTAAAATCTTTATGATTTCCTCCATCCGCTCTACTGGGTCCAAAACGTACAGAAGCAGATGGGGAGAGGGGGCATCCCTGTCTCGTCCCCCGGTGCAGTCCAAAGTAGTCCAAAGTTGTTCTGTTCGTCCGTACACTTGCCACCAGAGCCTGATACAGTAACCTGACCCAGTCAATAAAGCCCCTCCCAAATCCGAATCGTCCCAGTACCTCCCACAGATAATCCCATTCTACCAGATCAAAAGCCTTTTCTGCTTCCATTGCGATCACTACCTCAACCTTTCTACCTTCCGGGAGCATCATGATACCATTTAACAGCCTTCTTACATTGGACACCAACTGCCTACCCTTAACAAACCCCGTCTGGTCCTCACCAATAATGTCCGGAACACAGTCCTCAATCCTGGAGGGCAAGATTTTTGCCAGCAACTTGGCATCCACATTCAGCAGGGAAATAGGCCTGTAGAACCCACACAGCTCCAGGTTCTTGTCCCGCTTCAGAATCAGCAAAATCATTGCCTGTGACATCGTCGGGGGCAGCATCCCTCTTTCCCTTGCCTCATTGGACATCCTCAACAACACTGGCCCCAGTATCCCAGAGAACTTTTTATAGAACTCCACTAGGTACCCATTCGGACCCGGGGCCTTACCCACCTGCATGGCCTTCAAGCCCTCCACTATCTCTTCCAGCCCAATTGGGGCCCCCAGCCCTTCTACCCGCTCTCCGTCCACCGATGGGAAATTCAGCTCCTCCAAGAAGCCCCTCATCCCCTTCGGCCCCGTAGGGGCTTCCGACCTGTACAGCCTGCTGTAGAAATCCCTAAAAGTCTTATTCACCCCGACTGAATCACCAACCAGATTCCCCTCACCGTCCTTTACTTTCCCTATCTTCCTAGCTGCCTCCCTCTTCCTAAGCTGCTATGCAAGCATTTTGCTGGCCTTCTCCCCATGTTCATAAATCGCCCCCCTTGCCTTTCTCAGCTGCTCCACCGCCCTCCCTGAATGTTCAGCAAGCTAAACTCCGCCTGCAGCCTCCGCTGTTCCCTCAGGAGCCCTGCCTCTGGTGCCTCTGGGGCCTCCGCATACCTCCTATCGACCTGTAATATCTCTTTTGCCTGTCTGTCCGTCTCTGCCCTGTCAACCTTCTCCCTGTGAGCCCGGATCGAGATCAGATCCCCCCTGACCACCGCCTTCTGTGCTTCCCAAACCACCGCTGCCGAAGTTTCCCCCATGTCATTGACCTGCAGGTAGCTCTGAATGCATTTCCTCAGCCGCTCGCACACCCCTTCATCCGCCAAAAGTCCCACATCTAACCTCCAGTGCGGGCGCTGATTACTGTCTTTACTAACCTGCAGGTCAACCCAGTGCGATGCATGGTCTGAGATTGTAATCGCCGAATACCCCGTGTCCACTACCCCAGCCAGAAAGACCCTGCTCAAAATAAAGAAATCAATCCAGGAGTATACATGTGAGTAGAAGGAGAACTCCTTCGCCCTCGGCTGCCCAAACCTCCATGGATCCACCACCCCCCCCCCCACCCCCCCCTCCCCAGCAGCTCCGTGAACCCTCTTGAGGTCCTTTGCCATTGCTGGCACCCTGCCCATTTTCGAGCTTGACCGGTCCAAGCCAGGGTCCATAATTGTATTGAAGTCCCCTCCCATGACCAACCTGTGCGAGTCCAGGTCCAGTATATTCCCCAGCATCCTCTTTATAAACTCTACATCATCCCAATTTGGCGCATATACATTCTCTAATACCACCTGCACCCCCTCCAGTTTCCCACTGACCATAATGTACCAACCTCCCACGTCCGAGACTATTCTACCCGCCTCAAACACCACCCGCTTATTGATCAGGATCGCGACCCATCTAGTTTTTGAATCTAGTCGAATGAAACACCTGGCTGACCCAGCCTTTCCTCAGTCTAACCTGGTCCGTTACCTTAAAGTGCGTCTCCTGCAACATCACCACGTCCACCTTCAATCCCCTTAGATGCGCGAACACACGTGCCCTTTTGACCGGCCCATTTAACCCCCAAACATTCCAGGTGATCAGCCTAGTTGGGGGGCTCATTGCCTCCCCCCCCCTCCGCCGATCAGTCACCCCCTTTTTTAGGCCCACCACCAGCCTGTGGTCCGCGCCTCCACCGGTCCATCCCCAGGCAGCCCCTGCCCCCGACCTCCTCTCTGTCCCTCAGCCCAAGTCCCTCCCTTGCCACCATAACATTCACCCCCCCTAGCAACAACACCCTGTACCCCAATCCCTTTCTGAAACCAAATATATGCACTCCCCCCCCCCCCCCACTGCGCTTCCGAGAGCTAGCTCACCCAGCTAGCTTGATGGCCCCCATCCCCGATGCCAGATAGTCTCCCACCTATTGTTCCCTCTCCCTTTCCCCCACCCCGCTCATGCAAACAAACTCCAACATCAAACAATCCCCACACAATTGCCCAACCGAAAAACATCAAGATCAAAACTAGCACACCTCCATCCCCCAACAGTGCAAATGAAAACCTAAACTCACCCAGCTCTACTGCTGCTTCCAAGCAAAACGAGGACTTTTTACAAAAACAGAGAAACAAAACAGAGAAAACAGAAACACGAACGTTGCAGCCAAGTTCAAAAGTTCTGAGTCCTTCATCAGTCCTTTCTTTCTCGCAAAGTCCAACGCGTCCTCAGGCGACTCGAAGTAGAAGTGCTGATCCTCACGCGTGACCCAGAGACGGGCTGGGTACAACAGTCCAAACTTCACCTTTTTCTTGAAAAGGATCGCCCTGATCTGATTGAAGCCTGCTCCCCTCCTGGCCACCTCCACGCTCAGGTCTTGTTAAACCCGCTATTGTCCCACTTACAGCTCAGTGTCTGCTTGGCCCACTGCAGAATACGCTCTTATCCGAGAACCTGTGAAATCTCACCACCATAGCCCTTGGGGGATCTCCCATTCACGGCTTCTTCGCAGGTGCTCTGTGAGCCCTATCCACCTCCAAGGGCCGGGAGAATGCCCCATGCCCCAGCAGCTTCTCGAACATGCCTGCGACATATGCCCCAGCGTCCGTTCCTTCGGACCCCTCCGGGAGCCCGACAATTCTGAGTGGTGCCCGTTGCTTCTATGGTAGATAAATTCCCCCAGTGCTGTTCAGGCATCAGAGGTTGAAAAAGATCTAGTCTAAAACACATGCTCTCAGACTGCTCTTTCTAGGAAGCACTTTAACGGACCACATGCTATAAAAACAAACAAATCTAAACCGTCCTTTGAGATAACCTTCAGCTGTCAATCAAGAGGCTCGGGAAAGCCAACGGGGTGTGAAATGCCATGTAAACAACCAAGTACAAAGGGATAAAAGCAGGTATATATCAACAGTGAAACCACAGAGGCTCGGAAAAGTCGATGGGGTGTAGAATTCGATGCAACCAAAGGGATAAAAGAAGGCCTACTTCAAGATTGAAACCACAGAGCCTATTGAAACTTTATGGGGAGTGAAATGCTTCTCCAAGAGTCAAGCTGCAGAATGGCTCTGTCCTGTGAGAAGGTTTTAGGACAGAAAGGCTGCAGCTGTGCTGTGCCCTGTTATGTCGTGTTCAACATGAAAGACAGCCGGCTTCAAGGCTTCGCAGACCCAAATCTACCCCCATCCAGGGAGGACTCCTGACTTGGCCCCCTCGAGACCAGCCCGATCACCCCAACCCGCAGCCCCCTTGAAGGACCCAACCCGCAGCCCCCTTGAAGGACCCCCGCGCATATGTCCAAGGATTGCTCTGCCCTTGTGCTCCCTGCAAGTAAATGGAGAGGGGTACTCACCAATTGCTCCCCCTCAGAATCCATGGCTTTTTAAGACCAGAGTGATTCGGCCCGGATGACGTCTGGCTGGGGGTGGGGGAGGGTTGCCGGAGATACAAAAAGCGGGAGAGGAGCCGGAGGTTTAAAAGCGGGGGAGGAGCCGGAGATTTAAAAGCGCGGGAGAGGAGCCACCTCTTCTAACCTTGTTTTATCCGCAAGTTATCTAGAGAGGATGGCAGGGAAGGCAGTGCAATGTTCCTCCTGCAGAATGTTTGAGGTGAGGGACACTATCAGTGACCCTGTTGATTTCACCTGTGGGAAGTGCACCCATCTCCAGCTCCTCAGAAACTGTGTTAGGGAACTGGAGCTGGAGCTGGATGAACTTTGGATCATTCGGGAGGCAGAGGTGGTCATAGATAGAAGCTTCAGGGATGTAGTTACTCCGAAGAATGAAGATAGATGGGTGACGGTGAGAGGGGCTGGGAGGAAGCAGTCAGCACAGGGATCCCCTGTGGTCGTTCCCCTTAGTAACAAGTATACCGCTTTGGATACTGGTGTGGGGGGGGGGGACTTACCAGGGGTAAGTCTGTTGCTAACTTTTGGTTGGTTCACTTGGCTCAGTTTTATAACCTTTGCTCTCGAGTCGCCAGGTATCTTTATGATACCGCCACGAGGTTCAAGTTCGAGTAATGACCAATAACTCAATACACCGATTAGTAAGATTTAAATCAAAGCCATTTATTATACACAGTAATCGCTACTCATGCACAAATTCTACGTCTAAGCTACTTCTACGACTAACAGACCTGTACTTAACTTCGGACTGGCCCACCAGGCCAGGGAAACAAATGGCCTTTTGTTCGGGTTCTGAGTCTGCGGGATTCGAAGTTGGTACGGATTGATAGCTAGGAGCGCCTATCTCGTAGCGAGCATTGACTTAAGACTTACGATCTCTCGGCGGCCGTTGAACCGGTCATGGTCAATGTTGGTTTGCGTTGCTGGGTGACCCAGTCAAGAAGAAGAGGGATTTGAATTTGGGGGCTTAACTTTATAGCCCCCAGGGGCTTCCCGCCTTTCGGGTCGAACCCTGTACCTGGTTCTAGGTGATTGGACTTTGTTCCAATCGCTTGGTTCGATTTCTCCAATACTGGAGCGGTTCCCCGATCAATGGGCGGTCTTGAGGTGTCCGTTAACCTCTTTTGTGTTGGCTCCTGCTGGCGCCGGGGAGTCTGGCTTAGTTTTGTTTGTCCCAAATGTTGCTATTGTTCCCGGGGATTGCTCATTAGTATGTAGATGGCTGATACATTATTATGCTGATGGTCGCTGGTATCGATGCTGTCTGGGCTTTTGCAGAGTTAAATACACAGCAAACTTGCACCTGCTGGTTTCTGCCTGTGTTGGCTGAATTTCCCTTCAGCCTTTGCCGTTCGCCATTTTATTTATTCGGGACTTGGCCAACTCAGGTGGCTACAAGCCATGGGATACAGGTCTCTGGCACAGAGTCTGTCCCTGTTGCTCAGAAGGTAAGGGGGGAGAGGAGTAGAGAATTAGTCATTAGGGGCTCCTTAGTTAGGGGGACAGATAGGAGATTCTGTGGGAACGAGAGAGATTCGCGGTTGGTGTGTTGCCTCCCAGGTGCCAGGGCCCGTGATGTCTCGGATCGTGTTTTCGGGATTCTTAAGGGGGAGGGGGAGCAGCCCAAGTCGTGGTCCACATAGGCACCAACGACATAGGTAGGAAAAGGGATGGGGATGTAAGGCAGGTATTCAGGGAGCTAGGGTGGAATCTTAGAGCGAGAACAAACAGAATTATTATCTCTGGGTTGTTACCCGTGCCACATGGTAGCGAGACGAGGAATAGGGAGAGAGAAGAGTTGAACGCGTGGGTACCGGGATGGTGCAGAAGGGAGGGGATTCAGATACCTGGATAATTGGGGCTCATTCTGGGGTAGGTGGGACCTCTACAAATGGGATGGTCTACACCTGAACCAGAGGGGTACCAATATCCGGGGGGAATTTACTAATGCTCTTCGGGATGGTTTAAACTAATTCAGCAGGGGGATATGAACCGGACTTGTAGCTCCAGTGTACAGGAGGTTGAGAGTAGTGAGGTCATGAGTAAGGTTTCAAGGTCGCAGGAGTGTACCGTCAGCCAGGAAGGTGGTTTGAAGTGCGTCTACTTCAACGCCAGGAGCATTCGGAATAAGGTGGGTGAACGTGCGGCATGGGTTGGTACCTGGGACTTCGATGTTGTGGCCATTTCGGAGACATGGATAGACCAGGGGCAGGATTGGTTGTTGCAGGTTCCGGCGTTTAGATGTTTCAGTAAGCTCAGAGAAGGTGGTATAAGAGGGGGCGGGGTGGCATTGTTAGTCAAGGACAGTATTACGGTGGCAGAAAGGATGTTTGATGAGGACTCGTCTACTGAGGTAGTATGGGCTGAGGTTAGAAACAGGAAAAGAGAGGTCACCCTGTTGGGAGTTTTCTATAGGCCTCCGAAAAGGATTGCAAAGATGATTCTAAATAGGAGCGAAAGTAACAGGGTAGTTGTTATGGGAGACTTTAACTTTCCAAATATTGACTGGAAACGCTATAGTTCAAGTACTTTAGATGGGTCAGTTTTTGTCCAATGTGTGCAGGAGGGTTTCCTGACACAGTATGTAGATAGGCCAACATGAGGCGAGGCCACATTGGATTTGGTACTGGTTAATGAACCAGACCAGGTGTTAGATTTGGAGGTAGGTGAGCACTTTGGTGATAGTGACCACAATTCGGTTACGTTTACTATAGAGATGGAAAGGGATAGGTATATACCGCAGGGCAAGAGTTAGAGCTGGGGGAAAGGCAATTATGATGCGATTAGGCAAGACTTAGGATGCATCGGATGGAGAGGAAAACTGCAGGAGATGGGCAAATGGAAATGTGGAGGTTGTTCAAGGAACAGCTACTGCATGTCCTTGAGAAGTATGTACCTGTCAGGCAAGGAGGAAGTGGTCGAGCGAGGGAGTTGAATCATTTGTCAAGAGGAAGAAGGAGGCTTATGTAAAGATGAGACGGGAAGGTTCAGTTAGGGTGCTTGAGAGTTACAAGTTAGCTCGGAAGGACCTAAAGAGAGAGCTAAGAAGAGCCAGGAGGGCCATGAGACGTCCATGGCAGGTAGGATCAGCTTTCTATAGGTATGTCAGGAGTAAAAGAATGACTAGGGTAAGAGTAGGGCCAGTCAAGGACAGTAGTGGGAAGCTGTGCGTGGAGTCCGATGCGCTAGAAGAGGCGCTAAATGAATATTTTTTGTCAGTATTCACACAGGAAAAAGACAATGTTGTCGAGGAGAATACTGAGTTACGGGCTACTAGACTAGATGGGATTGAGGTTCATAAGGAGGAGGTGTTAGCAATTCTGGAAAGTGTGATAAGTCCCCTGGGCCGGATGGGATTTATCCTAGGATTCTCTGGGAAGCTAAGGAGGAGATTGCAGAGCCTTTGGCTTTGATCTTTATGTCGTCATTGTCTACAGGAATAGTGCCAGAAGACTGGAGGATAGCAAATGTTGTCCCCTTGTTCAAGAAGGGGAGTAGAGACAACCCAGGTAACTATAGACCAGTGAGCCTTACTTCTGTTGTGGGCAAGTCTTGGAAAGGATTATAAGAGATAGGATTTATAATCATCTAGAAAGAAATGGTTTGATTAGGGATAGTCAACACGGTTTTGTGAAGGGTAGGTCGTGCCTCATGATGCGACCATCAATTCACACGTGATGATTAGTAGAATTGAACAGTGGTTTTAATAAGCTAGATCTGTGCCTGCCTGCGACTGCTCTGTACTGAGTGCTGCCTACAGGCTGCAGGTTTATATACCACCCCTGAGGAGGCAGAGCCCACAGGGGCATCAACATAATACAGTACAATACAGTGGTGAATTGCAGTAGCAATGTGTTCACCACATTCACCCCCTGTTAAAGATTGAATTCCAGCGGGGGTGAAGTGGGCTCACATATCGAGTCAGTCCGGAGCCTTAATCATTCTCTGTGATCGCCTCAGCTCCGGCTTCGCTGCGGACACGGGTGTTGGGACTCGTCGCTGCGGGCACGGGTGTTGGACTCATTGACTCCGGGAGCGTGTCGTCTGGAGCTTCATCATGGTGTGTCGGCGATGGGGGAAGGGGGGGGTGTAGGCCATGTAGAGGCGGGGGCGGTGTTCAGGATCCCCAGGGGGGCAGCTGGTAGCCCGCCGTGAGGGATTCGATTGGTGGTGATAGGTGGTGTGGGGGGGGGGGGGCGTTGGTGATGGTCGCTGGGGAACCGTCGGGTGCCAGATCCCGGAGGGAGACTGTATCCTGTCGTCCATCGTGGTGCGCCACGTTGACATACTGAGGGTTGGCATGTAGGAGCTGGACGCTCTCAACCAGGGGTTCGGACATATGGCTCCTCACGTACTTCCGGAGGAGGACAGGCCCCGGTGTCAGCCAGGACGGAAGCGAGACCCCGGAGATGGACTTCCTGGGGAAGACAAATAGACGGTCATGAGGGGTCTCGATCGTGGCTGTGCAGAGGAGCGACCGAATGGAGTGGAGAGCGTCAGGGAGGACCTCCTGTCAGCAGGAAACCAGGAGACCTCTAGACCGTAGGGCTAGAAGGCCAGCCTTCCATACCGTTGCGTTCTCGCTCTCCACCTGTCCGTTTCCCCGGGGGTTGCAGCTGGTAGTCCTGCTCGAAGCAATGCCCTTGCTGAGCAGGTACTGACGCAGCTCATCGCTCATAAAAGAGGAGCCCCGGTCACTGTGGACATAAATGGGGAAACCGAACAGGGTGACGATGCTGTGCAGGGCCTTAATGACAGTGGCCGCGGTCATGTTGGGGCATGGGATGGCAAAGGGGAAACGGGAGTACTCGTCAACAACGTTGAGAAAGTACACGTTGCGGTCAGTGGAGGGGAGGGGCCCTTTGAAATCGACGCTGAGGCGCTCAAAGGGGCAGGAGGCCTTCACCAGGTGCGCCTTGTCTGGCCGATAGAAGTGCGGCTTGCACCCCGTGCAGACTTGGCAGTCCCTGGTCATGGCCCTGACCTCCTCGGTGGAGTAGGGCAGGTTGCGGGCCTTGATGAAGTGGAGAAGCCGGGTGACCCCCGGGTGACCGAGGTAATTGTGGATGGCCTGAAGTTGGTCATCTTGCGCGCTGGCGCATGTGCCGCAGGACAGGGCATTTGGGGCTCGTTGAGCTTCCCAGGACGATACACAATATTGTAATTATAGGTGGAGAGTTTGATTCTCCACCTCAAAATCTTATCATTCTTGATCTTGCCCTGCTGTGCGTTGTTGAACATGAAGGCTACCGACCGTTGGTCGGTGACGAGGGTGAACCTCCTACCGGCCAGGTAGTGCCTCCAATGCCGCACAGCTTCCACAATGGCTTGATCTTCCTTTTCGACAGAGGAGTGTCGAATCTCGGAGGCGTTGAGGGTACGGGAAAAGAAGGCCATGGGCCTGCCTGCCTGGTTAAGGGTAGCGGCCAGGGCAACGTCTGACGCATCGCTCTCCACCTGGAAGGGGATGGACTCATCCACAGCGTGCATCGCGGCCTTGGTAATGTCTGCTTTGATACGGCTGAAGGCCAGGCGGGCCTCAGTCGTCAGGGGAAAGATGGTGGCTTTGATAAGTGGGCGGGCTTTGTCTGCATAGTTGTGGACCCACTGGGCATAATATGAGAAGAACCCCAGGCATCTTTTTAGGGCCTTGGGGCAGTGGGGAGTTGCAGGAGGGGGCGCATGCGGTCGGGGTCGGGCCCTAGGACTCCGTTTTCCACGACATGGTCGAGGATGGCTAGTCGAGTTGTACGGAAAACGCATTTCTCCTTGTTGTAGTACTGTACTGAGTGCCGCCTACAGGCTGCAGGTTTATATACCACCCCCGAGGTGGCGGAACCCACAGGGGCATCAACATAAAACAGTTCAATACAGTGGTGAATTGCAGTAGCAATACGTTCACCACACCTCACAAACCTTATTGAGTTCTTTGAGAAGGTGGCCAAACAGATGGACGAGGGTAAAGCAGTTGATGTGGTGTATATGGATTTCAGTAAAACGTTTGATAAGGTTCCCCACGGTAGGCTATTGCAGAAAATACGGAGGCATGGAACTGAGGGTGATTTAGCGTGATCAGAAATTGGCTAGCTCTAAGAAGACAGAGGGTGGTGGTTGATGGGAAATGTTCAGCCTGGAGTTCAGTTACTAGTGGTGTACCACAAGGATCTGTTTGGGGCCACTGCTGTTTGTTATTTTCATAAATGACCTGGAGGAGGGCGTAGAAGGATGGGTGAGTAAATTTGCAGATGACACTAAAGTCGGTGGAGTTGTGGACAGTGTGGAAGGTTACAGAGGGACATAGATAAGCTGCAGAGCTGCGCTGAGAAGTGGCAAATGGAGTTTAATGCAGAAAAGTGTGAGGTGATTAATTTTGGAAGGCGTAACAGGAATACAGAGTAGTGGGCTAATGGTAAGATTCTTGGTAGTGTGGATGGGCAGAGCGATCTCGGTGTCCATGTACATAGATCCCTGAAAGTTGCCACCCAGGTTGATAGGGTTGTTAAGAAGGCGTACGGTGTGTTAGCTTTTACTGGTAGAGGGATTGAGTTTCGGAGCCATGAGGTCATGTTGCAGCTGTACAAAACTCTGGTGCGGCCGTATTTGGAGTATTGCGTGCAGTTCTGGTGCCGCATTATTGGAAGGATGTGGAAGCATTGGAAAGGGTGCAGAGGAGATTTACCAGGATGTTGCCTGGTATGGAGGGACGATCTTATGAGGAAAGGCTGAGGGACTTGAGGCTGTTTTCGTTAGAGAGAAGAAGGTTAAGAGGTGACTTAATAGAGGCATACAAGATGATCAGAGGACTACTTAGGGTGGACAGTGAGAGCCATTTTCTTCAGATGGTGATGGCTAGCACGAGGGGACATAGCTTTAAATTGAGGGGAGATAGATATAGGACAGATGTCAGAGGTAAGTTCTTTACTCAGAGAGTAGTAGAGGCGTGGAATGCCCTGCCTGCAACAGTAGTGGACTTACCAACATTAAGGGCATTTAAATGGTCATTGGATAAACATATGGATGATAATGGAATAGTGTAGATGGGCTTTAGATTGGTTTCACGGGTCGGCGCAACATCGAGGGCTGAAGGGCCTGTACTGCGCTGTAATGTTCTATTGTTCTATACCAGGAGGTCACTGCAAATATCACAAATGAGATTTAAATGAAGGCAACTTAGCTGTGATCAGTTTCTCAACGTGTCAGGGCGAGATCCTGATCACGCCAGCTGGAACGGGCCGGGAGAATGGGAAACTGATTTGTCCCCAGCCCAAATCTCGCTCACAATTTTCCTGATTTAGCGGGATTTGCCCTGGGTGCAACAGGGCTGGAGAATCATCCCCATTAACTCTGCATCCCCATTAACTCTGCTTCACTCTGCCAGATGCTGCCAGACCTATTGAGTTTTGCAGCATTTTCTGGTTTGATTTTAAATTTAAATTTCCGCAGTACTTTGCTTTTATTTGAGTAAGGTATCAGGACATCAAACATTTTAATGATAAAAGTTTTTAAGTATGGGTTTCCATGACATTAAATTGTTCTTCAGTACATGGTCTATTTTTCAAAGTGAAGAACTATGAAAGTTTTAAACAAAGACTGAACTGGGCTCAGCTCTCTAACCTCCTTATTCACAGCGAGCTCTATGGGTTCCCAACTCTTAATTTCTGTGCTATCTTTCTCAAAGTGCGATCAGATGACAGGGGTTCAGTGAACACCTCTACACTTCAACTCCAACTTATTGGGCGGAAATTTTTTCAGAGTACTGGTTTCAGCAAGAAACTACCAATTGGTAGTTTGTGCGTTGAATCGGCGAGCAGGGTGCGGGTTGTGGCTCAGTTTGATCCAGGAGGCTGACGGGCAGCAACATACTCTGTACATTGCATGTTGTGTAAATAAACATTCACTCTTTGTCCCTAACTGGTGGAGCCAAGTTACTATAACAACATTTATGAAAATTCATATACACAGATCCAATACAGAGTATTCCTTCACTTGTGAAAGTGCCTTATTTTAAATCATTTACTGCCATTGGAGAATTCTGTATCATGGCCCTATTAGCATTATCCATGTTCATGAACTCACACCCACTATGGGTGCAGAAAGTTCTTCGAGAAATTTCAAAGTCTTAACCTGTTATGTGGAATATTTGCCCACAATCGGTGGGATTTTCAGTTGACTTTTACTGCCGGCAAAAGGGTCACGCCGGCGGAAGATTCCGCGAAACCATGGGAACTAAATTTCAGCGGCAAAATCTAATTTCCCCTCCCCCTCGCCGGTGATGCAACAACACATTTAAATAAATCTAAATGTATTTAAAGGGCTCCCTCACCATATGTTATGCCCAGGTAGGGAAACCACCCCTCGCCAACGTGACGTCACGTCGGTGAGGTTAACAGCAACTTTAGCAAAACGGGAACCTACGGAGGGAAACCCACCGGGGATGCAAAGGTAAGTTTGGGCCCCAGGGGAAAAGGGATATACCTGTGAAGTGCCCGCGCACTGCCCCCTGACACCACCCCTGGACAGTGCCAACTTGGCAGTGCCAAACTGTGGTGGCTGTGCCAGGGTTCGGCCCCGTGGGGAGGCAATTGGGGGGGTTCCCCTTAAGTTGGGAGGGGGGTGTTGCCCCATTTGTGCAGGGAGATCATTCCATTGCATTTGTAAGTTTCCCCGTTGCTTGTGTGGGGGGGCGATTGTCCCATTGTTTGTGGGAAAGGGGGGCCTCCCTTGTCTATGGTGCGGTGGAGGGGGGCAGGGAGTTTATTTTTAATGCAGATCTTGACAACCTTTAAAGATGGCCGCATTGCCGGCTCTAGCAGGCCCTGACCTGCCAGAGTGAGAGCAGGAACCACACCTCCCATATTCTTTGTGTACAGAGTGCCAGCGAATCTGGAGAGCTACACTGCAATGAAGTTACTGTAAAAAGCCCCTAGTCGCCACATTCCGGCGTGTGTTCGGGTACACAGATGGAGAATTCAGAATGTCCAAATTACCTAACAGCACATCTTTCGAGACTTGTGGGAGGAAACCGGACCACCCAGAGGAAACCCACGCAGACACGGGGAGAACATGCAGACTCCGCAGTCAGTGACCCAAGCTGGGAATCGAACCTGGGACCCCGGCACTATGAAGCCATTGTGCTAACCACTATGCTACCGTGCTGCCATTATGGACTGACCTGATTAATACTACACTCCTGTATGCTTCACCCGATGCCGGTGTCCATGTATTTAAATTGTGTACCTTGTGTTGCCCTATTATGTATTTTCTTTTCATGTACTAAATGATCTGTTTGAGCTGCTCGCAGAAAAATACTTTTCACTGTACCTCGGTACACGTGACAATAAATAAATGCAATCCAATATACTTACAGAATATCTTGGGATTTTTCCCACTTTTACAAGCTAGAGATTTCTCATATTCCTCTTTGCTCTCGTAATTGATTTCTTAAGTTCTATCCTGAACTTTCTATACTCCACTAATGCCTCTGTTGATTTGCTCCCCTTGTACTTATTGGTTGCCTGACTCTTCCTTCTCATTGTATCCTGAATATCTCTGGTCATCCATGGTTTTCTAGGGCAGCACGGTGGCACTGCTGCATTGCTGCCTACGGCGCTGAGGACCTGGGTTCGAATCCCGGCCCTGTGTCACTGTCCATGTGGAGTTTGCACATTCTCCCTGTGTCTGCGTGGGTTTCACCCCCACAACCCAAAGATGTGCAAGGTAGGTGGATTGGCCATGCTAAATTGCTCCTTAATTGGAAAAAAAATAATTGGGTACTCTAAATTTTTTTTAAAATCCATGGTTTTCTGGGCTTGTTACTCCATCCTATTACCCTAGAGGTAACAAGTTGGGCCTGTACCCTCCTCATTTCCTCTTTGAACACCCCCCCACTGCTCTTCTGTAGATCTACCCACCAGTAACTTGTTCGAATCTAGCTTGGCCAGATCCTGCGTTATTTTACTAAAGTCTGCACTCCCCCAATCCAAGACCTTTTTCTGCAATTTGTCTATATCCTTGTCCATAACAAACTTAAATTGCACCATCACGTTGACCTGTTGTCTGTCTTCATTCCCCAGAATTAGGTCCAGCACTGCACCACCCCTTGTTGGATCCTCCACATATTGAGCTAAAAAGTTATCTTGTATACATTTTACGAACTCTGCTTCATCTAAGCCCTTAACACAATGGCTATCCTAGTTAAGGTACCTGTGGTCGAATGAGGGATGATCCTATACGCTAAGAGGAACTGAGCTACCTTTGTTTCCAAAGACGCAGCAGGCTGTTTCTTTAAACCGGCCTTGGAAGTTTGGTGTGCCCGCTCAGTGAGTCCATTTGATGAGGAATTATATGGTGCACCTCTAACGTGTTTTATCCCAAAGGAAGGCATGACACATTGAAATTTGGAGCTCGTAAAAGAGGTTCTGTTGTCTGACATAAGTACTTCAGACAAACCATGAGCCGCGAAGCTCTGGCAAAGCTTCTCGACTGTAACATGTGTGGGTGTGGAACTTATCTCAAATACTTCCAATCATTTTGAGTATGCATCTACCAATTGTAGAAACCTCTTCCAATAAATGGTCCGACATAATCAATGTAGTCTCGCACCCATGCTGACCTCCCCATTCCCCAGAATGCAGCAAGTAAGGGCAGCATGGTGGCGCAGTGGGTTAGCCCTGCTGCCTCGTGGCGCCGAGGTCCCAGGTTCGATCCCGGCTCTGGGTCACTGTCTGTGTGGAGTTTGCACATTCTCCCGTGTTTGCGTGGGTTTCGCCCCCACAACCCAAAAAATGTGCAGGATAGGTGGATTGGCCACATTAAATTGCCCCTTTAATTGGAAAAAATGAATTGGGTAGTCTAAATGTATTTTAAAAAAAGAATGCAGCAAGTAACTTGTGCTGTAACTGGCACTGACCGCAGTGCTTCACTAATCTCTCAATACCGGCATTGATGCCTGTCCACCAAACATAGCTTCTGTAAGACATGTCCAGGCGGGCACTATGCAACTCTGCAAAGAGCAATTCCCGCCCCTGCACTTGGACATTTACTCTCGCTCCCCATAGGATGATGCCATCGTCACAGCTTAGCTTGTCTTTCCTAATGCAGAATGGCTTCATGACTTCAGAAATCCTCTCATTCTGCCAATCCACTAATATCTTGGGCTGGTTCTCTGTTCCCCGATGCCGAAATCGCATTCGGCGAGGAGCGGAGAATCCCTGATGACGCCAATATCGGGGGCGGCGCCACTTTCGTGACTCTCCGCCCCCTGAAAAACAGCGTACTCTAGGAGTACTCCGCGCCACGTATACACGGCCACAAGCCATTGCCTGAGGCCCACCTCGCGATGCTCCGTCCCAAACCGCCCGGATTCCCAACGGCGTCATGGTCTCACCCGTCGTGAACTTAGCATGGCAGCTGCGGACTCAGTCCGGCGCTGCCACATCGGGGGAGGGCCGATACACGGGCAGGAGGGGCTTCATTCGGGGCTGGGGCACTGTGGGCAGGCTGTCCAGGGCGCGCGAGCGGCCGAAGGGGGACACTATTTTTGCGGTCGGGTCCGCGGGCTGAGTCTGCCATGGAGCACGGCACGGCCACTAATGGCCGCCGCCATGCGTGGCCACAGACCCGGAAATGCTCAGGGCCATATCGGCAGCTGGAGCTGGGAGCACTACGCTGCCTCCCTGCTAGCCCCCAGCAAAACAGCGAATCGGTGGCCATTTTGCACCAGTTTTCCTGGCGTAAAACACCACCGTTTACACGCCTTAGTCTCCCAAATGGAGAATCCAGCCCCAGATGTTTGGCCAAAGGGACAAAAGGAACAGCCAAAAAGAGAGAGAAGTTTGGGGTGGGGATTCCAGTCCTTAAGCCCTAAAAGGTTAGAGACATAACTATTAATAGTGAAGCAAAGAAAATTGAGGAATCATAATGGACCAGGAATGGAAGATATCAGAACTCTCAGAGGGAAGTTTTTCTACATTGAAGTTGTAAATGGCAGTTGTTCTTAGCAGATATTAATTAACAAGATGTATTTATTTGTAATTGCAGGTTGGTCATGTAAACCAATCCCCTCATTAGACACTTCAGAAGATTTTGAAACTATTCCTTCAAGTATGGATGAACTTTCCAATTCCGATATGGATGAAGAAATATCTATTAAATCTGTAAGTGCATTTTTGGTACAAAGGAAAACAGAAGATTGATCAACCAACCTCACTTTTAAATTAGATGTTAAAAGAAATGTCAAATTATTGTGACCTCAGTTAAGATGTTGGTCTCCTTCTGCACTGTAGGAATTCTATGGATGTTCTTGATTGACACTCATTGTTAGTAAAGTTGTTCAGTTATTTGGCAAGGGCGCAGGTCAAAGAGACACAGCCTGAGTGAGTGAGACACATCCAGAGTGGGGAATTTGAAACTTGGTAATTTGGTGCAGTGAGGTAACCAGGAAAGTTTCGGGAGCCGTTCGGAGGAGGAGGAGCAGTCTCTGTGTGAGTATAAAATCCTAACGGTAACTTCCTGTTTTCCACTTTTTTGTTTCAAAAGTGACGTCAGGGGGAAGCTGTGATCTGATTGGTTGATAGTATATCTGCCCCAAATTAAAAAAAACACACAGCTAAACTCGGAAACTTAAATTAAACTAATTAATTAATTAGAGATGGCTGGTCAGGTGATGTGCTTGAGCTGCTTGATGTGGGAGCTGGCAGATCCCATTGCGAGCTGCAGCGACCACATCTGCAGTAAGTGTTGGCTGCTCGAAGAGCTCCGGCTCAGAGTTGATGAGCTGGAGTCTGAGCTCCAAACACTGAGGCACATCCGGGAGGGGGAGACTTACCTGGACACTGTGTTTCAGGAGGCAGTCACACCTGTCAGAGTAAGTAGTTTAAATCCTGCCAGTGGCCAGGGACAGCAGGGTGTGACTGCAAGTCAGGCAGGTAAAGGGAACCAGCAGTCAGGAACTCAGGGGCCTCAGCCCTTGACCCTGTCCAACAGGTACGAGGCACTTGCTCCCTGTGTGGATGGCGAACAGTGCTGCAGGAAGGATGAGTTAGCTGACCAAGGCACCATGGTTCAGCAGGCCATTCAAGGGGAGGGAGTAAATAGGCAAGTTGTACTTGTAGGGGATTCTATTATCAGGGGGATAGATAGTATCCTTTGTGAGCAGGATAAAGAGTCCCGCATGGTATGTTGCCTGCCCGGTGCTAGGGTGCGGGACGTCTCTGACCGGCTTGAAAGGATACTGGAGAGGGAGGGGGAGGATCCAGTTGTTGTGGTCCATGTCGGTACCAACAACATAGGCAAGTCTAGGAAAGAGGATCTGTTTAGAGATTATAAAGAGCAAGGATTCAAATTATAAAACAGGTCCTCAAGGGTCATAATCTCCGGATTACTGCCCGAGCCACGTGCAAATTGGCATAGGGAGGCAAGAATAAGGGGAGTTAACACGTGGCTGAAAGAGTGGCGTGGGAAAGAGGGGTTCCTTTTCATGGGACACTGGCATCAGTTTTGGGACAGGGGGGGGACCTATACCGTTGGGATGGTCTCCACCTGAACCGAGCTGGGACCAGTGTTCTGGCGAAAAGAGTAAATAGGGTGGTCAATAGGACTTCAAACTAGAGATTGGGGGGGAAGGGAAAGTCAGGGAACCAAGAAGTGAAGTAATCAGTGGGAAGCGTAGCTGCTTAGGAATACAAAAAAGCACGAAAAGACAGAACTCAGGAGAGGTTACGATAGTCCCCATCTCACAAAATATGACACAGTGTATGGAAAGGCTCAGTAAACCAAGGTCCACCACATTAAGAAAACAAAAAGGGACGGTCAATAGAGAATTAAAGGTGCTATATTTAAATGAGCGCAGTGTACGGAACAAGGTAGATGAGCTTGTGGCCCAGATTGCGACTGGCAGGTATGATGTGGTAGGCATCAGAGAGACGTGGTTGCAGGGGGTTCAGGACTGGCATTTAAACATCCAGAGATTCGCAACCTATCGAAAAGACAGAGAGGTGGGCAGAGCGGGGGGGTGGGGGTTGCCTTGTTAATTAAGAATGAAATTAAATCAATAGCACTAAACGACATAGGGTCAGATGATGTGGAGTCTGTGTGGGTAGAGTTGAGGAACCACAAAGACAAAAAAAACATAATGGGAGTTATGTACAGGCTTCCTAACAGTGGTCAGGACCGGGGGCACAAAATGCACCACAAAATAGAAAGGTCATGTCAGAAAGGCAAGGTCACAGTGATCATAGGGGACTTCAATATGCAGGTGGACTGGGTAAATAATGTTGCCAGTGGACCCAAAGAACGGGAATTCATTGAATGTTTACGGGAGGGCTTTTTGGAACAGCTTGTGATGGAGCCCACGAGGGAACAGGCCATTCTGGACTTAGTGTTATGTAATGAGCCAGACTTGATAAAAGATCTTAAAGTAAGGGAACACTTAGGAGGCAGTGATCATAATATGGTAGAATTCAGTCTGCAATTTGAAAGAAAGAAGGTAGAATCAGATGTAAAGCGGTTCCAGTTAAATAAAGGTAACTACAGGGGCATGAGGGAGGAACTGATGAAATACGACTGGGAGCAGAGCCTAGTGGGAAAGACAGTAGAACAGCAATGGCAGGAGTTTCTGGGAGTAATTGAGGGCACAGTACAGAGGTTCATCCCAAAGAAAAGAAAGGTTATCAGAGGGGGGATTAGGCAGCCATGGCTGACAAAGGAAGTCAGGGAATGCATCAAAGCAAAAGAGAAAGCCTATAATGTGGCAAAGAGTAGTGGGAAGTCAGAAGATTGGGAAGGCTACAAAAATAAACAGAGGATAACAAAGAGAGAAGTAAGGAAGGAGAGGATCAAATATGAAGGTAGACTCGCCAGTAACATTAGGAATGATAGTAAAAGTTTCTTTAAATACATTAAAAACAAACGGGAGGCAAAAGTAGACATTGGGCCGCTCCAAAATGACGCTGGTAATCTAGTGATGGAAGACAAGGAAATAGCTGAGGAACTAAATAAGTACTTTGCGTCAGTCTTCACAGTAGAAGACATGAGTAATATCCCAACAATTCAGGAGAGTCAGTGGGCAGAGTTGAATATGGTAGCCATCACAAAGGAGAAAGTGCTAGAGAAACTAAGAGGTCTAAAAATTGATAAATCTCCGGGCCCAGATGGGCTACATCCTAGAGTTCTAAAGGAGATAGCTGAAGAAATAGTGGAGGCGTTAGTTATGATCTTTCAAAAGTCACTGGAGTCAGGGAAAGTCTCAGAGGATTGGAAAATCGCTGTTGTAACCCCCCTGTTCAAGAAGGGAACAAGAAAAAAGATGGAAAATTATAGGCCAATTAGCCTTAACTCGGTTATTGGCAAAATTCTAGAATCCATCGTTAAGGATGAGATTTCTAAATTCTTGGAAGTGCAGGGTCGGATTAGGACAAGTCAGCATGGATTTAGTAAGGGGAGGTCGTGCATGACAAACCTGTTAGAGTTCTTTGAAGAGATAACAAATAGGTTAGACCAAGGAGAGCCAATGGATGTTATCTATCTTGACTTCCAAAAGGCCTTTGATAAGGTGCCTCACGGGAAACTGCTGAGTACAATAAGGGCCCATGGTATTCGAGGCAAGGTACTAACATGGATTGACGATTGGCTGTCAGGCAGAAGGCAGAGCGTTGGGATAAAGGGTTCTTTTTCGGAATGGCAACCGTTGACGAGTGGTGTCCCGCACGGTTCATTGTTGGGGCCACAGCTGTTCTCTTTATATATTAACGATCTAGATGACGGGACTGGGGGCATTCCGGCTAGGTTTGCCGATGATACAAAGATAGGTGGAGGGGCAGGTAGTATTGAGGAGGTGGGGAGGCTGCAGAAAGATTTAGACAGTTTAGGAGAGTGGTCCAAGAAATGGCTGATGAAATTCAATGTGGGCAAGTGCGAGGTCTTGCACTTTGGAAAAAAGAATAGAGGCATGGACTATTTTCTAAACGGTGACAAAATTCATAATGCTGAAGCGCAAAGGGACTTGGGAGTCCTAGTCCAGGATTCTCTAAAGGTAAACTTGCAGGTTGAGTCCGTAATTAAGAAAGCAAATGCAATGTTGTCATTTATCTCAAGAGGCTTGGAATATAAAAGCAGGGATGTACTTCTGAAGCTTTGTAAAGCACTAGTTAGGCCCCATTTAGAATACTGTGAGCAATTTTGTGCCCCACACCTCAGGAAGGACATACTGACACTGGAGCGGGTCCAGCGGAGATTCACACGGATGATCCCGGGAATGGTAGGCCTAACATACGATGAACGTCTGAGGATCCTGGGATTATATTCATTGGAGTTTAGGAGATTGAGGGGAGATCTAATAGAAACTTACAAGATAATGAATGGCTTAGATAGGGTGGACGTAGGGAAGTTGTTTCCATTAGCAGGGGAGACTAGGACCCGGGAGCACAGCCTTAGAATAAGAGATGAGGAGAAATTTCTTCAGCCAGAGAGTGGTGGGTCTATGGAATTCATTGCCACAGAGGGCAGTGGAGGCCGGGACGTTGAGTGTCTTTAAGACAGAAGTTGATAAATTCTTGATTTCTCAAAAATTAAGGGCTATGGAGAGAGAGCGGGAAAATGGAGTTGAAATCAGCCATGATTGAATGGTGGAGTGGACTCGATGGGCCGAATGGCCTTACTTCCACTCCCATGTCTTACGGTCTTATGGTCTTATAAGGACAATGTTCAAGCTGAGATCTGATTGGATGCCATGCCATGTGTTTGTGTGTATTTTGAGTATAATAAACACTTAGCCTTTATTTAATGCATGGGCCTTGAAATGCCACAGGGATTCTCCTGGGTTTTACAGTAACTTTGGCAAGAAGCTGAATAAAACGGTGCGGTCTCTGAGACTGAACAAGAGTATTTACAGTAAGAAGTCTTACAACACCAGGTTAAAGTCCAACAGGTTTGTTTCAATGTCACTAGCTTTCGGAGCGCTGCTCCTTCCTCAGGTGAATGAAGAGGTATGTTCCAGAAACATATATATAGACAGATTCAAAGATGCCAGACAATGCTTGGAATGTTAGCATTAGCAGGTGATTAAATCTTTACAGATCCAGAGATGGGGTAACCCCAGGTTAAAGAGGTGTGAATTGTGTCAAGCCAGGACAGTTGGTAGGATTTCGCGGGCCAGATGGTGGGGGATGAATGGAATGCGACATGAATCCCAGGTCCCGGTTGAGGCCGCACTCGTGTGTGGAACTTGGCTATAAGCTTCTGCTCGGCGATTCTGCGTTGTTGCGCGTCCTGAAGGCCGCCTTGGAGAACGCTTACCCGGAGATCAGAGGCTGAATGCCCTTGACTGCTGAAGTGTTCCCCGACTGGAAGGGAACATTCCTGCCTGGTGATTGTCGCTCAATGTCCGTTCATTCGTTGTCACAACGTCTGCATGGTCTCGCCAATGTACCACGCTTCGGGACATCCTTTCCTGCAGCGTATGAGGTAGACAACGTTGGCCGAGTCGCATTGTCTGGCATCTTTGAATCTGTCTATATATATGTTACTGGAACATACCTCTTCATCGATGATGTGTTGAAGGCTGTGAAGAAGATGTCGTAGTTTCTCCGCTCCAGGAAAGTACTGGACGACGAAGGGCATTCTGTCGGTTGTGTCCCATGTTTGTCTTCTGAGGAGATCGGTGCGGTTTTTTGCTGTGGCGCGTTGGAACTGTCGATCAATGAGTCGAGCGCCATATCCCGTTCTTACGAGGGCATCTTTCAACGTCTGTAGATGTCTGTTACGCTGAAGATGAACATCTTGCCAAGGTCATCCCCATACCCCCACTACTTGCCTTCCAACAACCGCGCAACCTCAAACAAACCATTGTTTGCAGCAAACTACCCAGCCTTCAGAACAGTGACCACGACACCACACAACCCTGCCATGGCAATCTCTGCAAGACGTGCCAGATCATCGACATGGATACCACCATTACACGTGAGAACACCACCCACCAGCTACGCGGTACATACTCGTGCGACTCGGCCAATGTTGTCTACTTCATACGCTGCAGGAAAGGATGTCCCGAAGCGTGGTACATTGGCGAGACCATGCAGACGCTGCGACAACGAATGAACAGACATCGCGCGACAATCACCAGGGAGGAATGTTCCCTTCCAGTCGGGGAACACTTCAGCAGTCAAGGGCATTCTGCCTCTGATCTCCGGGTAAGCGTTCTCCAAGGCGGCCTTCAGGATGCGCAACAACGCAGAATCGCCAAGCAGAAGCTTATAGCCAAGTTCCACACACATGAGTGCGGCCTCAACCGGGACCTGGGATTCATGTCGCATTACATTCATCCCCCACCATCTGGCCTGCGAAATCCTACCAACTGTCCTGGCTTGACACAATTCACACCTCTTTAACCTGGGGTTACCCCATCTCTGGATCTGTAAAGATTTAATCACCTGCTAATGCTAATATTCCAAGCATTGTCTGGCATCTTTGAATCTGTCTATATACATGTTTCTGGAACATACCTCTTCATTCACCTGAGGAAGGAGCAGCGCTTCGAAAGCTAGTGACATCGAAACAAACCTGTTGGACTTTAACCTGGTGTTGTAAGACTTCTTACTGTGCTCACCCCAGTCCAACGCCGGCATCTCCACATCAAGATTATTTACAACCTCGACATCCTATTTGATCCTGAGCTGAGCTGAGCTTCTAATCCTGTATTCTCTCTATCGCCAAGACAGCCTACTTCCATCAACATAATATTGCCTGTCTCCACCAAAGTACCTTCTACTTTTGTCCGGAGTGTGAAAGCGATTTATTTGAGTGCCTGGCCCCTTTAAATTTGTTTGCCTAACTGCGCATAGAATTTACAGTGCAGAAGGAGGCCATTCTGCCCATCGAGTCTGCACCGGCCCTCGGAAAGAGCACCCTACCTAAGCCCACATCTTCACCCTGTCCCCTCACGTCCACCCTATCCCCATAACCTCACCTAACCCAACCTTTTTGGACGCTAAGGGCAATGTCGCATAGCCAATCCACCTAATCTGCACATCTTTGGACTTTGGGAGGAAACCGGAGAACCTGGAGGAAACCCATGCAGACATGGGGAGAATGTGCAGACTCCTCACAGACAGTATATATATTGGCTTTAAAGTTATAACTTTAACTTCTGATTCCTCTTTCTGCTTTATCAATCCCTTGCCTTCTGTCTGCTTCTCGATGATTTTCACTGTGGCCACGTCAAAGGCTGTAAGCTCCCTAGTTTGGTTACAGCCTTCACCTGTCCACATGTATTCTCATCAAATGCGTGTCATTTTGCTTTTATGGGAAACACTGTATACTTTATTAGAACATGTGTGCAAAGTACTTCTGACAGCACATACATGGCGTTAACATGCAAACTACTTTTTTAAGGCATTAACACTTAAAAACAACATTGCCAGCTCCTTCCTGGTTTACTTCAATATTTTGAATGACTTTGGTGAGCTGCATGTTTTTGAACAGACTTTATATAGAATACAGTCTCAATTCACAATCGTTTGCAACATGCAATTGTGCTGCATTCTTAAATGAACGCAATTCATTCATCTCTGCTTAACTATTTCATTTGCAAAAATTCTTTGTGCAAATGCTTGCCAGTCACATTAATATTTATTGCAATTTTTTTCAGTTCAAACATCCTTTATGAACTTTATTCCATGTCCACTGAGCATGTGACATTGCATTAAACAACTCAGTTATTTTACCCATACTTCATAGGATTATTTTTGGGACATGGATGTCACTGGCTAGGCTACCTGTTCGAGGATCCTTGATCTCCCCCTCACTCCACCTCATAAGGGCAGGGCACCCCTAGTCCCGATACCTGGCATGGTCAATCTGGCATCTGGGCACCTTGGCACAGGCCAGCTTGGCATCCTGGCAGTGCTCCTGCCAGCCAGGCAGCACCAGAGCTGTACTGCCAGGATGCCCGAATCACTACCAGGTGCCAGGCTGGCAGTGCCAAGGTTCCCATCTGGCAACGGAAGGGCCAGGGTACCACCCTTCCCAGAGCCCGACCGCCAGCAGGCCTCCAAAGACCTAGGAGACCCCCCAGGTGCCATTACACCTGGTCTACGTTTGTGTGGGCCAGTGCTAAATGGCACCATGGCGAGGTTTCCCAGGTGGGGGCGTTCGTTCCCAGGCCTCAGAAGCATCAGGTGCTGACATATTTAAATGAGCCTAACTGCTCACTTAAATATGTAAATCTGAATCACACCCAGCGTTCCAAGTGTCGCAAATCTCATGAGAGGTCTCTCACGAGATTTTTTTTTTAAACTTTAGAGTACCCAAATAATGTTTTCCAATTAAGAGGCAATTTAGCGTGTCCAAATCCACCTAGTCTGCACATCTTTGGACTGTGGGGACGAAACCTACGCAAACATGGGGAAAATGTGCAAACTCCACACGGACAGTGACCCAGGATTGAACCTGGGACCTCGGTGCCGTGAGGCGGCAGTGCTAACCACTGTGCCATCGTGCTGCCCTTCTCACAAGATTTATAGGCCTCGTTGCGTCGCCGAGTCGGGCACAACAAGACTGTTCGATCGCGCACTATATAATTGATAAATGTCACTCCATCAAATAATTAATTTCATTTCCATTCTTAAGGCAATCTCTTTGTCACTTTTCAATTAATTGCTTGGTAAATGACCATATTCCCTGACATAGCTCCACAATTGTTTCAGAACTGCAGTCAATTTTAATATTGTACATTATTTTTGAAAATCTACATACTGGCATTTTGATTCTTATCATGTGTCTACATTTTGCACATTTCTTCATTTCAGGCTCAAAGTCTGTTCCGAGTAGAAGGCAATTATGAAACTAAGTCAATTGAGGAACTTGCAGTGCAGAATGATGAAGTGGTTGAGGTACTGCAAGAGGGAGAAGAGGGACAGTGGTGAGTTCAGTCTGTGATTAATGCCAAA
This sequence comes from Scyliorhinus torazame, assembly GCF_047496885.1. Lineage (NCBI taxonomy): Eukaryota > Metazoa > Chordata > Chondrichthyes > Carcharhiniformes > Scyliorhinidae > Scyliorhinus > Scyliorhinus torazame. Next base: position 56,718,679 of record NC_092720.1, on the reverse strand, counting down.
ATTGTTATATGTTATATTTTATAATTGTTGCTGCAATGTTATTAAAATATATACAGGCAATGTATATATCATTTCATTTCATGTGTCTGCTAAAGCTGTAATTAAGAAGTCGTAGAAGTGAGGTAACCATTATCTCCTTTTATCTCGTACTCAGGATAAGGCACTCAGTACGGTTTGAAGTATCCAAGCACTCTTTATTTTCAATAATTCACTTGGTACATTTGCACAAAATTAAATCAAAAAGCTTTTGAGAGTGCGTTGAAAAGTCCTTGAGATACTGAAGAGTGAAGCAAAAAGGTTCAAGATAAAAGTAACTCCAGAATTACAAAATAATAGTCATTTCAACAAAAGGCTTTTTTTTAAAGTAATCATGAATGGTTGAAGAATCTCGGAAGGCTAAATTTCTTCTACTAATCAGTCATACGGAACATATTCTTACGGGAATCCTTATCTATGGTTTGGCCCCTTATTTACTTTCATTGCTTCTAATTCTCAGCTGAGACCCCCCTTGATTCGTTCAGGAAAGTGTCAGTCACTTAACAGGTAATTGGCTAATTAGACATTAATCAATTACTCTAAATTAATTATCCTTCTCATGCTTCCTGTCCCATGGTCAAATTCCTAGGTCTCAGTTACGAGATTGTTGCAAATTCATTGAATGTACCCTCATATCGCTTCTCTACAGTACATCTTTTGCAACATTTGTCGGTATCTATTGACAGTCATGGTCAGGATTCATGAGTTTAGCCAATTTCTATGACTTTTTTAAAATAAATTTAGCGTACCCAATTAATTTTTTCCAATTAAGGGGCAATTTAGCGTGGCCAATCCACTTAGCCTGCACATCTTTGGGTTGTGGGGGCGAAACCCACGCAAACACGGGGCGAATGTGCAAACTCCACACGGACAGTGACCCAGAGCCGGGATCGAACCTGGGACCTCGGCGCCACTGTGCTGCTCCAATTTGTATAACTTGATCATATTCCTACAAATTCAATAATTTTCAAGAATAATTTTATTTTCCAGTGTATATTAGCTAATTCTCTTAAAGGAACCCCTCTATAATTGTTGAATCCAACACTAACCATTTTCTTGTTTACATATAGATGGCTAATGGGATATTGTTTTTATTGCTGGAGATTCCCTGGGGTGTAGAGAATTTATGAGGGAGTGGTGTATAGTCCTTCCTACGCAGATCATAGACAACTTAGTGGGATACAGATGATGTAATTTTAAGGGAGGAGCCAGGTCGGTCTGCAGTTTTGCAACCTGCCAGAAGATTTTAAATTGAACAGCAGTTTTGCATAGGATTTGAAACTGACAAGACAGAAGGGTTGTCAGGTTGTTCATGAAAGGGTCTTTCTCTCCAAAGGTCTGCATAGACCTGATTGCAAGCAATACCGATTGTTAACTTTGAATTTTATTGGGTTGGTTAATTGGAATATAGTGGCAGGTGTAGGTTGTAAGTTAAAGATTTCCCTTTCATTTAAGAACTGTTTAACTGATAATTGACATTTATTTGATTTAATGTGGTTAATTCTGTGTTTAAATTAAAGTTTGTAAAGGATACCTATTGGTCAGCATCATCACTCCTGAGCTGACGTTTCGTTTCCTCACAGTTTTACAAACTGAAGAATTATTTGGGGGTTTTCATCTGGTATCCTAACAGATGAGTAATTGAAGGGATAGAAAATAGTCGATGGCAACAGCACCTGTCAGTTTAGCTTCCAAGCAACATGGTACCACAGCACCAGGATCCCAGGTTTGATTCCTGTTTGGGTGACTGTCTGTATGGAGTCTGCACGTTCTCCCCATGTCTACGTGGGTTTCCTCCGGGTGCTCCAGTTTCCTCCCACAAGTCCCAAAAGACGTGCTTGTTAGGTGAATTGGACATTCTGAACTCTCCCTCTGTGTACCCAAACAGGTGCCGGAATGTGGCGGCTAGGGGATTTTGACAGTAACTTCATTGCAGTGTTAATGCAAACCTACTTGTGACAATAATAAAGATTATTATTATATTATTCTTGTTATTATAAGACACTTCAAAGTTAAATTGATTCAGACAATATGAAATAGGAGGTGGAATAAACAAAATTGAAGCACTAAAGAAATCCAAGGGAAGGCAAGAACGATTAACAGAAATAAGAGGCATAAAGACTGCTTAATAACGGTTATGGTATTATAATCATGGATGGTTATAAAGTTAATGAATATTTCTGCTACCCAATGCTACCCATTGTATTCATGTTATAAGTTCACTGTAAAATACACTATGAGTAACTGTGATCATTGTCAAATTACAATGGTTTAATTAAAAATTGAACGTCAGTTAATGCAAACCGGAAATTGTTTTCAAGATGATAACTGTATGGATAAGCAGATAAAGTTAGAGCCAAGAATTAAAATTAAATATACTTTCCATTGATTTAAAAAGAGGTTACCTTATTATTTTTCACTTAGCTCCTTTTCTACATCCCATTCTATATTCAGAGTTTGAAAAAGTACTGAAGTAATATTTACAACCTGACCAGGTTCCAGACTAATTTGAAGCCTTTCTATTGCACTTCCGCCATTGTTACGTCTGAAATACACCACGTAGACCAAGGATTGATTCTCAGTCCCAGCAAGTTTCATTAGGCATGTGACCATTCTGTGCTTAACTCTGCGAGTACTTTAACACTGAGCGCCCAAGTATAAGTGTTCAATTACAAAATGCTAACTTGCCTAGCCCTTGATGAAAATAAATGGTCTATCCTTAAAAAAAGGAATTAAGATAGAATTTTCCATGATTCTTGCAATGGCCACGTTTTAACCACGGCATTGCGCCCAGAGCGGATCTGGGCGCATTGGTTGAATAGCGGGAAAGGCCAAAATCAAGATTTATGTTGAGCGCGAACCATTTTGCGATTCACCCAACCCCCTCCCGATGGCGAGTTCCAAATTACGCCCAGAAATGGTGAGAATATCATTAACCCCCATTTGCATTCATTTCAATCTCATTAACGAGATTGAAGTGGAATGCAGCGGCCTCCCTGAAAATGCCCGACTCACCAGCGCAACGTCACCTGGGCGTCCTTTAGTGCTCCTTTTCAAAACCGGGAAGTTGGCACAATGGCTTCTGAGGGGAAGTGAGGAGGTGAGTAGCCATTTCCATTTTCCGGCATTCAGCTCAAGGGTACCGGAGCTGCTGCCCCAGTGCTGGGGGGGGGGGGGGGGGGGCGGGGGGGGCCGTTTGGGCTTGGTCAAGGGGATGGAGCTTTCAGGTTGTGGGGGAGGGGGAAGGTTGGGCTTGGTCAAGGGGATGGAGCTTTCAGGTTGGGGATCGCCCCTGGGCCAAGGGAGTGAAGGGCTTTGTATCTGTGTGGCCTTCAAATCATCTTTTTAAATATTGTGGAGACCCATAACAGGGGCGACCACAGCTGCAGCATGTTTGTCCTACAAGACTCTTCCAGTCAGACCCCTGCTCCGGCTTCGATCCTGAAATTCAATTTCACCCCTTTAACTGTGAGCAGCTTCTAACTGCACAGCTGAAGGCTATTTCAAATGAGGAATTAGCCTGGTTAGCTGTGATAGCACTTCATAGCTGCAGGTTGTATTTGCTGTTTGCTCCTGCTGGTGGTTGCAAATTCCTGGAGGCTGCTGTAGCTGAGAGTTTACTGCTTGCTGCTGCCTTCTCTGCTTGCCTGTTGCCTCTTTCCCTTGGGCTTACTTGCTGCTTTCTAGATGAAGGATTGGATTGGATTTGTTTATTGTCATGTGTACCAAGGTACAGTGAAAAGTATTTTTAGCTCAACAGATCATTAAGTACATGGGAAGAAAAGGGAATAAAAGAAAATACATAATACGGCAACACAAGATATACAATGTAACTACATAAGCACTGGCATCGGATGAAGCATACAGGGTGTAGTGTTAATGAGGTCAGTCCATAAGTTCATTTAGAAGTCTGGTGACAGTGGGGAAGAAGCTGTTTTTGAGTCTTTTCATGCGTGTTCTCAGGCTTCTGTATCTCCTGCCCGATAGAAGAAGTTGGAAGAGTGAGTAAGCCGGGTCGGAGGGATCTTTGATTATGCGGCCCGCTTTTCCCAGGCAGCGGGAGGTGTAGATGGAGTCGATGGATGGGAGGAAGGTTCGTGTGATGGACTGGGCGCTGTTCCCGACTCTGACGTTTCTTGCGGTCCTGGGCTGAGCAGTTGCCATACCAGGCTGTGATGCAGCCCAATAGGATGCTTTCTATGGTGCATCTGTAAAAGTTGGTAAGAGTCAATGTGGACATGCCGAATTTCCTTAGTTTCCTGAGGAAGTATAGGCGCTGTTGTGCTTTCTTGGTGGCAGCGTCGACGTGGGCGGACCAGGACAGATTTTTGAAGATGTGCACCCTGAGGAGTTTGAAACTGCTAACCATCTCCACCTCGGCCCCGTTGATGCTGACAGGGGTGTGTACAGTACTTTGCTTCCTGAAGTCAATGACCAGCTCTTTAGTTTTGCTGGCATTGAGGGAGAGGTTGTTGTCGCTACACCACTCCACTATGTTCTCTATCTCGCTCCTGTATTCTGACTCGTCGTTATTCGAGAACCGACCCACTATGGTTGTATCGTCAGCAAACTTGTAGATGGAGTTGGAACCAAGTTTTGCCACGCAGTCGTGTGTGTACAGGGAGTAGAGTAGGGGGCTAAGTACGCAGCCATGCGGGGCCCCGGTTTTGAGGACTATTGTGGAGGAGGTGTTGTTGTTCATTCTTACTGATTGTGGTCTGTTGGTCAGAAAATCGAGGCTCCAGTTGCAGAGTGGGGAGCCAAGTCCTAGGTTTTGGAGCTTTGATATGAGCTTGGCTGGGATTATGGTATTGAAGGCGGAGCTGTGGTCAATAAATAGGAGTCTGATGTAGGATGAAGGGAAGGGAGGAAAGAAGGTGGTTGCTTTTCTGTCTCTTTTACCTGGAGTGCGACGAGGGAGGATTTTGGCGGGCCTACTACCAGGCTAAGGATGCAGCAAGGCTTGCTCAAGTAGTCTATGGATGTTTTTAAAGGCCTGTTTTGTGTGTTGACTGTGTATTCTGTTCTGGACCTGTGGGTCACCCATTAATGCCCCCTGCGTTCCTGTGGCCCAGTCCTCGGACAGGGTAATGATGGAAGATCAGACACCAATACTGCAGGAGAGGATTGGCGGCGGCCCGGCTCAACTGCGCAGCCTGGAGATTGCACCGGGATACGTTCTTGGACTACCGGTGTCGATGGGGGGGCGGGGGGGTCGGAATTGTATGGTGGATACATGTCACTGGATTATCTTTTTGCCAGTTGCAGCCTCTCCAGCCTCTGTGGCCTGGGAGTTGCTGGAAGACACTGCCTGTGCTGGAGAGGGGGAGGTGGTTTTCACTTTCTCTCCCTCCTCCGCTATGCTCCATGTCAGTGGGACCTTCAGGTGGTTGGTTTACCAAATGGCTTTCCACTGATGTAGGGGCTGTGGGCAAATTACATGTGCGAGAGAAGAGGTGGGGTGTTCTCTCTCCTTCCGCTGTGCCTGTGCCGGTGTGACCTTTTCTGGTGGTCTGTACTGCTCGCTGTCATGCACATGCACTCTGACTGACACACACGCGCAGTCATTCACACTTACACTCTTTATGCACGTGCTCACTCGCCGATATGCACGCACTGACATTCACACACATGCTTCCCTGTACATTCACTGGTGCAGGTAAGGTTCGGGGGGACTTAGGGGATTTTAGGGTCCCAGGATGGAAGCCCTAAGTGATTGTGGGTCTCTCTCCTTCTCCTATTCCTTACAGATATAATGATGTCTGCTGTAATCAATCCCGCCGTGGCTGCCCTCGTGTTGGTTGTGGCAGCCGAGGTGGGCAATGCCGGAGACGGCAGCAAAGCCAAAACAGGTTGGAGGCAGCACCCCATGTGCAGGGGACCACTGCACACCCTGACAACCCTGCCACCCATCAGACTGAGGAGAGACTCAGAAGGGAAGGCCAGCGATGGCCCAAGGTGTACAGGCGTCATTGGTCATTCAATGAGCTGACGGACACCATGTGCCTCAGAAGACTCCACCTCAGCATGGAGAGAGTGCGGAACATGGGCCACATCATCATGGACTTGGCACCCCATGGAGGAGGAGGACATCCACTTCCAGTATCCATGAGGGTCACTGCAGCCCTCAACCCTTATGTCGTATGGTCATTCCAGGGCTCGAGCAAGGACCTGTGAGGCATGGCTCAATCTTCTGCCCACAGATGCATCCGGGAAGTTCTGTACGCCAGGGCATATATCACATTCCAGCTGGACCAGGCCCACCAAGGTGCCCGGGCTGCAGCATTTTCTGCTATTGCCCAGGTCCAGGGGGCGACTGATGGCACGTATGTCTCCCTGCGAGAACCAGGGCATCAGGGAGTGCCCTATATTAACAGCAAGGGGTTCCACTCCCTGAATGTTCAGATCGTGTGCATCCACCACCTCAGAGTCATGCACGTGTGTGCGCACTACCCAGGAAGCGTACATGACAGCTACGTCCTGGGGACTTGGAGATCCCTGGTGTCTTTGACGATCACTCCAGGATGACGGGTTGGTTCTTTGTGGGGCAAGAGATACCCGCTCAGGTCATGGCTGTCGACGCTAGTGCGGAGGCCTGAGACCGAGTTGGAGACCCATTATAATGAGGCCCATGCTGCCTTCCGTGCTGTCATCGAGCGGTGCATTGGCCTGCTGAAAATGCGGTTCCGATGCCTTGACCGCTCTTGTGGTGCCATGCTGTACACCCCACAGAGGGTCTCCCACTTTGTGGTGGTCTGCTGTGCCCACCACAATCTGGCATAGCAGCATGGCGACAGGCTGGAGGAGAAGGAAGAGGGACATGCGGCCTCGTCTGAGGAGGAAATGTGTGTCTCTGTGCTGGTGGAAGGTGGTGATGATAGCTGTGACACCTCGATGGTAGCCTCCTTGGAGCTGTCCTCCGAGGTGTTCTCTTGGGTGGTGGGGGGGGGATCCACTCCGGATCGCCCGGTCTCATCAGCTGGAGATCCTGCGAGTCAATGGGCATATGGTCAGTGAGAGGGGAGGATCATGTTGTCTGACATGAGCTACGCACTTGAGAGAGGTCTTCTGGGTGATGGGGCAGTGGATCCTCAACTCTCTGGCGCAGGCCAACCTCACAGTTGGTGACTGCTCTCTCCTCGGGCAACCTCACGATTTCCATGGCCTGTTCGTCATCGGGGTTGAGGACTCAAATCTCAGGGACTCTCCCCCCCCCCCTGTCTTGGCCCATTCCATTTATGTGTGAGGGCGGCACGGTGGTTAGCACTGTTGCCTCTCAGCACAAGGGACCCAGGTTCAATTCCTGCCTTGGCTGACTGTCTGCTTGGAGTTTCTACTTTCTCCCCGTGTCTGCGTGGGTTTCCTCCGGTTCCTCCGGTTTCCTCCCACAGTCCATAGAAGTGCAGTTTAGATGGATTGGCCATGATAAATTGCCCCTTAGTGTCGGAAGATGCACTGGTTAGGTAGTGTTATGGGGTTACAGGGATAGGGCAGGACAGGGTGGGGTGGGTAGGGTGCTGTATCAAGAGGATTGGTGCAGACTCGATGGGCTGAATGGCCTCCTTCTGCTCTGTAGGAATTCTATCTTCTCCTGCAGGAACAAAGAGAGGGTATTGTGAGCTGCATGCTTTATGAGTCAGGCGGGTCTATAGCAGGTGGCATGTGTGGGTACCTCACCTGGACATGATGGGGTTGTGCTGGTGGCTGCCAGCAGATTCTGAGGAACAAGCACACAGGTCGGATGTGGTCAGGGTGTGAGGTGTCAGCCAGTGATTGGGAGGGTTGGGAGTTTGACAATGGTAGGTGGAACTGATGCCAGGAGAGAGGTGGTAACTTACCCTTTCAGTTCAGTGGAGGTTGTTTGTCTTCTTCCTGCATTGGACAGCAGTCCTTCTTGTCATGTTACCCGCACTGACAGCCGCTGCCGCTGCCACCCACGCAGAATTGGTGACCCTGCTGCTGGTCCTCTGACCCCCTCGGGGGAACATGGTGGACCGCCTCCCATCCACAATGTTGAGAAGCCTTGTGGTGTTGGTATCCCCAAAGCGAGGGGCAGGTCTGCGCGCTGCCATGCTTGTGTGTTAGCTGGGAGTGAGTGATGAGGGAGCGTTTAAAACCAGCTCCCCCTTGTTAGCAGCGAGCTGCTGAGGCGTGAGTCAGGCGAATCAGATGGCGAAGTTGCCAATAATGTCGAGAATCTCGTGGGAGCTCATTTTTGGCACTAACTGCCGTTGAATACAGACTGCGACCTCATCAACATGGCCACTGCAAATCACCCCATCAAACGAGCCCAAAATTGTACTTTGACACTGTTCTATTTTTTTTCCATTGAATCGCGCCCAATGTGTGACCACCCGTCCTGCATTGAATGTCAGCCTCCACATATTTACCAATAGTTTGTTGTAATTATTCCTGCGTTGTCTGTGTTTCAGGAAAGTGAGAAGTTTGGTAACTTATAAAACAGGATGGATCCCTTCCACTCTTCTCCAACCAGTTGGTTCAGAACTTAAGCCTGATCAGACTGATAATAATTCAGGTCAGAGCTCTTTGTTTAACTTAAAGATTGGTGCACTAAATCTGACAGATATCCTTTCAGAATGCAGTTAAAAGAATTTAGAGTAATAAGTAATTATATTTTCATAAGCAAATATAGCCAGGATTTTCCATCAGACAATTCCGTTGGCAGGAAAGGCTGGAAAGCTCAGCCCGCTGTGTGGAAACAATATTCCTTAAATAGTTAGATACATAACAATTACTTACAATATTCTTGTGAGGAACAATGTTCCATTATAAAATGGTTGCCCCTGCGCACTGAATTATTTATACCTGGATAATGCTTTAGGCTAGAAGTTTCCACAGAGATGCTATTAAACCAACATTAGTCCTTCACCACAATCTGGTCATGTGCAGGGGCAGCTCCAAGGAAATTCTTTGAACTAGATTTTTCTGCTTACGTTTTATGGACTGTGGGGTGTAGCTTGAGTGGAATGGGTCAGCCAATCCTTGGGAGCCACACCTTCAGCTGCCAACTCACCCAGATGTGGAATCGGATGTATAATTAGACACAAATACATACCAGGATTTTCTTTCTTGTTATTTACACCTTAGCAGCAACGTGAAGGGATTTTGGTGTGTCCTTGTCTTTCAAAGGTGCTATGATTGTTGCGTGGGGAAGGATAAAAAAAATGACAGGGCTTGGGAAGCCTATTTAATTGATTGCAACATAATCAATTACATAAGCATGAAAAGCACAACCCCAAGGCCAAACTACATGACATTCTCTGCATCCTCTGATACAAGCTTGCACCTGGAAGATGATGAGCCTGCTGGCATTATTTAAGTAACCTTGAAAATTTTCTGAGTTTGGGGTATGGCAGCTCCATCCATTGCACTTCCTCCAGTATTACAATGAAATGGAGGATCAATGCCAAAGGATTTAGCTTGAGTTCTTCCAATGGCTGCTGAATAAAGGCACTTGGCATATAAGGGTCTGGCATATACAGGGTTAATATGGACTGAGTACAGTACCACCCACATAATATTGTAAGAAGGCACATGACCCAGACTGGGGGTCAATGTGGTATTGAGTAGAGAGAGACATGTTAAGACCTAGGCATGAAGATAGCTCCTTGCTTGCACATTTTACTGAATTTCTGTGTATCATTTCAAGTAGTTAATAAAGACTTGCTGTCAACATACAGAAGACTACAAAGACTTCTTTACCAGACACGTTCTATAACCAAAACCATCACAACGGCCACCACCTAGTGAGTTATGCAATTAGGAAGTCCTAGGTTCAATCCCTGGGCCTGGTCTGGGCTAAATTTCCTAATCCTTGCTGGAGAAGTGGGCGCTTGAGCTAGTTTTGTAGCCTGATTCAACAGAGGAGTACATCTGTCAAGATTCTTGCATCTGTCTGTTCTCACGTAACTCTTGTTGTAAACATTGGGTGTGATTAGAATTGGGCTCAGTTTCATTCCACTGAAGAATTGCACCTCAATAAGAGTCAGGGCCTTTGGTGTGAGAGCAAAAGGGAGGAAACTGAAACTGTAGGAACCTCGCATCCAAATCTGTGTCCATTTTACTAATTCTCTACAGTTTATGCGATGTGACAAATACGCTTTCAAATGAAATTTTTAATGACGTATCTGCTTTTACAGATTTTTACAGTGATATGTGCACAGCAGCATTTGCTGATAGTGAAGACAAGGAGAGTTCAAACATGGGAAGCTATACTTCAGGAACCAGAACTGAAAGCTGATCTTGTCAGTTCCTCTATCATCCCTTGTACCTTAGGCTTCAATCAGGCCTATAGTCAGCTTGAGGACACTTCAGTAGCTGGCCACATGAAGTGGGAATAAAATACTCCACTGCTGAAGAATCATGTAGCTGTGTGTAAAGAATTGAGTTTTCTTGTTTGTAATGAGTTGATTTGTTCATAACAAATGCTCTTTAATGGTTTAATAGATTGAGCATTAGCAAGGGCCAAGTTTTTGAACCCTATCCAATTTCATTTTCTGCAGATTGCAACATTTTGACTCTCCAATTACCAACATTGTTTGTTGGGACAAACCACATTAAATATAGTTCAGGCGGCATTAATAAAAACTGAGTTCAAACTCCTGGAATGTTTTGACTAGCCAAACCAGTATTTCATGCTATAAGCTCTATTCCTATGTTTCCAAGCACACAAGCAGCCTGATTCATTACATGACATCTAAACCCTAGCTGCCTGTGGAAATTGCCCACAAACAAGACGCGAGCATGCATAAAGATGCCTATACACATTCACTGATTGGTGCACTAAGAAGAGAGATTGCTAATGCCACTTGAAAAGATAATTTTCTCAGGAAATGGTTTCTGATCTGCAGGGAAATACCGCCATCTTTTACTTCAGTAAAATGATTGCGTTTTCATTTTATCAACCTCTGCTCTATTAGCAGTGGCCTTTAGCTGCATCCTTGAGACAACTACTGTGGGACAGATCGTATGACAATTGGCATGGATCATAGGCATACAAATATGGCTCGTAAAAGGAATAGCAGACTGTTGCTTATACGTCAGTTTGAAGTGCTGTATGAAAGCTGTAGGCAGACCAGGTTGCATGCTATATTGTATTTTATTGCTATTTGGACTACAAGATGGTTATACTTTCAAAAGAATGTTTTAATAATCTTCAAAAGCATAGTGGACCTTCTGAAGTGTAAAACTGATTGATGTGAAATGTTTTATGTCTCTTGAAGAGAGGCAGTTATCAATTTTTGTCAGAAGTGTGTTTTTTTATACGATAATGGTTGAGTCAAAAAGAGGGGGGATTTATCAGTTAACTCATGATGACCAGTGAATAGAAGGCAAAAACTTAATGTTTTTTTGCGTAAAGTTTAAACAAACCATGCAAAAAATATGTTTCATGATCTTTTTAAGGTGAAGTAGATGTGGAGAGAATACTCTCCACTCTGGTGATCAGAACGTCAGCTTCTGCATCAGTGTTTAATGAAAATTCAGAGCCTCAAATTGTTTTCCCACAAATACAGATGTTTTCCTAACCCCCATGAAATATAAACATTTTAATTTAATTTAGTTTCTGGCGAAAAGTTCCAAGAAAACACATTTCATAATGTGACAATCATGTCCTCATGTACACTAAGAATGCACGTGTGCCAACCTGCAATCATTAGACTACAATTAAATTACAAGCCTAAACCTAACCGAGAAATTCTAGATACCTGGCAGTTACATTCTATCCTATTGTCACCTATCACCCCCAAACAAATCAAGGAAAACCAGCAGGCATTGACCAAAGTACTCTCATTTGCACAACGGTGTAGAAGTGCCAGATGTTTCTCTGGCATTTTGCTTGCTACTACAGGCTTGTGGTCTATCTGGCAGGAGATGAATGTCATTGAAAATACTTACCATCGTCTATTTTAATTGTATAGTAATTGTATTGTAAAACAATTCAAATGAAATCATTACTGTGATTCATACAAGATTTTGTTATTGCACTGTCATTTTAGATTTTTTCTGCGCAAATTGTCTGCCAAACTCAGACCCCTCCATTAGCTTAACCTTTCTGTTGTTATGCAACAGTTTTTGTGTTGTCTGTCGTATATTAATGTATAATGTGAACAAAGATTATATTGTGTCAAAACAAATTTATTATATATATTAGAGATCAATCATTTTTTGAAAAGATTTATGTTTATTTTTTATGTATAGTTGCGCATTCAATGTACGTGCAATCCAGCTTCAGCACTGACTTGGTGCAAGTGTAAGACGGACATGTTACCTATCAGTTATACACGTATGTTGAAGTATCTGTATATGTTGTTACATATGTTGTTACGTGCTGATATTTATGTAATAATTCAGAAGCCTGGAATCCTGCTGTGGAAAGAGCTGCTTTGATTCATCGTTGAGAAAGCTCAAGGCTTACTTTGGAATCTTCAAGTGGAACGAGCTGTATTTTGTACATCTAATCCCTTTTGGCACCAAAAAACAAAACCATTGTTAAATACCTTATCAGTGTACATTTTTAAGTTGAATATTGTAACATTAGCAGTAAAACAAATTCTGATTATTTAATTTGCTTGTGAATTTGTTTAAGACAAGGCCAATTGACAGCAACTGTGAAAACAAACATTTGAGAAATCTAACTACATAATGAGAAAAGACACTGTTTAAAAATGTAACGAGAGTTCCAGTACTTTAGTGACGCGCTGTTTTCATCTGTAGATTTTTCCAAAATTAGCTATTAGGCACAAGTTTAAATAAAGGTTGTTGCTAAGTACCTGTTTAAATAATCAAATACAAAATACAAACACAGTTATATAATCGGGGTATACAGGAAAATAATGTAAATTGGCGAACTGGTCCATCAAGTCCGTCACATGCTGACACAGAGCAATCTGCACGCCCTGTCAAACCTCCCTTCCTACATTACAATAATATCTGCATTTCTAAGGAGCATCATTACCTGTAAAGTGCTTTGCAATGTCCTGGGGTCATGAAAGGCATTATATAAATGTGTAACATTCATTCCCAGCCATATGATTTCCTGCAAGAGGCAGAAAAAAAAACACTTTGGCAAACTTCAGAAAAAAATCTAAGATCAGAATCTTACATTGATTCGTGCCCAACCCAAAAGCGTTTACAATTGTGCAAGATGTTGGGCACTACATCATTGTGCCCTCGTTCTATATTTCACTCAGTGGGTACGTGCACAAGTCAGAAGCACACTGTCAACAATCAAGAAGCCAACTTAAGTTAATTGAACAGCAATTAACTGGGATTTTACATTGTCCATCTACTTTTACAGTTGCCGGGCAAGCCGATTGGCCAGGCGGCTTTTACGTTTAAGCTGCAACCTCGATCCAAAGTCCGGGCTCAAATAAAATTAACTAATGTATCTGGAGACTGAGGTCTGTGTATGATTGTCTGCCTAGACAGTCGTGTCGCAGGGCAGAATTTAATGGAAAAATGTTGAAGTTAATTTGTGGCGAGTTTTTCAGGGAATTACCCATCACTATCAAACGAGACTTAGGGCCCAATTCTCTTGCCACGTTTCGCTCAAGCCAAAGCACAACGTGGCCGGAGAATCCCCGGAGAGCCCACCAGCGGGCCTCCTGATGGCATCCACGCCTCGCGGGATTCACCAAGTCCCGCGGGATGTCGGAGTATGAACTCTGCCCAAAAGGGGTGGGACCAAATGACACTCACGGAAGTGTCTTAAACCTACTTTAGACCTACCTGCCCGGGGTCTGCCGGCCTCTCTCGATTCTCGGCTGCAGCCGGGCGCCAATCAGCACTAATCCACACAAATGTGGACCAAGCAGACCGGCCCCGCAGGTCTCCTGGGCAATTGGAGATCCCTGGGTGGTGAGGGTAAGTGCAGGGTGGCCCCCTGGCCCTCCGCCTGGAATGGAAAAATGTTGAAGTTAATTTGTGGCGCTGCTCAGCTGGTACCTTGACATGGCCACCCTGGCATTGCCAAGGTGCCTTAGTGGCACTGCCAAGCTGACAAGAGTTGCCTGGGTGCCAGGGTGGCACTGCCAAGGATCAAGGGCAGAGGGGGGCCATGCTCATGAAATGAGGGTGGAGGGGGGTTTGAAGCGTGGGGAAGTGCAGGGCAAATAAGTAAGGGCCTTTGGGAGATGGGGGTGATGGGTAGGGGTCCTGGAAGGGAGGAGGTGCAGTAAGGGAGCTTGTGGGGGCTTGAAGAGGGGGCCCTCTAGGGATCCCATAGTGGGATGTGTAGGGTAGTGCCCCTGTGTGTGGGAGGTTGACATTTGCCATGGGTAGGGCATGGGGGGATCCACAAGCTCACTTAGAGTTCGGGGCACCTTTTCAAAATGACAGCCCGATCTCTGGGTTCAGCTCCCCAGTGCTAAAAAAAAATTCAAGGGCACCATGGTGGTGCAGTGGTTAGAACTGCTGCCCACACGGCGCCGAGATCCCAGGTTCAATCCCGGCCCTGGGTCACTGTCCGTGTGGAGTTTGCACATTCTCCCCGTGTTTGCCAAAACGGCGCAAATCAGTCGGGCATCGCGCCGCCCCAAAGGTGCGGAATCCTCCGCATCTTGGGGGGCTGAGCCCCAACCTTAAGGGGCTACGCCCGCGCCGGACTAATTTCCGCCCCGCCAGCTGGCGGAAAAGGCCTTTGGTGCCCCGCCAGCTGGCGCGGAAATGACATCTCCGGGCGGCGCATGCGCGGGAGCGTTAGCGGCCGCTCACGGCATCCCCGCGCATGCGCTGTGGAGGGAGTCTCTTCCGCCTCCGCCATGATGGAGACCGTGGCAAAGGCGGAAGGAAAAGAGTGCCCCCACGGCACAGGCCCGCCCGCGGATCGGTGGGCCCTGATCGCGGGCCAGGCCACCGTGGGGGCACCCCCCGGGGCCAGATCACCCCACGCCCCCCCAGGACCCCGGAGCCCGCCCGCGCCGCCTTGTCCCACCGGTAAGGTAGGTGGTTTAATCTACGCCGGTGGGACAGGCATTCTAGCAGCGGGACTTCGGCCCATTCGGGCCGGAGAATCGCGTGTGGGGGGCCGCCAACTGGCGCGGCGCGATTCCCGCCCCCGCCGAATATCCGGTGCCGGAGAATTCGGCAACCGGCAGGGGCGGGATTCACGCCAGCCCCCGGCGATTCTCCGACCTGGCGGGGAGTCAGAGAATCTCGACCCAGGTTCCTCTCCCACACTGGCTAGTATTTTCCAATCAGCAGGTAGGCCTCAAATGAGAAGGTGGTCTTCAGGCAAGAGATTTTGTAGGGCAATACTTCACCCACGGAGCCCCCCAACCCCCCACACCCACCCTTGCAATCGTGGCTGCTAGCTCTCTAGGGGAGGGGTTACCCTCTGTGATCCTGGCCTAGCATCTGTGGCTATTTTATCTTAGAGGGCACCTCCTATATGAAGCACCTCTCCCTCTTTGCAGGGATCAATCATCCCACGTCAGATGTTGGGGCTGCTGATGGGCATCACCATCCTTAATTAGATGCCAAGCAGTCTGACCATGAATTGATCAATACAATAAAAGCATTCCTGGTGATTAGTCTCGGCATGGTGCTATGTTGGACCCGCATTTGATCCTGGCATCAGGGTCCTGCCTCCAAATGGAAAATCAACACTTTCTGTGAAATACAATTTCCTGTCATTCAGCCTAACTTCATGCTTCTGCATTTCATACTGACGCCTCTTAATTTTCCCATTCATATTCTTTAAATATATTTATTACCACAAAGAGATAAAGAAGTAGCGGTGCCACGCTTTAAGTCCCTGAGAGATGTTGCTTCTACAGGGTGAGATGGTGAACTCCCCAAAAGCCTGCAAAACGCTCCGCTGATGTCACTGCTGATATTTCACCAGCCAATAGTGTTACTTGAATACATAACAAAATTCAACCAAAAATAACCTATCCACCCCAACAGAACCAACTCTCTCTGTCATAATATCCACTCATGTATATAATGAGATACAGAGAGGCAGTGACTGACACACAGAATAACCCAAAAACACACAGGACACAGAACAACCAATCACCAGACAGGACACTGCAGGGGACACCACCACTATAAAACACATGAGGCATCAAGACTCTGCCTCTTCTCACTGGATACAGCTACAGAGATAGTCAGGGTGCACAGTGCAGTGAGCACCATCTCCATGTGACAGAGAGCCAGTCTGGTCAATCCAGACAGAGGTTATCAGTTTAGATTAATAGAGTGTCAACCCACTGCAGATTACGTACAGCAATCAGCAGGTTCAATAAAACAGTGTTGAACCATCTCCTGTGTCGGAAGCCTGTTTCTAGTCTCATTGCATCCAGTTGCAGTCAATGTTAAACCCACTCATATAACACATCACTCTCCTCATTTTAAAACCTCAATTAGATTACCTTGAAGTCTATACTTCTTCAATGAAAATAGCAGATAGTTCCCTGAGCTGTGCTGATAGCTAAGAGGCCCAGAACTAGGTATTGCTGCAATTGTTCTTCTCTTGACTTTCTCCCTGGTCTAATGTCTTGGTAAATATTAAATACAAAGAGCACAAGCGTATAACACTAACACTGATTCATACGATTCATGCATATTGTAGAGTCATCTTTGATCACATTTTTCTTTCTGTTTTTAAGCATACTTCTAGTAATTCCTGAAATTCATTATAAAAGTCAGCGCTGGTATGCAGATTTCTAACTTTCAATACAAGGTGTTACAGTTCATGTTTTTGCGTCGCCCTTCTGTCTTGGGTCCGTGACAAAAGGATGTTTCAATAAGTAGGCTGAGCAACACTTAAGGTCCAAAATCTGAATCTTTATGTGTCATGTAAGACAATAAGACATAGGAGCAGAATTTAGCCCATCGAGTCTGCTCCGCCATTCAATCATAGCTGATATTTTTCTCATCCCCGTTCTCCTGCCTTCTCCCCATAACCCCTGATCCCCTTAGTAATCAAGAACCTATCTATCTCTGTCTTAAAGACACTCAGTGATTTGGCTTCCACAGCTTTCTGCGGCAAAGAGTTCCACAGATTCACCATCCTCTGGCTGAAGAAATTCCTCCTCATCTCAGTTTTAAAGGATCGTCCCTTTAGTCTGAGATTGTGTCCTTTGCTTCCTGTTTTTCCTACAAGTGGAAACATCCTCTCCATGTCCACTCTATCCAGGCTTCGCAGTATCCTGCAAGTTTCAATAAGATCCCCCCTCATCCTTCTAAACTCCCAACGAGTACAGACCCAGAGTCCTCAACCGTTCCTCGTATAACAGGTACGTTCGAGCACGTCTAAGATTAACATTTACTCCCTGGTTGCAGTATACAGTGACTGGAGATCATATCCACTACATCCTGAAATGATTTGATCAGATTTACTTCCAAGTTACATTGTTGACATAAACAAAAGAGCACAGAAGAATACTGCACAATACTTAAACATAATAAGACTGGAATCGATCTATTGGCATTAAAGCCATATTTTAGAATGTATTTTTTACTGACTGCTTCTTGGAAATATTAGTCAGGCTTTAAATCTAACCTAGACAAATGGAACAGCCTATCCATCTCACTCTAGGCTGGGAAACACAAGAAAAATGAAAGTACACCGATCACTTTTGTACTTGTTCAGGAATTAACAATCATCATTTCAGTGCAAATATTCATGACATGTGTGGGTTTTGTATGGTTAGGCATGAATTCATTTCAGACAGCCAAACATGAACGAACGAATTTCAGCCTTTTGTGTTTTACACATAGTTGAACAATCTAACTCCAGAGAATAACAGGATGGGATCTGATCAGTCCCAAATCTCAAACTGTACAAACTGTAGGAGAGCCTATCCGATGAACCCTACCTAGCTTGGCCTTTATAGATCCCCAGAAAATATCCCCGGAAGCAATCAATAATAATGACAGGCAAAACCCAGGAAAAGATCGACATCTTGCGGGAGCATTTCAAAAATTCCCTTTCCCCAATTTAGACCAAAGGGGAGTTTCAGATCTATTTACCATAAGAGTATTGTAAATTTCTTGAGAGAAGCTAAATTGTTCCCTTCCAGCAACTGATAAACAAGTTCCATCCGGCCCATGCTGTCCAATGTCCAGCCACATTTATCACATTGCAGCATGAGAAGACTCTTTTGGAGCTCTGGTGTTTACTAAACAACAAACTAGTATAAAGATGGGGCCATTCACTCCACCATATTTGCTTTCAATTCAAAAGGCAATATTAAATCTTTGAAGAAGCTTTGAATTGACAGATACGCCATGAAATTAAGTGGTGGGCGTTTTTATATATTCTGCATTTGATTGAAGATTCCTATGATGCCTGGAACCTGGGCCTCAGAACTCTTCAAGATGAATGAGGGAGGAACCAAATGAGGTCTGCATGCAGATTGGCTACTGCTAACACCACAGTGATGACTTCGGGGGTGGATTGCTAACTTCAGGGCTGGGGAAACAGGTGTGACTACTCGCCTAAGTGTGTAATGCAGTCCTCAAGGTGGGGGTGGGGGGGTGTGAATCATATTGTGTTGTGCTCTTGACTTAGCATAAGCTGCTTCCTTGATGTGCACTCTGACAAAGGAAGGTTCAGACTTGGAGATAGCTTTAACATGTTTATTAAACTATTAACACTATTTTCACTGAGATTGCCTTGGTACCTGAGGTGCTGTGGGTCTCGAACATCATCTTGCCTGGCTGCTGTCGCTGGTAGTCACTGTTTGCTGAGTTTTAACTATATGGATTGAAACAGTTCACTCCCGGAACCATGTTTTGTTATGCTCTTGACTCAGCATAAGCTGCTTCCTTGATGTGCACTCTGACAACAGAAGGTTCAGACTTGGAGATAGCTTTAACACGTTTATTAAACTATTAACAATTCTCCTACTTGGATTCAACGCTACTGTTAATCCTGCTATAGCTACTCAGACTGACGAACCAATCTGCTACAAACCATGCGGTGGGAGTGATATTCAATCAACCCTGTGTCTGTACTCACTGAGAGTCTCCATTGGAAAGAGACTGAGCATGTGTGATGTGTCCTTTTATATGGGTTGATGTAATGCCCCCCCCTGTGGTAATATCACCTCTGTGTGTATCGTAAATGCCCATTGGTTGTGTCCTATCTTACTGACCTATTGGTTGACTGCCTCTGATCATGTTTCTGGTGTTCCCTCTAGTGTCTAGCTAGGTGTAGTGTATGTACATTAACCCTTTCTGTACTTACAGTGATGTATATCACCACAGGGGTGTGTGAATCATTAGATTCGGTGGGGAGAGGAAGTCATTATGCAGCACACCACAAGGTCAGAGTTTGGGCCTGGGGAGGGAAATTGGGGATTGGGAATCTCAGAATCACAGATGTTCGTGACAGAAACATTCTGCTATTTAGCTAAATCAGAGAGCCAGGAACAGCAATCAGCAGGCTCCCTTATGTGGAGTTGGGAGGAAAATGATTGCTCCACCTGGTCCCCCATTGAGCTGAATAACTTACCTCTTTGTTACAAGGATTCATAGGCTTAGGCCACGATTCTCCAGCCTCGTTGTGCTCTCACTCAAGAGTAACGAGGCCGGGCAGCATGGTGGCGCAGTGGTTAGCACTGCTGCCTCACGGCGCCGAGGTCCCAGGTTCGATCCCGGCTCTGGGTCACTGTCCATGTGGAGTTTGTACATTCTCCCCGTGTCTGCGTGGGTTTCGCCCCCACAACCCAAAGATGTGCAAGGTAGGTGGATTGGCCATGTTCAATTGCCCCTTAATTGCAAAAAATGAATTGTGTACACTAAATTTTTTTTAAAGGCCGGTGAATATCAGGGGAGGTCAAAAACGAAATCCACGCCGGGCCGCAAATAGTTTGTGATACAAAAGGCCCATTCGCGTAAGCGAAATGGGGATCTCGCCGTAGCGTGGCGAGAAACCAATTATCAGCACTTAGGCCCCATTTCCATACAATTAACGAGAATGACCCCCCATATCCAACAGCCTCTCATCATTCAGCAGCCTCCCCAGCAAGTGGTCATGCTGGCACTGATTAGTACTCCCTTTGAAAAACATGAAACTGGCGGAAGGGCATCTGTGGGGAGCCGAGGACGTGAGTAGCCATCTTTGCTCACAGGCAAAGAGATTGGGAGCGCTGGGTTTGCCAGCACCACCATGCCAACTCCTGGATCATTTGTACCTATTCCTGGGGCAACAGTTGTCCCTGCCCGCCTGTCCCGCCGACCACCCATAACCCCCATCGACTGCCAAGGCCTCTGGCTGCACGGCTGAAGGCTACTGCTGATAGGGGATTGGCAATCGTGGTTAAGTGAGCACTTCACGAAGGGCGGCATGTGGCACAGTGGTTAGCTCTGCTGCCTACGGCGCTGAGGACCCGGATTCGAATACTGGCCCTGGCCCACTGTCCGTGTGGAGTTTGCACATTCTCCCCGTGTCTGCGTGGGTTTCACCCCCACAACTGAAAGATGTGCAGGTTAGGTGGATTGACCACGCTAAATTGCCCCTTAATTGGAAAAAAAAATAGTTGGGTACTCTAAATTTTTAAATATTTTTTAAAAAGTGAGCACTTCACAGATGCCTAGTGGAGTCTCATGTGTGGGCGGGCCATGTAGCAAGTGGGAGTCATTGCCTAGCACCAAATCAAAACCCTGATGGCTGGCCACTGTGCTTGAGCACTCCGGAGGCAACACCACACACACATCTGAAAACCCAGGGGATGGCACACAGCTCCGGGTACATGTCCATGGCCGGAGGGTGGGTGAATGCCACGGAGAGGGGGAATGCCTGGAGAGGTGGGCAGAAGATCCGGAGGTCAGCCCTCCCAGGGCAGAAGTGACAGAAGCGTCATAAAGGTTGCGCAAAAAGGATTTTAACATGCTATACAATACCCCACACCCGTTGGTGCTGCCCCCCACCCCCAATTCCCCCCCCCGCCACCCTCTACCTAACCTCCCCTGGTGCCCTCAGTGATCCTAAGTTAAAGAAAATTTCCCAAACACAGACTATGCAGTGAATATATCAAGATTGTCCTGCAATAGTTTAACATCTTCTACAGTCCTAACTCTGCATATCGCTTCATATTGCCTGAAAACATACAGAGCATGTCATGCAGTAATAGAGATAGCAAACAGCAAAGATTTTAACATCGATCCTTGTGGAGACACCACTGATAACTAGCCTCCGACCATATCTAAATATATTGACAACAGCTTTCTTTTGTTTTGAGAATTCAGAATTTCCAATTCACCTAACAAGCACGTTTGTCGGAACTTGTGGGAGGAAACCGGAGCACCTGGAGGAAACCCATGCAGACACGGGGAGAACGTGCAGACTCCACACAGACAGTGACCCAAGTTGGGAATGGAACCTGGGACCCTGGCGCTGTGAAGCAACAGTGTTGATCACTGTGCTACTGTGCCGCTCTGACAACAACTTTCTGTCGAAGGACATTCAGACAATTCTTAATCCATCACTTGCCTTGTCTAGATGTCTACTGCATTACCCAACAGTACTGAATTAGCAAATTTCTCAAATAATCTGATCAATGAGTAAAACATTACCTCCTTTTTCAGAAGCTGCATTGAGTATCCCTGACGTTGCTTTCTCTACCTCAGTGTTCATATAAGGCGGCTCCTTTGAAAATCACCTATTACTGAAATAAAATCAATGGGCCGGTAGTTACTGTCTAGTTCTGCTTTCTCAGCTTTGTTCAAAGATGAAGCTATATTTGCATTATTCCAGACTAAGGGAATAGTTCCAACTCTAATGAGCTATAAATGTATGGGAGAGAAGGTTATGAGCACTATTCCATTTCTTTACAGACACTGATTAATGTCATCTAAGCTGGCAGCTTGGTCTATTCCTTCCTCTATCTAAGACAGCAACTTCAAGTATTTCAATGTTTGTTGCAGGAAATTTATTACTGTTAGCTGATCATCACATTCAAGAATAAAGACTGATGCTCGGTTACTATCTCCGCAATACTCTATGGGCATTCAGTCAATTCTTAATCCATGACAGGATATTAACATTAATAACATAAGATTCTATATTGTGGAGTAACCTCTTCTGCCGTGCTTTACCAAAGACTTTCAGAAGGTCCAGAGAAACCCTGGGCGCGATTTAACAGAAATGAAACAGGGTCCCATGTCAAGCACGTTTAGCCGGGTGTTTCCCAGCACGCGCGGCACCGAGGAAGACCCCGTTATCTACTGGGACTCTGTTTCATTTCGGGGCCTCAGCAGGAAACACCCTGCTGAGACCACACTTAGTCCCATTACCTGCACAGAGGGGCTCCGCTCGCCAGTGCAGGAAGATTGGGGCGCCATTTGAGACCCCCCAACGCAACACCCAGACCCCACTCCCCACCAACATCCCATGACAGGTTATTACCCAAGAAGCGCATCGCGAGATTTACCGGCCACGTTGCACCCCGCTTCGGGCTTGGAGTGCTTGTTAGATTCCACCCCACATCTATTGCAGTGCCCTAATGTACTAATGTTCCCATTATGGCTGTAAATCAGGAATTTGAAGGGAAAGAGGAACTCAGGAACATTTACAATCACCGGGAAATGATATTTAGCAAATTGTTGGAGCTGCGGGCTGTCAAATCCTCAGATCCAAATGAAATTCATTCTAGTGTATTGAAAGGGGGCTGATGAGATGGTTCATGCGTTAGTTATAATTTTACAAAACTCTATAGATTCAGGAAGGAGCCATTAGATTGGAAAATAGCAAATGTAACTCCTTTATTCAAAAAGGAAGGGAGACAGAACATCACTTTGAAGCTGCTCTCTCTTTCCCCGTTGTTTTAATTCTACTCGCGCTCTTTTATCCAATGTCTCAGCTGTTCTCCTTACCCTCTTTTATCCCAATCGACTCCACAACTTCCAGGTCCAACTTACCAAGGCCACTGCTCGCCTTTCTGGGAAAAGGTAGAAAAAGAAAGGAGCACCTCAGTCCCTCCTCACCGAGCTCAGTCAGTTACCAAACTCCAACTTAAGCACTCTACTGCAGCCCAATGCAGCATTCCAATGCATACAAAGTCAACACTGTAAGATGGTCTGCTCACCAAGCTAACCAAATCCTGAAGATCATATTTGCCAGTCTGGACCTGCAGCAGTTGGTCAAGCAAATCACTAACTCTACCATTACCATCATGCCAGGGGATAAATCCTGGTTCAATGAAGAGTGCAGGATGGCTAGGAGCAGTACCAGCATAAGCAAGGCGAACGTAAAAATGAGGTGGCAACCAGGTAAGGCTACAACACAGGACTACTTGCATGTTAACCAGCAGAAGCATCATGAGATAGACTGAGGGAAGTGATCCCTCAACCATTGGATCAGATCTAAGCTCTGCCAACCAGCCATATGCAGTTGTGAATGATGATGGCCAATTAAAAAACTACCTGGAGGAGGAGGCCCAACAGATATCCCCATCCCCAAGGATGGGGGAGCCCAACAAATCAGTGCAAAAGACAAGGCTGAAGCATTTTCATCCTTCTTCAGCTGTAAGTGGTGAGTGGATGATTAATCTCGGCCACCTCCTGATGTCCCCAGCATCAAACATGCCCGTCTCCACTCAATTGATAGCTGGAGACTCCACATGATATCAAGAAATAGCTAAAGGCATTAGATATTGAAAGGATTAGGGGCCTTGACAACCTCCTGACACTAGTACTGAAGGCACTTGCTCCAGAAAAATCAATACTCCTAGCCAAACTGTTCCGATAGAGGTACAACATTCCAAACAATGTAGAAAATTGCCTGGGCATATCCTGTTCATAGAAAGCAATCTGACCAATTACCACGCCATCAGCCACTTTTCAATCGTCAGCAATGATGTCATTGACAGCTTTCTATCAAGCGGCATTTTCTAAGAAGTAGCACTTGCGTAGATATAACCTGCTCACAGATGCTCAGTTTGGGCTTGCAAGGGCCACCCAGCTCCTGGCCTTATTGCAACCTTGGTCCGTAAACTCAAGAAGGAGGTGAAAGTGACTACCCTTGACATCAAGGCTGCATTTGACCTGATGCAACACCAAGGACCCTTGGCGAAATTCAAGTCAATGCAGATTGGGTGGTACAGTTCCATGTCAGTGTCGCGCAAATGGATTGTCCGTTCAAATAAGGAAAACTTGAAAGCATGTCTGACAGTCATATCTTCTTCATCCCTTGAGGGTTTTGAACCTGAAGACTCATTGCTGAGTAGGCTTTTTTAATTTCTCTTATGCCGATGTAAGCTGCTTCAATTTGTTTTGCTCGTTAATCTTTCAGTCCCACCCTTTATGATGTTGCTGCATGTCAATGATAAGTGTCTGCCCTCAAGGATTTCTCAGCATGTCAAATAGCATGCAAACGACATAGTTAGCTCTAACACCTCATTTCCTGCGCATTAATAAACCCCGTGACCCAGGCTTCTGCTGTGGAGGAAGATAAAGTGAACAAAGACTGGGAAAGCAACAATCCTAAACCAATAATGCCAATCATCATCTTAGGTGCTCTGGCTAAGGGGGATAAAGACTATCCCCCAGCTGCTGTCCAGGTTGCCCACCAGAACCCTTACCCATCTGTGGAGGAACTGCATGTTTCACATCAGATGAATCATTCCATCCACCAGCCTCGTAAGTGAAGGGCCACTCTCCCTGAATGTGAAATTTGTTCAGAACAGTGATAAGGCTCTTGGAGTATTTTGCCTTGAATTTTTTAAAAATTTGTTGTTATATTAAAGTGTAAGCCTTTGGGACTCATTAATATGGGCTGGAAAAGTGCAACAGGAAATGCTGAAATTGCTCAACAAGTCAGGCAGTGTTTATGGAAAGAGAAAATGGATGGAAATAGATTGGGAACTTGGTGGGGAGACGGTGCTGTAAACTCAATCCAATCAAAGGTCAAGGTTTATCTTGCATAGGTTATAACTTTCATACAACCTTTGTTGGGCTAATACATCACATCCTTTGATAGATAGTGCATTCAAACCAATTTGCATGTGCCATAGATTGGTCACACTTTCCATAGAATCCCATACAGTGCATAAGGAGGCCATTTGGTCCATCGAGTCTGCACCAACCCTCCGAAAGAGCACCCTATCTAGGCCCTTTCCCACTCACCATCCTTGTAACCCCATCTAACCTGTGCATCTTTGGACACTAAGGGGCAATGGCCAATCCACCTAACCTGATTTAGTGTCCTTTTTCGCTTATAATGTTGGCTCACTGTCTGAACCATGTACTTCAACCCTAATCGCACGGTAGCACAGTGGGTAACATTGTTGCTTCACAACTCCAGGGTCCCAGGTTTGATTCCTGGCTTGGGTCACTATATCTGTGTGGAGTCTGCATGTTCTCCCGGTTTCTGCGTGGATTTCCTTCAGGTGCTCTGGTTTCCTACCACAAGTCCCGAAAGACATGCTGTTAGGTGAAATGGACATTATGAATTCTCCTTCTGTGGACCTGAACAGGCACTGGAGTGTGGCGACTAGGGGTGTTTCACAGTAACGTCATTGCAGTGATAATGTAAGCCTACTTGTGACAGTAAAGATTATTATAATCTCAGTTTTTTAAAAACATTCTGACACAGCAATATTTCTATTCCACCTTAAATCAGGTGGTCAGATTAATGTCGAAGTAGGTGTAGCTTTAGATTTTGGATCCGTGCTGCATCAAACTGTTGGTGTATGGTTCGATCGAGAGACCTGCATGCTATCAATCCACACTGAGATTGGAAATCAGGTTTCAAAAGTGCCAAGGTCAGTGTCCTCCTTAATGTTTTCAACTGAACAATCAAACCATTCTCATTCGAATTGATTTTTCCCCTCAGTACTATAAAATGCAACTTCCTAAAAAGATTGCTGTTAGCCTGATAGTGAAAGGATACAAACTTTTTAAAGGAGAGCAAACTAGCAAGGAGAGGGTTATTTTAAAGGCAGTTAAAGAAAGATTGCACGAGCTGGGGTAATTGTCTCTACTATTCAATCTCTTCCGGCTTTGCTACATTTTCGCAGCTTTAACTCGTGAAAATTGGCTGCCCAATTTTTGATCTCACTTCCTACCTGTCCCCACCGTCCCGTGACTTAAGCTTTTACTATTACTGCGCAAGTTGTTGATAGGGAGTAGACTGGAACGGAACCAGTTCATAAAGGAGCTGCTTTGCACGTGAAGGGGGGTGAAAATGAGGAGTTTGATGTTGCTTGCTGCTGCTTTTGTGTTTTGCGGTAAGTCGATTTTGGTTTTTAAAAACGTTTTTAGTTATCCTTTCTTAAAAAAGTGTACCTTTCGCTGGTTGGGTTCTTAGAAGCTGGGAACATCTCCGTGATGCCAAATACTTCCGTCAGTAATAACTTAGAGAAGTTGTGTATCTTTTTTGGAGCTGCTGAGTTACTTTTTTTTTGGTTACTAAATTGTAAGTGAAAGCTACTGGTTCCTACTCACTCACAGAGGATCCTATACAGTAACGCTGTGAAGTAAGTTCGACCTTTGGTTTTGAGTAATTAAAGGAGTTGCCTTTTGATCCGAGCAAAATGTGGAAAATGCAGGCGGTGGGCAGCAAATCGCTCTGACCTGCAGAAGAACATTATCCTGGATTGTAGCATTTTTTTTTCAACTTTTAAAACTTTTATTTCGCGAAGTGTGTTAGAGTGAACTTTGATTTCAAGATAGCCTTGGGACGTTCTCGGGTTGTCGCATAAATCATCATTTGGGGGGGGGGGGGGGGGAGGGTATTGACTCTTGAACTCTTGAACTCTTCTACCAAACGTGTCCTCTCTCCTGTACAACAAGCTCTCGGTTGAGGGATACTTGTTTTCAAGGCAGCTAGGGTCGCTCTGCTTGCTCTTCCGGTGCCTTTCTAAGACAGACTGCACTGAGTAAAATGAGAATCCAAACTAATGTCTTTTTTTTTTGGCGAAAGTCTGTGGCCTTTTAATGACCCCTGCATGAATGTAGGTTGCCGCCTGGTAATTCCGTTTCTGTATATCTATGTATCTCTGACTATTGTGCTGTCATGGATCAGGTTTTTTTTTGTCAAGCAAAATTTTTACAATGTGCGTTTGCTTTAAAACGTCTTGTTCTGACATCAAATATTGTTGTTTAAAGGAGCCAGAATTTCTCTGAATACTTTGTGCAGCTTTTTGGCAAATGTTCCTTGTACTGAGAGATGCCAGAGTGGAAGAGACAACCAAAAGCTTAGTGATTGCTCTTCCTTGCATTATTGGTGAAAGTCCCTTCCATTCATCCTTCATGTTTACACTTTAATTCAATTCTTCATGTTGCAGGCCCTTTGCAAGCAACCTACAAATGGTCTTGTAAATGCAAATCAACTAAAATCTTTCACTTTGGCCTTGGTTTTCAATTTGACTTTCTCTGCTTTATCTCTGTACATATTAAGTGCTGCTAAAGTTGATGCTTCTTTGCCTCCAAACAAATCCTGCTTTTCTACATGCTTCAATTCTTCGTCAGTCAGCTTCTTGTCTACAGCTCATGACTTCCCGAAGGTCAAACTTGTGAAAGCTTCAATAAAACCCGTTCTTAGTAATAGCTTCAGCTTGCTGTCTCGGCATGTATCTCTTGATGTAGCCCTTTTCTGGAGACCTTCATAGTAAGAAAATGGCAAAACAGTAAAACTAAATTTTGTCTAGGATTATAATTATTTTTTGTCTTTATTTGGGACGAGCAGGATAAATAACTATTCCCAATGGATTTTTAGCTGATGTGTACGAAAAATGTTTTCTTTTGAACTCTTTTATAAGCCATCGGTTCACTGAAGCAGTGGGCCAACTTTCCAGTTTGAGTGACTGAATTAGCAAACTAACTTCTTGCTTTCCAAATAATTCTCTGCTGTACAATGTCAAATGTTTTTTTAATGTGACCAAGTCTAGAAGATCATTTTTAAGTGGTGAGGATATTGGGAGGGTGGGAAGTATTTATGATCTCAGCTGGTATTGGTACTGGATGGGAACATTCCAGAATGGAGCCCTGACTTAAAAGATTGTAATCAAACGTGGAGGAACAGACGCAGCTACATGTTAGCTTTTAACAACAAACATTCCTCTTCTAGTTTTCAAAGATAACATTCCACTGAAACCAAATAGCCCGATCCAATCAACCAATCTTAGTAGATTTCTCACCCAGATGATTGTCACCAAGTTTCCTTGCATCAGCTATTTGCATTAATAATCCACTCCAGGTTTTCCAACTATCCTGTCAAACAAGCTTCTGCTCCAGTTTTTAAAAAATATATTTTTATTCGCCTTTTTCACTTTCTCCCAAATTTGCACCCACCAACAATAAACAATAACTAATATAATATCAATCTCCCCTTCCCATCAGCACCCAAACAACTGCCCGCATGTTAACATTAAGAAATAACAATAAGGAATCAGGGCTCGCCCATAGTCACCATTAACACATACAGAACCCCTCACTGATTTAGCACAGTGGGCTAAACAGTTGGCTTGTAATGCAGAATAATGCCAGCAGTGCGGATTCAATTCCCATTCCGGTCTCTCCGAAC
Organism: Scyliorhinus torazame; assembly: GCF_047496885.1. NCBI lineage: Eukaryota > Metazoa > Chordata > Chondrichthyes > Carcharhiniformes > Scyliorhinidae > Scyliorhinus > Scyliorhinus torazame. Next base: position 56,690,148 of record NC_092720.1, on the reverse strand, counting down.
ACGTGCCAGAATGTGGTGACTAGGGGCTTTTCACAATAACTTCATTGAAGCCTACTTGTGACAATAAGCAATATTATTATAATGGTCGATGCTGTCCAATTCTTAAGTGCATAATGAGTAACTCCCATGAATTGTAGAACCCCTCCATCCTTCCCCTCAGTTCAAACTTAACCTTCTCATCCTCGCCCCTGTAAGGTGTGCTCTATATACCACCTTCAGCTGTATCAGCCCCAACCTCGTGCACGAGGTGGAGGTGTTCACACTCTGGAGCACCTCACACCAGAACCCCTCCCCATATTCTCTCCAACTCTTCCTCCCACTTTACTTTGATCCTTTCCAGTGGTGCCTTCTCTTCCAAAATAGCCCCGTAAACCGTGGACACTAATTCCTTCTCAGTCCCCCTGTCATGAGCATCTCCTCCAGCAATGTGGAGGCCGGCTCCACCGGGAAGCTCTGTATCTCCTTCCTGGCAAAATCTCGAACGTGCATGCATCTAAACATTTCCCCCGCTCTAGCCCATACTTCGCTTCCAGCTCCTTCAATCCTGCAAACTGGCCCCCAAGAAACCAATCTTTTAGTGTCTTAATCCCCTTCTCCTCCCATTTAATGAAAATTTCCATCCCACTTCCCTGGCTCAAATCTGTGGTTCCCCTGAATCGACAGTTTCCTTGACCCTGCCCCCAACCCGGAAGTGTTGGCAAAGCTTGCCTCCAAATTCTCAATGAAGCTATTATTACCGGACTCCCTGAGTATTTCCGCAGAGTTATCGGGAGAGGCGCTGTTGCTAGTGCTTTCAGTCCCAACCCCCTGTGCAAACTTTCCTCCATTCTGACTCACTGGGAATCAACACCTCAGACCCACCTCCACACCTTCTCCACATTCGCCGCCCAGTAATAATACATCGGGTTTGGAAGACCAAAGCCCCCTGCCTGCGTTCCCCTCTGTAGCAGCACCTTTCTAACTCTGGCCACCTTCCCTCCCCATATGAACGAGGTAATCTTTCCTTCAATCTCCCTGAACAATACCTTTGACAGGGAAATCGGCAGGCATTGAAAAATAAACAGAAATTGTGGTGACAATTTTAACCGCCTGTCTGCTCCACTGTTTTAACAAGGAATCCAGCTCCAGGTTTTCCACCTCCTTCCAGGCTAATGTCTCAATCCACTAAAACCTCAAACTTTAGAACTACTCCAGATATCTTTTCTGGCCTCATGTGGCAACTTTTTTCAGCTTTATCTTTGGCTTTACTGAACAGTATCCTGTTCTAGTTCTCTGTTCTTTTGACTTCAGACATCTTGGAAACTTCTTCATTTAACTCGCTGTTCTTTTTAGTTTTCTTAACATTGCTCCATTTAATGGCTTTTCTTCTAGCAAGCTGAGAAATTGTCCCTCTAGCTGCTGCCTATACCAACTACAATAAAATCCGATTTTAAAAACACAAGCTTTGCTACCTTAAAGGTGATCCTGGTTGCTAAGCAACACTTCCTTATTTCTCCAACTTCGTGTCTGCTTTTCAGGCCATAAATCTCTCTGAGCACAATAGAAATAAGTTTGAGCTGACTAAAATCCCCACGCACATACGATGCCTTTTGTCTAGCAGAGTCCAACTACATAGCCACTAAACCCATTTAAATCTATTCCTTCCTTATTTCTAATCTTCAACAATATGAATACAAATCCCTTAACTGTTTTCCCACCCAAGGTGAGGAGGAGGAGGAAAAAGTGGGTCTCCAATTTGCTCAGTGATCTATCATTAATTGTTCTTGTTTTACAGGCTTCCATTTAAGTTCTGCTGTTTTAACAGGAGGTGCTGCATCATCAGATGTGCCAAATCTAGTGGCCGTGTCTGCTAAGCCTAACACCACTACCCCTCATCCTACCACGACTGCACACGTGACCAACACAACAAAGCATGTGACAACTGCACATGTGACCAACACGACAACTGCACAGAACACCACAACAGTATATGTGACCAATACGACAACTGCACAGAACACCACGACTGCATATGTCACCAACACGACAACTGCACAGAACACCACGACTGCACATGCGACAAGAACTGTGCTTCCTACTTTGACGCCCCATTTTTCACTGCCAAATACTGGACAGTACAACGTTTCGCTCAAAAATGCTACTTGCATCAAGGCAACAATTGGAATTCAGCTTTTTGTCAAACAAAAGGCAAAGGTAATGTTTTTTAATTCCATCTATACTTCCATTTTGTCATCAAAGTATGAAGCAATTTTAGTGCAACTAATGATTCGATTTTTGCACTGACTGAACAGCGTTGGATGTTTATTGCACTTAAACTTGCCCCAATGAACTTGCCGTAGGTCCAGAGCATATCAAAACCTATGCAATGCCCTTTTACTCGGATCTGTTAGCCAATCCGGGGGAAATTATAAACAAGTTTTGCCTATCCAAGACTCTGCAGATGTAAAATTAACTTTTTAATATCAATAATGCAGAATTATCTTCCTGCTGGAACCCTGCTAATTAGCTAGATGGGCAGCATGTGGCACCAGGGGATCAGGGCTTATGGGGAGCAGGCAGGAGAATGGGGATGAGAAAATGTCAGCCATGATTGAATGGCGGAGCAGACTCGATGGGCCGAATGGCCTAATTCTGTTCCATTGTCTTATGCTCTTATGTGGTTCAGAATAACACCAATAGTGTAGGCCAACTTTTCCCCTTTATAACCCCCAACCCTCTTTCTCTTCCACGCCTGCCCCCTCAACTCCAATTTGATCTTTTCCAACTGAAGAAAGTCATACAAGTCCCCCAGCCAGGTCGCCACCCCCAGCGGCATTTCCAACCTCCAATTCAATTCAGCAAGCTCTTTTACAGGGCAATTAGAGGCGAAGGCTACAACATTGGCCCCCCTACCCCTCCAGCAGCTCTGGCATTTCCAATACCCCAAAGATCGCCACCATTGGGTCCAGCCTGAACTCCATCCCCACTATTTTAGATAATGTCTCAAAATACTGCTTCCTAGTAACTCTCCTGCTTCTTGCAACCCCAGAACATCTATGCATGATTCGCAGCCCTCGCCCACACTTCTTGCACTTATTGGCCGCCCTTGAAAGAACCCACTTATCCTCACTTGAGTCATATCACATGCACCACCTTGAACTGAATTGAGCTCATCCTTGTGCAGGAGTATGTTGAGTTCACCCTACACATCGCCTTGCACCACAATCCCCAGCATATTTCCCCCCCACCAACTCCAAAACTCCTCCTATCTGCTCTTGATCACCCCCTCTCTTCCCCCCCCCCCCCCCCCCCACCCCTCCCCCGCTTCACCGACCACCCATATACGGTCTCCCAATTACGGTCTCCCAATGTATCGGCTCCTGCTCTCCTGACCCATCTGGGATCAGATATTGTTCAATAGGGTACATCCCGGCAACCTGGGAAATATCCTCCAGTCCACTCCCCCTCCAGTCTCTCCTGCAAACAACATCCTTTTCAGTCCCCAACTCCCTGACTTAAACATGTGCTTCCTGCACAGTGGTGTCAACACATACACCCCCTTCAACTTGTGTCTCCACAGCCACATCCTAACCGTTGTGTACCAACTGGCTCCCTTTAAACTTACCCGGAACAAGTGTAATGTATCCAATCTCTTAAGCTCTCCTGATCTACTCCACCAACATTGTCAAATTCTGCCCCCCCTTCGTCACCTGAATCCCCAAGAACCTGAACCTGAACCTTTCCCTCGCTACCTTAAATGACAAAATCACCAAGTTGGCCACAACCCTGCTGCCTTCACCAGAAACCCTTGCTCTTCCTGACATTTAACTTGTATACCCAGAGAAGGCTCCCAATCTCTCCAATATTCCCATGATTCTACCCCCACTCTTCAATGGGTCCAACACGAACAACGACAACTGGTCATCTGCATATAATGAAAAGCCTTCTCTGCATCCATATAGAGATAATGACCTCTGGCATCTGCCCCACTGCCTGAGTCATAGCCGCATTCAACAGCGTCCTGATACTGGACAGCTGCCTGCTCTTTACAAAACCTGTTTGATCCACAGTGACCACCCCTGGCACACCATCCTCCCTGCCACCAACTTAGCCAGCACTTTCGTGTCTTGTGTTTATCAACAATATGGGCTTACGACCCATACTCCCAACGGATCCTTCTTCGGGATTTGTGATCGTCGCCTGCATCAGCGTCCCTGGCAACTCTTCTTTCTCCAACGCCTCTCAAAACATCCACACACATGCGATGCCAACTCTGTCGTATTTCTAAAACTCTGCCAGAAAGCCATCCAGCCCTGGAGCCTTCCCTGACTTCATCCTCTTAATGCTGTCAATCACCTCCCTCAGCGGCTCCTCCAATGCCTGCCTCCTCTTTTCCTCCAAACTTGGAAACTCCAATCCATCCAGGAACTGTCCCATACGCCGTCCGCTCCATCCTATACAGGTAAGCGCACCTTAGTCGGCCAGCAGAAGGATCGCCTTCTCCCCATATTCATATTGCACCCCCCTTTCCCTCTAACTGTCCCACCGCTCTTCTCGTCGTCAACCTATCAAACTGCCTCTGCAACCTCTTCCTCCTCCTGTACCCTTTAGTAGGGGCCTCAGCGTATCTTCTGTCCACCTCAACTGTCCATGCTCCATCCTCCTCCTCCTGTCCCTGTGCGCCTTGAATGAGATGATCACCCTTCAGATCAACGTCTCCCAGAATGTGGTCACTGACACCTCCCCGTTCTGATTAATCTCCACATGCACTCCGATCGCCGACCTCACCTTCTTGCAGAACTCCTTAACCACCAACAAACCCAAATCTAGCCTCTGCACCAAGACGCACCCAGCCAATGCGGCGCATGACCGGGTGTCATAATCCCAGCATATTCCGCACCCACCACCCCAATAGCACAGTTCGGCTCACCAAAGTGGCATGGTTGAACTCTACTGAAATTCATTGATGTAGCATTTCCATCTTGAGACATTGGCTTGTGCTGTGGAGCTCAACTCAATTGAGCGCATTGCCTGGTGTAGCTCAGGAGCCCTGTTTGAGCATGACGGTCTTAGCCACCCTGTGGCTTTGGAGCCCTGATCGAGCGTGACTGTCTTAGCCATCCTGTGGTGCCATGTCTGTAGAGGGATGAGGTGCATGATTTGCTGGCTGAACTTTAAACTGGAGGTGATCATAACCGCCTTATGAAAAGCTAACCATCTTGTTGATCTAAAACCCATCTGGACAATGACATGTTGCTGTGGAGTCATTTTCAAAACAAAGGCTTTTCTGTTTTTATGATTTATGGATCTGAAATACCTTTTTTGGAATTTGCTGAATGGTGTTCCATTGCATTCTTTTTGATCCATTTGGTTTTAAGCAGCTTTTGCTCAAATGCTCTCTTCAATGCATTGACATAATGCACTCTCTTCACAGGATCTGTACTTCAATATTCCACCAGACAAGACTAGCGTTTCAGGGAAATGTGGGGATGGTGCCTCCTGGATTATCTTCAAATTCAACTCTGGATTTGTAAACTTCACTTTTGTGAAGGTGAGTTTGTACACCATACATCATGAAGTACAGATCAAACACAGCTGCAGTTGACTTCATGGGAATATCTGTGGACCATGATGGATTTATGGTGAAAAGGGATGCCTCAAATTTGGATCTGTTGTGCAATATTGCACCTTGTTTTTTTTTTTTTAAAGTAGCAAGATTCATTTGAAAGTGTACATTATGGTGAACGTTTTGGATTGTATGGAATTGATCAGGTGAATTAATTAATCAATGATTAATTGTGGCACAGTGGTTAGTACTGCTTCGTCACAGCAGTGGGTGGTGTTTGATCTTCTATGCCTTATAAAGGAATCTACCAAACACCTTGACTTGTCCAAACCAGAATCTTTAGTGAATCACATGTGGTAAGATAGCAATCTGTTATATCATGCAGTTTCTTTTGCTACCACTGTCTTTACCCGAATACAGTAGACAAATGACTGCAAGTCTACTTGTTTAAATAAAACAATATTTATTCACATTCATTCTTTTATGTTCTAGTTACACAATTACATCACACCATCAACATATGTTACACTACAAATTCATACAAGACCACACCAGGGACTTGGGTTCTATTCTGAACTTGGGTGACTGTCTGTTCTCCCTGCATCTATGTGGGTTTCCTCCCACAGTCCAAAGATGTGCAGGTGGGTGGATCGACGATGCGTCCAAAGGTAGGGCGGGGTAATGGGGATAGGGTGGGGGAGAGGTGTGCCTTTTTTTGGTGCAGCTTTCAATGGCCAAATGGCTGCCGCCTTCAGTGTAGGGATTCAGACCAATGAAGTATAATATATAATTTTAAACATATAACCTGCTTATACATTTTTGAGATTCTTGCAGAAATATCACTTTTTTTCTTACCTCCAGTCCAACAGCAATAGTACCACAATACTTCAAATAGGTGAGAACCTAGAAATGAATCCATTTCAGATAACACTGTTAAGAACCCTGCTGATGTTGCCTGCGAGCCTCAAACCCTGAAGGATAACTTGAAACATCAGTTCTTAGTGGTGTATATTTGTTTGGAATTAATAAGGAATATGCAACCCATGTGTAAACATGCATACTAAAGTAAAAAGAAGAAAAGCACATGACAAAGGAAGAGTATATTGATAACTAAACACACCAATTACCTCTTTGTTCCCAAAATGTATCCACGGTATGCGAGCACAGTTGCTTCACGGCTCCAGGGTCCCTGGTTTGGTTCCTGCTTGGGTCACTGTCTATGCGGTGTCTGCACGTTCTCCCCGTGTCTGCGTGGGTTTCCTCCGGGTGCTCCGGTTTCCTCCTACAGTCCAAAGATGTGCAGGTTAGGTGGATTGGCCATGCTAAATTGTCCCTCTTGTGTCCAAAAAGATTAGGTGGGGTTACTGGGTTATGGGTGTGGGCTTGAGTGAGGTGCTATTTCCAAGGGCCAGTGCAGACTTGATGGGCTGAATGGCCTCCTTCTGCACTGTAAATTCTTATGATTCCCTGAACTCGGGCACTCCTTTTCCCAAGCAACATCCAATTTTAGTAACACTTAAGTCAAATCCAGTTAATCGTTATTACAAATTGCTTAGGTGACCAAGTCTGGGAAAACTTTTATCTTTCTGGTTCAGCGAAGGCGCAAAACTGTCCTGAGGAGATTTATCTGCAATCTGTTGTGCTTCTAAATGTTAGATCGAACAGGCCTCGATGGCTCTGATCATAGATGGAACTGGCCTGTCTTGCTGTCGGATGAAGAACTAGACTCCTTCCCCAATGGGGGTGCTCGCAGTTATTCATCAGTCTCTTCGATATTCCACTCTGGGTTCTGCTGTCTACCCGTTGCCCCTCCAATTCCTTGCTTTAGAAGTTATCATTTGTATAGTCCCACCGATCTCCGGTAAATATTTTTCTGATTGCCATTTACACCTGTCTCTAGACACCTGCTCATCTTGTTACTTTGTCAAGGGGAGGTCATGTCTGACAAATCTGAGAATTCATTGAGGAGGTGACAAGGAAGTTAGACAAAGATGAACCAGTGGATATGATCTGTTTAGATTTCCAGAAGGCCTTTAAGGTGTCATGTAGGAAGAAGGCTGTTGAATAAGTAAGAGCCCATGGCGATGGGCAAGATCCTGGCATGGAGAGAGGATTGACTGATTGGCAGAAGGCAGAGTGGGGATAAAGGGGTCTTTTTCAGGATGGCAGCAGTGGCTAGTGGTGTGCCTCGGGGTTCCGTGTTGGGACCACAACCTTTCGCAATATACATTAACTATTTGGAAGAAGGAACTGAGGGCACTGTGTTGCTAAGCAGATGATACAAAGATATGCAGAGGGACGGGTAGTATTGAGGAAGGAAGAGGGGCTGCTGAAGGACTTGGACAGGCGAGGAGAGTGGGCAGGCAGATGGAACACAATGTGGAAAGGTGTGAGGTTATGGACTTTGGTAGGAAGAATGTAGGCATAGACTATTTTCTAAATGGGGTGGGTTGACAAAGATTAGTGAAGCACAACTAAGAACAGGGGGGCTCGAATACAAGAGCAGGGATGTACTTCTGAGGCTGTATACGGCTCTGATCAGGCCCCATTTGGAGTATTGTGAGCAATTTTGGGCCCTGTATCTAAAGAAGGATGTGTTGGCCATAGGAAGAGTCCAGAGGAGGTTTATAAGAATGATGTTTGGAATGAAGAGCTTGTCGTATGAAGAGTGATTGAGGACTATGGGTCTCATGTGGTGTAGGAGGAGGGGATCTTATTGACACTTGTCAGGATATGGAGAGGCCCAGATAGTGGACGTGGAAACTAGTATGAAAAATTAGAACCCGAGGCCACAGCCTCCGACTGAAGGTACGATCCTTTAAAACTGAGATGTGAAGGAATTTCTTTAGTCAAAGGGTGTTGAATCTGTGGAGCTCTTTGTTGCAGAAGGCTGTTGGGGCCAAATCACTGGCTTTAAGACAGAAATAGTTTTTTTTTTTGTTCAGGGGTGTTATGGGAAGAAGGCAGGAGAATGGGGATGAGAAACATCAGCCATGATTGAATGGCAGAGCAGACACAATGGGCTGATATGACTTAATTCTGCTTATGGCTACTGGGAAAATCACATCGCATTCCTCTTGATTGCCTACTAGTCTTGTTACTTGTCTCTTTTATTTTCATCTCCAATTCACTGTTAATCTCTAACTTCCCACATTTAATACACTACTTATCCACTAAACCCATGACTGCAGAGAGCCCTTTAACTATTCTTCTGCACAACAGGCGTGAAAAATAAATTGCACCCGCTGCTTATGTTTTTCAGTGGCAGTGGTAGCCCGTCCTGCTGCCCATGCGCCGGTGTGGGATTGGAATTTCCCAGCAGTGTGAACAGCCGGTAAATCCCGCCCCATAATTTCATAGCCCGTCCGACACCAGTTTTTGTTAGTTTTAATTTTGTGCCATCATTTCTTGTAAAAGAAAATTGAAATAAAGCAACATTGGACATGCAAGTCTGGCAACATCTGTGGAGGGAAACAGTTTTGTAGAAGGGTAATTTGGACTTCATTAACTCTGTTTCTCACTCGATAGATGTTGCCAAACCTGCGTTTATCCTGCACAATGTTGGTATTGAAAACTGAAATAACACCTCCTGAATTTCATCTGATTTTGACACAGTAGGACATGCTATAACATGCCTCTGAATCATCCAGTGATTGTAACTTTTCCCTCTCCACATTCCTGAATAACTATCTCTAACTCCAGTTCTATTTTGTTTTTTTAAACTTGAAGTAATTATTGTGACACAATACCTTTTTACTTGCAGGATGGAAAACAATATTATGTCTGGGAGATGAGTGTTGCTCTGAATGCCATGAATAACTTGGGTGAGTTTTATAATCAACTTGTGGAAATTTGAAATAGCTTTAGCATTTTGCTTGCTTTTAGTTTGGGGATAAATGAACTTTCCCTCCTTCAATGTTTGCATGTGTGACATCCTGTGTCATTTCCTTCAGCAAGAGTGCAGGCATCTAAATGGTGCAGTGTAATGTGACTATATTGAGACCTTGTTTACTTGCTATTTTCTTAAGTAATTCATCTACATTGCTAATTCATCTACATAATGTGGGTATTCCCTCTAATTTGTTGTCTGCCACCTTGAATAGAGAATTGTCTATTCAAAGGCCCAATTACAGATCCCTGGTGAACACCACTTTGGTAGGATGGCGATGTAGAAAAAATCTCCACCTTGGACAATCGTAAAATATTGGAAACTGTTTATGGTGTTCTTTGGTTGCTAAATTCAGGATGGTTGGTGTAGTGTTCACAAAGACCACAAAATAGCTTGAACTTGAACAAACCTATAAACATATTAACACTAATTTGGATTTGACACATACTCCTAAAGAATACACAGTTGCTTATTAATATTACATCTACAACTAATCTTTATGCTGATATAAGATATATCATCTGCTCTTACTCGCACTATCTGTACTTCCCCAAAAAAATGTAATGGAGGAGGAAAAAAAACCTGGCCTGGTTGGTCCACTGATAGCAGCTATGTTAGGTCAGTTCACAGTTCTTGTCTTTTTTCTTCAGGAACTTCCTATCATGGCACTGTAAATCATATGAAGCTGTTCAGGACGACACTTGGGTATTCCTACAAGTGCAATAGCAAGCAGATTGTGTCTTTTTCGACTGATTCATTGCATATTCTGATTGTCAATACTCAACTTCAGGCATTTGGTGTTCCAGGTGGAAAGTTTGGTCGAGGTAAGATTATCGCCTAGTTTCCTTTTTTCTTCTTTTGTTCACCTAGTGTAGGGAAATTGATGTTTAATAATTATTAGCCTTGCCTCATTTAGGCCAATTCGAGTGCGAAGTTGTGAATTAAGTTTGAAACCGAGTGGGCTGGTTTAGCACACTGGGCTAAATAGCTGTCTTTTAAAGCAAACCAAGGCAGGCCAGCAGCATGGTTCAATTCCCATACCAGCCTCCCCGAACAGGGCCGGTATGTGACGACTAGGGGCTTTTCACAGTAACTTCATTCAAGCCTACTTATGACAAGCGATTTTCATTTCATTCATTTGTAGTGCCCATAGGGAAGCTGAGGCTATGGGGTGAGAACACTCCACCTGTGCCCAAGTCTGAACTGGACAGCAATAGTATGCTGGCCTGCCTGGTCTAAAGATTTCACCAAATGAACAGAGTTCTAATAAGTTCAAATAATACCTAGAATTTGCACTGGATACTTTGCTGTCAGCTGTCTTGCATGAAAGTAATTTAAGTATTTGGTCAAGATTCGGAATGCAAAGTGCACCTAAATTGGCTGACTACTTTTCCCCATTTTCCAATTAGTGTATCAGGCAATTTTTCTTTGGCTTAAGCATTCATGTATTTAAGTGGTTAACTTGGTGCAGTTTCAATAATACAGGTGAAAATGGATTTGTCAGGTTTGTTTTTAGTCTAGTCCATATTAGTAACAAATATAAATTAAAAAGGGCAAAAACTCTACAGTACCGTTACATTGTACATGACAGCACAGTTGCTTCACTGCTCCAGGGTCCCAGGTTCAATGGGTCACTGTCTGTGCGGAGTCTGCAGTGCGTGGCATGGTAGCACAGTGGGGTCCCAGGTTCATTTCCCGGCTTGGGTCACTGTCTGTATGCTCTTTTTTTTTCTCTCCTTTTTCACTCACTCGTGCACGTTCTCTCGCTGTGCAGGTTGGGTGGATTGGCCATTCTAAATTGCCCCTCTGTGTCCAAAAAGGTTAGATGGGGTTACTATGTCAGTTATTCACTGATCTATTTTCCGAAGCTTTATAAATGCCTGTCTGGGAGTGAAATTGCAGTGGTGCTAAAGGTCGTCTATGGGTGTAGTCACTTGAGATGCACTTAAAATAGTTACCCCACACTTCTTACCTAAATAATCAATGGTGCTCTTGGGCATTTAAATCCTTTGCTGTCCAATCTTAGCAAACAAGTGAGCAGTTAAACCCCTCCATTGCTGTTCACGACGCCCTACTCCTCCCAAGCTGTGAAAAATCATCGACTGCCCCTCCCCATTCAAATATTGGATATGGGTGAGCCTTTTTTTTAATGCAGCAAGTCAAATAATCTCTGTCCAGCACTGAATTTGTTTTACATTTTTGCTTATAAAACACCTGTTGGTGTTTTTGCAATGTTAGGAAATGAGCCAAGCTTGAGCAGATGACCAAAAGCTTTCTCAACAAATTTGAAGGAAGAAGTAGGCAAAAGCTTTAGGCTGAGGCAGCTGCAGGCACAGCCATCAATGATGGAACAAAAAAAATTGATGGCGCTGAAAAGGCCAGAATTAGGTTAACGTGGATATGAGGGTTATACAGATTGAGAGCTAGGCCAAAGTGATATTTAATTCCTTCAGATTGATGAATTTGTTTTCTTGCATGGTTCTGTTGGATGGCAGTGGTTAGCAGTGCTTCAGTGCCAGGGACCCAGGTTTGATTCCAGCCTTGGGTGACTGTCCCTGTGTGGAGTGTCTGCATGGATTTCCTCCTGGGTGTTGACAATCCGAAGATGCGCAGGTTGAAGTGGATTGGCCATGACCAATGCATGGGTTCATGGGAGAGTGGGCCTAGCTACAGTGCTCAACAGTTGCTGCAGACTAGATGGGCCAAAGCATCATAGAATTTACAGTGCAGAAGGCCAAATGGCCTCTTGCACTGTGGATCCTATAGATTGTTACCCATGACATTGAATTCTCTATTCTGACATCCTGCTGGTTCAGTTGTTGCAATATTTACTATTAATTGGGGACTATTTGAACTTTGATCCAGACTCAATGTTGGCACTCTCCACAGATGCAGAGCTGCTGAGATTGTCCAGTGTCTTCTGCTTTATTTCAGATTCCAGCATCTGCAGTAATTGTCGTTTCTCTGTTATTTGTGATATTTGTTTGCTCTGTTCATGCAGGTCTTGGATGACTTTTAACGGTTCTGATTTTTTTTTTTTAAATCATTGGTTGATTGTAATTTGCTATGCAAGTCCCAAATGGCTCGCAGACCATCTGTTCAGATTCAACTTGATATGGTCAATTTAGAATCATTTGACTCTAATCTACATTATTTGGGTTTTAAAACGTTTAAATTCTCAATGTCAATCAGCAAAGGCTGTTACTAGCACATGATTAGACTAAACTCGACTTGTTTTGAAAGGTGATCCCTTTTTTTTTTTTTCCCCCCCAATTGCCCATTGTATTTTGATATGCATGACCTTTTTTTGAGTGCTGGGGAGCTCAATAGGCAGAAAATGCCAACCCAGAAGCAACTGAATTTTATTCTGTTCCGTGTCCGAGTTTGGTTCCATATCAGAGTTTGTTTCATGTATTTCTAATTGAATTTTGCATCAGTTCTTTCCTATTTTGCATACCTGAACAAAATTTCCTGTAAACGTTAATGGCTGACTTCTGACCCCTAATTGTAGAGGAAAAATGTGAAGCGGATGCTGAGAGTAAAGTAATTCCAGTGTTAGTGGGAATTGCTTTGACGGGATTGATCCTCACCGTGGTCACTATGTATACAATTGATAGAAGACGGACATCAGAAGGCTATGAAGCTGTTAAAGACTGCTGAATTTATCAGCCAAGATCAGAAAGATTGTTGAATTCTGCTAATTGTGCTGCGTTCCTATAGTTTCACCGGGATTGGTTTAAAAACAGTACAGAACCTTTTTTTACAAGTATTTTTAGGGAAGAAAAGCTGTCTGACAATTTAATAGTGACCAAGAGCTAAACGTTTGTTGAAGGAGTTGTAGAACCAAGCTTCTGTGCTGCTTTGTTAAATTGTTCTGCACACCACCTGCAAATGGACTTAAAATAAAGCATTTTTATAACTGTCTATTTGTAGAATTTTCTTGCAAGTAGGATTGGTTTATGGCCATTGCATGTACCATTCTCAAACCATAGGAAGTGACATTCATCATATCGTTATTGCATGTATCATTATCAAACCACAGGAAGTACATTGATCATGTGGTTCTATGAAGCATGATCTGTGCCTGTGATCTTTTGTATCTCAAACTATGGAAATTTTAAACCAAACAAAAGAATGCTGAAAAGGTCACGCAACATTTGCCAATAGAAAAGCAGGATTTAGGGACTGACCATTCAACCTGGGTGTGACTTTACTCCAGTTTACAGTTGCAAGTTAGTTGCAACTACACAATTTCACTATTTTATTCGGTGATGGTAGTAGAAAGGGAGCATTGCCATTGACCGTCCACGCGGGTGTTGTGGGGGGGGGGGGGGGGGGGGCACATTTCAGCCATCTTTCGTACCCTCCAAACAAATTGCCATATCAACCTTTCAAAAATTCTGATGCATAGTGCATCTAGAGCTGTAAAAACTCATTTTCCAAATACAACAATAGCTTTACATGGATAGGGCACCAAGTGCTTCACGGCAGCAATAAAACTAGATCAATATTACACCCAAATGCTCCAAGTAGGTTCTTAGATTTTTGTAGAGAGAGATGGTAGAGGCAGTGAATTTGAGATGGCAGGAAGGGGACAAGGTGGTCAAGAAAGCATATGGAATGTTTTCCTGGTCAAGGTATTGAATACCGAAGCAAGCATCATGGAAATGTATAAAATTGGTTAGGCATGGGCTAATATAATTTTTGCATTTGGGACCATTCATTAAACCGTTTTTAAGTGATGCACTTTGAATCAGTTATTATATTGACCAATATAATCCATGCCATTAAAAACTGGATTCTTTATTTTAAACTAATGTCACAATTTAAAAAAAAAAAAAATGTAAAATACCCCCAATTTTTTACATTTGGAGTTTCGTTTCTTTCAGGGGCAATTTATTATCCTTAATAAGGACCTGTGAAAATGCACTCTGGTCTCTCTCTTCCTCAACCCCTTTCAATATTTCCCCCAGTCCCTTTGTTTTGTTTGCCATCAAATTACCTCTCTCTTGTTTTTTCTGGCTTGAATTCCGTTTGTGACTTCTCTGCCCACTCAACCAAACCACTGATACACAACTATTTGTGTCATCGGCAAATTTCCCAATTTACGGCACCCACATTCTAGCTATTGTTGGGCTAATCTTGATCAGATTGTGAACCATTATCTTATTCTTGCGCCAGCACTTGGCAGGCCATGATGTTTTGAGTCTTATCAAAAGTTGGAAATATTACTTGGAAAGCAGGAAATTGTTTCGAACAACATGGTAGGAATGTGTAAAATTTGTGGTGGCACAGTGATTAGCACTGTTGCCTCACGGTGCTGAGGACCCAGGTTCGATCCCGGATCACAGTCCATGTGGAGTTTGCATGTTCTCCCAGTGTCTGCGTGGGTTTCACCCCCATAACCCAGTGATGTGCAGGCTAGGTGGATTGGCCACACTAAATTCCCCCTTGGGGCGGGGGGGGGAGAAAATAAATTCGTAAATTTTATGATAGTTTAAAATAAAGAATCCTTAGTGATGTTGGTTTAAAATAAAGAATCCAGTTTATATTGGTCAATTATAATTTTCGGTGTATAACTTTCAATCTCTGACTTGCTCTTATGGCCACAGGCATGGTCCAGTTAAGCTTCTCCAAACAATGGTAACTGCCAGGATGTTGATGCAGGGAGGTCAAGGGGAACTGGCTAGGTTCTCCTATTGGAACTTTACTGGTGAATTTGAACTGTTACCAGACTAGACCTCATGGAGGCCGTCGTGTTGGACGACGGCGCGAACCGAGCCTGGGTATGACCGATTCTGGCCCCCACGGGGCCAACACGGCACTGGAGTGGTTCAAGCCGCTCCAGCCCCCTTTTGCCGCGCCAACCCGCACATGCGCAGTTGGGCTACACTAACCTGCGCATGTGTGGGGGACCTCTTTAGCACGCCGGCCCCGACTCAACATGGCGTCTGTGTTCAGGGGCCGGTCACGGCAGAAAGTAGTCCGGGGGGGGGTTGGGGAAGAGGCCGGCCCGCCGATTGGTGGGCCCCAATCGCGGGCCAGACCCCATTGGAGGACTGCCGCCCCCCGACCGTTCATACCGAGTTCCCGCTGGCAGCGACCAGGGGTGAACGGCGTCGGCAGGACTCGGCCGAGCGGCTGCGCCGATACGACACATCTGGGCCAGAGAATCGGCAGCCCTGCCAGTGCCAACGCGCCGGTGAGAATGGCGGCGATTCTCCGCACCTTGGAGAATCGTCATGGCGGGGTTGCGGAGATTCTCCGGCCTGGCAGAATCGCCCCCCATATGTCCAGGAAACTGGACTGGTGAATTGAGGACGGGTGAACTGAGGACAAGATGCTTAACCCCCAAAACCAACTTTATTCTTTAGACAGGGCCAACTACATTAATATCACAGAAAAAACAGTTTTTAACAATAAAAGGAAATATCTCCAATTAAGCCAAGCCCATTACAGGTCAAAAGCTACCTTGGCAGACTACAAGCTAAACTACTTGCTGCAAAACTGGCGCCTTCCTTTAACTACATAATCTCTATCATACTAACTGTCATGACCATCTTAGTGTGTTGAAACACAGCCCCAGGGGACCTACTTGTGTGAACAAAAGTCCATTCTCCCAATAATGGGTAACCATTTAATTATTTGATACCCAATTACTTTTACAACATCTTCATTGCATTTTTAAAAAATATATATTTTATTCAATTTTTGGCCAACCATAACAGTACATTGTGTATCTTTTACACAGTAATATAACAATGGCCAGTTTTTTAAACAAGAAATAAATAATATATAAACAACATCAAAATTAAAAAACAAAACTAAATGGCAACTGCCTTGTCCAAAATAAATACTCTCCAAAAATACAATTCAGCAGTCCAGTATACAATTACCTATAACAACAACCTATACATATTATACTTATACACTAACATCCCTGAGAGTCCTTCTGGTTCCTCCGCGCCCCCCCCCCCGGGTTGCTGCTGCTGTCTTCTTCTTTTCCATTCCCTCTATCTTTCTGTGAGGTATTCGACGAATGGTTGCCACCGCCTGGTGAACCCTTGAGCCGATCCCCTTAGGGCGAACTTAATCCGTTCCAGCTTTATAAACCCTGCCATGTCATTTATCCAGGTCTCCACACCCGGGGGCTTGGCTTCCTTCCACATCAACAGTATCCTGCGCCGGGCTACTAGGGACGCAAAGGCCAAAACATCAGCTTCTTTCGCCTCCTGCACTCCCAGCTCTTCTGCAACCCCGAATATAGCCAACCCCCAGCTTGGTTCGACCTGGACCCCCACCACCTTCGAAAGCACCTTTGTCACCCCCACCCAAAACCCCTGTAGTGCCGGACATGACCAGAACATGTGGGTGTGATTCGCTGGGCTTCTCGAGCATCTCGCACACCTATCCTCTACTCCAAAATATTTATTGAGCCGTGCTCCAGTCGTATGTGCCCTGTGTAACACCTTAAATTGTATCAGGCTTAGCGTGGCACACGAGGATGATGAGTTTACCCTACTTAGGGCATCAGCCCACAGCCCCTCCTCAATCTCCTCCCCCAGCTCTTCCCATTTCCCTTTCAGCTCATCTACCATAATCTCCCCCTCATCCCTCATTTCCCTATATATGTCTGATACCTTACCGTCCCCCACCCATGTCTTCGAGATCACTCTATCCTGCACCTCCTGCGTCGGGAGCTGCGGGAATTCCCTCACCTGTTGCCTCGCAAAAGCCCTCAGTTGCATATACCGGAATGCATTCCCTTGGGGCAACGCATATTTTTCGGTCCGCGCTCCCAGACTTGCAAACGTCCCATCTACAAACAGATCTCTCAATTGTGTTACTCCTGCTCTTTGCCATGTTCCAAATCCCCCATCCATTCTCCCCGGAGCAAACCTATGGTTATTTCTTATCGGGGACCACACCGAGGCTCCCGTCTTTCCCCTATGCCGTCTCCACTGCCCCCAAATTTTCAGAGTAGCCACCACCACCGGGCTTGTGGTGTATTTCTTCGGTGAGAACGGCAACGGCGCCGTCACCATAGCTTGTAGGCTAGTCACCCTGCAGGACGCCCTCTCCAATCTCTTCCACGCCGCTCCCTCCTCTTCTCCCATCCACTTACATACCATTGAGATATTGGCGGCCCAGTAGTACTCACTTAGGCTCGGTAGTGCCAGCCCCCCCCCCCCCCCCCATCCCTACTACGCTGCAAAAATCCCTTCCTCACTCTCGGGGTCTTCCCGGCCCACATAAAACTCATAATACTCTTCTCAATCCTTTTGAAAAAAGCCTTCGTGATCACCACCAGGAGGCACTGAAACACAAAGAGGAATCTCGGGAGGACCACCATTTTAACCGCCTGCACCCTCCCTGCCAGTGACAGGGATACCATGTCCCATCTCTTGAAGTCCTCCTCCATCTGTTCCACCAACCGCGTTAAATTTAACCTATGCAATGTACCCCAATTCTTGGCTATCTAGATCCCCAAGTAGCGAAAGTCCCTTGTTACCTTCTTCAGCGGTAAGTCCTCTATTTCTCTGCTCTGCCCCCCTGGGTGCACCACAAACAACTCACTTTTCCCCATGTTCAGTTTATATCCTGAAAATTCTCCAAACTCCCCAAGTATCCGCATTATCTCTGGCATCCCCTCCGCCGGGTCCGCCACATACAACAACAAATCGTCCGCATACAGAGATACCCGGTGTTCTTCTCCTCCCCTGAGTACTCCCCTCCACTTCCTGGAACCCCTCAATGCTATTGCCAGGGGCTCAATCGCCAGTGCAAACAATAATGGGGACAGAGGACATCCCTGCCTCGTCCCTCTCAGGAGCCGAAAATACGCAGACCCCTGTCCATTCGTGACCACACTCGCCATCGGGGCCCTATACAGCATCTAATATACTCATCTCCAAAGCCAAATCTCCTCAACACCTCCCACAAATAATCCCACTCCACTCTATCAAATGCTTTCTCGGCATCCATCGCCACCACTATCTCCGCTTCCCCCTCTGGTGGGGGCATCATCATTACCCCTAGCAGCCTCCGTATATTCGTATTCAGCTGTCTCCCCTTCACAAACCCAGTTTGGTCCTCATGGATCACCCCCGGGACACAATCCTCTATCCTCATTGCCATTACCTTGGCCAGAATCTTAGCGTCTACGTTCAGGAGGGAAATAGGCCTATAGGACCCGCATTGCAGCGGGTCTTTTTCCTTCTTTAGGAGAAGCGATATCGTTGCCTCTGACATAGTCGGGGGCAGCTGTCCCCTTTCCCTCGCCTCATTAAAGGTTCTCATCAGTAGCGGGGCGAGCAAGTCCACATATTTCCTGTAAAATTCAACTGGGAATCCATCCGGTCCCGGGGCCTTCCCCGCCTGCATGCTCCTAATTCCTTTCACTACTTCCTCCATTTCGATCTGTGCTCCCAGTCCCACCCTCTCCTGCTCCTCCACCTTAGGAAATTCCAGCTGGTCCAGAAAACACATCATTCTCTCCTTCCCATCCGGGGGCTGAGCTTCATATAATCTTTCATAGAATGCCTTGGACACTCCATTCACTCTCTCCGCTCCCCGCTCCATCTCTCCCTCCTCATCCCTCACTCCCCCTATTTCCCTCGCTGCTCCCCTTTTCCTCAATTGGTGGGCCAGCAACCTGCTCGCCTTCTCCCCATATTCGTACTGTACACCCTGTGCCTTCCTCCACTGTGCCTCTGCAGTACCCGTTGTCAGCAACTCAAATTCTACGTGTTGCCTTTCCCTGTACAGTCCCTCCTCCGGTGCCTCCGCGTATTGCCTGTCCACCCTCAGAAGTTCTTGCAGCAACCGCTCCCGTTCCCTACTCTCCTGCTTTCCCTTCATTGCATCTTTTACCATCACACCGCCTGCCTGTATGTTAACCCAGGATTTATAAAAACATTACTGCAATAGTTCTATAATACAACTGTTTTTCGAATCTGGGATCCACTTTTGCCAACCGGCCAACCTTTGGGACCCACATTGTGACCCATGCCACGTTCGCTTACCTTAATTCGAAAGGGGAGCCTGCTTGGTCCTCGCGATTTCACTTGAATTTGGTTCAAAGGCGAGGAAGAGGGCAATGTGCAAATTTCAGCTAATTCCCTTGTGCAGTCTTCATTTTGTGAAAATAGAAAATCCAATGTCACATATGTAGGTCGGCGTGAAGGGCAGTAGCAACAAAATGCTTGTTTTACTCAGCACTGGTTACTCCTAGGAGATGGTATTCCAGAATGCTGACAGCTTCATGGACATTTGGTGTGTTTCTAATGGGGTGTCACAGATCAGCTACAGCAACACAGTATTTTAAGTTAATAACTTACTCTGCGGTCTCGACCTCAAGAAAATTTTCACCTCCCAACTCGCTTTCAAAATCTGAAACTTTTCTCATTCACCAGTATATTCCTGCATATAACACACACGGGCTTTGCATCCTTATTTGCATTGGCGCAGGTTACAAAATCATACCTTAAATCATCTTTATGCTGCTTTGTCCGGAGTTAAGTTTCTTCTTTGTAGGTTGTTAACCAGAGGCCCACGAGTTTTGTACAGAGCTACACTAGCACTGCTCTGTCCTGCCCTGGGTTCTCTTGAGCAGCTTTCTCCAGCAGATTCGGTTGTGAGATTCTGTCTAGTTGTTACGCTGCCTATTTGAGTACCTGGCCATCTCTTACTTTTAAGAAAATGGTCCATTTTCACTGTCTTCTTGCCAGCAGCTGGAAAATGGAAGCAACACTGTTGAAAATGTGGGCAGCATGGTAGCACTGTGGCTTCACAGTGGCAGGATCCCAGGTTCAATTCCCCGCTGGGTCACTGTCTGTGCGGAGTCTGCATGTTCTCCCTGTGTCTGCGTGGGTTTCCTCCAGGTTCTCCGGTTTCCCCTCACAGCCTAAAGACATGCAGGTTAGGTGGATTGGCCATGCTAAATTGCCCTTAGTGACCAAAAAGGTTAGGAGGGGTTATTGGGTTACAGGGATAGGGTAGAGGTGAGGGCTTAAGTGGGTCGGTGTAGACTCGTTGGGCCGAATGGCCTTCTGCATTCTATGTTCTAACACTGCTCCATGATTTGATGCCAAAAGCAGGTATATGGAAGGCGCTTGACATCAAGTGTATGCAGGGCGCATGACCTGCTCTCTGCTGCCGCTTCTGTCTGGAAGGTTCCACACAGCCTTATTTATTTTCATTTAAAAGGTGGCAAGGCTACCATTCTCGGTGTCAAATCTAGCAGCGGCTGTTGGACGCTTCTCCCGCAATCAGGATCAACACATGGACAGTGCAACCAATCGCTCCGACTGAAATAGTGAAAGAAATTGAATGTTTCTTCTTGGAACATCCAAATCAAGTAGACATAGGGCATGATTGTAAGGCTCCGCCGCACCTGAATCAGGATGGGACGAGATTTGCGACACTCGGGACGCCTCATGAGATCTAACGAGATCTTCTTAGACGTGACAATCTGGATTTCCCCTTCATTTAGTGGGATACAGATCTGCATATTTAAGTGAGCAGCTAGCCTCACTTAAATATGTTTGCGTCGGAGTCTCAAGGCCTGGGATCGAACGCCTGTGCCTGGGCGACTTTATGGTGGCACTGTTTAGCATTGGTCCACACACACACGGACCATGTGTAATGGCACCTGGTGGGGTCTCCCAGGCCATTGGAGGATCCCAGGTGGCCAGGTTCTGGGCAGGGCTGTAGGCTGGCACTCCTGCCACCCAGGCATCTTGATACTGCCAGGCTGGCTCTTGGGCACTGCCACCTGGACACCCTGACACAGCCAGGTTGCCCTGGGACATTGCCAGGGTGCCAAGGACACTCAGGGTACCAGGCTGGCAGGGGAAGTGCCCTGTTGCCAGATTTCCCATACCGGGGATTGGTCCTGCGGCTGCCCTGCCTTTTTGAGGTTGGGGGTTCAAGGACCCCCTACCAAGTACTTTGGGGCATTGGGGGTTCCAGACAATGTGGTGAGTGTTTGAAAGATTGGGACTGCATTTTAAATGGTGCCCTGATCTCTTCCTGCAAGGGCTGAGTCGTCAGTGCAGGAAATGAAGGCGTGCAGCCTTGCCGGAGCGATTCTCACCAAAGCCAGAAAAAAAGAGCCCCGTTTGATCTCTGGGTTCTTCTCGGTGCTGCAGACGCCAAGAATTACCCTGCTAAACGCATCCAAAACAATGCTTTTTTTCCCTATTAAATCGTGGCCATAATCTTATGTTAAACTGACCAAGTTTCTGGTCACCGCATTATAGGAAGGACGTGGAGGCTTTGGAGCGGGTGCAGAGGAGATTTACCAGGATGTTGCCTGGTATGGAGGGAAAATCTTATGAGGAAAGGCTGATGGACTTGAGGTTGTTTTCGTTGGAGAGAAGAAGGTTAAGAGGAGACTTAATAGAGGCATACAAAATGATCAGGGGGTTGGATAGGGTGGACAGTGAGAGCCTTCTCCCGCGGATGGATATGGCTGGCACGAGGGGACATAACTTTAAACTGAGGGGTAATAGATATAGGACAGAGGTCAGAGGTAGGTTCTTTACGCAAAGAGTAGTGAGGCCGTGGAATGCCCTACCTGCTACAGTAGTGAACTCGCCAACATTGAGGGCATTTAAAAGTTTATTAGATAAACATATGGATGATAATGGCATAGTGTAGGTTAGATGGCTTTTGTTTCGGTGCAACATCGTGGGCCGAAGGGCCTGTACTGCGCTGTATTGTTCTATGTTCTAAGTGAATCGGGAGCATATTACCGTAATTGACTATAGATGTAAGATCAATTAAAGGGTTTGAATGTAACATAGCAGCAAAGGTATTGTTATGTAATTTCAAAGAGAATGAATGTAGCTGGTGGGGCTAAAGGGATCAAGGAATATGGTGGAAGGCAGGATCGGGGAATTGAACTTGATGTTCAGAATGAATGGAGGAGCAGGCTCGAAGGGCTGAATGGCCTTTCTTCTGCTTCTCTTTTCTATGTACGTTTCTATGTATCAAGGTGTATATATGGAAAATATAAGCAATTAGAATGAAAAAGCTAGAACATCCGTTGGTTTTTTAGAAAAAAAAAGCAGGTTGATATTTCCAGGTGGTTTACTCCTGTTTTGAAATATTCATCTAACACCATCACGAGAAGTTACGCTTTCTGTGAGATTGTGCTTTTACATTTTGAAAATCCATTCTTTTTTTTAATATAAATTTAGAGTACCCAATTACTTTTTTCTCCAATTAAGGGGCAATTTAGCATGGCCAATCCACCTACCCTGCACATCTTTGGGTTGTGGGGGTGGAAGCCACGCAAACATGGGGAGAATGTGCAAACTCCACACGGACAGTGACCCAGAGCCGGGATTCGAACCCAGGTCCTCAGCGCTGCAGTCCCAGTGCTAACCACTGCGCCACATGCCTCCCATCTATTCACTTTTTAACTGAAACTACAAATTACTAATTTAGCCTGTTGGTAATGTTATGAAGTTTGATCAATTGGAAAAAATAGTAACATGAAAGAGCATTTCGGTAGTTAATTTTAATTTATTCCATTTTCCAGGCATTCGTTCTAGTATTGAACTTGTGACAGATCATATTGTCTGCCATATTTGATGGTAAATGATTTGTTAAAAAGCATATGAATTGAGCTTTGCTCGTATTATTCCTTTTTACAGAGCAGAAATGCGCCTTGGATTCGAAATTTATTGTGCCCATCCTATTCGGAATATCTGTTTTTATATTGATCGTCGCTGTAATCGTTGTGTACTTAATTTGCCGGCACCGAAGATTTGTGGGCTATCAGCGAATCTGAGGAAAGAGGACCAGGTTGTCGGCAGAAGATGCTTGCTTATCTCTACTTCTTTGAAACTTCTGGTTGTTGTCGAAAATGTGCATCTGGGGCTGAACTAAACTTTGCTGATTTTCCCTTCATTCGACTCCCACAGAGATTGGCTTTGGTTTAAATGTGCATATCTGAGGTATTGATGGAGGATTAAATTCTTATTTCAAGCTGAGATGTTCAGTCATCATTCTTCTGTGTGTGATTTTTGTGTGTGTGTGTTCCTTTATTCTCTCCAAGAATTACTGAGAACTAAAACCATATTTTTTTAATGCATTTTGTAACAGTATAGCATTTTTCTGGTCCGGACTAAATAAATGTGCAAGGATTCTGTTCTGTGCATCAGGTTCAATCTGGTTTCTAAAATATTGTACGAACATTGAATAACACAATTTGTCAACATTATGGAAAACGCCAATGATTATTTCACTATCTTGAGATTGTTTATCTTACTGTATTTTTGAAGGCTTTTAAAATTATTAGTTTCGGCTTGTTTCATGAAATTCTTTCTTTTACATTAGAAATGAAGGAATATCATCCACCATCATTACTTTCAGTAATTAGACGTGGCATCAGAAACAAATAAAATCGTTGATTTTGGTAATTTTTTAATTGCCCAGAATTTTTAGAAATGGAATTGGGGCTGGTTTAGCATAGTGGGCATCTGGTTTGTAATGCAGAACAATGCCAGGAGCTCGGGTTCAATTCCCGTGCCGGCCTCCCCGAACAGGCGGCGGAATGTGGCGACGAGGGTCTTTTCCCAATAACTTCGTTGAAGCCTACTTATGACAAGCGATTATTATTATTATCTGAGCTGCAATTTCTGAATGTAAATGCATTACAATACCACATGTATGGGTTGCAATGTCAAACAAGTATGCCGTTTAAAATATCACAGGATTATTGTGAAGACACATTTCCATAATGTAAAGATACTTAGTGACTGCTAAAGAATGCAAAAAATTAAGAAATTTGTATAACTTCTGGTTTGCTTCTGCCAGCTGAAATATGGGGTCCTGCTCAAAGAAGCAAACTGATTGGATAATTAGGGCAAAATGATAGAATGCCACCTATTCATTGTTGGTTGAAGAGTTGCAATCGACCTGGAAAGATTTTCAGCAAAAGTTTTCGGTTCACGAAGAGAAAAGAATTGTGCATTATCTTTCTTGAACCCTTATTTTCTGCACAAGTGCACTCCAACCTGTGTTTTAACCAGCCTGGTGAAAGTGTATCAAAGTCGTTTCCTTTCTGCCATCACCCCTCAAACGTGACCTGTACTGGGCCTACAGCCTACCCTGTAGGTGTCACATTTCTGGACTCCTTGTCACTGAGACATTATGTCATTGCCTACTTTTTGTGAGGTGGTTACGAGCGATTGTAGAAAGTTGATCAGGCTGTGTGGGCAAGTGCATCTACTGTGTAGAGAAAATTATTATTAGTGCAAAGACAGGTTTGCTTCCCAGCTCTCCAAGCAACGTTGATTTAAACTCAATTTATTCTAGGTTTAGAAATGCTTTTGACAAAAGTAGGTTTGAATTGATTTTTGCTGCTCTGATTTTGTCTGTTTGTCTATGATTACTTCATAGTTGCATAGAACTACTTTGCTTGAATAATTATGGGGTTGTAGTAAGGAGCAATAAATTTTCATATCTGTAAGTTGTAAACAATTGTAATTGATGTATATTACAAAGATTTGATATCCTTTAAATATATTGTATTCTTTCAGATTTAAAAATAAATAAAGGCCTGCCGTCACGCTGGCAACATTATACTGGGTGCAGTTATTATTCATGGTTATGCTACGTTGCTTATTTTTAACTTCACGTTCATGTTCATTTATTTTACTTGTCGCTATGGTGCAGAAGGAGGCCATTTGGCCTCAAGTCCATGCCAGCTTTCTGTAGACTGTAAACCAGCCATTTTCTGAAAAATGTAGACAGTCCGATTACTCCACTCCACCTATAAATAAAACAGAAAAAAAGTCCGTCCAAATTTTGCATTCTGCAATAATATTGATTTATTAACATTTAGTTGCAGTGTCTGTAAGTCTTACAGATTGCATTTTTATTACGTAAACTTCAAACTATAATCACCTCATATCATTAGTTTGGCTGGCTTAATTAAATAATTAGAATGCCACAATTCATATGCTAATAGTAGCCATCTGTGTTGTCTTGTGATGGTTTGATTGACTTTTATGAAAATAAAATTCTCTATATGACATCTCATTTATGCTTGTATCTTTGGGCAGGATTTTCCCGTTGACCCTGGCCTGAGACTGGAAATTTCCGCCCCAGGTCAATGGTGCTCTTTAAACGGCCTGTCAAACTGTCCGTCCCATCTACAATAATTCCCTCAGCAGGCAGAATCGGAAAATTTACCCCATTATCTTTCAACTCCATGCCTATCACATATGTTCTCTATCCCACCTTTCTCTGCTTTTCTTTGTTTTACTCTCAGTCGATGTAATTTAGGTAGTTGAGCTTCTTCAGGAGCAGTGCAAAGTAGGTTTTATTTTCAGAACCGGCTTGCAAAAGTTATAAATGCACAACAGTACAACTGATAGGTTTAAATTAACATTAAAGAATTTCCAGGATTATGGGTTAGCCCTGTTGCCTCACGGCGCCGAGGTCCCAGGTTCGATTCCGGCTCTGGGTCACTGTCCGTGTGAAGTTTGCACATTCCCCCATTGTTGTGGGTTTCGCCCCCACAACCCAAAGATGTGCTGGCTAGGTGGCTAATACACTCCTGACTTATGCCTTGTAGATGGTGGACAGGCTTTGGGAGGGATCAGGAGGTGAGTTACTCACCGTAGATTCCTAGCCTTTGACCTGCCCTGGTAGCCACAGTATTAATGTGGCTAGTCCAGTTCAGCTTCTGATCAATGGTAACCCCCAAGATATTGTTGTGGGGGATTCAGCGATGGTAATGCTATTGAATGTCAAGGGGTGGTGGTTAGATCCTCTCTTGTAGGAGATGGTCATTGCCTGGCACTTGTGTGGCATGAATATAACTTGCCACTTGTCAGCCCAAGCCTGGACAATACCCAGGTCTTGCTGCATTTGGACATGGACTGCTTCATTATCTGAGGAATCGTGAATGGTACTCAACATTGTGCAGTCATCCACAAACATCAACACTTCTGACCGTATGATGGAAGATGAAGATGGTTGGGCAGAGGACACTATCCTGAGGAACACTTGCAGTGATGTCCTGAAGCTGAGATGATTGATCTTCAACCACCATAACCATCTTCCTTAGGGCCAGGTATGACTCTAAACAGCGGAGAATTTTCCCTCTGATTCCCATTGACTCCAGTTTAGCTCGGGCTCTTTGATGCCATACTCGGTCAAATGCTACCTTGATGTCAGGGGCAGTCACTCTCTCCTCACTTCTGGCATTCAGCTCCTTTGTTCATGTTTGAACCAAGGCTGTAAAGAGGTCAGGAGCTGAGTGACCCTGGCGGAACCCAAACTGAATGTCCATGAGCAGATTATTGCTGAATAAGTGCTGCTTGATATCATTGTTGATGACTCCTTCCATTACTTTGCTGATGATGGAGAGTAGACAGATAAGCCGGTAATTGGCTGGATTTCTTATGTACAGGACACACCCTGGGCAACTTCCCACATTGCCGGGTAGATGTCAGTGTAGTAGCTGTACAGGAACAGCTTGGCTAGGGGTATGGCAAGTTCTGGAGCATATCTATTGCCGAGATATTGTCAGGGCCCATAGCCTTTGCAGTATCGAGTGCCTTCAGCCGTTGCCTGATATCATGTGGAGTGAATTGTATTAGTTGCTGCTTAGCAAAACAATACTGAATCAGTTTTAATACCCCAGTAAAATTACATTTTCAAATTAATTAAAATAGATTATTGTCCCTCTCTCAAGATGCACATGTCATGTCTAACATTAACAATTATTCATTTGTTTTGCTCAATGTATGTGCATAATGGAAGAAATTGAGCACTTGGAGAAATGCAATAACAATCTGGGATGATCCATTTAGCCTCCGGATTAGGCTTTCCTAACAGCAATCCTGACAAGGACCACCATGTTGAGAATCTTGGTTGCTGAACTCACTTGCTAATCAGTTGTGATTTAGGGATCTGGTGGCCTTTCACTGTAGACAAAGGTAAATCTCATCTTGCTCTTATTCAGTCCCATGACTTGTATTCTTTTTTGGGATGAGGGCATTCCTAGCGAGACCAGCATTTATTGCCAATTCCTAGTTGCTGCTGAGTGGATGATAGTGAGCTGCCTTCTTTAATGGCTGAAACCTATGTGGTGAAGATACTACCACAGAACAATTAAGTAGGGAGTTCCAAGAGATGATGTCCAGCTAAGAATGTTGTGTGACTTTGAGAGGAACTTGGAGGTGATGTTCCAGTGCACTGTCCTTGTCCTTCTAGGTGTTAAGAAGTCTCTGGTTTGGGAGGTGCTTTTGAAGCAGCCTTTCTGAGTTGCGGTGGAATATCTTATTTTAAAATATGTTTACTAAAAATGTTTTATTATAAAAAAAAATAAAACAATTACTTTAAATTACCAGGACAAACAACTATCAAAAGCACAAATTAACTTACTCTTTCTCTCCCCCCCCCCCCCCCCCCCCCGCCTACATTAACCCCCTTAACAACTGATGGTGACCAGCTCTTTAAGAAAGTAAATGAATGGCTGCCATCTTATTTAGAACCTTTCTACCGACCCCCTAATGGTGTTCTTGAGCTTCTCCAAATGAAAAAGCGACATGGGGTCATCCAACCAGGCCAAGATTCTGGGCGGAGTAGGAGATCTTCACCCAAGCAGAACTTGTCTCCAGGCTATTAATGAGGCAAAGGTGAGGACATCCGCCTCCATCCCTCTCTGTAGCACCGACGAATCTGATACCCTGAAAATGGCCACCAGCAGACATTGCTCCAGATCGACATTAAGTATCTCTGACATGGTGCTAAAGCAAGAGACCCAAAATCTTACTAACTTGGGACAAGACTAGAACATATGATTGTGGTTAGCCGACCCCAGAGAACAACACTCACACCTGTCCTCCACCCCCGAGAAAAATAACGCTCACCCTCACCTTGGTCAGATGAGCCCTGTGCACCACTCTGAACTAGATCAGACTAAGCCGAGCACAAAAGGACATCCAGTTGACCCTGTGAAGAGGGGTGTCTTAAATGGTAGACTCCTTATTTGTAAACTGTGTATCCCAGTTCTAGATTCCCCCACAAAAGGAAACATCCTCTCAGTATCTACCCTGTCGAGTTCCCTCAGAAACTTTATCAAAAAGGTCACGTCCCATTGTTCTAAACGCCAGTGAATTTCGGCCCATATAGATCAACCTTTCCTAAGACAACCTCTTCATCACAGGAATCAGTCTTCCCTGAACTGCTTCCAATGCAAGCATATACCTCCTGAAGTAAGGAGGCCGGAGCTGTATTCCAGGTGGCACTCAGCAATGCCCTGTACAGTTGCAGCAGGACTTCTGATGGAGTATGCGCAGTTAGCGACAGCCGCCTTTGTTGGGGACACTGGTGGAACCAGACCGCCTCTGCCTGTGCCCGCATGCGCAGTTATAGACCGCCATCTTTGTTGGGGGCAATGGTGAGCCTGACCTTTTCCGCTGGCATACGATCCTCGGTCGGGAAGTCAGGGAGCATCTCCTTGTTGTTGGCCTCCGCCACCTCCTCTGCCAGCGCCTGATCCTTCGTTGGGAAGTCGGTGAGCATCACCTGGGGAGTGGCCACACACACCTCCCCCCCCCCCCCCCCACCACCCCTCCCCCACAAGAATTGGCTAAAACGGATTCAGTAATAAGAGAAAAATACGGGACCTCCAGTGGTCAGTGGACGCTGGACGATATTAAGAGCGTCGGGGGAAACTCAACCGGCTTAAAGGCCCCCGGGCAGATTAAAATGGTCATTGTGACGGGACAGATCCGACAGACAACAGACCCATAAGCAAACGCATGATGATAATGAAAATGCGAAAACCAAGGAATAATTAAGTGTGATTGTGGTAGTCACCGCTGATTGTATATTAGAGGTAATACGGTAAGGCTCCTGTACTACAGGTACGGGGGTAGATCCCTGCCTGCTGGCTCCGCCCAGTAGGCGGAGTATAAATGCGTGTGCACACCGAGCTGCTCCCATTCTGGTAGCAGCTGCAGCAAGCCACACATCTCTGCTTAATAAAGCCTTGATTACCCTCTACTCTCGTCTCGTCATAATTGATAGTGCAACAATTTATTAAGCAGAGTTATTACAGCGATGGAACTACGCATCAAGCCAAATCGCCTGCAGCTCGCAAACTCGTGGGCGCCGCCATCTTCCTCCCAGCAGACCATGTGCAGCCCTTGGGCACCGCCATCTTTAACGTCACCCGCCATGTGCGCCCCATGGGCGCCGCCATCTTTGGCGTCATTTTGGACGGCGCCTCAGGACCCCTGCTCGTCGGGGACTTCATCCGGCCATTCATCGCCTGCCACTGCCGCCGACCAGCCCGGGGCCTACCAACACCAGCCGCAGCTCGCCTCCATCGCACTCGACCAGTCCCGGCCGCACAACCTCGCAACCGCGATGACGACGGTGAAAGTCGATGGGCACAAGACATCTTGCCTTCTTGACTCCGGGAGCATGGAAAGCTTGATCCACCCCGCTACGGTAAGGCGCTGCTCACTCGCGGTACACCACGTTGCCCAGAGAAACCCCCTGGCCTCCGGATCCCATTCCGTGGAAATCCGGGGGTACTGCATCGCCACCCTCACCATCCAGGGGGTAGAGCTCAGCAACTTCCGGCTCTACGTCCTCCCCAACCTCTGCGCTGCCCTGTTACTCGGCCTGGACTTCCAGTGCAACCTCCAAAGTCTAAAATTTGGCGGACCCCTACCATCCCTCACCGTATGCGGCCTCACGGCCCTTAAGGTCGGCTCACCTTCCCTGTTTGCAAACCTCACCCCGGATTGCAAACCCGTCGCCACGGTACAGTGTCCAGGACAGGACCTTCATCAGGTCGGAGGTCCAGCGGCTGCTGCAGGAAGGCATCATTGAGGCCAGCAACAGCCCCTGGAGAGCCCAAGTGGTAGTTGTAAAGACTGGGGAGAAACAGAGGATGGTCATTGACTACAGTCAGACATCAATCGGTACGCGCAGCTCGACGCGTACTCCCACATATCTGATATGGTCAATCAGATTGTACAGTACCGGGCCTTTTCCAAAGTGGACCTGAAATCTGCCTACGCCAGCTCCCCATCCACAAGGCGGACCGCAAATACACTGCGTTCGAACCTTTTGGCTGCCTCTATCATTTGCTTAAGGTTCCCTTCGGCGTCATTAACGGGGTCTCGGTCTTCCAACGTGAGATGGACCGAATGGTTGACCGGTACGGGCTGCGGGCCACCTTCCTGTACCTAGATAACATCGCCATCTGCGGCCACGACCAGCAGGACCAAGCGCTAACCTCCTCAAATTTCTCCACACCGCCAAACTCCTTAACCTCACGTACAATAAGGAGAAGTGCGTGTTCTGCACCAACCGCTTAGCCATCCTTGACTATGTTGTGGAAAATGGAGTTCTAGGGCCCGACCCCAACCTCATGGAACTCTCCCTTTCCCACTGCCCGAAGGCCCTCAAACGATGTCTGGGGTTTTTCTCCTATGATGCCCAATGGGTCCCTAACTATGCGGACAAGGCCCGCCCACTCATCCACTCCACAGTTTTCCCCCTGACGGCTGAGGCCCGGCAGGCCTTCAACCGTATCAAGGCAGACATCGCCAAGGCCACGATGCACGTGGTCGACGAGACCCTCCCC
The DNA here is from genome assembly GCF_047496885.1 of Scyliorhinus torazame. Lineage (NCBI taxonomy): Eukaryota > Metazoa > Chordata > Chondrichthyes > Carcharhiniformes > Scyliorhinidae > Scyliorhinus > Scyliorhinus torazame. The sequence continues at coordinate 56,659,080 of NC_092720.1, read as the reverse complement.
TTTCAGGTCGAGAGCGATGCATTGGGAGTGGCTCTGGCCGCCACCCTCAACTAGGCAGGCAGACCCATGGCATTCTTTTCCCTCACCTTCCATGCCTCCGAACTTCGGCACTCCTCCGTCGAAAGGGAGGCCCAAGCCATTGTGGAAACTGTGCGGCATTGGAGGCATTACCTGGCCGGCAGGAGATTCACTCTCCTCACTGACCAACGGTCAGTTGCCTTCATGTTCAATAATACAGAGCGGAGCAAGATCAAAAATGATAAAATCTTAAGGTGGAGGATCGAGCTCTCCACCTGCAATTATGAGATTTTGTATTGCCCCGGGAAGCTCAACGAGCCCCCCGATGCCCTATTTCGAGGAACATGTACCAGTGCACAAATGGACCGTCTCCGGGCCCTGCACGATGGTCTCTGTCACCCAGGGGTCATCCGGTTCTTTCACTTCATAAAGGCCCGCAACCTGCCCTACTCCATTGAGGAGGTCTGGACCGTCACCAAGGACTGCCAGGTCTGCGCGGAGTGCAAGCCGCACTTCTACCGGCCGGACCGAGCGCGCCTGGTGAAGGCCTCCCGCCCCTTTGACCGCATCAGCATGGTCTTCAAAGGGCCCTAACCTCCACCGACCGAAACACGTACCTCCTGAACGTGGTTGATGAATACTTCCGATTCCCCTTCGCCATCCCATGCCCCGATATGATGTCTGCCACGGTCATTAAAGCACACAACAGCATCTTCGCCCTGTTCGGTTTCCCCGCTTATGTCCACAGCGACTGGGGATCCTCCTTTATGAGTGATGAGCTGCGTCAGTTCCTGCTCAGCAAAGGCATTGCCTCGAGCAGGACGACCAGTTTCAAACCCCGGGGAAACGGCCAGGTGGAGAGGGAGAATGGGACTGTCTGGAAGGCCGTCCTGCTGGCCCTGCAGTCCAAAACTCTCCCTGTCTCCCGCTGGCAGGAGGTCCTCCCCGACGCGCTCCACTCCATTCGATCACTACTCTGCACTGCGACTAATGAAACCTCCCATGAACGTCCGCTTGCCTTCCCTAGGAAGTCCACCTCCGGGGTTTCACTCCCAACGTAGCTGGCAGCCCCTGGACCCGTCCTCCTCTGCAAACACTTGCGGATCCACAAGACGGACCCGTTGGTCGAAAGGGTACAACCACTGCACGCGAAGCAGCTGTACGCCTACGTGGTGCACCCCGACGGGCGCCAGGACACAGTCTCCCTCAGGGACCTGGCACCAGCTGGATCCCCACCCATGGCCCACCACCCAACCCCCCCCCCTCCGATTGCCCCAGCGCCACCCACCCTCCCCCCAGCGCACCTCACTACAGCCCCCGCCCAAGGACGATCCGTCCTCCCACTGGTTCCACCCGGGGATGAAGATGAGGTCAGCACGCTCCCAGAGTCACAGGCGACCAAGTTGGCGCCTGCACCACCACTGGGACCGAGGTGCTCACAGCGGAAGATCAAGGCACCCGACCGACTGAATTTGTATATTTTCACCAGACTGTAAACTTAAAATTTTCACAAACCTGTAATATTTTTTCCAGCAGCCCCGCTGGACTCTTTTTTAACAAAGGGTGAATGTGGTAGTCACCACTGATTGTATAATAGAGCTAATATGGTAAGGCTCCTGTACTACAGGTACGGGTGTAGATCCCTGCCTGCTGGCTCCGCCCAGTAGACGGAGTATAAATGTGTGTGCACACCGAGCTGCTCCCATTCTGATAGCAGCTGCAGGAGGCTACACATCTCTGCTTAATAAAGCCTCGATTACCCTCTACTCTCATCTCGTCGTAATTGATAGTGCATCAGTGATGGCTGAACAATTGAATAAGAAAAAGAGTGAGATAGACCGAAAAGATGCAGAGATCGCTAAACTTAAGAAAAGGATCAACAAATGAGAAGAAACAGTCTCAAATACCGCCCCAACCCTACTGAGACCAACCGCACTGCCCGATAACCTCTATCCGCCGCTCCTAACATATCTGCTCCCCCCATACCCGGGTGTATATACAATTAAGACATTGCAACATACAACAGGAGCAACAGGTGAGGAGGATGAGAATTCCACTGATACAACAGGAGCAACAGGTGAGGAGGATGAGAATTCCACTGAAACGTCGAGCAAGGAAGATGAAAAGGGAGCTGACTGTGGGCCCCTGTTGGCCCAATTACAAAGGAAAAGTGTGAAGGTCAAAATGGAACAAAGAATAGGCACAGCCAGTTGGGTAACAGCTAGGAGACTTGTGCACACCGATCACAGGGTGCATGTCCCCGCAGATCCCCCCAAAAATCAATAAATGCTCCAAAATCCTACCACATCCCAAGAAGGAGGATCTCAGAGCCCGGGAAGTGTTGAGTCGACTCCAACATATCGATAGAATCATAGAATTTACAGTGCAGAAGGAGGCCATTCAGCCTATCAAGTCTGCACCAGCCCTTGGAAAGAGCACCCTACTTAAGCCCATGCCTCCACCCTAACCCCAGAACCCAGTAACCCCACCTAACCTTTTTTGGACACTATGGGCAATTTATCACGGCCAATCCACCTAACCTGCACATCTTTGGACTGTGGGAAGAAACTGGAGCACCCAGAGGAAACCCACGCAGACACGGAGAGAACGTGCAAACTCCGCACAGACAATGACCCAAGACGGGAATCGAACCTGGGACCCTGGAGCTGTGAGGCAACTATGCTAACCACTGTGCTACCTGCTGCACTCCCAAGGTGACGCCCAAATTCTGACTATGATGGTAACCGTGCAGTGCATCCCGTAAACTGCTGTGGGTCGTGAACACAATATTTTTACGCGGCACAGGAACGGTAAGTCCATTTCTCCTGACCGAAGCCTGTGAGGGAACTCGGCTCTGGCTAGTAGGTCGATGCCTGCCAGCAGAGGGCGACAGAAGAGGTCCCAGAATATGAGGAGAGATTGCAAACAGTTCGGCTGGAACACCCGGGTCTCAATCCCCGGGCGGACCCTGATGATCTCGATGAGGAAGTAAGAGGCGTCTCAATCCCACCTTTATGGATGGATTAAAACCTGAACTCAGTAAATCAGTGAAATTAATAATGCCGGAGTAGGAGAAGGAGTCGGACCCGTTTTCAGCTCTGGTCCGGAAATGTAGTCAAGTAGACTGGGACCAAGACAGGGGGCGAAGATCCGAGCCCTACAGGGAGGGTGAAAGTCACAAAATTCAGACAGGGCATCAGATAGGAGACCCGGAGCCTGTCACCACTGTGGAAAAGAGGGACACTGGGTGAAGACATGCAGAGCCAAATAGGCCGATGGCCACCGTAGAAGATAGGGACGGCAAAGCCCCAACTATAACGATGGCTCAGGGGGAGACAGTTTGATAGACCAATTTAAAATGCTGCCAATCAAACAGCAAGAGGGACTCCTTAAATCTGCAAAAAACTAGGGGAGCCCGTCCTCACCCCCATAGCACCCCCACTGGCATTAATCCAGCAAAAAGATGATAGATTATTCATTACCATGAGGGTGGGCAATCAAAATATAGACTGTCTATTGGATACTGGAGCAGAGTTAACCTGTTTACCCTTAAGTTATGAGAACCTATTACCTCTGGATGGCAAGGTACAGACTGCCCATGTAGCCGGAGGATACGGAATGGTAATTAAACAAACCCAACCTATACTCATAGGACTCAGTCTCCGTGAGCTGACGATGGTAGTCTGGGTATGGCCAGTCGACCAAGCCCTATTAGGAATGGAAATCATAGTGTAACTGGACTCATCATGACACTTTAACAATGGCCAGACCACCTGATCCATCAGATCGCTAAAAAAGGATGAGCTGCGAGAACACCCCATAATGGGCACGCGACTAGAATGATTGTGGCCTTCTGCAAATGAAACCCACATCCTTCACCGGGACCCTGCTGGCGTGCACCAAACCGTACCCTATAAGTCCCACCTCTATCACGGGTATCATCTCCATCATCCAGAAAATGGAGGAAAGATGGGTATTGGTAAAACACATAGTTCATCGAATATCGCAGTCTGGCCGGTGCAGAAACCTAACAAGACATGGCGACTAATGGTCGACTACTGTTAAACTAACCAGTGTGTCGATCAAAAGGCCCGGTTAGTGGCCGACCCTTCAGCCACCTTTAGCTCACTGACTCCGGAACACCGGTACTTCTCCGTTATTGACATGCCTTATGGATTCTGGTCCGTACCCCTAGCACCTAAAGGTCTGGGTCGCCTTTACAGTCCGACAACAACAATATACCTGGACTTGGTTGCTGCAGGGCTTCCACAATAGCCCCACGATCTTTCATATGGTCCTTCAAAACCACTTGTGTGAGTTACTCACCATGGTTTCTGCTGTCGTCCAGCATGTTGATGTCATTCTGCTGCCCTACCACACAGAGGAGCAGCATGAACACACACCTTGCTGGATCATCTTAACCTGAAGGGACATAAGGCTAGCATTGACAAAGCACAGCTAGTGCAGGTAGAGGTGGGAAACCTGGGACAGGGGATTTCAAAGAGAAAAAGAGAACTTGCCCAGGACATGGCTGCAGCCATCCGGGTTGCCAAACAGCCCACCACTATTCTGGGACTCAGATCCTTCTTGGGCCTGTGTAATTTTAATCGAAACTGGGTAGACTCCTTCAAGCAACTGGCTCTGCCATGAATGATCTCTGAAAAGAGAAACGAGCATCTAAAGAAACCATAGCCCCCTGTGAAGAACAAAAAGAGGCCTTCGGCAAACTTTAAAAAGCCCTACGTTTAGAATCCCGGACAATGGAAAACCATTTACTCTGTTTGTCCACGAAAGAGGCGGGTATATGACGGCCGTATTAATACAGGAACATGGGGCAGACAGAGGCGTATTGGGTACTACTTGGCAAGGCTAAGTGCGGTGATCTTCAGATGGGGAAATTGCCTCAGAGCCATGGAGGCCACATGCTGCGCAGTAATGGCCACCGCAGACCTGGTCCTTGATCAAAAAATGATTACCAAGTGCCCTCATGCGATGCACACACTGTTGTCCATGAACAGGGTGTCTCAGGTAACAGCAGCTAGGTGGACCCGATGGACAGCGACCCTGGAGGCACCCAACCTCCACATTGCCCGTGCTAGCCCAGTTAACCCTGCTACCATGCTCCTGCCTTCGGAGGAGCAAAGGGGGGGAGGAAGACGAAGATTATGACTGCGCGGAAATCTTGAAGGAAATAGAAGGGGCCAACCCGCTGCCGAAGAATCACTACACAACCCTGACCTTATATTGTATACTGCCAGTTCCTTCTTTATTGACAACGAATCCAGGACGGCTGGGTGGGTAGTAACAACTCTGCATGAAACCATGGCAAAGGGATACTTGCCTGCGGGAACTTCTGCCCAGCAAGCAGAACTAAGAGTCCTATCTGAGGCATGCAAGATATCAGAGGGCAAGACTGCAAACATCTACACCGACTCACGGTATGCATTCAGGGTTGCCCATGACTTTGTGCCAGTTATGGCAAAAGAGAGGATTCCTCACGGCCTCGGGAATGCCTATCCGAAATTGGAAGGAGGTCCAAGACCTGTTGGAGTCCTGCAGCTACCCCAAGCAGTATCCATTCTAAAATGTAAGGCCCACACAAAGAAGAACACCAAAGAGGCAAGGGGAAACACGATGGCGGACCAGGCGGTCAAAGAAGCCGCGTCGAGCACTGAACCATCGGTGGGAGAATCATGGATATGTAAACTGGAGGTATTTAAGCTGACTAAAGATCTACACGTTACAAGGGCAGCACAGTGGCGCAGTGGTTAGCATAGCAGTCTCACGGCGCCGAGGTCCCAGGTTCGATCCCGGCTCTGGGTCCCTGTCTGGGTGGAGTTTGCACATTCTCCCCGTGTTTGCGTGGGTTTCACCCCCACAACCCAAAGAAGTGCAGGGTAAGTGGATTGGCCACGCTAAATTGCCCCTTAATTAGAAAAAAATGAATTGGGTACTCTAAATTTTTTTTTTTTAAAGATCTACAAGTTATGCAGAGTCCCAGAGGGTGGAAAAATGGACTTGAATGGAAGAAGGTATGAGGATGTGGCAAGATGGTATATGGAGACAGAGAGGAACTGATAAACCTGTAGCCCCTCAAGCACTTTTGCCTTTCCTGGCTCAGCAGATCCACTCATGGGGACACCTGGCTCCACAACAAATGACAACCCGATTTCAGAAGAGCTGGTGGGGTGGGGGGATTTAAGAAGTATGCCCAGACGTTATCAGATGGGTGCGTGATCTGTGTGGTAGTCACCACTGATTGTATAATAGAGGTAATACGGTAAGGCTCCTGTATTACAGGTACGGGGGTAAAACCCTGCCTGCTGGCTCCGCCCAGTAGGTGGAGTATAAATGTGTGTGCACACCGAGCTGCTCCCATTCTGGTAGCAGCTGCAGGTGGCCACACATCTCTGCTTAATAATGCCTCGATTACCCTCTACTCTCGTCTGGTCATAATTGATAGTGCATCAATTTATTAAGCAGAGATATTACAGCGATGGAACTACGCATCAAGCCAGATTGCCTACAGCTGCACCCGCAAGCAGCCAACGCCATGTCAGCCTTCGACCACTGGCTAGCTTGCTTCGAAAGCTACCTCGGATCAGCGACTGAACAGCCCTCGGACGCACAGAAGCTTCAGATCCTGTACTCACGGGTGAGCTCCGAGGTTTTTCCCCTTATCCAGGATGCGCCCACTTACCCTGAAGCTATGGAGCTTCTGAAAGGACACTATATCCGGCCGATCAACAAACTCTATGCCAGGCACCTCCTGTCCACGAGGCAGCAACTCGCCGGTGAGTCATTAGACGATTTCTGGCATCCCCTGCACATCCTGGCGAGAAACTGAGATTGCCAAGCAGTTTCGGCCGTGGAACATACAGAACTCTTAATCAGAGATGCTTTCGTTAGGGGCATGGAGTCGGCGTACATCCGCCAGCGCCATTTAGAAGGGGGTACGCTCGACCTCGCGGCGACCAGGCAACTCGCAAACCCGCTAACGGTAGCCTCCATAACGTACAGTCGTACGCCCCTGACCGCACGGCATACGCCCCTGACTGCACGGCGCCCTCATGGACATCGTGGGCCCCACCAGCGACCGCCCCCAACCAACCCCCAAGCCTGCGCCGCGCGGCAGCCAGCCAACCCCGGGGGGCCCAATTGCTATTTCTGCGGGCAGACAAAGCACCCCGACAATGCTGCCCGGCGCAGAGTGCAACCTGCAAGGCCTGCGGAAAGAAGGGACATTTCGCTGCTGTGTGCCAGGCCCGGTCGATCGGTGCTGTTTCTAGGCCCAGTGTTTCTGCACCCCCCACGTGCGACCCGTGGGCGCCGCCATTTTCGCTCCCGCAGACCATGTGCGGCCAGTGGGCGCCGCCATCTTCCTCCCAGCAGAACACGTGCTGCCCGCGGGCGCCGCCATCTTCCTCCCAGCAGACCACGTGCGGCCCGTGGGTGCCGCCACCTTTAACGCCACACGCATGTGCGCTCCGTGAGCGGCGCCATCTTCGGCGCCATTTTGGACAGCGCCTCAGGACCCCTGCTCGTCGGGGACTTCATCTGGCCGTTCATCACCCACTACCGCCGCCAATCAGCCCGGGACCTACCAACACCAGCCACAACTCGCCTCCATCATGCTCGACCAGTGCCAGCCGCACAACCTCGCAACCGCGACGACGACGGTGAAAGTCGATGGGCACAAGACATCCTGCCTTCTTGATTCCGGGAGCACGGAACGCTTCATCCACTCCTCTACGGAAGTCCACCTCCGGGGTTTCGCTCCCAACGTGGCTGGCAGCTCCTGGATCCGTCCTCCTCCGCAAACACCTGCGGATCCACAAGACGGGCCCATTGCTCGAAAGGGTACAACTACCGCACGCGAACCCGCAGTACGCCTATGTGGCGTACCACGACGGCCGCCAGGACACAGTCTCCCTCAGGGACCTGGCACCAGCTGGATCTCCACCCACGATCCACCACCGGACACCCCCCCTCCTATTGCCCTGGCGCCACCCACCCTCCCCCCAGCGCACCTCACTACAGCCCCCGCCCCAGGACAATCCGTCCTCCCACTGGTTCCACCCAGGGATGATGATGAGGACAGCACGCTCCCGAAGTCACAGGCGACCAAGTCGGCGCCTGCACCACCACCGGGACCGAGGCGCTCACAGCAGAAGATCAAGGCACCCGACCGGCTGAATTTGTAAATTTTCACCAGACTGTAAACTTTAAATTTTCACAAACCTGTAAAAAATTTTCCACCACCCCCGCTGGACTCTTTTTTTTAACAGGGGGTGAATGTGGTAGTCACCACTGATTGTATAATAGAGGTAATACGTTAAGGCTCCTGTACTACAGGTACGGGGGTAAAACCCTGCCTGCTTGCTCCGCCCAGTAGGTGGAGTATAAATGTGTGTGCACACCGAGCTGCTCCCATTCTGGTAGCAGCTGCAGAAGGCCACACATCTCTGCTTAATAAAGCCTCGATTACCCTCTACTCTCGTTTCATCGGAATTGATAGTGCATCAATCTGCCAGAAGAATAATGACGGACCCATAACCGTCATGCCCCAGTTGAGGCAGCAGGCCCCGGCGGGACCATCCCTAGAGTTACAAGTGGATTATATATCGCTACCTAAGAGCCAGGGATACTCAGATACAGAGGTGGATCGATTCTCTCGGTGGGTACAGGCCCAAGCGAAGGGCCAAAGCCACACACATGGCGAAAGTGCTATGCAAGGACTATATTCCATAGTGGGGACTTCCCCGGTGCATAGATTCGGACCAGGGAACCCATTTTACGGGGGCGGTCTCTGCCAGAAGGTAGGCAGATTACTGAATATTAATTGGAGCCTGCATTGCCCTCACCATCCACAGTAATCCGGTAAAGTAGAATGAACCTATCAGACCCTGAAACAACGACTGGATAAATATTACTAGGAAGGTACCCCGTGGCCCCAGGCCCTGCCCACGGTACTGTTAAGTATTCAAGCCACCCCTAACAGGACTATAGGCCTGAGCCCTTTTGAAGTTATTATGGGATGGTCGATGTCCCTGCCGGGAACCATCAATTTACGGAAAGCGATTTCCACCTAATGGGTGATGCGTTGCTAGAATATTGTAATGAATTTTAAAAATGCCGTCAGTTCTGCCTCTCAACAGGTATTGACCGCATGGGGTGACCCACCAGAGGGGGTACATGACCTGGCCCCGGGAGAACGAGTGTATGTCAAGAAACTCCACAAAGAACCCTTAGGCTCCAAGTGGAAAGGTCCCTACACGATACTGCTAACCACGCCGATGATGGTTAAAGTTCAGGGAAAAAAGACCTGGATCCACACATCACGAGGGTGTCCAGCGACCGAATCAACATGAAAACAGAACTTTGAATCAGCAGAAAAACAGAACATTGCAAAATGAAAATCGTTATTTTATCCATGTGTTTTTTATGTATGTGCTTGTCATGAGAGAGCGAAATAGGGTCAAATAGGAGGAATACGTCAACACCTTTTTGTATATGTCCTATACCTACGCTAATGAGGCTAATGTCTCCAGCTGCTGTGTGTGTGCGCACGTGCCATTTCACTCTACAGGACGTATTCCCCTTTAATGAGTCAGAGACAGCCGAGTGGGTGCTTAGTCAGAACGACATAACAGCAGGAAACAGGGATAGGGAGGATCCCCAGAAGGACCACAGGAGATACCGCATTAATGTGGAGGGAGAGTTGGATGAATGAAAATCAGCAGGTTATGAGTTAAATAACGTTTTGGGGTGGGTATCAGCGCGATTGGAACCGGACCCAGAATCCCCCTCCCCAGTCCTTTTTAGTCCTCGCCAACACCTCGGGGCTGGGGAGACCGCAAGAGTTGGTCTGTTTCATCAGGAACCAAAGAATAGGATAAGAGGTGGGACATAGTAAGTGTACCCAGAACTTCAATATGACTACAACTGACAATCACGACCCGAGCTATTTGCAATTTCGGGTGGAAAGAACTTCACCCGAGATTAGCATCGGGAGGTAATAACTCGATACACGGCCTACAACAGCGCATACTTTGTTTGTGGGCCCAAGGTCTACCCATGGGTGCCCCGCAATTGGATGGGATCATGCTACCAAGCATATGGAATCCCCTACATATGCCATATGAAATCTCTGACACATCATCACCTTATAACCAGACAAGCCGTTATGGAGACTGAAAGGTTCTTCACCATTGCCTTTCCCTGGTGTGGAGCAGGGAAACCAGCTCGAGAATCTATAAACTCAGCCGCAGCCTTGGAACACATGGCCAATGATACAACTGAGGCCCTTACCGAAGTAAATGCCAAAATGGTAGCTATCTGAACGATAGCCCTGCCAAATAGGACACCCTTGGATTACAACTTGGTCTAGGAAGGTGGGACACGTGCCCTAACTGGGACCGAGTGCCGCACATATATCCCAGACAGTTTCGAGGACATTACCAACCTGGTTGACGGATGCGCAATCAATTACACTCAAGACAAAGTGATCCCATAACTGAAGGCTTTAATCTGCTAGAACTCTTCCCCAGCAGCTTCGATACAGAAAGTGAAGGCTGCTGGGACGGCACCGGTTCTTATACTCCGTCTCTCAGGGCGGAGCTATGTACAACAGCCAATGGTAGACTCCTGGGTCTGACCAATGGTCAGCCACCTCTTAGGTACCACAATACCTGGTACTACCACATTCACCCCCTGTTAAAAAAGAGCCCGGCGGGGGTGGTGGCCAGAGTTAATAGTCGCCTTTCGCATGGTATGACCAGGTATGGAGGTACCGTGACCTCGAGGGTAATTACAAAGTGTTCATAGTGCAGCAATCAGTCGATCGGGTGGCCTGGTCGTCCTTTGGGAGCGTCTGGGCCTCGGCGGTGATTCTGATGGGGGTCCCGGCGGCTGCGACTCCGGGAGCGTGATGTCGTCCTCCCTGGCAGCTTCGTCACCCCTAGGTGGCGCTGTTGGGGCAAAAGGTTGACAGGGGGGAGGGAAAGCGCCTGTAGGGGGCGTCGGTGTGTGGTCGGGCCTAGGCAGGAGCGGCGGGAGTACTGACCCTCCAGTTAGGTGCTGTGGGGAGGGTGGGGGTAAGGGCAATGGTTCGGGTGCGCGTGGGGCTCCAGCGGGCGCCAGGTCCCGAAGGGAGACTGTGTCCTGCCGGCCATCAGGGAACGCTACGTAGGCGTACTGGGGGTTGGCGTGCAGCAGATGGACCATCTCGACCAACGGGTCCGAATTGTGCGCCCTCACATGTTTCCGAAGCAGGATGGGTCCGGGTGTCGCTAGCCAGGTTGGGAGCGAGGTCCCGGAGGAGCACTTCCTGGGGAAAACAAGGAGACTTCGTGAGGTGCCTGATTTGTGGTTGTACGGAGCAGCAACCGGATGGCTTGGAGGACCACAGGGAGGACTTTCTGCCAGCGGGAGACTGGGAGATTCCTGGACCGTAGGGCCAGCAGGACGGTCTTCCAGACCGTTCCGTTCTCCCTCTCTACCTCTCCGTTTCCCCGGGGGTTGTAACTTGTCGTCCTGCTCGAGGCGATGCCCTTGCTGAGCAGGAATTGACGCAGTTCGTCGCTCATAAAGGAGGACCCCCTATCACTGTGTGTATACGCGGGGAAACCGAACAGTGTAAAGTTACCCTGGAGGGCCTTGATGACGGTGGTTGTGGTCATGTCTGGGTAGGGGATGGCAAATGGGAACCGGGAGTATTCGTCAATCACGTTAAGGAAGTACGTGTTGCGGTCGTTGGAGGGGAGGGGGGCCTTTGAAGTCCATGCTGAGGCGTTCAAAGGGACGGGAAGCCATTATCAGGTGCGCTTTCTCTGGCCGGTAGAAGTGCGGTTTGCACTCCGCACAGATTTGGCAGTCCCTGGTGGCTGGCCTGACCTCCTCGATGGAGTAGGACAGGTTGCGGGCCTTGATAAAATGGAAAAAGCGAGTGACCCCCGGGTGGCAGAGGTCCTCGTGGAGGGATCGGAGGCGGTCCACTTGTGCGGTGGCACATGTGCCACGGGACAGGGCATCAGGAGGCTCGTTTAGCTTCCCCGGACGGTACAAGATCTCGTAATTGAAGGTGGAGAGTTCTATCCTCCACCGCAAGATCTTGTCGTTCTTAATCTTGCCACGCTGTGCATTATCGAACATGAAGGCAACCAACCGTTGGTCCGTGAGGAGAGTGAATCTCCTGCCGGCCAGATAATGCCCCCAGTGTCGCACAGCTTCTACTATGGCCTGGGCCTCCTTTTCGACCGAAGAGTGGCGAATTTCGGAAGTATGGAGGGTACGGGAAAAGAAAGCCACAGGCCTGCCCGCTTGGTTGAGGGTGGCCGCCACAGCCACGTCGGACGCATCGCTCTCGACCTGGAAGGGGAGGGGCTCGTCGATGGCGCGCATCTTGGCCTTAGCAATGTCTGCTTCGATGCGGCTGAAGGCATGGCGGGCCTCCGTCGACGGGGAAGGTTGTGGACTGGATCAGGGGTCGGGCTTTGTCTGTGTAATTGGGGACCCACTGTGCATAATAGCTGAAGAACCCGAGGCAGCGCTTCAGGGCCTTGGGGCAGTGAGGGAGGGGGAACTCCATAAGGGGGAGCATGCATTCAGGGTCAGGGCCTGTAACTCCATTTCGCACTACGTAGCCTAGAATGGCTAGACGGTCGGTGCTAAACACGCATTTATCCTTAATGTAGGTCAGATTAAGGATTTTCGCGATCTAGAGGAATTTGCGGAGGTTGGTGTCGTGGTCCTGCTGGTCATGGCCGCAGATGGTGACGTTATCCAGATACGGGAACATTGCACGTAAGCCGTACCGGTCAACCATTCGGTCCATCTCTCGCTGGAAGACCGAGACCCCATTAGTGACACCAAAGGGAACTCTTAAAAATTGATGGAGCCGCCCATCTGCTTCGAAGGCAGTGTACTTGCGGTCACTAGTGCGGAGGGGTAGCTGGTGGTAGGCTGACTTGAGGTCCACCTTGTATTGTGCGATCCTGTTTACCAGGTCGGCTATACGGGGGAGAGGGTACGCATCCAGCTGCATAAACCTGTTGATGGTCTGACTGTAGTCAATGACCATTCTATGCTTCTCCCCGGTTTTTACCACCACTACCTGAGCTCTCCAGGGACTGTTGCTCGCTTCGATGACCCCTTCCCCCAGCAGCCTTTGGACCTCGGACCTGATGAAGGTCCGGTCCTGGGCACTGTACCGCCTGCTCCTGGTGGCGATGGGTTTGCAATCCGGGGTGAGGTTCGCAAAAAGGGAAGGCGGGTCAACCTTAAGGGTCGCGATGCCGCAGACAGTAAGGGGGGGTATAGGGCCGCCGAATTTAAAGGTCAGGCTGTGCAAATGGCACTGGAAATCCAGCCCACGGAGGGTGGCTGCGCAGAGGTGCGGCAGGACGTACAGGCGGAAATTGTTGAATTCCCTGCCTTGGACAGTGAGGTTCGCTAGGCAGAACCCCTTTATCTCCACCGAGTGTGACCCGGAGGCCAGGGAGATCCTTTGATTTACAGGGTGGGTTACAAGTGAACAGCGCCTTACCATGTCGGGGTGAACAAAGCTTTCCGTGCTCCCAGAGTCAATCAGGCACGACGTCTCGTGGCCGTTGATGAGGACCGTCGTTGTAGCCGTTGCGAGTGTCCGAGGTCGACTTTGGTCCAGTGTTACCGAGGCCAGATGAAGCAGCTGCGAGTTCTGATCGGGCAGCGTGTAATCGACCGAGCTGGGGGCCTGGGGCCCCATTCAAGATGGCGTCACCCATGGGTCGCACATGGTGTCCGAGGATGAAGATGGCGTCGGCGATGGACAAAATGGCGGCGCCCACCCATCCAGCGTGGAGTCCGGGGGGCAAAATGGCCATGCCCGTGGGTCGCACGTGGCGTTAGGATGGGGGGGGGGGTGAGCGCTGGCTGGTCGGGGCCTGAAGGGAGGGTTGCCGCAGCGGTCCATAGTCGCTGGAGACCGCGGCCAAGGCGCGGGCCTAGCAGACCCCCACATAGTGGCCCTTCTTGCCGCACCCTTTGTAGGTGGCGGTGTGGGCCGGGCAGCGCGGGCGGGGTTGATTCGCCTGCCCGCAGAAGAAACAGCGGGGTCCAGCGGCATTAGCGGGCCGTCTCACCGCACTGGCTTGCGGGGTCAGGGGGAAGGTCTGAGGGGCTGCCGCTGCGGGGTGCCACGCAGCCCAGGGGGCCGCCGCACGATCGGGTGCAAAGGACAGCGCGTTTTTATAGGCAACGTCCATGGACCCTGCCAGGACCCGTGCCTCTGTAAGTCCCAGAGTGTCCCTTTCTAGGAGCCTCCGGCGGATATCGGGGGAGGTCATACCTGTCACGAAAGCATCCCTGATTAAAAGTTCCGTGTGCTCGCTCCCCAAAACCTGCGGGCAGCCACAGTTTCGGCCCAACACCAGAAGCGCCCAGTAGAAATCTTCCAACGTTTCCTCGGGGCTTTGCTGCCTAGTCGCAAGCAGGTGACGAGCGTAGACCTGGTTTACGGGGCGGATGTAATGTCCTTCCAGCAGTTCGATAGCGGAGGCATAGTTCTCCGCCTCCTCGATAAAGGGGTAGATCCCAGGGCTGACCTGGGAGCGCAGGAGATGCATCTTCTGTCCTTCCGTGGGGGTGTCTACGGCCGTGTCGAGGTAGCCCTTAAAGCACGCCAGCCAGTGTTTAAAAATAGCAGCAGAGTTATCCGCGTGGGGGCCACGCTGGAGGCATTCCGGTTAGATGCGGAGATCCATCCTTCCAACTGATGTTGTAGCAGATTAAATTGATGCGCAATCAATTACACTCAAGACGAAGTGATTCCATAACTGAAGGCTTTAATCTGCTAGAACTCTTCCCCAGCAGCTTCGATACAGAAAGTGAAGGCTGCTGGGATGGCACCGGTTCTTATACTCCGCCTCTCAGGGCGGAGCTATGTACAACAGCCAATGCTAGACTCCTGGGTCTGACCAATGGTCATCCACCTCTTAGGTACCGCAATACCTGGTACTGCCACACTGACCACATTAAAAAAGAGATGGAAAGCTAAAACAAACTGTGGGGATGAGCAACTAATTGGCTGGACTCCTTGGGAAGCTCTCTCGCACAAAGATTGATTTTGTTCTTTGTTATTATTTTTATTTTGTATCTTATAATTTCATTAATCAAATGTCTTGCGGTGTGCGCAATGTCATACAATGAGGGCCCACGGGTGAGGGACTGGTGGAGGAACCGCGTAATCTCTACCATTTTTGACTCTAGTTGTGAAAAGAATCAAAGGGGGGACTGATGGAGTATGTGCAGTTAGTGACAGCCACCTTTGTTAGGGTCAATATTGGAGACTGACCTTCTCCACTGTTGGCGTCGCATGCGCAGTTAGCGACAGCCTTCTTTGCTCAGGGCAATGGTGAAGCCTGACCTTCTCCTCTGTCGGCGCCTGATCCTCAGTCGGGAAGTCAGGGAGCATCTCCCTGTGGCGTGGCTTCCGCCGGCGCCCAATCCCCAGTCAGGAAGTCAGGGAGTATCTCCCCGTGGAATGGCTGCCGCCACCCCTTTCTCCGGTGCCCGATCAAAATGGCCACCGCCACCATCCGATTTCGGCCCCGCGGCCCACGTGACACCAACGTCTGACATCATGCCGCCGGTGATGCACTCCCGACCATCAATCAGGAATAACCTCAGCCCCAGTACCAGTGAAGACCAATCAGGGCCTGGCGGTGCAATTTAAATGCCCCAATAAGTTTAAGACCAGTGAAGTCATGGGTATATGAACTAAGCGTGCAAACGGCTCTCTCTCTCATGCCTTGCGAACAGCTGAACAAGTGTAACCTTTGGGGGCTGATTAAAGCCATTGAAACGTAACAACCGGACTCAACTCTGTGGAAACGAAGAGATCTAACAACTTCCCTACTTTTATACTCCATTCATTGCATCTGAACTAATCAGAGACAAAATAGTGAAATGAGTAGCAAACTATGCAATTCTGACAGCCTAACTCCCTGGATTGATTTTTCAAGGGTTCAATCTTCCTTTACTTGCCTGATGTCAGAGAGTGCTGGGCCCCCCAGCAAACCTGTTCTCCCTCTCTTCTTCCCTTCCCTCCATCCGAACACCAATTCCCTGAACCTCCTACCAGTTAAGCTGTGTGGTAGTCACCACTGTTCTATTGTATACACCGCATACGAGGGGTATTACGGTAAGGCCCCTGTACTACAGGTACGGGGGTAGATCACTGCCTGCTGGCTCCGCCCAATAGGCTGAGTATAAATGTGTGGGCTCTCCGAGCTGCAGCCATTTCGGCAGCAGCTGCGGGAGGCTACACATCTCTGCGTAATAAAGCCTCGATTACTCTCTACTCTCGTCTCGTCGTAATTGATAGTGCATCAATTTATTACGCAGAGATTTTATAACGATGGATCTCCACATCAAGCCGGATCGCCTGCAGCAGCACCCTCAAGCAGATAACGCCAAGTCGGCCTTCGCACATTGGCTAGCTTGCTTTAAAGCCTACATCGGATCTGCGACAGAACCACCCTCAGAGGCACAGAAGCTCCAGATCCTTTACACGCGGCTGAGCTCCGATATCTTTCCCCTCATCCGGGATGCGCCGACCTACGCTGAGGCCATAGCGCTACTGAAGGAGAACTACACTCAGCAGACCAACAAAAGCTACGCCGGGCACCTCCTGTCCATACGGCATCACCTCCCCGGTGAGTCTGTGGAAGATTTCTGACGTGCCCTGCATGCCCTGGTGAGAGACTGCGATTGCCAGGCCATTTCGGCCATTGAACATTCTGACCTGCTAGTTAGAGACGCGTTTGTTACGGGCATAGGGTCGGCGAACATCCGCCAGCACCTCTTTGAAGGGGCTACCCTTGACCTCGCGGTGACCAAGAAACTAGCGATCTCGTTCACAGTCGCCTCATGCAATGTACAGGCGTATGCCCCCGACCGCACGGCCAAGCCCTCCTGGGCATCATGGACCCCACCAGCAACACCCCATCATGGACTCCATCAGCGACCGCCCCCAGCCAACCCCAGGCCTGCGCCTCACGGCAGCCAACCAATCCCTGGGGACCCAAGTGCTACTACTGCGGACAGACAAAACACCCCCGGCAGCGCTGCCCGGCGCGGAGCGCGTTCTGCAAGGCCTGCGGGAAGAAAGGACATTTCGCTGCTGTGTGCCAGGCCCGCTCAATCGCCGCTGTAACCAGGCCCATTGTCCCTGCACTCCCCACGTGCGACCCGTGGGCGCCACCATCTTCCTCGCCTCAGACCACATGTGACCCGTGGGTGTCGCCATCTTGCTCGCCGCACAACACGTGCGGCTCGTGGATGCCACCATCTTGCCAGCCTTAGGACACGTGCGGCCCGTGGGCGCCGCCATCTTTCCCGCGTCAGGACCCCTGCTCGTCGGCCACCTCATCGGCCGGCTCATCGCCAGCAACCGCCGCCAACCAGCCGCGTCTCGCCTCCATCACGATCGACCAGTATCGACCGCACAACCTCGCGACCTTGTCGACGACAGTGAAGGTTGACAGGCACAAGATATCCTGCATTCTAGACTCCGGGAGCACTGAGAGCTTCATCCACCCCGATACGGTAAGGCGCTACTCCCTCACGGTACACCCCATTAACCAGAAAATCTCCCTGGCCTCCGGATCCCACTCCGTGGCGTTCCGGGGGTACTGCACCGCCGCCCTCACCATCCAGGGCGTAGAGTTCAGCGGCTTCCGGCTCTACGTCCTCCCCGACCTCTGCGCTGCCTTGCTACTCGGCCTGGACTTCCAGTGCAACCTCCAGAGCCTAACCCTGAAATTTGGCAGGCCCCTACCACCCCTTACTGTTTGCGGTCTCACGACCCTTAAGGTCGACCCGCCTTCTCTGTTTGCAAACCTAACTCCGGATTGCAAACCTGTCGCCACCAGGAGCAGACGGTACAGTGCCCAGAACAGGGCCTTCATCAGGTCTGAGGTCCAGCGGCTGCTACGGGAAGGTATTATCGAGGCCAGCAACAGCCCCAGGAGAGCACAAGTGGTAGTTGTGAAAACTGGGGAGAAAAACAGGATGGTCTTTGACAACAGTCAGACCATCAATCGGTACACGCTGCTTGCCGCGTACCCCCTCCCACGCATATCTGATATGGTCAATCAGATTGCACAGTACCGGGTCTTCTCGACAGTGGACCTGAAATCCGCCAACCACCAGCTCCCCATTCGCAAGGCGGACCGCCCGTACACCGCGTTTGAAGCGGACAGCTGCCTTTACCACTTCCTTAGGGTTCCCTTTGGCGTCACTAACAGGGTCTCGGTCTTCCGACGGGAGATGGACTGAATGGTTGACCGGTACGGACTGCGGGCCACCTTCCCGTACCTGGATAACTTCACAATCTGCGGCCACGACCAGCAGGACCACGACGCTAACCTTTCCAAATTCCTCCACACCGCTAAACTCCTCAACCTAACCTACAACAAGGAGAAGTGCGTGTTCAGCATGAATCGATTAGCCATCCTCGGCTATGTGGTCCAGAACGGAGTGCTTGGGCCCGGCCCCGATCGCATGCGCCCCCTCATGAAATACCCACTTCCCCACTGCCCCAAGGCCCTCAAACGATGCCTGGGCTTCTTCTCGTACTATGCCCAGTGGGTCCCTAACTATGCGGACAAGGCCCACCCACTCATCCACTCCACCGTTTTCCCACTGACGGCCGAGGCTCACTAGGCCTTCAACCGTATCAAGGCCGATATCGCCAAGGCTGTGATGCACGTGGTCGACGAGACGCTCCCCTTACAAGTCGAGAGCGATGCATCAGATGTCACTCTAACCGCCACTCTCAACCAGGCAGGTAGGCCCGTGGTATTCTTTTCCCGCACCCTCCATGCCTCCAAATTTCGGCACTCCTCTGTCGGAAAGGAGGCCCAAGCTATCGTTGAAGCTGTGCAGCATTGGAGGCATTACATGGCCGGCAGGCGATTCACTCTCCTCACTGACCAACGGTCGGTTGCCTTCATGTTCAACAACACACAGCGGGGTAAGATCAAAAATGATAAGATCTTGAGGTGGAGGATCGAGCTCTCCACCTACAATTATGAGATTTTGTATCGCCCTGGTAAGCTCAACGAGCCCCCCGATGTCCTATCCCGAGGTACTTGTGCCAGCGCACAAGTGGACCGAAACGGGACCCTGCACGATGATCTCTGTCACCCAGGGGTCACCCGCTTTTATCATTTCATAAAGGCCCGCAATCTGCCCTACTCCATCGAGGAAGTCAGGGCTATCACCAGAGACTGCCAGGTCTGCGTGGAGTGTAAACCGCACTTCTACTGGCCAGACCGAGCGCACCTGGTGAAGGCCTCCCACCCCTTTGAACGCCTCAGCATGGACGTTAAAGGGCCCCTCCCCTCCACCGACCAAAACACGTACATTCTGAATGTGGTTGATGAATATTCCCGATTCCCCTTCGCCGTCCCATGCCCCAATATGACGTCTGCCACCGTCATCAAAGCCCTCAACATCATCTTCGCTCTGTTCAGTTTCCCCGCCTACGTCCACAGCGATCGGGGATCATCATTTTTGAGCGATGAGCTGTGCCAGTACCTGCTCAACAGGGGCATTGCCTCGAGCAGGACGACCAGCTACAACCCCCGGGGAAACGGGCAGGTGGAGCGCGAGAATGGGACTGTCCGGAAGGCCGTCCAGCTGGCCCTACGGTCCAGAAATCTCCCGGCCTCCCGCTGGCAGGAGGTCCTCCCCAACGCCCTTCACTCCATTCGGTCGCTTCTTTGCACTGCGACTAACGAAACTCCCCATGAATGTCTCTTTGCCTTCCCCAGGAAGTCCACCTCCGGGGTTTCGCTCCCAATGTGGCTGGCAGCTCCAGGACTCATTCTCCTCCGCAAGCACGTGCGGCTACACAAGGCGGACCCATTGGTTGCGAGGGTACAGCTACTTCACGAGAACCCGCAGTATGCCTACGTAGCGTACCCCGACAGCCGCCATGACACAATCTCCCTCAGGGACCTGGCACCAGCTGGTCCCCCCCCCCCCCACCCTTCCTCCCCCCAGCGCACCTCACCACAGCCCCCACTCCAGGACGATCCGTCCTCCCTTTGGTCCCACCCGGGGATGAAGATGAGGTCGATACGCTCCCGGAGTCACCGACGACCAAACCGCCGACCTAACCGACGCCGAAATCGCCA
The DNA here is from genome assembly GCF_047496885.1 of Scyliorhinus torazame. Lineage (NCBI taxonomy): Eukaryota > Metazoa > Chordata > Chondrichthyes > Carcharhiniformes > Scyliorhinidae > Scyliorhinus > Scyliorhinus torazame. The sequence goes on along the minus strand of NC_092720.1, from coordinate 56,638,876 downwards.
CCAGAACTGCGGTGCTCGCATCGACGAATCAAGGCGCCCGATCGTCTGAATTTATAAACTTTTCCTTAAAATGTTAAACACCTGAATGTAAATAGTTTTCCACCACCCCCGCTGGACTCTTTTTTAACAGGGGATGAATGTGGTAGTCATCACTATTGTATTGTATATACGGCATATGAGGGGTATTACGGTAAGGTCCCTGTACTACAGGTACAGGGGTAGATTCCTGCCTGCTAGCTCCGCCCAGTAGGCAGAGTATAAATGTGTGGGCTCTCTGAGCTGCAGCCATTTCGGCAGCTGCTGTAGGAGGCCACACATCTCTGCATAATAAAGCCTCGATTACACTCTACTCTCGTCTCATCGTAATTGATAGTGCATCAATTTGTCTACCCGCCATGCCCCTACAGAGATTGCTAACCATAGTCTCCCTCTCGCCAAGCTGCCATTCTTTGCTCTCCAGATCCCCAAACTCCATATTACCATCCCCTAACCCTCATTGTCCTATGTTCTTGGACCTTAAACTCTGGTCCCCCAGCTCCTGTCTCTTCCTCCTCGAGTCTGAATACCATGTCACCTTCTCCATGTGCACACTAATCCTGCAACCTTCAATGCTTCTCCCATCAATCCCAACTCGACTTCTGTCTCTATGACCATTCTGGCGTGTACTGAATCCTGTCATCTCTGCGTGAGGTTGGCATTTTGGCAGTGCCATGGGGTGGTCATTGAGTCAGACCCTTCTCCGAGTGTTAGGCTGTGGCATAATGCAGTCGGGTCTGGGTTCTACTGTGGCATGAAAAGTGCTTTGCTAAGATCATGTCCCATTTTGGGACAAACCCTGTGAGAGCTGGGAGGCTTGGGAAAATTTCCTTTGCAAATAGCATTAAGAAATGCACAAAGATAAAAGCAAATTACTGCGGATGCTGGAATCTGGGATGGTGATGTCTAGCACGAGGGGACATAGCTTCAAATTGAGGGGAGATAGATATAGGACAGATGTCAGTGGTAGGTTCTTTACTCAGAGAGTAGTAAGGGTGTGGAATGCCCTGCCTGCAACAGTAGTGGACTCGCCAACACTAAGGGCGTTCAAATGGTCATTGGATAGACAAATGGACGATAAGGGAATAGTGTAGATGGGCTTTAGAGTGGTTTCACAGGTCGGCGCAACATCGAGGGCCGAAGGGCCTGTACTGCGCTGTAATATTCTATGTTCTAAAACAGAAAATACTGGAGAATCTCAGCAGGTCTGACAGCATCTGTGGAGAGAAGGGAGCTAACGTTTCGAATCTGGATCACTCAGCTTTGACAAAAGCTGCAATCGAGTCAGGGATGGACTATTACCCTCTCTGCTTTGAAATGAAGGTCACAGCTGGTCAGAGTTTACCTGAATGGGTTGGATGGGCGTTAGGACCCGTGGTGTTTCTGTCTGAAACTTTCTCGATCTGATTGGCTGCACGGTTTCGGCCCATTGTCTTTTACTCCAAGGCGATTGGTTGGTTGCTAATGGCCGACGTACGGATGGCGAGAGGGTGGGGGCAATCCAATTGAGATCGCGTTCCTGAGGAGAGGCTGGGCTGGGCAGAGCGGCACAGGGCCGGCGCCATCCAGCTCTGGGTTTGAGGGAATAATCAGCCGCCGGGCCGCGTTCAGCCAGGAGGCGGAGCGATTTATCAGATATTTAACGCTGTGATCCTGCGGCTCGCAGCCCCGTCCCTGAGCCTCACGTCATGGCGTTGGTGAGTGAGTGGGGGCTGCGCTGGGCCAGGAGAAGCCTGAAAGAGTGAGTGTTCAGAGCGGTGGCGGAGAGGATGCTTCCAACTTCTACATTTCAGTTCAGGGTATCCAGGGTCGTCAGTGCCCCCCCCCCCCCCCCCGGTATCCAGGGCTGCCAGTGGCCCCCCCCCCCCCCGTATCCAGGGCTGCCAGTGCCACTGGATATCCAGCTGCCAGTGGGTGCCCCAGGTATCCAGGGCTGCCAGTGAGCGCCCCGAGTATCCAGGGCTGCCAGTGAGCGCCCCGAGTATCCAGGGCTGCCAGTGAGCGCCCCGAGTATCCAGGGCTGCCAGTGAGCGCCCCGAGTATCCAGGGCTGCCAGTGAGCGCCCCGAGTATCCAGGGCTGCCAGTGAGCGCCCCGAGTATCCAGGGCTGCCAGTGAGCGCCCCGAGTATCCAGGGCTGCCAGTGAGCGCCCCGAGTATCCAGGGCTGCCAGTGAGCGCCCCGAGTATCCAGGGCTGCCAGTGAGCGCCCCGAGTATCCAGGGCTGCCAGTGAGCGCCCCGAGTATCCAGGGCTGCCAGTGAGCGCCCCGAGTATCCAGGGCTGCCAGTGAGCGCCCCGAGTATCCAGGGCTGCCAGTGAGCGCCCCGAGTATCCAGGGCTGCCAGTGGGTGCCCCGGGTATCCAGGGCTTCCAGTGGGTGCCCCGAGTATGCAGGGCTGCCAGTGGGCGCCCTGGGTATGCAGGGCTGCCAGTGGACGCCCCGGGTATCCAGGGCTGCCAGTGGGTGCCCCGGGTATCCAGGGCTGCCAGTGGGTGCCCTGGGTATCCAGGGCTGCCAGTGGGTGCCCTGGGTATCCAGGGCTGCCAGTGGGTGCCCTGGGTATCCAGGGCTGCCAGTGGGCAACCAGGGCTGCCAGTGGGTGCCACGGGCGTCCAGGGCTGCCAGTAGTTTCCAGGGTATCCAGGGCTGCCAGTGGGTGCCCTGGGTATCCAGGGCTGCCAGTGGGTGCCCTGGGTATCCAGGGCTGCCAGTGGGTGCCATGGGCGTCCAGGGCTGCCAGTAGTTTCCTGGGTATCCAGCTGTTAGGCCCCTGGGTACCCAGCTGCCACTGCCCCTGGGTAGCCAGCTGCTAGTTGCCCCCCCCCCCCCCGGTATCCATCTGCCACTGCCCCCCCTCCCCGCCGGGTATCCAGGTACCAACCCCCTGGCCCCTTCTCCTCGGTATCCAGGTACCATGTCCTCCCTCATGCGTATTCAGGTACCATGCCCCCTCCCCTCCACACCCCCCCCCCCCTCCAAGTATCCAGGTACTGCCCCACCCCACCCCCGGTATCCAGTGACCAGCCCCACCCCACTCCCTGTATCCAGAGGTCAGGCACCTCCACTCTGGGTATCCAGGGACCGTTCCCTTCCCCACCCCACCCGGGTATCCAGGGGCTGATCTCTCGCGTATCCAGTGGCCGCTCCCCACTCCCCCACATATCCTCCCCCTGTATCCAGGGGTACCTGCTACCACCAGTTTTGCACCAGGACCTTTGTATTAATTTATTCTTTTCGATAAAGATTTACCTGGAAGGTTTCTCCAGCACTCCCAGAATTTCCCTCCCTAACTGCACTGTGGGTGTATCTACACCATCACATGAGCTGCGGCAGTTCAAGAAGGCAGCTCACCACCACTTTTTCAGGATAATTCAGGATGGACAATAAATGCTGGCCTAGCTCATGATGCTTACATCCCATGGACAAATAAAATTAAATAAAAATCCACATTGCCTCAATTTTTTGAAGCCTGATTGATATTTCTCAGGCTTAGCACCGATGATAACTCAAAATGACTTTGCACAATGAAGTTGTAGGCTGGACCAATTCTGGAGCAAGTGGGCACTAGTGGGTGGTTCTGTCTGCACTTTCAATACCCAAGATTGAGGGGGAAATTAAGTATTTGATGTGTGCAGGACTACTCATTGACTTCCCAACTTTTTGTAAAACTTAAATTATTTGGGGAAAAAAGCTGTCGGCTGTTCTCTGAGAATGTGTTTGCACTGCAGAATTAGAATGAAAGTTTAATATGTTTGCTTTCCACCAGTTGCGCCTCTGCTGTGATCCTCCAGTTGGTTTCTTACCCCATACAAAATGCCTGGTTAAGAAAATATTGGCAAGGACACCAGGAGAATTCCCTTGCTTTCTTTGTACAGTGCCATGAGGTCTCTTACATCCACCTGATAGGACAGATGGAACATGGCCCTGAAAAATTGAGATATTATGGAATGTCAAACTTCTCTAGTATGATTTTTAAAAATCCACAATTTAAAATAATGGCTTATGTATTAATCCAATCATTATAATTTATTTCGATATTTGAACATTTATATTAAGATTGAAGGGTGTTAAAAGTGTTACTAACTTTCTGGTGTGCCGTGCGTGAAGAGTGAGATTGACTACTTTCTTACATCGCTGCTGCTGCACTCCAAGGGGTTCCACTTGACCTAGCATCAGATTTAAACTGGAAAGGAAAATCTGCACCACAGACATCGCTAGATCTTGTGGGCAGCTTTCTTCGAGGCCTGCATCGTTGTTTCAGTGCTAACTGCAATATCTAGCCTGGAATGGGGTCGAGTCCATGACCTCAGTAGGACGTGAGAGTGCCATCACTGAGCAAGAGTACACTGTTTTGGAGGATTGTTTATGTGGACCTCCTCTCAAACACGCTCAAATAGTGGTGTGTATATAAGTTGTAAATGTTTTTACATATCTTATGGAGCCAATCCTACAGTTTTTGTCACCCGGTAGACCTGTTTTCAGCCAGTCACATTCTAAAATGCATTGTGCAAGATTTCTTCAAGCACCTATCTAAAAATAAGTTTTTAATATGTTCAATGAAAATCTAAGTAGCATTGTAAACCTTTAGTTAATAGTACGGTAACTCTAGTGGACGTGGAGAGGATGTTTCCACTTGTAGGAAAAACTAGAGCCAGAGGACACCACCTCAGACTAAAGAGACGATCCTTTAAAACAGATGAGGAGGAATTTCTTCAGCCAGAGGATGGTGAATCTGTGGAACTCTTTGCCGCAGAAGGCTGTGGAGGCCAATTCACTGAGTACTTTAAGACAGAGATAGATAGGTTCTTGATTAAAAGGGGATCAGGGGTTATGGGGAGAAGGTAGGAGAATGGGGTTGAGAAAATATCAGCCATGATTGAATGGCAGAGCAGACTCGATGGGCCAAGTGGCCTAATTCTGCTCCTATGTCTTATGGTCTTATGGTTTAGATTAAATTTACTAAAACTTGTAAAATGGAGGTGCTTAAAAGATTCACAGTGGTTATACTATTAGAAAACAATCATTCCAGATGGAATTCACCTTTAGTTACTGAGAGAAGGAAAAGTGAGAATTGAGGAGGCTCTGGTCCCAGTATTCCAATCGTAAATGGTTTTGGGGGTGATGCCAGAGGACTGGGCACTGTACGTGTTGCACCCCTGTTAAAGGGGAGAGGGATACATTGGGCAACTACAGGCCCCATCAGCTTAAGGTCGGTGGTGGAGAAACCTTTTGAGGCAATAATGTGAGGCAAAATTCAATGGCATTCAGAAACATATGAACCATAGAATGGTTACTGTACTGAAGGAAACCATTCGGCCCATTGTGTCTATGTTAGAGCACTCTGCAAAAGCAACTCGACTAGTCCCATTCATCTTCAACCCCCCCCATTTTCTTTTCAGATGAACCCCACTCATCAATGCAGTTCAGATCCTAACCACCCACATGTGTTTTAAAAAAAAAAAAAGTTTTCTCATATCACCATTGGCTATAAATGATGGGCTAATAAATGACAGTCAGCAAGGTTTGTTCAATGCATATCTTGTTTGACCACCCATACTGGGTTTTTTGGTGAAGAATCGGAGAAGGTTGAAGATTGAGAAGGGTTGTGTAGTTGTATACATAGACCTTCAAAAGCTATTTGATAAAGTACCACATAATACCACATAATTTGTTGGCAAATTAAAAACTCATGCTATTCAAGGGACAGTGACAGCAAGGATACAAAATTGACTAAGCGACCAAAAGCCGAAGGTAATGGTGAAAGTTTGTTTTTTGGATTGGGGGCTGATTACGGTGGCATTTCCCAGTGGTCGGTATTAAGGCCACTATTTTTACATATATTAATAATCTAGACATGGGTATGCAGGAAATAATTTAAAAGTTTGCAGATGATACAAAACTTGGAAATATATTAACAAAGAGCTGGATAGTCACAGTCTTCGGGAGGACACAGACAGACTGGTAAAATGATGAAATGAATCAACACATAGCACATGGAATTTAACAGAGGATTATGAAGTGATACATTTTAATAGGAAGCATGAGGAGAGGCAATATGAAAAAAGAAGACTTGTGTTTGTATAGCACTTTTTACAACCACCAACCGCCTGACAGTGTCAAACAGCTTTGCTTTGTTTAGGATGAGGAAATCTGACAGATGTTTCCTCCCACAGTCCAAAGATGCGCAGGTTAGGTGGATTGGCCATGTTAAACTGCCCTTAGTGTCCAAAAAAAAGTTTGGATGGGGTTACGGGGATAGGGTAGAGGTGTGGGCTTAGGTAGGGTGCTCTTTCCAAGGGCTGGTGCAGACTCGATGGGCCGAATGGCCTCCTTCTGCACTGTAAATTCTATGGTTCTGTAAATGGTTTTGATGGAGTAAATGAGAAACTGTCCAGTGGCAGAGAAGTCAGTAACTACGGGGGTCTGGATTTAAAGCAATCGTCAAAAAGAACCTGTGGTGGGAGGAGGAACGTTCTTTTACACAGGAAGTGATAGCGATCTGGAGTGCATTACCTGAAAGAAAATTCAATAGATAATTGAAAGTGAAAAGAATACAAGACACTGGGGGAAAGAGACAGGGTGTGGGACAAATTAAACAACTCTATTAAAGAGTTGGCCCAGTAGAGGGATCAACAGAATTGTTATCGCGCAGAAGGAGGCTGTTTGGCCCATCGTGTCTGTACTGGCTCTCCAAACAAGCATCATGACTTGATGCCATTCTCCTGTCTTTTCCCCGTACCCCTGCACTCTGTTTCGATTGAATAATCTTCTAATGCTCTCTTGAATGTGATGATTGAACCTCCCTCCACCTCCACCACCCTCCCAAGCAGTGCTTTCCAGACCCGAACCACTCATTGTGTGAAAAGTTTTTTCTCACACATATTTGCTTCTTTTGCAGATCACATTAAACCTGTGCCCCACAAGCATTGTCTTGTACAAAATTAGAATTTACGTTTTGTAGCATGCGGTTAAACAGGGATTGATCTGTATAGAATGGGGATAATTTAACTTTGTAGTCCAACATACCCTATTCTGATACTAAATTGTACTAGGGATATAATATCTATACTTTTAAGAATAGATAATGATGTGGAGAATAGATAACAAAGACAATGGTAAATACAAGAAAGCTAATTTCGCGGGAAGTTTAGCTTAAACCGACTGTATGAAGATCCAGCTTTCACACTGATTTGAACTAGATTTAATATAAAACACATCAATCTCTAACCATTTTTATGCTCTTAAACCAGTGTTGCACGAGTCATTCTGCTGCAAGCCCGTTTTTTCTAAATAGATGTTTCTGATTTGAGTGACCTTGTTAGTATAGTACTAACCTTGTTAGTATTGTTTCAAGTTAATGTTTCTTTCCTTTAAACTTCACAGGCGATGGTTTTGTGCGCTGACTTTCTTAAGAAATGCTTCAACAGGTATTTTTTTTTTGTTGTATTATTGATGCGGGTTTCACTGATACCTTTCACCAATTTGTAATCATTGCGTAATTTGCATTTATCCTCCTGATTAAATATGTTCAATTTAGAACATCGGTTTCCAAGTATTGTAAAAAAGAGTTGATGTCCAGAGCAGTGCCAGTGCATGACAATATAATTGGAGATGTGTTGTTTTTATGCTATACAAACAGCCGATGCAATATTGAATAGATATTGTTCCCAGAATTTTGAATAGGATTATGCACTTCTGCTTGCAGAAGGAAGTCGCTTCAGGGCCAAAAATATTCTGTTCAACTAATTGCACTGGACCCTTGTGAAAACCTGATAGCCGTGGACCCACTTGGCTGGTGTCTGCATGTTTTTTTGTTCCTGCTTGCTGACTGAAAGCTATTGATTTGCTAGTATCCAGTATAGCAGTTTGAAGGCTGATTTTAAAGGAATGCTCCATTTCAGATCTTTTTTCACACCTTTTCTGTTAATAGTGAATCACTTTTGAAGAAATTCTGCCCGTTTTGTCAACTCGTGGACTTTGTTGTTTAGCCTTCTGATTAGCTTGCCACTTCCACAGTTTCTGAGGCTCTGCACCTCAGATGGGTTGAATTAGTATCTAAATTGAGAACTGGCCACCCTTGTGAATCAGTATGGCATCTATCCACTATTTAAAGATCTAGAGCTTTCAAAGTTGTTTTTATATATCATGTAACACTAGTGTCACAGCCATGAGATCAACCATTTAATTTCTGGATGACAGCCCAAAGTTTGAATCAATTGAAAACTAATGATGTAGCAAGAATTCACCCTCCGCATTCTATCTAAAGGCAAGGTATTCTTAGTGAAGGAAAGCTAATCACTTCAGTATACGGGCAGTCCTCGGACTTACAACACAATTGGTTCCAGAAAACCATGTTGTAAGTCAGAAGATTATAAGTCAAAACTGATTTTCCCATGGGAACAATGTTATAAATGAGGGATTGGTTCCTGGACCAAGGCTGGAAATCACTCCTGGAGCATCCCGCAGTGTTAAATGCTGTCAACACTTGCCCTGTCAAGTCGCAGAGGCGACTGTTGCTGTCTGCGTGCTTAACACGTGTCCCTCGGTTAGTGAGAGGGATATAATGAAGCCATTCAATCGCTGTCGTTGCTTGTTGAACCTTGAACTTCTGCGAGTCTGTGCACATATTAAATACAGCATAAGCATATAAATGTGTTAAATCTTGCTGGTTGTGCCGAAAGGATTTAAGAATATTGCTCTAATTTCCAACATAATAAAGAAGGTTTAGGGGCGGCATCTGGCGCAGTGGATAGCACTGGGACTGCGGCGCTGAGGACCCAGGTTCGAATCCCGGCCCTGGGTCACTGTCCGTGTGGAGTTTGCACATTCTCCCCATGTCTGCGTGGGTTTCACCCTGATATACCTTCAATTCACCGAGGGGCAGAGGGAGCGATTGAACATTAGGCTTTATTCATCATGAACCTGCCTAGCCAGAGTTGGTTGTACAGATGAATGCCGCCCACAGGCGGCCGATCTATATATGGCCCCGGTGAGGGCGGAGCCAGAGGCGGAGCCCACCGGGGTTACAGTACAGTACCTAGCAGCTCGTATCACCACTTCCAGGTCATAGGTTACAGTATCATACATGCATTAGGTGAATACATTCACCACACACCCCCACAACCCAAAAGATGTGCAGGTTAGGTGGATTGGCCACAGTAAATTGCCCCTTAATTGGAAATAAAAAAGAATTGGGTACACTAAATTTTAAAAAAAATAATAAAGAAGGTTTGCCCTGTCCTGTCATATAGATGGGCAGCACAGAACATCAATGCGCATGTGTGAACGTGCTGGTGTGTTGTTGTAAAGGCAAAATCGATGTTGTAAAGTCAAAATGGGTTGTCAATTTATAAATGTTGTATGTGCCGTTCATCATAACTCGAACGTTGTAAAGTCGAGGACTGCCTGTAATATGAGAACAAAAAGCACTAGGAGCGCTCAGTGGGTCTGATAGTATTGTTCTGATGAAAGGTCACAGACCTGAAACATTAAATCTGTTTCTCTCTCCATAGATGCTGCCAGGCCTACTATGCATTTCCAGCATTTTCTGTTTTTATTTCAAATTCCCAGCATTTTGCTTTTTATCACAATTTTATTATTCTGTAGACAGAGTTTGTAAGGTTTATACTGAAGTTGTTATTATTTTTCATAGAAATTATTTGATGGATTGTAGATGATTGCTAATTATGAGCTAAGTTTAGAGGATTTTTGTATTTTGTCATTTGTCATCACTCTTGGACACTGGTAGCTAAAGCTCGAACAGGAAGGAAAATTATGTTTTTCGTAATAGTTTTATGTAGGTTTGTTTTCTGAAAGTTCGCTTTTTATTTGTGTGTGTGTGTGTATGTATATATATTATATATACAGCTGTCTCGTATAAAATCGGAATGTAATTTAATATGTTTTTGCAGGCAGTTGCAGAATCGAGAAAATTCTTATTGCAAATCGGGGAGAGATTGCCTGCAGGGTAATGCGGACAGCAAAGAAGATGGGAGTTCGTTCCGTAGCCGTTTACAGTGAAGCAGACAAAAGTTCCATGCATGTCACAATGGTATGCTATGTTATAGGAGAACACATAAAATGAAGTTTCAAACAATATTTTGATTCTTTATATGGATTGATCCAATGGCGTGATGTTATGTTTACTTATCAGAGTGAATAATGCTAGTACTGGCAGATGGACTGAGGTAAAACTTTACTTCACTGGAGGCACATGACAGTTGGAAATGATTCAGCTGTCCATTATACCTTTAAAGGTAATGAATAGTAAAATCAGATGGGGGTGTATAATGAGCAGCTGGTCCACTACTGTGGTTTGCAACCCCACAGAGGTTGCCTCTTACCCCAAGAATTATTTTCTTTCTTGCACAACTAATAGTTTTAGGCACTCCGAGTTTGGGACTTAACTATTGCATTCCGCACTCTAGATTCCATTCTTGTTTTTCCACCCATTCAGAAAAAGAGTCTATTTACTTTGGATGTACAGTCTCTTATCTGGGTGACCTGTCCTGGGCTGTGTGTTATCCCTAGTGGCATGCTAAAGTGTGTGATAGTAGCAGACACCAATGCACAGGCATTGGCATTGAGCATATCGTTCATACTTGTATGAATCAGATTGGGGGGGGGGGGTGGTATTTGGCTCTACTATATGCTATAATGTGCCATTCCGGATCATTGTGAATATCCTAAATCCAAAAGTGGGCAAAGTACTTTTTTATGTATAGTGATCCAGGCGCTTATTCTTTTGATTTTCCCAGTTTGTATGGAGTGTAGAATGAGGTATAGCAAAAGCCAGTACACTTCCAGTAAAATAGTCATTTAGAATTTCAGTTGCTCTCTGCTTGTGTATCTCTCTTGATTCTACTAGTGTGTAATTAATGTTTGTTTTCAATTCTCAATCTGTTCTCTTCGCTTAAACTATGTGAACAAACTGAATAAGTCAATGGCTATTGGAAACTTGGATATTAGATCAAATTTGTAAACATCTCAATCATCACCAAAACTTGTAAAAACTATGTTTCACCCTATGTTCAGTTTATCCATTACATTTCTCAGAGTTACAAAGCTGGAGCTCAAGAGTATGGACAGTGGCGAACCCCTAATCCAACTCCTTGCCTGCTCCAAATACCAATTCAAATTGAATCCAATTCATGGTCTCTAAAGGAGAGACACACCAGATCCAGGCATTACACCTGATCCCACGCTCATCTTAGCCAAAAGGCTGAGGAGTCATAGATGCTGCCAGACCCGCTGAATTTTTCACGCACTTTCTGTTTTTATTTCCGATCTCCAGTGTCCGCAGTATTTTGCTTTTAGCATTATCCAGGATCCTTATATGTACACGTCTTGGACATTATTATTTCCTAAATCTAAGATATGGATTATTTTTGTAAGAAATAATCTTTTAAAAAAATATTTTATTCAAAATGTTTTGTTTATAACAGATAAAATATCCAAACCATTCCAACAAATGTTACTATCCCCCAGCGCATTCCCCCCCCCCCCCCCCCCCCCCCCCCCATCCACCCGTAACTGCTGACGGTAACCAGCTCCTCAACCTCTAGAATCCCTGATATTGGTTTCGAAAAAAGAAACCCAAAAATCAGCAAACCTGGGGCAAGACCAAAACGTATGCGTATGGTTTGCCGGCCTCCTAGAGCATCTCTCACATCTATCCTCCGCCCCCAGGAAGAACCCACTCATACGCGCCTTAGTCAAGTGCGACCTATGCACCACCTTGAACTGTATCAAACTTAATCTCACACGAGGTGGAGTTGACCCTTTGCAGAGCTTCGCTACTCACATCCCCACAAGACCACCGCAACCTGTCCTCCCACTTCTTCATTATTTCCTCCAAAGAACCCCGCTTAGTTGCCATCATCTGCCCATAAATGTATGAGCTCCTTCCCTCCCCTAGCTCATCCAAAGACAGGACCCTATCCAAAAGGGAAGGCGCAGGCACCAGGAGAAACTAAGGAAGCTCTTTCCGCATAAAGTCTTACACCTACAGATATCTGAATACATTTCCTCTCGTAAGCTGGAACTCTCTTCTAGCCCTACAAACCTACCCTCCAAAATCAGGTCTCTAAATCTCTCAAACACCTCCGTCTCCCATGCCCTTAACGTTGAATCTAGACCAAGTCAAACAAACCTACGATTCCTACAGATCGGCACCAACAGCGACATACTGTCTGTCTCTCTGCAAAAAGTCCCATGCAGCCTGAGGAGTCTTGCCCGCCCAAATGAATGTAGATATTAATTTATTGAAAGCCTTAGAAAGAAAGAAGCCTTAGAAAGAAAGACTGGGAGTCATTGAAACTGAAACCTTGGAAGAATATTCCTTTTCACTGTGTGAACTCTACCTACCAAAGTCAAAGGAAGGGCATCCCCACCTCTTCACAAATCAGCCCTCACCCCATCAACCAGACAGGCAAAGTTCTGTTTATGGAGCGAGGGCCAAGCATTAGCCAACCAAATTCCCAGACACCGGAAAGGAACCAAACTCCCCCCACCCCATTGGAGAGAGAGAGAGAGGATCTGTAATGTGCAACAACAAATCATCCATATAAAGGGACATCCTATGCTCCCTCCCTGTTCTATTCTCCTTGACTTAGAAGACGATCCAAGCGCAATGGCCAGTGGCTCGATTGCTAAAGGAAACTGCAGCGGGGATAATGGGCACCCCTGCCTTGTATCCCTGTTCCATCGAAAGTACAAGACCTCAGGACATTGGTACTGGCAACTCGCAGTAGGAGCCCTATACAAAAGCCTAACCCAGGACATCAACTTTGGCCAAAAACCGATTTGCTCCATAACCTCCAAAAGGTACCTCCACTCAACCCGATCAAACACCTCAGCGTTCATCGCGATAATCACCGCTGGCTCGGCTACTGAGGAGAGCAACAGCACCATTTTCAAGAGTCTCCTAATGTTGGCTGCTGAAAGTTGCCGTCCCTTAACAAAACCTGACTGCTCTTCCGAAACCATCCCTGGCAGACGAGGCTCCCAATGCATTGCCAGCACCTTGGACAAGAGTTTTGCATCAATATTTAACAGAGAAATAGGTTGGTACATCCCACACTCCGCTGGATCTTTGTCCTTTTTCAAGATCAAGGTGATCGAAGCCTCCGCCCCCCCCTCCCCGAGCAAAGAGTTGTTGAACATCTCCAACAGAAGCGGAATGAGCAGCCCAGCAAACTGTTTATATAACAGGACCAGGAATCCTTCCCGACCCGGTGCCTTAACAGTCTGCATAGCTCAAAATCTGCTGCCGAAACGGCACCTCCAACTCCTTCCTCCTATCCCGCTCCACCTCCGGAAAGGTCAACTCATCTAAACATTGTACAATGGCGATTCCTGCTCCTGAGGCTCAGACTGATATAGTCCACAGTAAAAGGTCTCAAACGCCTCATTGACCTTCCCTCGGGCCAACCGATGCATATCGAGATCAGGAAAAGACACCAGGAATAAAATGTGTCACATCCCAATTCGGTGCATATACGTTAATCAAAACTACCGACATGCCGCTAATGCCCCACTTAAAATTACATACCTCTCTCCGGAGTCCACCATAACATTCGCCGCCGAGATAGTCACCCTCTTATTAACCTTCCACAGCCTTATCATAGAATGGAATCAACAGTACAGAAGGAGGCCATTCGGCCCATCGAGTCTGCACCGGCCCTTACAAAGAGCACCCTACTGAAGCCCAAATAGCTATCCTATCCCAGTAACCCCCACTTAACATATTATGGACACTAAGGGCAATTTAGCATGGCCAATCCACCTAATCTGCACATCTTTGGACTGTGGGAGGAAACAGGAGCACCTGGAGGAAACCCACGCACACACGTGGAGAATGTGCAGACTCCGCACAGACAGTGACCCAGCCGGGAATCGAACCTGGGACCCTGGAACTGTGAAGTAACTGTGCTAACCACTATGCTACCGTGCTGCCCACGGTGCCTTGCCTCACCCGTAACTCTCAAATGAGTCTCTTGTAGAACGATCATATCAGCTCATAAATCTTTCAAGCGGGCAAAATTCCGTGACCTTTTAACTGGTCTATTTAACTCCCTCACATTCCATATGACCAACCAGACAGGATCAGCCATTACCCTCCCATGAATCTGTCCGGCGGGACCGCGACCTGTGCCAGCTCCAGGCCCACCCAAGGTGGCTGCCATCACCCCCATACAACCACTTATTAAACACAAAGGAACCTGCACCATCAGTAATCTACTTCTCTCCTTCTCCCACTCCCTCGTACTCAGCCCCACCCCCTCCTGAACACCAGACAAACAGCCCACCAAAACCTTCCCCCACCCCAACAAAACAAATAAACCTTGTAATAATAATTTTTATTAGTGTCACAGGTAGGCTTACATTAACAGTGCAATGAATTAACTGCGAAAATCCCCTAGTCGCCACACTCCAGCGCTTGTTCGGGTACAATGAGAGGGAATTCAGAATATCCAATTCACCTAACAAGCACGTCTTTCAGGACATGTGGGAGGAAACCGGAGCACCCGGAGGGAAACCCACGCAGACATGGGGAGAACATTAAGACGCTGCACAGACAGTGATCCAAGCCGGCAATCAGACCCAGGTCTCTTGTGCTGTGAAGCAACAGTGCTAACCACTGTGCTACCATACCCTAAGCTTGTTACCATAAGACCATAAGACATAGGAGTGGAAGTAAGGCCATTCGGCCCATCGAGTCCACGCCACCATTCAATCATGGCTGATTTCAACTCCATTTACCCGCTCTCTCTCCATAGCCCTTAATTCCTCGAGAAATCAAGAATTTATCAACTTCTGTTGATACCATAAGAAACAAAAGAAATTCCCCCACCCCACCCCTCCCCCAATAGGTAACCGGCTGCTGCCATCTCCCTCCCTATCTCCGTTCCTGTTAACTAACAAATTTGCTAGCTAGGTGACCCCCACCTAGGTGAGGAAAAAAAACAGACCCTGCCACACCATGTTTCTAGTCCCCCAACCCAAACCCAACTTTAATATCAAACAATATAGGAAGAAAACAGAAATCCACACCCCAAGGCCCTCCCTCCAACAATACCATAAACACCCCCCAAACTGGCAAACTTCATTCCAACAACACACCCTCCCCTACTTTACAACTATCCCCCATACAAGAAAACAAAAACTTTTAAAAAAAATACAGGGGAACTCAAGAGTACCCAAACAAAAAAGGATCATAGCCCTCAAAGTCTTTAGTCCCCCTCCCAGTCTATGATTATTAACAGAGTATTTTGCCTCCTCTAGCACGTCAAAATAATAATATCTGTCTCTGAAAGTAACACGAAGATGAGCCATCCCAAAACACGCATTGCTTCTGTAGATGGCCGTCTTGGCCTTATTGAATGCCGTGCTTTTAAAAAAAATAATCTTTATTAATGTCACAAGTAGGCTGACAACATTGCAATGAAGTTACTGTGAAAATCCACTCGTCGCCACACTACGGTGCCTGTTGAGGTACACTGAGGGAGAATTCAGAATGTCCAATTCACTTATAGCTTGCCAACTCTGCCCCAACATCTTTATATATTCGGATGGGATGGCCCCACCATCTACATTTTCAAGTGTCCTTCGCCCATCTCAGAACCTGCTCCTTATCCAGGGATCTAATTCTGTCACACTTTACCAAGTTCCTCCAAAATAAACACCCAAAAGGATCAAAAACCAAATCCTCAGGCAGGAGCTACCTCGTGCGCGACTGCTCACCTCATAGCCGCCACCGAAAACAATATGATGCTTTTTCATTTCAAGCAAGCGAAACTGTGAAGAAATCAAAATGGAAAAACTACAGTGGAAGTAATTAATTTTATGCCAATTTTTTTGCTGTATAGAAAATTGTAAGGTTTGCCTTCAACCAGCCCACTGAAACCCAAAACCCACCTCCTCCCCCACTGCTAATATCCTGAAGTATCCTAAACCTAAGCTCAGAAAAAATAAAATAATTCCCCCCCCGCCTGTGTTTACAAGAGTGAGCTCACATGGATTGATCATATGTGATTTCTATATTAATAGTGCTTTTGTTAGAAAAGCAGTTGCAACTACCTTCTACCTTGCCAGCATGTTTTGTCACCAAAGATGATGACACAGAAATTGTTGCTTTAATGTGTTTGGCCAAGCCAAAAACAATAGTAACTATTAGATTCAAAATTACCATGGATGTTTTCATTGTGTACTGATCCTTTGTCATCCATCAGGCTGACGAAGCTTACCACATCGGACCAGCAGCCTCCCAGCAGAGCTACCTAAATGTGGAAAAGATCATTCAGGTAGCGAAAACATCAGCAGCTCAGGTAATTTTGTTGACTAATTTTGTGATTGTTTGTTCCGGTTAAAACTGAGAATTCCTGTGTGAAATTCAATTTGATTATTGTTATATACCATGTGACCTCCCACACACTGACCATGCAAGACGGAGACCCCATTGAACTGATGAATAAATCTTAAAACTTCATCTTGTGAACAATGTTTGTAACAGTATATATGATTTGTAATAACCATTGAATTACTGTATAAATTAAAATTATATTTTTTCAGCTTTGTGTGTGGTAAACTCAAATTCATGCACTGTAAAAGTATATATTTGCAACCAGTGATGTACTGGATTTATTACACTTGCAAAAGGACTCAAAAATTCACACGTGCAATTCTGATAAATTAATGGCTAGTGTTCTTGGTATTTATTCTGTATAATTTTGTTTTTTTTGGGGGTGGGCGCTACATCTGGATTTTTCAGTCCACAATATTAGGAGACTGTGTGACGCAGTGGTAGCATCCCTACTGCTGGACCAGATTCTCCAGGTTTGAGTCCCACGCCAGGTCTTGTTGGCCACAGAAAGAACGTTCAATGCGGTTGAGTGAGGCAAGGGAGAAAATAGCGAGACACTGGCAATAATTTTCAATTCCTCCCCGGCCACAGGAGAGGGACTGGAGGATAGCCAATGTGGTACCATTATTCAAGAAGGGAGGCAGGGATAAACCAGGAAACTACAGGCCTGTTAGTCTAACCTCAGTGGTGGGGTAACTAGTGGAAGCAATTCTGAGGAACAGAATTAATCTGCATTTGGAACGGCAGGAATTAATCAAAAACAGTCAGCATGGTTTTGTTAAGGGGAGGTCATGTCTGACCAACTTGATTTAATTTTTCAAAGACATGACCTGGTGTGTAAAAATGCATTTGACATAGTCTACTTGGACTTAAGCAAGGCTTTTGATAAGGCCCCACGTGAGAGATTGATAGCGAAGATAAGACCCCATGGGATCCAAGGAAATTTGGCAAATTGGATCCAAAATTGGCTGAGTGGCAGGAAGCAGAGGATGGTACAAATAATAAATAGTGAGGAGTACAGGCTTCGATTACAGGAGGATATAGACAGGCTGGTCAGATGGGCTGATCAATGGCAAATGGAATTCAATCGGGATAAGTGTGAGGTAATGCACTTGGGCAGGACTAACAAGGCAAGGGAATACCTGATAAAGGCAGGACCCCGGGAAACACCGAGGATCAGAGGGACCTTGGTGGGCTTGTACATCCGTCCCTTAAAGAAGCAGAGCAGATGGGTACAGTGGATAAGAAGACATATGGTATACTTGCCTTTATGAACCGAGACAGGGAGTTTACGAGAAGGGAGGTTATGCTGGAGCTGTGTAAAATGTTGGTTAGGCCACAGCTAGAGTATTGAGTGCAGTTCTGGAATCCACATTATAGGTGGGATGTTTTCTTTAGAGCAGAGGAGACTGAGTGGAAGGTGGGGGACATGTCTGAGATGTATAACATTTTTGGAGCATAGATAGAGTGGACAGAAAGAAGCTTTTCCCTTTGGTGGGAGGATCAAATACTAGAGATTTACGCTAAGGGGCAGGAGGTTTGGAGGGGATGAGAAGAAAAGCTTTTTTACGCCGAGGGTGGTGGGAGTGTGGATCTCGCTGCCTGACAGCGTGATGGAGGCAGAGATACTCATGTAATTTAACAAGTATTTAGATGTGCACTTGCGATCCCAAGGCATACAAGGCTATGGGCCAAGTGCTGAGAAATGAGATTAGAATAGTTAGGTGGTTGTTTTTGACCGGTGCAGAAGCGATGAGCTGAAGGGCCTTTTCTGTGCTGTATGATTCAGTGACTCTTTGGCTCGAGAAGTACCGAATCCTAACACAGCTGTGCTGTTATGATCTGTCATCTTTGTTTTGTGGAAGGCAGCACGGTGGCGCAGTGGGTTAACCCTGCTGCCTCACGGCGCCGAGGTCCCAGGTTCGATCCCGGCTCTGGGTCACTGTCTGTGGAGCTTGCACATTCTCCCTGTGTTTGCATGGGTTTCGCCCCCACAACCCAAAGATGTGCAAGATAGGTGGATTGAACACGCTAAATTGCCCCTTAATTTGAGAAAAATGGTTTAGCACAGGGCTGAATTGCTGGCTTTGAAAGCAGACCAAGGGAGGCCAGCAGCACGGTTCAATTCCCGTACCAGCCTCCCCGAACAGGTGCCAGAATGTGGCGACTAGGGGCTTTTCACAGTAACTTCATTTGAAGCCTACTTATGACAATAAGCGATTTTCATTTCATAATGAATTGGGTACACTAAATTTATAATTAGAAAAAAAAAAAATCTTTGTTTTGTGGCTGTTCTCTTGCAGGCCATCCACCCAGGCTACGGATTCCTCTCCGAGAATACAGAGTTTGCTGAACGATGTAAAGAAGAGGGCATTATTTTTATTGGACCTCCTTCCTCAGCCATCAGAGACATGGGCATCAAAAGGTAGTAAATTGATCTGTGGTTAGCATTTAATGTATAAACAATTAAGCTTTTTCCCAGGGTGGGAGAGTCAATTACTAGAGGGCATAGGTTTATGGTGCGTGGGCAAGGTTTAAAGGAGGTGTACGAGACAAGATTTTTACACCGAGGGTTGTGGGAGCCTGGAACTCACTGCGGGGGAGGTAGAGAAGCAGATACGATAGTGACCTTTAAGGGGCATCTTGACAAGTACACAAATAGGATAGTGTCCCCAGAAGGGTAGGGGGTTTTAGTTCAGATGGGCAGCATGGTCGGTGCAGGCTTGGGGAGGGCCAAAGGGCCTGTTCCTGTTCTTTGTAAATATAAACAGTCAACTGTCGAGAGGTGGTAAGGTGGTACACAATTTTAAAAGATTTCTTGTTAACCATCAAGAATTTATGTAGCACTGCCCAATGCCTCCAATTTATTTCTGAGACTAAATAGTTGTTAGAGATCATTACCCTATGGTATGGTAGGTAAAGTGAAGTTGCCATAGTCCCTAATGACCATGGCTGCTTTCCCCTTTGAGGCGGAGAGCTGACTGGTGGTGATTTAACCGGAGGATCACCACACCTCAGTCGAAGGGCAAGGTTGAAAAGTGGGGGGGGGGAGGCCTTCATGAATAACCTTAGTCGGTACAGAGATTGAACCCACATTGCTGGCTTCACTCTGTATCACAAACCAGCTGTCCAGCCAACTGAGCTGACCCAGCCCCGGTACACTGGTACACTATGCCATTGAGTGAGTGGTAGCACACATGTATCTACCTCATGAAGGAGCTGCGCTCCGAAAGCTTGTGATTTCAAATCAACCTGTTGGACTTTAACCTGGTGTTGTGAGACTTACTGTGCGCACCCCAGTCCAGCCCTGGCATCTCCACATCATAAATAGAAGAAAGTAGAGGGTTCTAGGAGATGAACTTAGAAAGCTAAACAATGTACCTATGTTTTATTAGAAGTTTGAACATCATATTTTGATGGTAATAAAATATGTTTACATTTATTTTTAATATTTTTTACATTGTCCTTTGTCAAGCAGAACCCAGGTTTGTTATGATGTGATGTTATTCAAAAATTAAGCAAAATTCTATTGAAATAAAAGTAACTTACACCGGCAAGCATGAAGAATCGGCTTTCCATTCCATGCCGTTTACTATGGTCGCAATTCTCCCAAATAATTTCTACGTGTGGTCTCCGGCAGGAAACGCGTGACGATTCCCGGCATGATGCAGATCGCACACTCGGACATTTCTTTGGTGGGCGGGGAAAATCTCAAAATGAGTTCTCCCCGGCGCAAATCACACTATGGCCCTCTCGCGAGGATCTCCGGCCATAATGCAATGTGCGCCTGCGTGAGTGGGGCTGAAGAAATACCCCCTTTATTTTTGAGGCTATGCAGTTGAAATGTGTATCAAAAGTACTGACAGCCTGTACTACCATGCAAATAAGCAGGTGGCACAAAACTTACACACTGCCTATACTGAAAGGAACAAGCGCAGATTAATGGTATATTATGATCCCTTTTCAGGCCTTCTTCAATTCTCTTCCCCCCGTATTCCCCATGTCCACAAGAGCGCCACCTAGTGCAGTAGTTTTTAATGTCCTAAATTCCATCCTGCTCGACCAAGTGCTCTTTATTGCTAAAACATTTAGTTGCAAGTAAATTATATTTCTTTTTTTTTTAAGATTACAGCCATATTAAAATCCATTGAGAAATTTGCAAACATAATGTATTTGAATTTGCCTTTTAAAATGTTTTACCCAGCACATCGAAGGCCATAATGTCAGCTGCTGGGGTGCCTGTAGTTGAAGGTTACCATGGTGATGAACAATCTAATCACCAATTAATGGAGGAGGCCAGTAGAGTTGGTTATCCTGTGATGATAAAAGCAGTTCGGGGTGGAGGTGGCAAGGTAAGTTGTTGTCAAATTGCATTAATAAAATAGGCGAGGTATTATTTTAGGCTTTATTGCCTACAGATGCAGGATGCTGATGGTGAATTTACAGGCTGTTTGCTGGAAATCCTAAATGAAAGGGGAATAACATTCGGGTATCAGAAAAATTTATTGCAATGTTATTATTCCCTCTTGTGCAGTTTCTCATTCAGCATAAACCATATTTTGGGGGAAACAGAAGGACATAAGGTGGTAGAAATTGATATGCGAATGTCTTAATTTCTGGTGTGAAACAGGTGCATTGATGACTAATTTAGCAGTTCAATGGGCAGCAGCTCATCTGCTCGGGCCACAGTTAAATTTATCAGGACCTTTTTCAGGTGTAACTGCTGACTGCCTAAAACAGGTGTTGCATATGTTAATGAGGGGCATTCAGCCTGTTTTAACAACCCTGTGCCAAATTGGGTTGCTCAGAGCAGGCTCATATTTTTCTGCTGCTGAAGCAGTCTAGCAGGTGCTTGCTTCCTGAATGTACATGTAGAAAAACTTTTTTTTAAAAACTTGATGTGGTGCCATGAGGGGCAGGAGTGTGAGAACATGGTTGAACCTCTGTCAAACAGGCATGCTCTTTCTCGCTCTTGCTCTCTCTCCCTTTCACTCTCTCTCTCCCTTTCACGCTCTCTCTCTCCCTTTCGCGCTCTCTCTCTCCCTTTCGCGCTCGCTCTCTCCCTTTCGCGCTCTCTCTCTCCCTTTCGCGCTTTCTCTCTCCCTTTCGCGCTCTCTCTCTCCCTTTCGCGCTCTCTCTCTCCCTTTCGCGCTCTCTCTCTCCCTTTCGCGCTCTCTCTCTCCCTTTCGCGCTCTCTCTCTCCCTTTCGCGCTCTCTCTCTCTCCCTTTTGCTCTCTCTCTCCCCCTTTCGCTCTCTCTCTCTCCCTTTCGCTCTCTCTCTCCCTTTCGCTCTCTCTCTCCCTTTCGCTCTCTCTCTCCCTTTCGCTCTCTCTCTCCCTTTCGCTCTCTCTCTCCCTTTCGCTCTCTCTCTCGCTCACTCTTGCTCTCGCTCTCTCTCTCACTCTCTTTTCCTTTCGCTCTCTCTCAGTCTGGCTCTCTCCCTCTATTCACCCAAGTTCTGAGTTCCAATTTCAGGTGATCTTCAGGTGTCCTGTTTGGGGTATAGGTTGTGTAACCGATAACCAATTGGTTATGTAACCGATAACCAATTTCTATGCTGAGGCCCTTTCTTGTTACCTACCAATTTCTTCCATACTTCAGAAAATTGAGACTAGTAACAATTATCTTTATTTTTTATTTTGACCCACTCTCATCTCCCTCATAACTTATTTATCAGTTATTATTTGTTTTTTCCTGGAAATTCAGGAGGTCTTGTGGTGCAGTCGATAGTGTCCCTGCCTCTGCACCAGAAGGCCTTGAGTTCAAGTCCCACTCCAGGACTTGGTGGCCAAGGAAATTGTGCTGATAACACAATCAAAGAACTTGTAAGTTCTTCCAGCATACGCCACTGGCAGACAGTAAGAGAGGGAGATTCCTGGTCTGCTGTATGATGGAAAGCAAATTGGATTCTATAATTATAGCTTCAGACTACTACATGCATATTGCCACAGTTGGCTAAGTCGGTGTGGAGCAGATTGGTGCCAACAGCACCGCGTTTGATCTCTGTTCCAGCTGGGGTAGATTCAAGAACTGCCCCATTGTCCTACCCGTGTTGGAGGTTGTGTTGATGTGGTTCGAATCTCCCTTCAGGCAGGGGACTGAAGAAGAAGAATAAAAGTTTATAGACATGTAATTCTTACTGTCACTCCTCCATGAACTTGTCATACATTTACTGAATTTTTTCATCAGATTTTTAAAAAGTTATATTTATTGAAGTTTTACATTTTAACAAACTACGCAACAAAACCACAGGAATGGTACAACACCGCAAGAAAAGGTAAAAGCAGAGGGGAACATAACAGTACAACTGAGTCAATACAATCATTAGACATAACCTGAGAACTCTTTTTTTAAAAAAACACCAGAAAAGAAGGGGGAACAGAATGAAAACATGGTAAAATGGCCATTGCTCGCAACTACCACGAGAGTTCAGGATAATATTTTCGCACCATATTCGGGCGCACACCAACATCCAACTCCCACAACTCCAGTAGTGCACGAGGCACTAATGAGAGACCACTACCTCTTTCTCTCGGATACCAGACCCCCTGCAGGATCCAATCACTGATTCTTGTGAGAACCCCAGTTCTAAAAGGATAATACATATATGCCACACAACGCAACATAACTGCAGTCTCAGGCCCAGTACAGGACCAACATCATTCCATACAATTATACAGAGAGGACAGTCAGATATACAGATTATTATGATAATTGCTGTCAACGCCTCCCAAAAAAAAGGGATGGAAACTGCCAGGAGTGGATAACAGGGTAACAAACGGTCAGGACCCAACTGGGGTTTGTATTCCCCCAGCGCAGGCTGTTGATGAGAAAGGGGGAAAAAAAACTACTCAATCAAATACAAAATATATCCCGGCCATAAGGGACAACAGGACATCAACTAAAGTATAGAACTCAGCTCAACCCCAGGCCCCGTGCACAGAAGAGTTCCAGCGGCCTTCATTTCCGGGAGCGGGAGAGAGAGAGGGAGCCGGAGTGCAGCTTGTGAAGCAGGTAAGTGTTTAAACTTACCCCCAGGTTCCAGCGGCCTTCATTTCCGGGAGCGGGAGAGAGGGAACCGGTATGCAGCTTGGGAATCGGTTAAGTGTTTAAACTTACTCCCAGGTTCCAGCGGCCTTCATTTCCGGGAGCGGGAGAGAGAGAGGGAGCTCTGGAGTGCAGCTTGTGAAGCAGGTAAGTGTTTAAACTTGCCCCCAGGTTCCAGCGGCTTTCATTTCCGGGAGCAGGAGAGAGAGAGGGAACCGGTGTGCAGCTTGGGAATCGGGTAAATGTTTAAACTTACTCCCAGGTTCCAGCGGCCTTCATTTCCAGAAGCGGGAGAGAGAGAGGGAGCCGGACCCAGGTTCCAGCAGCCTTCATTTCCGGGAGCGGGAGAGAGAGAGGGAGCCGGAGTGCAGCTTGTGAAGCAGGTAAGTGTTTAAACTTACCCCCAGGTTCCAGCGGCCTTCGTTTCCGGGAGCAGGAGAGAGAAAGGGAGCCGGAGTGCAGCTTGGGAATCAGGTAGGTTCTGTATATAAGTTGGGCGGTTGCTAAACCCGAGACACTACACTTGTAGTGTCCCCCACCCTTACACCTCCTCTAGCCTAAGGGGTTTAGTGAATATAAGGTAAGCTCTTCTTTTCTTTTTTATTTTCTTCTTCTTGTTTTATCTAGCGGGGATGGCAGGGAAGGCAGTGCAATGTTCCTCCTGCAGAATGTTTGAGGTGAGGGACACCGTCAGTGTCCCTGCTGATTTCATATGTGGGAAGTGCACCCATCTCCAGCTCTTCAGAAAACGTGTTAGGCAACTGGAGCTGGAGTTGGATGAACTTCGGATCATTCGGGAGGCAGAGGTAGTCATAGATAGAAGCTTTAGGGATGTAGTTACTCCAAAGAATAAAGACAGATGGGTGAAGGTGAGGGGGCTGGGAGGAAACAGTCAGTACAGGGATCCCCTGTGGTCGTTTCCCTGAATAACAAGTATACCGCTTTGGATACTGTTGGGTGGGATGACTTACCAGGGGTAAGCCATGGGGTACAGGTCTCTGGCATAGAGTCTGTCCCTGTTGCTCAGAAGGGAAGGGGGGGAGAGGAATAGAGTATTAGTGATTGGCGACTCTATAGTTAGGGGGATAGATAGGAGATTCTGTGGGAACGAGAGAGACTCGCGGTTGGTGTGTTGCCTCCCAAGTGCCAGGGTCCACGATGTCTCGGATCGTGTTTTCGGGATCCTTAAGGGGGAGGGGGAGCAGCCCCAAGTCGTGGTCCACAAAGGCACCAACAACATAGGTAGGAAAAGGGATAGGGATGTAAGGCAGGAATTCAGGTAGCTAGGGTGGAAACTTAGATCGAGAACAAACAGAGTTATTATCTCTGGGTTGTTACCCGTGCCATGTGCTAGCGAGACGAGGAATAGGGAGAGAGAGGAGTTGAACACGTGGCTACAGGGATGGTGCAGGAGGGAGGGTTTCAGATACCTGGATAATTGGGGCTCGTTCTGGGGTAGTTGGGACCTCTACAAACAGGATGGTCTACACCTGGACCAGAGGGGTACTAATATCCTGGGGGGGAAATTTGCTAATGTTCTTCGGGAGGGTTTAAATTAGTTCAGCAGGGGTCTGGGAACCTGAATTGTAGCTCCAATATACAGGAGGTTGAGAGTAGTGAGGTCAGGAGTAAGCTTTCAAAGTTGCAGGAGTGGACCGGCAGGCAGGAAAGTGGTTTAAAGTGTGTCTACTTTAATGCCAGGAGCATCCGAAATAAGGTGGGTGAACTTGCGGCATGGGTTGGCACCTGGGACTTCGATGTTGTGGCCATTTCGGAGACATGGATAGAGCAGGGACAGGAATGGTTGTTACATGTGCCGGGGTTTAGATATTTCAATAAGCTCAGAGAAGGTGGTATAAGAAGGGGCGGGGTGGCATTGTTAGTCAAGGACAGTATTACGGTGGCAGAAAGGACGTTCGATGAGGACTCGTCTACTGAGGTGGTATGGGCTGAGGTCAGAAACAGGAAAGGAGATCCTGAGGTCAGAAACAGGAAATGGCATTATCGTGGGCAGCACGGTAGCATAGTGGTTAGCATAATTGCTTCACAGCTCCAGGGTCCCAGGTTCGATTCCCGGCTTGGGTCACTGTCTGTGCGGAGTCTGCACGTTCTCCCCGTGTGTGCGTGGGTTTCCTCCGGGTGCTCCGGTTTCCTCCCACAGTCCAAAGATGTGCAGGTTAGGTGGATTGGCCATGTTAAATTACCCTTAGTGTCCAAAATTGGCCTTAGGGTTGGTTGAATGGGGTTACTGGGCTATGGGGATTGGGTGGTGTGGGCCTCGGTAGGGTGCTCTTTCCAAGAGCCGGTGCAGACTCGATGGGCCGAATGGCCTCCTTCTGCACTGTAAATTCTATGTCTATGTCTATGTATGAGAGGTCACCCTGCTGGGAGTTTTCTATAGGCCTCCGAAAAGTTCCGGAGATGTAGAGGAAAGGATTGCAAAAATGATTCTGGATAGGAGCGAAAGTAACAAGGTAGTTGCTTTGGGGGACTTTAACTTTCCAAATATTGACTAGAAACGCTATAGTTCGAGCACGTTAGATGGGTCCTTTTTTATCCAATGTGTGCAGGAGGGTTTCCTGACACAGTATGTAGATAGGCCAACGAGAGGCGAGGCCATATTGGATTTGGTACTGGGAAATGAACCTGGACAGGTGTTAGATTTGGAGGTAGATGATCACTTTGGTGATAATGACTACAATTCGATTACGTTTACTTTAGCGATGGAAAAGGATAGGTATATACCGCAGGGCACGAGTTATAGCTGGGGGAAAGGCAATTATGATGCAATAAGGCACGACTTAGGATGCATAGGATGGGGAGGGAAACTGCAGGGGATGGGCACAATTGAAATGTGGAGCTGGTTCAAGGAACAGCTACTGCGTGTCCTTGATAAGTATGTCCCTGTCAGGCAGGGTGGAAGTGGTCGAGCGAGGGAACCATGGTTTACTAAAGTAGTTGAATCACTTGTTAAGAGGAAGAAGGATGCTTATGTAAAGATGAGACGTGAAGGTTCAGTTAAGGCGCTCGAGAGTTACAAGTTAGCTAGGAAGGATCTAAAGAGAGAGCTAAGAAGAGCCAGGAGGGGACATGATAAGTCTTTGGCAGGTAGGATCAAGGATAACCCTAAAGCTTTCTATAGATATGTCAGGAATAAAAGAATGACTCGGGTAAGAGTGGGGCTAGTCAAGGACAGTAGTGGGAAGTTATGCATGGAGTCCGAGGAGATAGGAGAGTTGCTAAATGAATATTTTTCGTCAGTATTCACACAGGAAAAAGACAATGTTGTCGAGGAGAATACTGAGATACAGGCTACTAGACTAGAACGGCTTGAGGTTCTCAAGGAGGCGCTGTTAGCAATTCTGGAAAGTGTGAAAATAGGTAAGTCCCCTATTCTAGGTTTCTATGGAAAGCTAGGGAGGAGATTGCTGAGCCTTTGGCCTTGATCTTTATGTCATCATTGTCTACAGGAATAGTGCCAGAAGACTGGAGGATAGCAAATGTTGTCCCCTTGTTCAAGAAGGGGAGTAAAGACAACCACTGTAACTATAGACCCGTGAGCCTTACTTCTGTTGTGGGCAGATCTTGGAAAGGTTGATAAGAGATAGGATGTACAATCATCTGGAAAGGAATAATTTAATTAGAGATAGTCAACACGGTTTTGTGAAGGTAGGTCGTGCCTCACAAACCTTATTGAGTTCTTTGAGAAGGTGACCAAACAGGTGGACGAGGGTAAAGCAGTTGATGTGGTGTATATGGATTTCAGTAAAGCGTTTGATAAGTTTCCCCACGGTAGGCTGTTGCGGAAAATACAGAGGCATGGGATTCAGGGTGATTTAGCAGTTTGGATCAGAAATTGGCTAGCTGGAAGAAGGCAAAGGGTGGTGGTTGATGGGAAATGTTCAGCCTGGAGTCCAGTTACTAGTAGTGTACCACAAGGATCTGTTTTGGGGCCACTGCTGTTTGTCATTTTTATAAATGACCTGGAGGATGGCGTAGAAGGATGGCTGAGTAAATCTGCCGATGACACTAAAGTCGCTGGAGTTGTGGACAGTGGGGAAGGATGTAACACGTTACAGAGGGACATAGATAAGCTGCAGAGCTGGTCTGAGAGGTGGCAAATGGAGTTTAATGCAGAAAAATGTGAGGTCATTCATTTTGGAAGGAATAACAGGAAGACAGAGTACTGGGCAAATGGTAAGACTCTTGGTAGTGTGGATGAGCAGAGAGATCTTGGTTGTCCATGTACATAGATCCCTGAAAGTTGCCACCCAGGTTGAGAGGGTTGTTAAGAAGGCAAACGGTGTGTTAGCTTTTATTGGTAGAGGGATTGAGTTTCGGAGCCATGCGGTCATGTTGCAGCTGTACAAAACTCTGGTGCGGCCGCATTTGGAGTATTGCGTGCAGTTCTCATAGATTATCATAGAATTTACAGTGCAGAAGGAGGCCATTCGGCCCATCGAGTCTGCACCGGCTTTTGGAAAGAGCACCCTACCCAAGGTCAACACCTCCCCCTCTCCCCATAACCCAGTAACCCCACCCAACACTCAGGGCAATTTTGGACACTAAGAGCAATTTATCATGGCCAATCCACCTAACCTGCACATCTTTGGACTGTGGGAAGAAACCGGAGCACCCGGAGCAAACCCACGCACACACGGGGAGGATGTGCAGACTCCGCACAGACAGTGACCCAAGCCGGAATCGAACCTGGGACCCTGGAGCTGTGAAGCAATTGTGCTAACCATTATGCTACCGTTCTGGTCGCCGCATTATAGGAAGGATGTGGAAGCATTGGAAAGGGTGCAGAGGAGATTTACCAGAATACTGCCTGGTATGGAGGGAAGATCTTATGAGGGAAGGCTGAGGGACTTGAGGCTGTTTTCGTTAGAGAGAAGGTGGTTAAGAGGTGATTTAATTGAGGCATACAAGATGATCAGAGCATTGGATAGGGTGGACATTGAGAGCCTTTTTCCTCGGATGGTGATGTCTAGCACGAGGGGACATAGCTTTAAATTGAGGGGAGATAGATATAGGACAGATGTCAGAGGTAGGTTCTTTACTCAGAGAGTAGTAAGGGCGTGGAATGTCCTGCCTGCAACAGTAGTGGACTCGCCAACATTAAGGGCATTTAAATGGTCATTGGATAAACATATGGATGATAAGGGAATAGTGTAGATGGGCTTTAGAGTGGTTTCAAAGGTCGGCGCAACATCGAGGGCTGAAGGACCTGTACTGCGCTGTAATGTTCTATGTTCTATGTCCTCTCAGGATGTCCCAAATAAGTGCCTTCGAGAAGGGAAATCCCGAGCCCGAGGGGACAACAGGATACAAACCACAGCACTGGACTTGGCCTACCCCAACACACAAAAGTCAGGTCCCCCCGGACTGCCAGCACACCCCAAAACCTATACACCAGCCACTTCTGCACCTCCTCAACCACACCATGATCGTACACCTCCCACTGCTACAAAAAAAAGATTATGCTAGCTTCACCCATCACCGAAGAGAAGATGCCTAGCCTGGCACCCTCTGATGCACAAAAGCCAGCTCCACTACGACTTCCAGCACACCCCAAAACCTATATCCGAGCCGACCCTGCACCACCTCCAACACGCCCAGGGCAGTGCACCTCCCCCTCTGAACAGTACATTGCTCACCCAGGTAGAATCACAACAGTGCAGAAGGAGGCCATTCGTTCCTAAGAGCACCCAACCAGGCCCATTCCCCCACCCTAGCCTGTAACCCAGTAACCCCACCTAACCTTTTGGACACTAAGGGGCAATTTAGCATGGCCAATCCACCTAACCTGCACATCTTTGGACTGGGAGGAAAGCGGAGCACCCAGAGGAAACCCACGCAGATACAGAGGGGAATGTGCAGATTCCGCACAGTCACCGAAGGTTGGACAGTCACCGAAGGTTGGAATTGAACCTGGGTCCATGGTGGCAGTGCTAACCACTGTGCCACCGTGCCGCCCCAATGAAGAGAAGAAAGAAATCACTTGAGGGACAAACACCTGAGTTGATCTAGAAACAATCGATAAATCAATCGACTATCAACCGAGTCCACCCCTGCATGCGTCACCGCTCAATCCCTAAAAATGCCGATCTCAAGGAAAAGTCAGAAGGAACCCAAATCTCCCCAGAATACATAATCTGTCCAGGCAATCGACAGAGATGGGCACGGATTCTTAAATTCGAAGTAACAAAAAGCTAAATAAAAACCCGATACGGTTGGCTCTAACTGGGAGCTATCCACATTCTCAGTGAAGACTTAACTAACCCGACCACCCAGCTCCAGCAACCATCCACCCATCACCATACCGTGGCTCCACTCATCTCCACTATCAACGAGATAAGGGGGGCTGTATTCTTCCGCCTTGCCTGCCACAAGATCGCCATGGGTGGAACGCGGACCATAAAGGTCCATTGACCTAGGACGAGAAGTAACTGCACACAAACAGAAAGGAGTAAAATTGTGCACAGACCACATATCACATTATCGACTTAATATAGTTTTTGTTAGAACAGGATAACTGACGCGGCTCACCTCGCACGCCCTTTCAGGAGAAAGGGCAATAACAAATAATCAACAGCATAATCATAAGGGAGTAATGTCCATGATTATTGAAAAAACGCAGGATAATAACACCATGTATGTTGCTTGAATAAGCCAAAGCCATGACCGTGCCGGTTATCCTGTTCTAGCAAAAACTATATTAAGTCGATAATGTGATATGTGGTCTTGCACAATTTTACTCCTTTCTGTTTGTGTGCAGTTACCCTTGCAGTTATAGGGAGTGTATTTTGGACATCCCACCCGGAGACCGGAGATTCCCGCCCTAGGTCAAGGTCAAACACTTCTCAGCATTTCTCAAGGGATGAAGCACAGGATAATATAAGGCCAGCGGTCGGGGGGGCCCCAACTGACTGCAGGCCTCGAAGACCGGATACATCGTGCTCCGTCGAACCTGATACGACCAGCCTCCAAATCAGGATTACTAAAGCATGGCAGCCAATCTTCAAACTCAGTCGGGAGCTCGTCTCTCGCTTCCCGCCAGAAACCGGCACACAGTTTCTGGACATCCTGGTTGGAGTTTTGCCCTCCTTGCCCAGTTCCTGCCTCCTGACTTATGCGACACACCGTGCAGCTGGATCTCAACGAACAGAAGGCAGGGCCCTAGCAGGGAAAGTGCCCAGTCAATAATACAGATTTTCTTCTGTGCCTCCACCGTTCTCTCGGCGGTACTTCACGGTTCCATAAAGTGAGCACCAGAGACATGCAGCACGAAGCCGAGATCATCGTCCAAAATAACACTCCCGTAGGCGGTCATCAACCCGATTCCACTGCACTGCTGAGGCGCAGGCCCACTCATCAGCCACAACCCCACTGCAAGCTGGGCCCCACCCCAGCCACCTCCGACAGCCTCAATCACACGAGGATTCTTTTTGATTTAACTCTGCTCCTCATGGCAAAACTCCAACCAGGAACATTCCGCAACATATTACTAAGCATAAGTCCTGAAAAAAGACAATTCTGAAATGCGCACGAGGATAAAGTAAAGGATTAAGAGATTAGCAGAGCCAGAGCTCGCGAAAATGCCATTCCCATGCGTACATCACGAGCCCCACGACCACCACCACCCACCATTTCATAAGATTTTGATCATTTGGATATATCAACACTGAACTGAGCTCCTGTGTACTATCTGTCTTTGGGAAGCACGGATACTTTCTATTTTGTGGATGTTCCAGTTTGCAACTGTTACCATTAGCGCAATTACAATCGTTGATGGCAGTCAGGTTGATGTCACTCAAATGAAGATTTGCTCATTGCCCTAAACATTGATTACCTGCAATAAAGTGTCTAGACGTTTGACTTTTTTTCCTTGAGTTAAACTGACCCACATCAGTTAGGAGCTTCTCAATGGAAAGAAGAGTCTGATTCACAAAATAAATTGAAAACTGTACCACTTCTGTTTGTGACCATCATATTGTGTTTTGTTGAAAATAAGTTATTAAACGTAGTAAAGCTGGGGTGTTCCATTCCTCTTCATTCCACATCCTTCCAAATACCATACTGGGGCAGGTTCTGCAGAAACCAAATCTTGAGAATGCACTATAAAATGTCATTGGTGGGACTTCCGCTTGTGACCATTGAGTGATTGGTCACTTAAAGGGCTGTTCCTGTTCAAAGTCATAGAAAAGGGCCCCTTTTACCCAGATCGGGGTGGAATTTTGATGAAAAGACGTAGGTGAATGTTAGAGGAGTAGTTTCGCCCTGGAATGGTATGTCTTCTGATCACCGGACCCATCAGAAAACAGTGAGAGGTTTGGCTGGAAAGTTGAAACAGTCTTGTGTTTCACAGACAGTCTCTTCCAGCATGCAGGCGGGGTAGGGGCAAGCTGTAAGGCCCCAGATCCAGGAACTGATGACTTTTATCAAGGAGGAATTCCATAAACAGAGGAAAAAATTCATGAGGATCATGCAAAGGACATTGCAGAAGCTGTGGCATCCCTGAAGAGTACTTTGGTGCGGATGGAGAGGTGTTTGGAGGTGAAGGGGGTCACAGATTTGGGAGATTGAAGGAATGATCTCGGACCACCGCGATCGTGTGGTGGCTCTGGAGGCGGAGGTGGGGCTCCTAGGAGACCTTTGTAAAATGCTGAGGGCAAAGGTTGAGGAGCAGGAGAATACCTCGTGAAGACAGAACCTACGAATAGTAGGCCTGCCTGAAGGAGTGGAAGGTGTGAGTGCCACGAGGTACGTCTCGAAGATGCTGACGGGGCTGATGGCAGAAGGGGTGCTGGATAATGCACCTGAAGTGGACCGAGCTCATAGGTCTCTGGAAAAGCCTAGAGCTGGGGAGCCGCCGCGGGTGGTGATCGTGAGACTCCATAAATTTGTGGAGAAAGAGAAAATTCTACGGTGGGC
This sequence comes from Scyliorhinus torazame, assembly GCF_047496885.1. Taxonomy (NCBI): domain Eukaryota; kingdom Metazoa; phylum Chordata; class Chondrichthyes; order Carcharhiniformes; family Scyliorhinidae; genus Scyliorhinus; species Scyliorhinus torazame. Next base: position 56,606,491 of record NC_092720.1, on the reverse strand, counting down.
CAGGGAGAAGGGTAGCTGCGACTGGGAGGGAAATAACGTCCGGATTTATCAGGATATCGGAGCTGAGTTGGCAAAACGGCGGGCGGGTTTCAACAAGGCCAAGGCAGTGCTGTACCGGCGGCAGATCAAGTTTGGGGTGCTCTACCCAGTGAAATTATGGGTGACGTTCGGAGGCCAGAAGTATTATTTCGAGACCCCGGAAGTGGCCGAAGACTTCATTAAGAAGCATAAACTGGGGGAGAATGAGTGGACAATGCTTGGGAACCGGGGTGCTTGCACTATGTAACTATGTCGGGAGCATGTTTGAAGTGGGTGTAGGGATTGGGGGATTTTCACCTTTTCTTGTGTAGGGGGAGTGGTTTCTGTTCAATGTTGAGATTGTAAGGAGTTGTAGGGGTGAAAAGCTGATGTGGGGATGGATGTTCCCATCCCCCCTCCTGTTTTATGGGACTATTTGTGTTTAACATCTGTTTGTTTGCTTTTGGAGAAGGCTACCTAGAGTTCAGGAGACGTCCTTGTTTGGGTGGGGGAGGGTAAGGCCAGCAGGAGGCCTCCTTCTTGTAGCTGAGGAGTGGGGGGTGGGGGGGAGAGGGAGAGGGAGGGGGAGGTCATTAGGATGTGCCTTTGGGTAGGGGCAGCCACGCTAGCAGGTTATGCTGGTCAACGGAAGTGAGGTGGTGGGGGCGAAGGCCAAGAGGGGTGGCCGGGGGAGGGGGGAATTGGGAAGTGGGGGGGGGAAGAAGGGGAAGGGGAAAAATGGGGGGGGGGGGCGCGGTTTCCGTGATGCGGCAGGGGTGAAGAAAGGGGCCACCTGGGATGGGCTAGGTACAGAGTGGAATTAAAGGGGCGGAGTTAAGTGGGGAAGATCACGGACAGTAGACGGGATTGGAGGCGTAACCTCCGGTAAGGTTGGTAACGTGGAACGTTCGGGGACTGAATGGGCCGGTTAAAAGGTTGCGGGTGTTCGTGCACCTCAGGAGCTTGAAAATGGGGGTTGTCTTTTTACAGGAGACACACCTCCGTGTGAAGGACCAGGTTAGGTTAAGGAAGGGGCGGGTCGGGCAGGTTATTTACTCGGGGTTTGATTTGAAATCGAGGGGTGTGGCGATTTTTAATGAGCAAAAAAATGGGATTCGTGAGTGTGAAGGACGTGAGGGATCCAGGTGGGAGATATGTGATTGTCAGTGGGGTATTGGAAAAGGCGAGCCGCATGCTGGCGCACCAGCTGCAGAGGCAGGCTGCATCCAGGGAAATATTGAAGATCCGGACTGGGGCTGGGGCTGTGGTGTCAGAGCCAGGGAAGATAAATGAGGCATTTAGAGAGTATTACCAGGGACTTTATGAGGCAGACCCAGGAGGGGAACATGGGACGGTTTCTGGACGAGCTGGAATTTCCCCAGGTGGAGGAAGCAAAGAGGCAGGTGTTGGAGGAGCCCCTGGGGCTGAGGGAGGTGCTGGATAGTATCAGGGGCATGAAGTCAGGGAAGGCCCCTGGGCTGGATGGTACCCGGCAGAATTTTATAAGGAATTTGTGGCGGACCTGGCACCACATCTGTTGTGGGCGTTTAATGAAGCACCGGAGAAGGAGGAGTTGCTGGAGACGATGAAGCATGCAGTAACCACACTAATCCCCAAAAAAGGGAAGGATCCGGTAGAATGTGGGTCGTATAGACCCATATCACTATTGAACATGGACGTGAAAGTATTGGCTAAGTTGTTGGCGGGGAGGATTGTGTCCCGGGGGTAGCTGCAGAAGATCAAACCGGCTTTGTGAAGGGCAGGCAGCTCGGGAGTAATATAAGACGGCTGTTGAATGTGGTGATGAATCCGTCGAGAGCCCTGGTACTGGAGGTGGTAGTGTTCATGGACTCTGAGAAAGCATTTGATCGGGTGGAGTGGCGGTACTTGTTCGAAGTTTTGGGAAGGTTTGGGTTTGGGCCGAGATTTGTGGCATGGGTGCGGTTAATGAGGGGACAGAGGGAGCATCGGGTGTCGCTTTATGCCGATGACCTCTTGCTGTATGTTTTGGATCCGTTGGAGAGTATGGGAAGGATTATGGGCCTGGTGGGGAGGTTTGGAGGGTTCTCGGGATACAAGCTGAATGTAGGGAAAAGCAAGGTATTCCCGGTGAATGAGCTGGCACAGCGGGCTAATTTAGGGGGAATGCCATTTACGGTAGCGAGGGCTAGGTTTAGGTAATTGGGGATTCAGGTAGCGAGGGAATGGACGGGGCCCCATAAGTAGAACTTAACGAAGCTGGTGGAGGAGGCCAGGGAGGATCTTAAGAGGTGGGATACACTGCACTTAACGTTGGTGGGGAGGATCCAAGTGGTGAAAATGAATATTCTGCCGAGGTTCTTGTTTATCTTTCTGGCTCTCCCGATCTTTATACCAAAGGCCTTTTTCGGAAAGTGGACACAATCATCTCTGACTTTGTATGGGTGGTGAAGGTGCCGATGGTAGGGCGGACCCTGCTACAGGGGCAGCAGGGGGGGTTGGCGTTGCCAAACTTGCTTCATTATTATTGGGCCGCGAATGTGGACAAGGTGCAGCGGTGGTGGGAAGGAGAAGGGGTAGAGTGGGTTAGGATGGAGGAGGAATCTTGTAAGGGGCCTAGTTTGAGGGCTATGGTGATGTCCGAGTAGGTATTCAGGGAGCCCGATGGTGCAGTCCACGGTGAAGATATGGAATCAGCTGAGGAGGCATTTTAGGGTGGACGGATTTCGGTGCTAACGCCGCTGTGCGAGAATCATGGGTTTGAGCCGGGGGGGGGATGGATACTGTATACAGGAGGTGGAGGGAAGTGGGGCTGGTCAAGGTGAGGGATTTGTATTTGGAGGAAGGGTTCGCCAGTCTGGAGGAGCTAAGGGAGAGGGTAGAGCTGCCAAGGGGTAGTGAGTTCAGGATCTACAGGTTAGGTACTTTGCACGAAAGGTCTGGAAGGGGTTCCCTAGATTGCCGGGATTCAACCTGCTTGAGTGACTGCTGCTTCCGGATGTGGAAGAGGAGGGAAGAATTGGGGATATATATAAGTGGCTGGGGGAGCAGGGAGGCGAGCGGGTGGTGAAGATCAAGGGGAAATGGGAATCGGGAGTTGGGAATGGAGATCAATTGGGGAGTATGGAGTGAGGCACTGCGAAGGGTAAACGGGACCTCCTCTTGTGCAAGGATGAGCACGTAACTCAGGCGAGAAAGAGTGGGTTCTTTGAGGGGGTAGCAGATGAGTGTGAGAGGTGTGGGCGGTGGCCAGCGAATCATGCGCACGTGTTTTGGGGTTGTGAAAAATTGGGAAGATTCTGGGCGGGAGTGTTCACGGTCTTAGCCAGGATAGTGGAGGAGGGAGTGGACCCGGACCCTTTGGTGGCGATATTATGGGTTTCCGAGAAGCCGGATCTCATGGGGAGGAGGAAGGTCGATGTCATAGCCTTTGCCTCTCTGATTGCACGGCGACGAATTTTGCTGGAGTGGCGGTCGGCATCGCCACTGGGGATAACAGTATGGTTGGGTGACCTGTACGACTTCCTGTGGTTAGAGAAGATAAAGAATGAGTTAAGGGGCTCAGCAGGGGCGTTTTAGAAAAGGTGGGGGACGTTTGTGACCGTGTTTGAGGAGCTGTTTGTCGGTGTGGGGGGGGGGGGGGGTGATGGGGCGGGGGAGGTGAAAAAGGAGAAAAATCTGGACAAACTGTATAGTTATAGAATTTCATAGAATTTACAGTGCAGAAGGAGGCCATTCGGCCCATCGAGTCTGCACCGGCTCTTGGAAAGAGCACCCTACCCAAGGTCAACACCGCCACCCTATCCCCATAACCCAGTAACCCCACCCAACACTAAGGGTAATTTTGGACACTAAGGGCAATTTAGGGTACCCCGGGCACCCAGAAAACACACTACTAGAGGACCTGATCGGCACAAGCAGCGAGAAGGGGGGACTATGTGGGAAAATATACGGACATCTACTGGACACAGCCCGGACTCCATTGGACGGGACCAGACAAAAATGGGAGGACGGACTGGGGACAGAGGTAGGGTGGGGACTCTGGAGCGAAGCACTAAGCAGGGTGAACTCCACCTCCTCCTGTGCAAGGCTCAGCCTCATGCAGCTCAAAATGGCGCACAGAGCGCACCGGACCAAAACCCGAAAGAGCAGGTTCTCCCCGGAGGTGGAGGACAAATGTGAGCAGTGCCTAAGGGGCCCGGCCAACCACACCCACATGTTCTGGGCATGCCCCAAGCTTGCTGAGTTCTGGACAGCCTTCTCCGAGGCAATAGCCAAGGTTGTGGGGGTGAGGGTGAAGCCATGCCCAATCGTGGCAATCTTCGGGGTATCGGAGCAGCCAGAGCTACACATGGCTTTCGCTTCCCTAATCGCACGCCGGAGAATCCTGCTGGGCTGACGATCGGCAGCACCACCCACGACTGCAAACTGGCTCTCGGAATTTCTCCACCTGGAGAAGATTAAGTACGCCATCCGAGGGTCGGAGGAAGGCTTCCTGGATACTTGGGGGCAGTTTGTCAGCCTGTTCCAAAATCTGCTCGAGGCCAGCAAGAAGGAGTAAGCTAAGAATAAAAAAAACAAGACAGATGAGGAACCAAAGGACTGCGCAACCTGGGGGCGTGGGGGAGGAAGGTGGGGAAACCATAAGAGAAGAGGAGGGGTGCTGAAGCCAGTGGGGGGGGGGGGAAACAACGGCAAATGGGGGGAGCTATAGACCGATCCAGAGGGAAGCAAAATGTACATTGTCAGTTAAATGAAGGACAAAATAAACCTCTCTGTACAATAAAGAATATCAGCGCGGGCAAGAAAAATGTAATGTACTTACCCCGGTTGTGTGGAATGTGAGGGGTTTGTTGGAGGGAGATTTTTCAGGGTCATCTCGAGGGTAGTGCTCGTGAACTTGGAACCAGGGTCCTTAGAAGCCTTTTTTCGGGAGGTCGGACCGGCTCGGGCGGCAGGAGGGTGCGGAGGCAGATGTTAGCCTTTGCCTCGCTGATTGCCCGGAGGAGGGTCCTATTGGAGTGGAGGTCAGCTTCTCCAATCTGACATGGCTTGGCAGGGGGAGGGGGGGGGGCTACTTGAATCCTTGACTCTTGGAAAGGTGAAATCTCAGCTGAAGGGGTTGATTCATGGGGGCTGTTTATTATGTACTTCCAAGAATTGGTTGCAATTGAACGTTGCGGGGGAAGGGGGGCTTGGCGGTATTGTTGTCTTTGGCTACACTGTTTACGGGTTGATTGTTAAATTGTGTTTTTTTTTTACCTGGAATGTACGGGTGGATGTTTTGGTCTGTTTATTGAGCGTGGAGCGGTTTCGTGTGGGGGATGGGGGATTGTTATTGTATTTGTTTTCGTTTGTTTTTTCTTTGGTTGTTTATTGATGAAAATGTTGAAAATGAGAATAAAGAGATTTTTGTTTTTGAAAAGTTCCTCAGGTGGCCTTCACATAGCCTACTCACCTCCCTCTGATCTTTCTAAAGTTATACAAGGAGCTGGTAGGCTCTAGGGTGACCTGCCCGCATCGTGCCATTGAAGCCCTCAAGAGACTAATTGCTGACCACTTAAGGGCCACTTTCTGCACGGGTCATAATTTTCCTGGTCACAGACGGGGGGAGTGCAGAAGCCCAGTAGGTATTCCTGCTCGGACCTCGAGCGGAAAGGGCTTTTCTTGTTTGTTCACCTTCCCGTACCTGGTGTTGCACAAGGCAGACCTTCATCTGATTCCATAGCGAGTTTTACCTGGACAGGTCGTCAGCCTGTCACCAGAGGCTTATAGCTTGAGCGGCTCCACACCAAGCCTGGCTGAGCAGGAGTCTCTCCTGCTCTTACCGCCTGCCACTGGTGTGTTGGCAGGATTTCACAGGTTGATACTCAATTCCATGTTGAGGAAAGAATGAGTCTGAAGCCGCCCTACATTTTCAAACAGATTTATTTCCAAGCCTGCAGAATAAAGGCACAGATTCTTCAAATTCCCTCCAACTCCCACTGTGAACACCTTTTTATACTCTTGTAATGAAAGCCCTTATAGGTTCCCGATTGTGGGCAGCTGCACATGATTATCAACTTAAAGCAAGTACACTTTTGCAGGACAATTCCAACATTAACAGGGGTACCTCTCTTGCTGGCTCCCTTTCCTGATCAGGAGTCCTTCCCCATTAAAGGCTGCCTTCACCATGGTGTTTTTATCATGACCCTCTCCTACGCACAGTTTGGAGGGAACATTGGTGGAAATACAGCATTACAGATCTTTACCCCTTTCTCTGCCCCTTGACGTCTTGGAAGCGGGTGAGCCCAGGCTATTAGGCCAAGGAAAATTGGGCTCTACATTCAACAATATCTGTAGTGTTATGGTATTAATTACATGTGAGTATAGGTTCTGGGAAAATTGCCTTGTCACTAAGGTACCATCTTATGCTGTGTGTGTATCACACAGATTCATATTTTTAATTAATTTCCTTTTTATCTGGGCTTAGGGTATGCGCATTGCTCAAACAAAGGCTGATTTCCTTGAACAACTGGAATCTGCACGGAGAGAAGCAAAGAAGTCCTTCAATGATGATGTTATGCTGATAGAAAAGTTTGTAGACACTCCCAGGTATGCAGCTTCCAATCTGAAATTATGCACTTTTTTGAGCTAAATTATATAATTTTGAATGTCATAAATGCAGTACTATGCATCAGTTTAAATATGATCACACCATTCTTCAAAAAAATGACGCAGAATAAAATCCAGTTTGCTAAATGCCACCATCAACTGCTAATAACGAGCATAAGATGTAGGGAGAAGAAAAGTGAGTTATACCTGACCCTGCAGCTTCCTTTCATGTTCTGGTGGATTTAACAGAGGTTTGTTCTTTGTTTCAGACATGTAGAAGTACAAGTGTTTGGAGACCAGTATGGCAATGCTGTTTATTTGTTTGAGAGAGACTGCAGCGTACAAAGAAGACATCAGAAAATTATTGAAGAAGCACCTGGGGTAAATTATTTCAACATGTATATAAATTTGAATTTGGACAGTTTAAATATAAGCAGGAGTTCCCACGACATTCCGCTGGTTTCTTTCGGCACAATTTGCCCAAATATGGCCAAACCAACACAAAAGATTGCAAAATTTTAAGTGCAGATTATGTTCACCCAAATTGGGTTTCCACAACCTTTTGCATACGAAGCTGGATCCACAATCAAAACCAACAACTGTCCCAGATTGAATTAATCATCGGTGGAATTTTCCACAAATTGCATCCATTTTAATGGGCTTGCGAGAAGATTCTAAAAATCAATTACCCTTTTAGGCTGCAGGGCATAAATAGGCATGTTATAAAAGCTTTTAAGTATATTTTTCAAATTTACCAAGAAACTGGCACTGCACACCAGCATAACTAGTAAATTGTTCAGTATAATTTTTAAAGTCATTTTCAGTATTTAATATTGGGTTACTTCTAGGTGGTAAACTAAACACTGTGATTAAACTGTATACTGTTTATGGTAAAACTATATTTTGCATCCGGATTCACTGATTTGTATCCAAGCTGAAACTGTGCCCCAGTGACTTTTTTAAGCATGTATTTAAGACTCTGATGATGCATTTCAATTGTATTTTATTTAATGCCATTTTATAAATAATAGGTATTCCATACATGATCCAGATGCACATCCAAAGGCCCAATCCATCACTTTGTGGATTCCATAAGCAATCCTTTTGCTCCCGATGTATGGAATTCTGGTGTGAGACAAACCCAATTTGCAGTCTCTACCTTATAGCTAGTGTTTACGCAACTTGTCCTCTAAATGTGTTGGATGGTTTACACAAGTGCTGCAGTTAATCTCCATGTCCCTGACTTCCCTGATAGGGAATCAAATACTAATCAAATACATGTGAGTCACTGTTGAAACTTCGTGCTCTATAATTCTGACCCACTCTCTTTTCTCTGGTACAATGTACATCATAGATCTGGCATAATTTCTTTGTGAATCTCATGCATGAAAAACATGTGGGGTACAGGTTTGCTAATAATAGATATCCCCGTAGTGAGTGAATTAGGGAAACCAGTTATAGGGGGGCGTGGAGCAGTGGGCCTGGGTAGGGTGCTTTTTCCAAGGGTCGGTGCAGATTTGATGGGTTGAATGGTCTCCTCCTGCAGAGTGGGGATTCTATGATTCTATACCTGGAATGCGAGGTTCATACAACCAGCTTGATTCACTAGGAAAGACCTCCCAACAACCAATAAATGAATGATCTTAATGGAGTTCAGGATTAGTCCTGATTGTCATGAAGAAAATGGGGCAGTGAAGATCAGTATAGCCTAAAGGAGCTACACCCTCAAAATCAATTTGTAAAGACTGAAAAGGTTAGTCAGTTTTAAATGCATAGGGTTTTTTTGTGCAAATCATGCATAGCACTTTAAAATCCACTATGCCCTTATTGGGAATCAGATATTTCTATATCTCAAAACAATATTTCATGAAGGAATTTATGATAAAGTTCTTTATAAGATTCACTCTCCCAATGCTCAGCATTTATTGCCCATCCCTACTTGCACTGTGAAGGGAGAGGTGGGCCTTTTGTTCAGTAGTTTAATACACCTTCGTGGCTCGCTCGGCAACTTCAAAGGGCAGCTTACCGGCAACTACATTGTTGTGGGACTGAAGTGACCAATAGGCCCAAACTAAAGATTATTTGTGAACCAGTTTAACTTTTGTAAATTATACTGAGAGCAACATTTTGCTTGTTTCCAGGTTTATTTTTAACGGAATTCAAATTTTCGAACTGGCATGGTGGGATTTGAAATTGTGTTGACTGGATTATTAGGCTTGAATTCTGAACTATTCATCCGGTCGCATTGCAACTGCACTACGATAACTGCATTAATGTTTTAATAAATGAAACTTAAAGCAAACATTTTTTTCCGTTCTTTAAGCATCTTGTGGATACACATCGTAAATAACTTTTCTTGAACTTGCTCCTTTACAATTGTAGCCTGGAATTAGCCTGGAGGTGAGGAGAAGACTCGGCGAAGCTGCAGTCCAAGCTGCTAAAGCTGTTAGTTATGTAGGAGCTGGTAAGTAAACTCTCGGCACGAATGAAAGGATTGGACCCTCATTGACCTAAGGAAGTCTAGAGTCTACAGAGGTACAGTTGAGAGCCAGAAAGATGGTGTAGGCAGCCTGCTCCCCTAACATTGCTGATGCCTTTTTGGATCAGCTGCCGATAGGCAAAAATTATTCAGTGGAAACTTCTAATTTGATGTTCTTCTGTTTATAGGGGCGCAGTGCAAATAGGAGCTGAGCAGGGAGGAGCGTGACCAACAACAACCTCTTGCATTTATATAGCGCTTTAAACATAATAAAACATCTAAAAGTGCTTCAAACAAATTTTGACACCGAGCTACATAAGGAGATATTAGAACAGATCACCAAAAGCTTGGTCAAAGAGGTATGTTTAAAGGAGCGATTTCAAGGAGGAAAAGTGAGGCCTAGGGAGGGAATTCCAAAACTTGGAGACTAGGCAGCTTAAAGCGAGGACAGCAGTGGTGGGGCAATTAAAATAGGACATGTGCAAAAGGCCAGAATTGGGATACTGAAGATATCTTGGAGGGTTGCAGGGCAGGAGGTGATTAAGGATATAGGCATAAGAATGGAAAGTTAAAGTCAAGGTATTGCCAGTCTAGGAAGTCCAGCAGTTACAGTAGTAAACTTGGTGTGAATTAGGATACAGGCAGCGACGTTTTAAATGAACCCGAGTTAATGAAGGGTGCAAGATAGGAGACCATTCAGACTAGCATTGGAATAGTCTAGTCTATAGGGAGCTTAGGTATGGATGAGAGTTCCAGCAGGGAAGCAGGAACAGAATCAGAATATTATAGGGTTGGATGCTGGCAGTCTTTGCTGGAAGTACTCAGCAGGTCTGGCAATATCTATGGCGATAGAAACCGAGTTACTGGGCAGATTTCTTTCCAAAAAACTCAAGTAAGCCCAGCCTGTGAGACTTACATTTATGGCTGGCAGCTCGTGAATAAGCTGCCGCTGATGTTGTCCAGTTTATGAAGGCCCCCCACTTTCCAGATCTGCCCACCCAATCAGAGGGCCAGCAGCCTTTGCAGCTCCAAATGGTGGCCTCTGTTGAAGAAGATGCAACTAAGTTGGCTGAAGAAATGTTTTTTTTAAACAAGAAAAATTAGATTGCTGAAGTGGGAAACCTGTCCGGAATAATCATTGGGGCCCGGGGCTACCTTATGTGAATATTTGTTTGTACAAATCCCCCACCCCCAACCAGCTTCACAGGAAGGGGTTGATTTGCCATTGGCAAATTCCTGACAGCCTGATAAATTGACCTTCATTAGGGCATTTCAATAATTAAATTTGTTTCTCGCTTTCCTGTCGCAGGAAAACTGTTAGAGGCTGGTCCTACTGTTGAAAACATTCCCTAATGGTGGGACATGGTCGGGCAGCTGATCTGACATGGGTGCCCTTCCTGGCACTGTTCCCACTTCATGCGTCGAGTGCCACTAATCAGCATCCTTCTAAACCTTAATCACTCCCATTTACATTGCCTTTGTGTTTCTGTCCACGACATGTTTGTCAATCTCCATCTATCGCTGGTCCTCTATCCAGTCACACTGCTCCATGCCCTCCCCACAACAGTATAACTCTGACACTATTTCCAGTTCTCTCCAGCTTCAACAAAGAGTCATCCAGACTCAAAATGTTAGCTCTCTTCTGTCTCCACAGATGCTGTCAGACCTACTGAGATTGTCCAGTATTTTCTGTTTTATCATCAAGATCTTGGTAATGGTGCAGGTATGAGGTCTGAAGCTCATTTTGGAATCAAATACACTACCAAGGTTGTGAACTTTCAGGCTGATCCTCAAATATTTGGGTCGGAGTTTGTTGCAGTCGTGAGGTTTATAAGATTAATATGTATTCAAACTATATCTTGTTTTTTTAAGGTAATTTTATTTTGGGACTAGAGCTTTAAATTTACGGTAAATGAATGGGGGCCATGTAACCTATTGTACAATCTGCCTGATGGTAGGTGCTTTGACTGTTAGCGAGCTAAGGGGACTCAAATTGTTTTACTCAGAGGAATGTGCAAGCTATTTCAAGCACAGTCTCTGGGTATACCCTGACTAGATGCAAAGCATTCTCCCGTTCCAGAGAGATGTATTAGGTATCTTATTGTAAACAGTTATGCTGTAAACTAATAATTTGCATATTTGATGAAAGGGAGTTGGGATCAATGATAACTAATTAGCATTTCTACTTGAATGTAAAGCTAATGGCCGAAATTCTCCGGAACCGGCGCGATGTCCGCCGACTGGCGCCCAAAACGGCGCAAATCAGTTGGGCATCACGCCGCCCCAAAGGTGCGGAATGCTCCGCATATTTGGGTGCCGAGCCCCAACCTTAAGGGGCTAGGTCGGCGCCGGACGAATTTCCGCCCCGCCAGCTGGCGGAAAAGGCCTTTGCTGCCCCGCCAGCTGGCGCGGAAATGACATCTCCGGGCGGCGCTTGCGCGGGAGCGTTAGCGGCCGCTGACGGCATTCCCGCGCATGCGCAGTGGAGAGAGTTTCTTCCACCTCCGCCATGGTGGAGACCGTGGCGAAGGCGGAAGGGAAAGAGTGCCCCCACGGCACAGGCCCACCCGTGGATCGGTGGGCCCCGATCGCGGGCCAGGCCACCGTGGGGGCACCCCCCGGGGCCAGATCGCCCCGCGCCCCCCCCCAGAACCCCGGAGCCCGCCCGCGCCGCCTTGTCCCGCCAGTAAGGTAGGTGGTTTAATCTACGCCGGCGGGACAGGCATTTTAGCGGCGGGACTTCGGCCCATCCGGGCCAGAGAATTGTGGGGGGTGGCCCGCCAACCGGCGCGGTGCGATTCCCGCCCCCGCCGAATATCCGGTGGTGGAGAATTCGGCAACCGGCAGGGGCGGGATTCACGCCAGCCCCCGGCGATTCTCCGACCCAGCGGGGGGTCAGAGAATCTCGCCCAATGTGTTTCATGATCCCATGGGGAAGAGAGAAAAGGAAACCACTTTTCAAATCAGGTTACAGGCTTTCCTTCAAATCCATGAGCATCTCGGACAGACGGTATTTTTTGTTTGGTGTGGTCTGCATCCATCTGAGAGGCAGAGAGATCAGGAGAAAGAAACAGGCCTGCACCTGAAGCAGAGAAAATGCTGGCTCGTTGTTTACAACACGGAACATGGGTGGGACGCACGCTCAGATTGAAGTTTGAAATTATGAGGACTTCAATGAGGCTGGAAGATTCTCCTAGAGGGACAGAATCTACATTGTAATCCTCATAGCGAAAGTCAGTTCGGGGCTTTAACATTACCCGGCTGAGAAAGAGAAAAGGAAATAAACCTTCAGAAGCTGAGGATAATTTCAGACTGGTTCCTGAAGGCTGAAATGTCCACTTAAGTGACAGTGTAATGTATAACTGTAGCAGGAGATTGCCAGTGGTGCTAAAGTTAAATCGGGAATTTCTTCTATAGTTTAGAGTATAAGTTGCCTACAAAATAAAATAGCATTTAGTCAATAGGATTTATTTTTCATTATTTGGCACAGTAAAAGTTTTAAAATGTGAAATCTTGACATGTCATTTTTCAGCTCTCACAGTGTGATTCTCACATCATCTATGAGGAATGGGAACTTTGGCTTGGATTTTGTGGTCTGCAGTGAAGCTACAGTTCTCACTGCTGATCTCGAAGAGAGCCATGGTGAGAGATCTTGTGATCTCTGTGACGATAACCTTTAACTCTCTCAACATGAAATTGTTAATTGGAAGTTTGAGTTTCTCTTTAAAAGTTATCGATTTGTACGGTGACCATATTAGTCATAGATTCATTGAATTTATAGTGCAGAAGGAGACCATTTGGCTCATTGAGTCTGCACGGCCCTTGGGAAGAGCACCTCACTCAAGCCCACGCCTCCACCCTTTCCCCGTAACCCCACCTAACGTTTTGGACACTAAGCGGCAATTTAGCATGGCCAATCCACCTAAGCTGCACATCTTTGGACTGTGGGAGGAAACCGGAGCATAGACAAACTCGACACAGACAGTCACCTGAGGCCAGAATTGAACCTGGGTCCCTGCCGCTGTGAGGCAGCAGTGCTAACCGCTGTGTCACCATGCTGCCCATTAAGATGGATGGAGACAGAGACCAGGGAACTGAGTTCGAAGCCAGTACTGAAAACAGTGGTATCTGTATTTCCAATGTTTAATTGCAAGAAATTTACGGTTATCGACACTAGCTTTTGGCCAATCAGTATGACAAATTAGGGAAAGTGGAGTGGTCGAGAGGGTTGATGGTCAGGTAGAGCTGAGTGTTGTCAATGCACATGTGGAACCTGACATTTTTTCAGATGATGTGCCTTAGCGGGAGCATACAAAGGGGGCAAATATAGATCCTTTGGGAACACCAGAGGTAATGGCACCACAGTGAGAAGAAAAGCCATTGCAGATGATTCTCATACTGGATAGATAACAATGAAACCGGGTGAGTGCAGTCCCGCCCAACTGGATGACAGAGGAAAGGATTGTGAGGTCAATCATTTTGAACCTACTGGCAGGTCAAGGGAGATAAGTAGGAATGGTTTACCACGGTCACAGTCACAAAGGATGTAAATTGTGATTTTGGTAAAGGCCCGTTCAGTACGGTGGCAAGGGCAGAAACCTAATTGGAATGGTTTAAACATGGAATTTCAAAAAAGGCAGGCATGGTTTTGGGAACTGACAGCACATTTAAGGACTTTATGATGGGAGAGTCAAGATGAGATGGTATTTTTCAAGAATCAAGCGGTCAAAGGTGCGTTTTTTGAGGAGAGGGCTGATGACAGCAGATTTGAAGGGAAGAAGGGCACTGAGGAAAGGGAACCATTGACAATATCAACTAACATGGTGGCCAGAAGGGGAGGTTGGATGGTCAGCAGTTTCGTGGGAATAAGGCTTTGATTTGATTTGATTTATTATTGGCACATGTATTAGTAGACAGTGAAAAGTATTGCTTCTTGCATGCTGTACAAACAATGCATACCGTACATAGGGAAGCAAGGAGAGACTGCAGAATATAATGTTACAGTTATAGCAAGGTGTAGAGAAAAGATTAACTTAATACGAGGTAGGTCCATTCAAAAGTCTGATGGCAGTAGGGAAGAAGCTGTTCTTGAGTCGGTTGGTACGTGACCTCAAACTTTGGTATCTTTTTCCTGGCGGAAGAAGGTGGCAGAGAGTATGTCCAGAGTGCGTGGGGTCCTTAATTCTGCTGGCTGCCTTTCTGAGGCAGCGGGAATTATAGATAGAGTCAATGGATGGGAGGCTGGTTTGCGTGATGGACTGGGCTACGTTAACGACCTTTTGTAGTTTCCTGCGGTCTTGGGCAGAGCAGGCTCCATACCAAGTTGTGATACAACCAGAAAGAATGCTTTCCATGGTGCATCTGTAGAAGTTGGTGAGGGTCGTAGCTGACATGCCAAATTTCCTTAGTCTTCTGAGGACAGGTGGGTGGGCTTTCTTAACTATAGTGTCGGCATGGGGGACCAGGACAGGCTGTTGGTGATCTGTACACCTAAAAACTTGAAGCTCTCGACCCTTTCTACTTCGTTCCCATTAATGTAGACAGGGGCATGTTCTCCACTACGCTTCCTGAAGTCGATGACAATCTCCTTCGTTTTGTTGACATTGAGGGAGAGATTATTGTCGTCGCACCAGTTCAGCAGATTCTCTATCTCATTCCTATACTCTGTCTCGTCATTGGGAGCAGTGAGTGGGTCTCATAGACAAGATGAACTCAGAGAGGGCATAAGAGAAGATAGAGAAACTTGGAACAAGCTACACGTCCAGGATCAGGACAAGGGAGAAACTTTAGGGAAAACTTGGCCAGGCGACATGAGAACAAAAGGAGGTAGTTGAGGTCTCAATCTTACTGGCAAAGAGTCCATGAAATCCTCACACTTACTGTTGGAGGTGAAGATGAAGAAGGTGGTGGGGGCAGGGGTCTAAGCAGATGGTTTGTAATGGTAGAGATGTTGGAGGTAACCTTTGTATTCCAGGATGATGTTGGAATAATGAACAATTTTGGCAGAGGAGAGCAACACCAAGTAGAGATTTGGTGATGAATGACTAAACCATATCTATGCCCCATGGACTTGAGTTGGAATTGTTTCTGCTGCCAGACCTGCTGAGTTTATCCAGCATTTTCTGTTTAGTTCCAATTATTCCACTGCTCTCTTTGCCAGTGTCCGACCTTCCACCCTCTGTAAACTTCAACTCAACCAAACCTGCTATATGCATCCTAAATCGTGCCATGTTTCATGTTCATTGACCTATATTGGCTCGCAGTCAGGCAACATATTGTCATCAAATCGCTTTATAAGCCTTGCCCTTTCTTTATCTCTTTTACCTTTTCCAGTACTGCAACCTTCCAATATCTCCGTGCTTCTCTAATTCGGGACTCTTGTACATCCCCAATTTCCAGTGTTGCATATTGGGAGCTGTCATCAGCTGCTTAGACTGTTAAGTTTTTGGATTCCCTCCCTGAAATGTCCTGAGATACTATACAAATGCAAGTTGTTGTTGTGTCACTTGCATTTCTTTTGTATCAGGTTGATAGGACAAAGAAAGCTTGGTATATAAACTTTGCTGTAGAATTCTTATGTGGTCACTCAGTAATGCTTCTACGACAACATAAAAATACCATAAATAGGAGCATCTGATTCAGAGATAAAGAAGTTAAGTCATCCAGGCTGGTAAGCTGGGGAACCGAATGAGTTTAAATATCTGTAGCTAACTCTTAAAATAGAATCAGGCTAAGTCAATTGATAAGTTTCACACACATACTTTTTTCATTCATTAGAAATTTTAAGTGACCATCTGACATTTTAAAGCCCAGTTCATCAAGAATTAGAATATTGTTTCTACATCTCGAGAGGTTCTTCTCGTAGTTTCTTGCACTCCTGGACAGGATACGTGGAAAGTTTGGTCTTCTGATGGCTAGTTCCTCTTTCATTTCTGGCATCCCAAGTTATCTTTAGATAAATACTTCTGAACTTTGCCAATGCTTCTGAACTTTGTTTCCTTGCTTGCTTCAATTCCAAATGTGTCATTAGGTATAACTTTGTTCCTTGCATCCCCAGTTTTTCGAAAACACATTTCAGGACACGTGTAAGACTGCAAACTTGTGAAATCCTTACTTCCCTTGGCCTTTCATTTATATTCAAATTGCAGGCTTTTTAAAGCTCTGCATCATTTGTGGATGTCATATAATCACCAATTCCGAACGTATTTTGTTTTCTCCTATATTTTTTTCGAAAGGAGGTACATGGTGGTATGCATAGTCCCCTGACCTTGCCTTGATTTCCCAATCTTAATTATTCTTTTGTTAACTTGATTGAACTCATTTGTATTGAAAATCTTTTATTATAATGTACATTATTTCCACTTTTGTAATTCCTGTTTATCATTGCTTATTGTTAATTGAATCAGAAGTAAACCACATTTTCTTTGGAGCTTCAAAGAGGTTCAAAATTTATCTCACTTTTCCTTGAACCCCTCGCTCCCTCTTTCAGAAATAGCAAAAGTCCTAGAAATTGAACCTTATTCAGCAACTTTAATATATGAATATGGTGACCTTGCCACTACTGGCTTCACAGCTAGGTTTGCATTAAATGGAAACTGAAATCGTCAATAAAAATAATGTGACCTGCAAAATGCATTTGATATCAACTAAGCCAACTTATTTTAGATAATAGCCTCATCATGCACTGTCATTTTATTAGCAGTGCACCATATGTTTTATTGAGATATGCAAAGTAACTACTCACTGTGTC
The DNA here is from genome assembly GCF_047496885.1 of Scyliorhinus torazame. Taxonomy (NCBI): domain Eukaryota; kingdom Metazoa; phylum Chordata; class Chondrichthyes; order Carcharhiniformes; family Scyliorhinidae; genus Scyliorhinus; species Scyliorhinus torazame. The sequence goes on along the minus strand of NC_092720.1, from coordinate 56,589,671 downwards.
ACTTCATGAACTGCACCCCTGACAGACTGTAATATCCTGAGTAAAGCCTGGATGAATGCAGTTCCATCAACACTGAAGAAGCTCGACATTATTCAGGACAAGGCAGCACACTTGATTGGCATCCCATCTCATAAACATTCACTCCCTCCACCATCGACGCAGAGTGGCAGCAGTGTGTACCATCTACAAGATGCACTGCAGGAACTCACCAAGACTTCTTAGATGGCACCTTCCATACCCATGGTCGCTACCAGCTAGAAAGACATGTTCAGCATATACCTGGCAACAGCACCACCTGGACACTCGCCATCCTTACTTGGAAATATATCACCGTTCCTTCACTGTATCAAAATCCTGGAACCCCCTCCCTAACAGCACTGTGGGTGTATCTACACTTCAGGGACTGCAACGGTTCAAGAAGGCAGCTCACACTACCTTCTCAGGGGCAACTAGGGATGGGCAGCAAATGCTGGCCAAGCCAGTGACGTCCGCATGCCACAAAAGAAAAATCATGAAATCATGCCAAACATTGGCAGTGTCTCACCATTTATGGATATCTCGCAACGAAAACATTTAACAACACTTCAGAACTTAAAAGGGAATGCAATTAAATGGGGAAGTACATCAGATGAGTCCTAGTCATGAAAATTTTATTTTATTTATTTTCTAAATAATTCCATTTCAGGGTTCTTCCATGAGATTCATCAGTTTCCTCAGAATAATGGATGACCTAGGGTGATGTCATGAGATACTCTTGAATGCGACTGTTCCTTTTCATTTGTTGGATTGATACATTTTTTGAACCAATAGCAATCCTTTTTTCAGTTTCTGCTCCAGTGTTATGTGCTCATACTTTTGAATTTCAGCTGTCGGTTGTATTTGTATAGCCCTCTCTAGTCTGAGTAGTTATCTAATTTATTCTGCAAGTGTGTCTTTAATGCCTTAAATGCCTTTAATTGCCTTTGAACAAAATATATTTAGCTGGCTTTCTCAGTAATATTTCCTGCAATTTGATGATTTTCACACCTTATTTTACATCTGTTTATCTCGAACATTTCTACAAATTGTCAATGGTGTACGTGCAGGAAAATGGATATTACTGCCATTTTCATATGAACGTGCATCTAGATACAGGTGCAATGATACTTTGTGGATGAGTTGTTTTGGGAAATGTTGTGCAAATGAATCATTTGCTTAAGCAAACAAACTACATGCCTGTGCTGTCATGATTCTACACTGCAAGGGTGGCCAAAATCAAATATTGAAATATATTGAAAATCTCTGAATTTGCAATCTAATCACTTTTTGTTTTCAGGGACGGTGGAATTTATCATGGACTCTCAGCATAATTTTTATTTCATGGAAATGAACACACGACTGCAGGTGGAGCACCCAGTCACTGAGATGATAACCGGAACTGATCTTGTTGAATGGCAGCTTCGGGTGGGTGAGAACAGCTGTTCCCCATGGTTCATGTTCTATTAGGCTTGAACCTGTAGGTCATGATTACAGGAAGGCTGAGGGGAAAAGTAATTATAATAATAATCGCTTATTGTCACAAGTAGGCTTAAATGAAGTTAATGTGAAAAGCCCTGTAGTTTTTGAGAACTGCTTCTTCTTGCCCCATTGTGATAACGTGGAATCTTGGAGCCATGATTAGCAAACCATGGACAATACGAATATTACATGAAGAGAGAGGATAAATTGAAGTCGCAAGTTCTGTACACCATAAAACAGGCTGAAGTAGTTGACCATTAGTGTTTAATTGTTACACCCAACTTCAAGCTGGCTTTAAATAAATGTCAAATAACTTTAAATATCTATCTTTGAATAGAATATAAAGTCAGGACTACTACAAAAATTGGTTTATCACTCAGCTTAAGTGAACTATGGGATGAAAATGTGCCCCATTGTGTTGACTCAATGTCGCCTTTTCCACTTTTTGATATACTATCGAATTTGGTTCACTAAATTTGAAGTAGAAATTCAACTTGAGAGACTTGAATCTAGGGAAAATGTCTTGGGCATTAGCTAAAATCTTGTGCTGAGATTAATTTAAAACATATTTTATATGAGTATGGAGGATGTTTACTGTGACAGTTGCTTGTCTTGAAACAGTGAGAGATCTGGCAGACTTTCCTGAGTTGATGTTATTTGTACTTGGGAAGCGTAGTTGCGAAGGAATGTAAGGATGACTGTTCTTCATGGTATAAGTAAAAGCAAAACTGAATTCTGGAAATCTGAAATAAAAACCAAAAGTGCTGGAAAAACTCAACAGGTCTAGCAACATTGTCAATGAGAGAAACAAGAGTTAACGTTTGAAGTCCAATGTGAAATCATTCCAAAGAAGTCATATTAGACGCATAATGTAATTTTTAAAAAAAATTTGAGTACCCAATTCTTTTTTTCCAATTAAGAGGCAATTTAGCATGTCCAATCCACCTACCCTGCACATCTTTTTGGGTTGTGGGGCCGAAACCCACGCAAACACAGGGAGAATGTGCAAACTCCACACAGACAAGTGACCCAGAGCCGGGATCGAACCCGGACCCTCGGCGCCATGAGGCAACCGTGCTAACCACTTGCGCCACCGTGCTGCACCCGGTGCGGAAGATATGTCGACCCTCGTGCACGCGTGCCCTCCGATCCGTAGCCCCCGATCGCGGGCCTGCCCGCCGTGGAGGCCCCCCGCGACGTGGAGGGGTACAGACGTACAGGTGGATTGGCCACAGTAAATTGCCTCTTAATTGGAAAAAAATGAATTGGATATTCTAAAATTAAAAAAATATATATATATATCTTCCACGCCGGCTCGCTGTGTGGGGGCCGGCGTGAAAACGGCCACCGCGCGCATGCGCGGACCCACGGCCAGAAGTGCAGGGCCCCATATCGGCAGCAGGAGCTGCGCGTTGCACGCCGGGGCCCTGCTATCCCTCTTGAAGTCGGAGAATCACTCTGGACTTTTTGAAAATAGTCTGGATAGTCTGAAATGATTCGCACCTTTTATCCGGCGGGCATGGGGACACAGCCCCATTTTCAGAGAATCCCGGCCCTAGTCTAGCTCCTGGTATCCTGACCCCCTGATCTCCTACGACTCCATCCAGACCCCATGAGTACATCCTTGACCACCGACCCAGTTTGCCCACTTATCTCCCTATCCACCTCACCCACCTATCCATTCACTAACATTTATCCATTCACCAACATTCACACACAATCGGTAAGCTTGCCATACAGTAGCTTATGCCATGAAGGGAAGCGTGTCCATGGAATCCCCACTGTGCAGAAGGAGGCCAATCAGCCCATCGAGTCTACGTCGATCCTCTGAAAGAGCACCCCACCCAGACCCACTTCCCTGCAACCCAGTAATCCCACCTAACCTGCACATCTTTGGACACTAAGGGCAATTCTATCATGGCCAATCCACCTAACCTGAGTCTTTGGACTATGGGAGGAAACTGGAGCACCCGGAGGAATCCCACCCAGACATAGGGAGAATGTTCAAACTCCACACAGTCAGGTCACCCAAGACCTGAACAAAACTCTAGTCTCTGGCACTGTGAGGCAGCAGTGCTAACCACTGTGCCACCCTGGCCTGTCGTCTCCTCGATTCTGCAGCGCTACAATGGAGCCCTCTGCATTTCTAGTAAAGATGGGCTCAGAAGACTCCACAAACAATCCGGAGCTCCATCAAGGCAGGAAAGTTCGAGTGCAGTGGCAAAATGGCAATGGTTGCTGCCCCTTGGAAATTCTTGCCATATATTCATTTGGGTTTCACAACCTGCCATTAATATGGACCCATGACCCACTAAAAGGAGGGGTGTTGATAAGTGAAAGTAAACACAGTAAGGAATTAATTCTGTGGAGACATGGTCGACCGTTAATGTGTGCATCAAGTTGCACACAAGCACTGCATGTTGCTAGCGTGTTTCGTATTATGTGTATGAAATGAGTAACCTATAAGTAATGGAACTAGGAATCATGCCTATGAAATGAAAATTAATTGTTTCTTCAAACTTAAGGTGGCAGCTGGAGAGAAGCTTCCTATGACACAAGAAGAACTCTCTGTCAATGGTCATGCATTTGAAGCAAGAATTTATGCAGAAGATCCAAGTAATAACTTTATGCCAGGAGCAGGGCCTTTGCTGCATCTTTCAACACCAGTAGCAGATGCTTTTACAAGAATTGAAACTGGAGTCAAACAAGGTATTGAAGTTACACCAGATAATAAAATCTTTGTTCGTTTTAAGTACCTTTATTTTTTTTCTCCAAAAGTAGTTATTCGTTGATATGGTACATGTTCACTTTCTTTTCAGGTGATGAAGTCTCTGTGCATTATGACCCAATGATTGCCAAGCTGGTGGTTTGGGGCGATGACCGCACAATGGCTCTAAATAAATTGAAATATTGCTTGCGCCAGTACAATGTAAGTATGGAGACAGTTCATAATTCTAAAAACTGGATTTATTGGTGTATGATCAATCCTTGCTGAAGAACATCACAAATGTGTATGAAGGGGGCATAGTAGTTGGTACATTTTAGTACATCTCTATAAAGAGAAGGTAATTTGCAGTGAGGAGCTACAAGTACGAACAAATGTAATCACTTTGGGGTTTTAAAAGTAGGAATAGGAATAACAAGCATAAAACACGACCCATATAAATGCATCCCATTATAGTATTCATTACTACAGATTATAAGTTTCCCTTCTCTCTCAATAGCAAAACACGCCGTATGATATCCCTGAAGAATGCTAATCTATACTGCTGGAAACTTCATAATAATATTCCGTATTATTATACAGGCCCGTGTCATGCAGATTTTTTCAGTCATTCATATTTTCATGAATTGGGCCTCCCATTTAATCGGAGATGAGGAGAAATGTTTTCCCTCAGAAAGTCATGAGTCTGTGAAACACACTTGTCCTGAGAATGGTGAAGGCAGGGTCATTGAATATTTTTCAGATTGAATTAGATAGATTCTTAGGGAGGGTATTGGGGGTAAGAAGGAAAGTGTTGAGGCCACAATCAGATCAGCCATGATCTTATTGAATGGAGGAGCAGGCTCAAGGGGCCGAATGGCCTAATCCTGCTCCTAATGTGTATGTTTGTACTTGTATGGTGTTATTACTGATAGGCAAACTTTGAAAAGTTAGAGAACATCTGATGAGTTGACAAATAGTAGGATATTCACATTACTCAGCTGGAGGATGTTCATTTGGTAGATTAAGCATAAATGATATGTTTAAATGGAACCATTGATACTGCTTGCACCACCAAAGATTTTGGGAAAGTTTAGTCATGCTCAGTACAAGCATGAGGATATTGGATATTACAGACTGTAAGATCATTGTTTGTGAAAGTGATCACAAAACCTGTTAAGATAGCTGCAAATTAACTTGTGATGATGGACATTGTAAACTGTGTACAATATTTGATTCTGTGGCCAATATTTAGTTAAATATGGACCTAAATAAGGGTACTTTGCAACCACATGCGAAGTTTAAAGATCCCGCTGTTTAAGGGTAAGCCAGCATTTGAGGAATATGGGATCTCTAGACTGTTGATTTCTGAGTGCCATATTGAACAAAGGAGAATATCTGAGCTCAAATTGGGCAGAGCTGAAAGTGAATGACCGTTGCCATTGTATCATGTGGTCTGGACCTCAGACTGTTAACCCTGAGGTCATGTGACTAAAACTAACTTTCAGAGATTGCAGTTTAAAATCTCTGAATAAAGCAAATACCGCAGAGGAAGAAACGTCTGAAGCACCAGAAATATCGGAAACAGCCAAATCATCATAGCTGAAAGTCATTTAATGCAACCAAAGTACTTATTCCAGTTTCCAAGTCCACCTGAGAAGCAATTTACTGGCTATTTGTCAGTAAGAGGCTTTACAGCTTTGTGAACATCCTTCGCTCCAACTAAAGTATCAACTCAGCCAAGAAGACATCATGCCTGCATTGACATAGAAACCGAGTTAAAATTCAATTTTTATACTTAATGGCTTTAACTTAATCTACACCTAATCTGTGTGTGTGAGATAATGTGAGTGAGACGAATGATTGAGACATTGCATTTTAAACATCCAGGGAAAGTGTGTGATAATAAATAGCCATCTTTATTTTTTAAATCACCAAATGTCCGGGTGCTGGAATTTACTTTAAATTAGGAAAAATCCTCTGAGGTTTGGAAAATACATACACCTTACACAAAAACATCTAAGGACAGCACAAATTCTAATTGTAACAGTGTATGGAAGCATAATGGATGCTGCATTATATCGGGAGACTGAGAACCCAATAATACAAAAGCAAATAATTTTTTTCAAAGGAAGGAGGGAGGCTGCAATATACATTGGGAGGAAATGCTAAAGACAAGAAAATGTGAAATTCCAGAATTGACTATTGTGTTGCTTATTCTGGTTTGGAAAATGTGTAATTTAATAATACTGAGTTTATGTACTTATTGGACTCAACAAAGAATAGGAAATAGGTTAATAATTATCGACACAATATATGTATAAATGTACCATAGTGAATAACCATATAATGGAAACCTCGATGGGTTGTGTCTCATCTTAAGCTTTGGTAAATACAGATCAAAGTGCCAATTTCCTTTGCTTTTGTTCGTAATGTTGCTTTGTATCTGAATATTTTGACATTGTGCTGATGTATTGTCTGAACAATCAGTACAAAAGTTGTTATACCTCCTTGTGTCATTCTTGGAACAGATCTGGAAGTTGGAAGAATGCCACTTGACGTCTTTATTAAGGACATATTCCTTTTATGTTCTCCTTTTTCTAGTTTTAAAATTAAAAAGTAGAGCCATTGCTCTTATTCACTAAACTAGCTCTGTGATTTCAAAATATAATTGCTGTTAATTTTGATCAAGTGAGAAGCTCCATCTGAGAAATGTTGCCATCCACCTTTCCCTGTTCTATGAATGGCAAATTGGAAGTCATGGATACGCAAATCCATAATTTTGATTGTTTCTGTGTTATGACAGATTGTAGGCTTAAACACTAACATAGATTTCCTACTCAACCTTGCTGCTCATCCTGAATTTGAGGCTGGAAATGTGCACACAGACTTTATCCCTCAACACTACGATAGACTGTTCCCAGTAAAGGAAGCAACTAATAAAGATGTCCTCTGCCAGGCGGCACTTGCTCTAATACTGCATGAAAGGATTCAGACCAACTCTTTCAAGGGACTTTCACATGGTAAGAACTACTTCTCACCTACCTACCCTCGAACATTTTGAAAGCTTATATGTGTTCACATTTTTTCTGAATTATTTTTCAGATCCATTTTCTCCATTTGCAAACAGTAGTGGAAGAAGGTTAAATATTCTATACTGCAGAAACCTTGCATTGCTTGATGGACAGAATAGTAAGTATTATGTCGCCAGCACAACTTAGCTCTTGAGCTATTGCTTTTGCTGGTAAGTTTCAAATGATTCCACTCTCCAGTGATGCACACAGACAGAAGAAATAATATAATAATTTACACTAATAAAGCTCCTAAAATATCAGAAATAGTTTTATTTGTTATAGAATTAATCCTAAGATTAAAAACACCATTTCACATTATAAAAATTAAACTCTACCTGCACTTTCCCAGTCATTTCTCACTATTCTCCACATGCATTTGTGTTTCAAAGAGAAACCATTTTCCCTGGCTTTATCGATATAGACGTACAACCTTTTTCATTCATAAGGCAAACCTTTTAAACTAAAGTACACCCCATCCATGATAACAATCATTGTAGAATTCACAGCAAAAAAATATCCATTGAAGTTACAGTGCCAAAGTTGGATGAAGTCATTGGTAAACCTGATTTGGTGACTATTGGCAACGGATTGATATGTACACAGCCAACAATACAACAAATGTACACAACTGTACGCCGTTTTGAATGAATCGCAATGAAATGCAATAGTAGTATTTGGTTCACTTTTGCCCAAATATCTGGAGTGCTGTACAGAGCAGCTAACTCAGGCACACAGTAGGAGAATGTGCACCCAGAAAAAGAGTTAGCAACCCCTTACAAAATGTAAATATTTATGACCGCAGGACATGGCGTGTTTCTTAACAGTAAGTTTGCATACTCACACACCAAAATTTTCTGCTTCCTTTTTTTTTAAGATAAATTTAATCTTTAATGTTGCCAACCTAATGAATCAAGTTCATAAGCAAATGTGCAACTTCTAAATTGTTCTATTACACAAAGACTTGGGACGAGATCTTCTGGTTGTACATGCTGGCGGAATCTTTCGGTCCTGCCGGTGGCATAGCGCGCCACGGTTTCTCGGTGGCATGGGTGGACTCAATGGGAAATCCCATTGACAGCAGTGGGTCCAAAAGATTCCGCTGCCAGCCAACAGCGGGCCACCTCTTGCCGCTGCAAAACACACCGTGTGGAGGTCTGAGAATCTCGCACTTGGTGTGAAAAGCTCCTCGCAGCAGACAACAGCACAATCTTAAGGGAAAAATGTGCAATTCATAAGTCATAATCAAACAGTAAAGTACCACCTAAAAGTTGAGCATTACAGGGAAAGTTGTTTTGTCTCTATAAAAGTTGATTAGAAACATGTCTTAATTATTGACATTCAAGACAGATTGTTGTTTTTTTGTGTACAAAAGGATTGGGGATATAGGGCGATCACAGAAAGGTGGAATTTAAAAGAAAATAAATTTAGAGTACCCAATTCTTTTTTTTCAATTAAGGGGCAATTTAGCATGGCCAATCCACCTAGCCTGCACATCTTTGGGTTGGTGGGGGTGAGACCCACGCAGACACGGGGAGAATGTTCAAACTCCACACGGATGCGATCGAACCCGGGTCCTCGGCACCATGGGGCAGCAGTGCCAACCACTGTGCTACCGTGCTGCCCTGGAAGGTGGAGCTGAGGCAGAAGATCAGCCATAATCTTACAGAATGGCGGAGCAGGCTCAAATAAACAACTTGCTTATTGCACCTATTTCTAATGTTTTTATATTGTTACATTAACTCTGCAGTGTATAATACCTATATTGTTTCCCTCTTCCTCCCCATGATAAAAGAGGTGAATATTGATGTTACATATAACTCTGATGGGACTTACAGTATTCAGGTAAGCTTATAATTAGAATTTTTCTTAATATATCAAGTTAGATACGGTATTTGGTTTTCTTGTATATGGATAGCAGATACATGCGGAAGATTCAAATACATTTCTGCAGTTACTCGTGCCATTTTCTCTCCTTTTTCCTTGCTTAAGGTAGTTAGAGATGATTTTTTTCTCATCTCGCTCCCTTCAGCATAAACCATGCTTTGGTGCCCAGTTTTCTTGGACAACAGCACAGCCTGGATGTGGCCAGAACCCCGCCCAGCAGCTTGTTATAACATAGAACATACAGTGCAGAAGGAGGCCATTCGGCCCAGCGAGTCTGCACCCACCCACTTAAGCCTCAGCGAGCTAAAGGTGGCAGGGACTGATGCAGGTCGTCTTGTTGTCCCGGTCTTCACTGCCGGCCAGCTTGAGGGTCTCGGCGGCCAGGTACTCCAGGATAGCAATCAAGTCGACGAGGGCTCCGACACCCACTCGCTCGACATAGTGACCCTTGCAGCTTGTGGATGAGGCTGACGGGACATGGAGACCGGCTCTGGAGGAGCAGTCTCGACCTTGGCATGCCCTCTACTGCCGCTTTTACCCCAGCCTAACATAATTTCCCCCCAGAGCAAGCTTTGGAATGCAGTTTCAAGGCTGATGTCTAAATCTGGTACCGCATCAATGTAGCTATTCATTTATGTAAATTAACAGGGAGCATTGACAGCCTATTCTATCCAGCATCCATACTTATGGGGTTCCAATTGAGGCCAATTGTATATCTCCACTGAGATCGGCTAACACAGTGCAAACGGTGGACCTGGAAGCTTTCAGCTTTATACAGTTTAGTGCTAAACGAGTGTATTTACTCAATGTAACATTCTAAACAATTTCCTAAGATATAGTAGCTACACGTCATTGAACTGTAACAAATTAGCATCGACAGAAGTTTGGCTGTCTAGCAGAATACAGAGAGTTTGCATAAATGGGTCCTTTTTGATTGGCAGGATGTGACAAGCAGAAGCCGGCATGGTTTGTGCTGGACCTCCATTTTTTACAATTTATATTGATGACTTGGATGATGGGAGTGAAGGCATGGAAGTTAAATTTACAGATGACACAAAAAAAAGGATATTGATAAGAGGACATGAGGTTGCAGATGGATATAGATAGGTCAAATGAGTGGGCAAAAATCTGGCAGATGGAGTATAATGTGGGGAAATGTGAAGCTGTTCGCTTTGGCAGGAAAAACAAAACAAAATACAGAGCATTACATAAATGGTGAACGACTGCAGAATTCCGTGGTGCAGAGGGATCTAGGTGTTCCATTGCATGAGTCATAAAAGGTTTGGATGCAGGTACAGCGAGTGATAAGAAGGCTAATGGGATGCTATCCTTTATTATGAGAGGAATTGAACGTAAGGATGTTATGCTTCAGTTATCTAGCGCAGTATTCTGCAAACTTTTTTTCTGGGGACCCATTTTTACCAACCGGCCGACCTTCAGGACCCAACCCGGCCGACCTTCAGGACCCAACCCAGCCGACCTTCGCGGCCCACGCCGGCCGACCTTCGCGGCCCACGCCGGCCGACCTTCGCGGCCCACGCCGGCCGACCTTCGCGGCCCACGCCGGCCGACCTTCGCGGCACGCCGTCCGACCTTCGCGGCCCACGCCGCCCGACCTTCACGGCCCACGCCGCCCGACCTTCGCGGCCCACGCCGCCCGACCTTCGCGGCCCACGCCGCCCGACCTGCGCGGCCCACGCCGGCTTACCTGCGCGACCCAGCATTTTCTCTTACCTTGTTTGCTGCTGACAAAAATGGAGGAAATGGTTTTGGGTCCCTTTCGCCCTCGTACACGCTCCTCCAATGGAACCTGTTGGATGAAGATGAAGCCTTCCGGTGTCGGAAAGCATGGAGTCTCCATCTGTCCAAAGTTCTGCATTTTTTTCCTGTAAAGTTTTATCAAATAAACCCCACCCCCCCCGAACTTGTAAAAAAAACCGAATAAAATAAATGAATAAAATATAATGAATAAAACACCCGAACTTGTAAAAAAAAAAGCTGCGACCGTTTTTAAAAAAAAAAAAGCGGCCGCACTGCGCATGCGTGCCCGATCACCGGCGCGCATGTGCATAGTTTTGCGCATGCGCACCGATGATATGGCACGCACGTGCAGTGCGGCCGCTTTTTTTTTTTTACATGTTAGCGGACATTTTGAAGGCCACTTGCGGCCGCCGTTATTAAAAGCCGGCCGCTGCGGCTGTTGCGCGTAGATTTGCGCGATCGGGAGCGCAGCGACGGACGGCTCCGCGACCCTCCCGACACCCTCCCGTGACCCACCCACGGGTCGCGCCCCCCGAGTTTGACAATGCCTCATCTAGGGCATTGGTGAGACCACATCTTGAATACTGTGTGCAGTTTTGATCTTATTTACGGAAGGATGCATTAGAGGCAGTTCAGAGGATGTTTGCTAGATTGAACCTGGAATGAGCTGGTTGTGTTATGAGGAAAGGTTAGACAGACGGGGCATATTTCCACTGGAGTTTAGAAGAGTGAGGGATAACTAGATTGATGTATATAAGATCCTGAACGGTATTGACAAGGTGGGCATGGAAAGGTTGTTTCCTCTTGTGGGTAAGTCCAGGGGGCACTGTTGTAAAATTAGTTTTGATTTGAAATCTGAAGGTTATGTGGCTGTGGAACTCTGTCTCAGGTGGTGCGGGGTCATTGAATATTTTAAGGCGGAGGTAGATAGATTCTTGATAGGCAAGGGAATTAAAGGTTTTCGGGTGGAGATGAGAATGGGAAATTCAAAACACAAACAGATCAGTCACGATTTTTTCATTGAATGGTGGAGCAGACTTGAGGGGCCGAATGGCCGACGTCTGCTCGTATTTTACATGTTCATGTGATGATTATTCAAAGGACCAAATAAGTTATTTATCCTGTTTTTGTTTTAATTGTTTTTATTTTCTTGTTGAGTTGATCTGGTTGAATGGCAACAATAACATCCGCTTTTGGGAAATTCAGGAAAGCTAAACTTGCATCACCTCTCCAAATAGTTTGTTAGTTCTGCATACAGTTTAAAATAAATAATCTCAAAACAGATTCTGATTTCCTTTTTGTGAAAATTGTTTGCTGCATAACAAGATAGATCTATAGTCTATCTGAATATTATTAATGTTATACTGTTAGTGTTATATTAGTGTTATAATTAGTGTTATATTGAGGACACAGGCAGCAGACCAACAAGGATTCTGCTCAATGAATTTAGAAGGATCAGGTAAATTTGCTGAGTCATGCAGCCTGAGATACAGCGGCAGCAACAGAACCATACTGCATAGAAGGAAGCCATTTGGCCCATCTTATCTATTATGGCTCTTAGCTAGAACAATCCAAGACTAAATCCATTGTCCTGCACTCCTCATTACCCTGTATCTACCTCGTCAAATGGCTTCCACCTATCCGTTCACCGTTATAATGTGAGAATGAGGGAACATTCAAGCGTAAGTCTTGCTATCCCGGATAAATGAGTTACAGTTTTCATTCAGTAAATTGTTGTGGTTGGTCTATCAGTCTAATTCAGAGGAACATTAGATTTATACCGAAATTTTGATTTTACCTCAGATTGATGGAGAGGTATTCCATGTATTTGGAGAACTGGATGTAGTGGGAGATGCCACATACCTGAAATGTTCAGTCAATGGGATGGTTTGCAGACCTAAACTAGTTCTCACAGACAACAGCATTCACCTGTTTTCAATGGTAAGATTCATTCCTGTGTTAGGTACAAGGAATGCAATTCAATATACTGAATAGAGCAAAGTATCACATGTTTAATCTTTATTTAGGAAGGATCTGTGCAAGTTAATAGCCCTGTGCCAAAGTATTTGGTTGGAATTGAAACCTCTGGATCTCGAGGAGGAGCAGTGGCACCAATGACAGGAACAATTGAAAAGGTAACGTTTTAATTTTGAACCTGTGATTCTTAATATATTTTCCAGATAGCACTTGATGAGAAAAAACAGATTACTATCAAGTGACTGCGACAGGAAGGCACACATGAATAGACATGGGTGAGCATGATTAGGATCAGCTGATACCCAACAAATTGAACAACCTGGGAAAATACATTTATTCGGCTTGGAGAAAAGAAATAGCTCCTGAGATGACACATGTGAGGGCTGCTGGCTGCCGTGAGGCTAAACCCCATTTTGGGTTGGCGCTTTCAGGAGATGCAAATAACAACAACTTGCATTTATATAATGCCTTCAGTGAAAAACATCCCAAAGTGCTTCACAGGAGCCTTATCCAACAAAATTCGACATCCAACTACATAAAGAGATATTAGAGTAGATGACAAAAGGCTTGGCCAGAGAAGTAGGTTTTAAGGAGTGTCTTTAAGGAAGAAAGAGAGGTGAAGAGGTTTGGGGAGGGAATTCCAGAACTTGGGGCCTCAGCAACTGAAGGCTCTAATGGTGATGCAATTAAAATGAAAAATGCACTAGCGGCCAGAATTGGAGGAATGGAGACAGATTGTGAGGCTCGAGGAGGTCACAGAGACATGGAGGGGTTAGACCAAGGAAGAATTTGAAAACAAGGATGTGCACTTTTAAATCGAGGCATGGCTCAAATGGGAGCCAAAGTGAGTCAGCAAGCACAACGGTAGTGAACAAAAAGGATTTGGTGTGAGTCAGGACACTGGTAGGAAGAATATTTTTTCTGAACTTAAGTTTGTGGAAGTTGCAAGATCAGTTTGGAGGAAACAAATGCATAGATGAGGGTTTCGGGAGTGGTGAGCTAAAACAGAGATGGAATTACGGATGTGAAAGTTGGCGATCTTCATGGTGCAAATATGCAGTTGGAAGCTCTTCTCAGGGTTAGACATGACAACATTGATAACGCAGGGAATTTTAAAAAAAGAACTGTAGTTTTTTCTTTTGCTTTTCTACACCAATTTTAATTTTGATCAGAGTTATAGAATCTATGCAAGGCCCAAGATTGAAAGCCATGACTTCCGTGAGGTGCAGCATGTAGGTGGAGGTCGCATATTTGGTGGCTCCTGCCAGATCTGTCTTTTATGGCCTTTTTAGCCCAGCTTTTGGTGAAGAATTATTCGTGAGGAGCTGTGGGAAGGCTTGTGGCATTTCTAAAATGTCAAAAACGAGCAAGAAGATTCCAGGGAAGAAGGCAGCGAGCAAAAGCGTTCCACCGATTGTGGTGAGGGGTGCTGCAGTTGGAAAGATGGTGGGAGAGAGCACATCAGGTGGGGACGCACCCATCACAGTGGAGGTGATGGCTGGAGAGTTTGAACGGCTGTTCACGAAGCATTTTGAAAAGTATCAGGTGGTGATGATGGCCTTGCTTAAGGCGTGGGTGGATGAGACCCTTGCCCCGGTGAGAGATGAGTTGGTGAGAACATCGACGACGGTGTGGGAGCATGGGGATAAAATGAAAGGGTTGGAGGAGGCCTTGGCATGGCATAGTGGCCATTTCACCTCCGTGGATGAGGAGCAGCGGAGAGTGGAGGGGATCAACAGAGGGCTGGGAGCCAAGGTGCAAGACATTCAGAACAGGTCGCGAAGGCATAACCGGAGGATAATTTTCAGGTGAAGGAGAGATTGTTTGAGATGGGCGAAGCAAGGGCATGAGGTAGAGTGAGAAGGCAAGGATATACGTACACATCAGGACTTGACGACGGAGCTGGCAAGGAGGTGAGCGGCCTTCGGACGGGCTAAGGCGGCGTTGTATAAGCGCAATGTGCACTTTGGTGTGGTCTACCCGGTGAAGCTGAGGGTCACGTACAACAGTAGAGACTATTATTTTGAGGCAGAAGGCCTGGGATGGGACTGAATTTGGACCTTTGATATTTTTGGCTGAGTTTGTTTTCTTTGTTTTTTCTCAGTGGGTTCTTTTTCTTGTACGGGTGTTATGGATAACTTTGTTTGGGGTTTTTTGGATTTAATGGGGATTGGAGGCATTGGGGTTGGTGTGGTTTCGTTTTTGATGTTGGGGAGGGGGCTCTAGCAAGGGTCATCGTGCTGGCAAATGCAATGTTGGCTAGTGAATGGGAGCATGGTGGGTGGAGATGCCGCGGCGATTGGGACCTGAGTGGGAAGGTTTCGATGGGCCTGGGAGGTGTGAATGGTGGGGGGAATGGAGCCGATATGGGGTGAGGTACTTTCAAGACGAAGTGGCGCAAGGGTTGCTGGGAGTGGGGAGGGGGGCAGTGACTAGGGCCAGGGTAGGGCTCTGCTTACAAAGCGGGGCCTGGGAAGATGGTCGTGGTGGGTAGGAAAGACCCCCCCCCCCCCCCCCCCGGGGCAGTGGTGGCATGGAATGTACGAGGGTTAGGGGGAACCGGTGAAGAGAGATTGAGTTTTCTCGCATCTGACGTGGTCGTGGTGCTGTTACAGGAGTGTTGTAACCAAGGATAGATATGTCTCTGTCGCATTCGCTAGCCCCCTAGGGAGGGCGGGAGTGGCAAAGGTGCTCGGGAAGTTTATGACGGTGATGGGAGGGGTGGATCCTGGGAGATTTTTGAGTCCATGGGACAGGGAGTATTTGTTTTTCTCCTCGGTACTCTGGTGTATTCAAGGATTTCCCTTTTTTAGTGGTAGGGAAGGTTGATGGGGATAAAGAAGGGGGAGTACTCGGCGATTGTGATATCGGATCATGTGACGAACAGTGATCCAGGGCCAGGATTGAACCCGGGCCCTCAGCACCAGTAAAATTGCGATATAAGAATCCAACAGCTTGTGAACGAACGAATGAGATGCAGTCAGAGTACTTCCCACTATTCCGGGGAACGAGGCAGGGGTGCCCCATGTTCCCCCTCTTGTTCGCGTTGGCGATTGCGCTGATTGGCAATTGTGGTTTGTGTCATGCAGATGACTTACTGCTGTATATCATGGACCTGGGCTCATCGGTGAGGGACATAATGGGGCTTCTAAGGTAATTTGGGGCATTTACGGGGTATAAATTGAATTTGGGGGAAGAGTGAGTGTTTTGTCGTGTCTCCTTCGGGTGGAGGGGCGGGAGTGGAGGGATTGCCATTTAGGGTGGCGACAAGTCATTTTTGGGTGCAGTTAGCGTGGGACTGGGCGCAATTCCGTAAGCTAAATTTCACGAATCTGGTATGGAAGGTAAAGGTGGATTTGGGGAGGTGGGATAGTCTCTTGTCGTTCGCTGGCCAGGTGCAGGCAGTAAAAAGTGAGTATTTTGCCACGGTTTTTGTTCCTGTTCGTGTGTACTGTCCTTTTTGCCAAAGGCATTTTTTTTTTTTTTTTGAGGGGTGGATAGGCTGGTCTTGTCATTTGTGTGGGCAGGGAAGGTGGCGAAGATAAGGAAGGCGGTGCTCCAAAGGGGGTGGCAGTCAGGGGGCTTGGCTCTTCAAAATCTGTGACACTATTACTGGGCAGCGAATGAAGAGAAAGTACGAGGCTGGAGGAAGGAGTCAGAAGCTTTGTGGGTGCAGATGGAGATGGGGTCCTGTAAGGGGGTCAGTGTTTCAGGCGCTGGCAATGGTGCCGCTACCGCTAGCCCCAGAGAAGTATTCTGGAAATCCAGTCGTGGTAGCAGTGATCTGGGGCAATTTCGACAGCACCTCAAGTTGAGGATGGGATCGAGAATGATGCCGATAAGAGGGATTCATGGGTTTTAGCCAGGGAGGATGGGTGTGAGGTTCTGGGGATGGGAGGATAGAGGGGTGAAGGAGGTGAAAGATCTGTTTCTGGAGGGGAGATTCACAGTTTAGAGGAGTTGGGGGTGAAGTATGGGCTGCAGCGTGAGGAAGGCTTTGGGTATGTGCAGGTAGGGAATTTTGCCAGGAAGATTTTTCCGAGTTTGTGGTGGCGTCGCCCTCCTCGTTATTGAAGGAGGTGCTGACGTTAGGGGGACTGGAGAGTGGGGTTGTCTCAGCAATTTATGGTAGGAGTATGGAGGAGGATAAGGAGTCCATGGAAGGGAGTACGGCTAAGTGGGGAATGGTGCTGGAGGAAGGATTATGGTGCAAAGTGCTGCGAAGGGTCAATGCCTCGACCTCGTGTGCGAGGCTGGGGTTGGTTAAGCTAAAGGTTGTGTATAGAGCACACTTAACGAAGGTGAGGATGAGCCGGCTGTTTGAGGAGATGGAGGATAGTTGTGAGTGGTGCGGCCCAGCCAACCATGTCCAAATGTTCTGGTAATCAACACATAATAGGAACAAGAATCACATATTACCCAGACTGAGTAGGATTGCAAGATAAATCTGTTGCATTATTACAACAATCCAATCACCTTCATATTAATTTTTTTTGTGGACCTGTTTAGTGTTCAGTGCTCTTCCTAGAACATTTAATTAAGTGAAAGGCCCTATGCAAATATTAATTGCTGTTAGATAATGGATTTGTTTAACCATCTACAAGGATATTTGAAAATGTACTACTCAACCTCTTCCCTTTAGTTGAGATTAGATTGAAATGGGGAAGAAAAAAAGAATCAAGAATTGGTACAAATTCAAACTAGACAATATATCAGAAATATTGTGGTCTATACTACTAATTATGGTTTCAGGAAAAACATTTATATTATACAGCTTGTATTACATAAAATATTAAAATTTATTGTGGGACTGGCCACTAAATACTTAAGGGCCCCAGACTAAGGGCATGATTTAATTAATTGGGAACAAAGTCCCATAGCCAACGCATTTAGCCCCTTGTTTCCCGACGCTCGCAGAGCTGAGAAATACACGGCTATAAAACGCGAGGGGCCTCAGCGGGGAATGCTAGCGAGGCCGCACATAGCCCCGTTTTGTACACTGGGGAACTCCCCAGTGTAGCGAGAGATTGGACCCCCCAACATGCCCCCCCAACACCCATGTAGGGCACCCCGCCCTGATTGCATGTGCAGAAAATGCCAGCTTGGTAGTGCCCATGCCAGCTGGCAGTGCCAGGCTGGCACCCAGATAGCACTGTCAGGGTACCAGACTGGTACTGCCAGAGTACCCAGATGGCACCAGTAGGGCCAGGATACCACCCTGCCCAAAGGACATGCAGCTGGGGGCCTCGGATCCCCTGGGAGACCCCCTTGAGTTCCGTTCCGTCTGGTCCTCGGTTGTGGAGCTCAGTGCTGAACGGCGCTCACCCGAGATCTCTGCGGCGAAGGGGATGAATCCCAAAGCCTCGGATACCTTGGGAATCTGCACATTAGAGTGAGGCTAGCTGTATCGCTCTAATATGCAGATATACCAAAATGTGATTGTGGGTGGGATTTACATCGCAACGTCTTGAGAGATCGCGTTAGGTCTCCCAGCTTCTATTGGCCAGGCTGCTTCTTTTATATTTATTATATCAGCAATATTGTATTTGTTTAGAACCAGTTGGAATTTTTTTTGCCTTTACCCTTCAGCAGCGTGGATTCAATTCCTGTACCAGCTTACCCGAACAGGCGCCGGAATGTGTCGACTAGGGGCTTTTCACATTAACTTCATACTTGTGACAATAAAAGATTATATATATCATATATTTCTCCCGAATTCCTATTTTCCCACCTGGACTTTTCATGTTTGAATTGTCCTATTACTTACCACCATAGCAACAGATGGTGCCAGTGGTCAACGACAGCATGTTTCATAAAGGTCATCTTGAACTTAATAAGAAGTCTTACATACCAGGTTAAAGTCCAACAGGTTTGTTTTGAATCACTAGTTTCAGAGCACAGCTCTTTCCTCAGGTGAATGAAGAGCTAGGTTCCAGAAACATATATATAGACAAAGTCAAAGATGCAAGACGATACTTTGAATGCGAGTCTTTGCAGGTAATTAAGTCTTTACAGGTCCAGACAGAGCAACTGGATAGAGGGATAATCACAGGTGAAAGAGGTGTGAATTGTCTCAAGCCAGGACAGTTGGTAGGATTTTGCAAGCCCAGACTAGATGGTTAGGGGGTGAATGTAATGCGACATGAATCCAAGGACCCAGGGCAGCACGGTGGAGCAGTGGGTTAGCCCTGCTGCCTCATGGCGCCGAGGTCCCAGGTTCGATCCCGGCTCTGGGTCACTGTTCGTGTGTAGTTTGCACATTCTCCCCGTGTTTGCGTGGGTTTCGCCCCCACAACCCAAAGATGTGCATGGTAGGTGCATTGACCACGCTAAATTGCCCCTTAATTGGAAAAAATTAATTGGGTACTCTAACTTTAAAAAAAAAATGAATTCAAGGTCCCGGTTGAGGCCGTACTCATGTGTGCAGAACTTGGCTATAGGTTTTTGCTTGGCAATTCTGCATTGTCGCGAGTCCTGAAGGCTGCCTTGGAGTACACTTAGCCGAAGATCAGAGGCTGAATGCCCTTGACTGCTGAAGTGCTCCCCAACTGGAAGGGAACATTCCTGCCTGACAATTGTCACGCAATGTCCGTTCATCCGTTGTCGCACCTGAGGATGGAGCCGTGCTCCGAAAGCTAGTGATTCGAAACAAACCTGTTGGACTTTAACCTGGTGTTGTAAGACTTCTTACTGTGCTCACCCCAGTCCAACACCGGCATCTCCACATCATCTTGAACTTAGGTTCTTATATTATATTTCACGCTGGCACAGTGGGTAGCATTGTTGCTTCACACACTAGGGTCCCAGGTTCAATTCCTGGCTTGGATCACTGTCTGTGCGGAGTCTGCACGTTCTCCCTGTGTCTGCGTGCGTTTCCTCCGGCTGCTCCGGTTTCCTCCCACAAGTCCCGAAAGACTTGTTAGGTGCTTGTTAGGTGAACTGGACATTCTTAATTCTCCCTCTGTGTATCCAAACAGGAACCAGAGTGTGGCGACTACTTTTCACAGTAACTTCATTGCAGTGTTAACGTAAACCTACTTGTGACAATAATAAAGATTATTTTAAAAATAACCCAATAAACAAAAGACTTTAAAATATTAGTCCAGACAAATTAGGGACAGTGATGGATTCTCTCCTCTTGATTCTGTATATTGTGGATGGATTTCGGTTGATTTTGGTATAGTCAAAATCAATGAAAATGGTGCTCTAACATGAGAAAGAAAATAACACCTGTTAAGAAAGAATGACTTAAATATCTGAATTGTATATTTAAAAAACCAAGCTCTTTTCCAATTTTAACACATTTAAATAATTATACCCGAGTGTCACTGGTATTTTGGCAGCTCAAATTGTAATCATGGTTACATCAGCAACTCTGCCAAACAATCTGTAACTTCGCCAAGAATTAATATACACATAATATGTGTATGTTTAAATCGTGCAAGTGGAATAAATTTCTCTTTTTCAAAGAAATGCACTGTAGGAGAAGAAGCATTCTGCCTCGTAATACAACTAAACCGATGTTCCATTTTATAGCGCAATAATAAACTTCACTTTTAAAAATTTTGTTTTCTAATCTTGTATCTATAAAAGAATAACAAAGTTGTAATCACTCATTTTTATTGTAATCTATTTAACTAATGAAAATCACAAACTAAACCTAACAGTACCAATGCGGTGTTTCTGTTTTTAGAATTCTAACAGATCTCCAATGGCATTACCCATGGTGAATAAGTAACTTTATACATTTAAAAAATTGTTATGCCAAGTAATATTAGCAGGGAAGCTAACTTAACAACATTGATGGTGGCCCTGGAACCTACATGTGCTTAGAAGAGGAGTGGGGGTTGCTGCAATTTGGTAGTTTTGAGATCCGATGCAGTATTTTGAGAGAGGCTCCAATGCTCTGGAATGCTGAAAGGTTTGTCTGAGAAACATTAGAAGGGAGTTTTAAGAACACTCCTGAGAAGGAATCCTGGGAATGAGGGCCCTGGATTTAGGAACATAGGTTGTCAGAGCAAGAGTAGACCATTCAGCCCTTTGGGCCTGCACCACCATTCAATAATATGGTTGTGTTCCCCAACAACCCTAGATTCCATTGTCTAACAAAAATCTATCCAACTCAGCCTTGAATAAACTTAAAGACCTAGCCTCCACTACCTTCTGGGGAAGAGAATTTAAGCAACAGTTATCAAAATGACAGTTTGAGAGCATTTCTCACAGCTACTGTTCTGAAAAAGGGAAATTAGGGAGCAGGTTAAGGGTCATTCCACTTTGTTTGCTTTGATTCCTTGTCATCTCTCAAACAAATTCTAATTGATAGCACATGTCAGTGAGAGATGGCCACATATTTACTCGGCATTACTGTGTATGTTTATCTGAGGAATATGACAACGTGCGTGGTAGATTAATAGATTATCATCATAGAATTTACAGTGCAGTAGGAGGCCATTCGGCCCATCTAGTCTGCACCGGCTTTTGGAAAGAGCATCCTGCCCAAGGTCAACACCTCCACCCTATCCCCATAACCCAGTAAACCCACCCAACACTAAGGGCAATTTTTGGACACTAAGGGCAATTTTTGGACACTAAGGGCAATTTATCATGGCCAATCCACCTAACCTGCACATCTTTGGACTGTGGGAGGAAACCGGAGCACCCGGAGGAAACCCACGCACACACGGGGAGGATGTGCAGACTCCGCACAGACAGTGACCCAAGCCGGAATCGAACCTGGGACCCTGGAGCTGTGAAGCAATGGTGCTATCCACAATGCTACCGTGCTGCCCCATTCCTTCCTCATGTAGTGTTTGTTACACTGGGCCCCTTCGTCCCACCAAACCCACCCTGCCATCTCCAATCTGTCCTGGGTGTACAATGAAGAAGTAAGATTAGCAGCCTTGCAGGATCATCTTCATGTTTTAATAAACACCCTTCACAAGCCTGCTGGTTTACAGTGTTTCTTCTCGTTGGGGGTGGGGTGCTGTAGTTGATGTTAATTGATTAGTTTCAGTTTAACTTTAGGTCTAAACCAGTTGCCACAATAATTCAAGTCCTGTGACTTCATACAGAACAGGTGGAAGAGATCACGTGCAGCACCATTTGTCTACAACACTCCTAATATTTTTAGATGTGTCCACAATGGCTCCAGCTTTCATTAGATTTTACAATCCTGGTATGTGAATTTTCGAGTGCAGTATAAGACTTCAAGAAGTGAGACAGTGAGTATAAGATTGGAAGAGAGAATGTGGCATAGTTTAGATATAGAATATTGTACTTTTTTTTAAAAATTCCAATTAAGGGGCAATTTAGCCTGACCAATCAACCTACCCTGAACATCTTTGGGTTGTGAGGATGAGACCCATGTGGACACGCGGAGAATGTACAAACTCCGCATGAATAGTGATCCGGGATCGAACCCAGGTCCTCGGCACCGTGAGGGCTAACTACTGCCCCACCATGCCATCCTTTGGTATAGAATATTGTACTGTCATTCTACTCTGTGATGTGCATGCAGATGATTCTGGCTAGTTTTTGCTAATTGAAATCAATTACAATCCATATTTTCAAGGTGTTCGTTAAGGAAGGTGATCATGTCAAGGCTGGAGACTCATTGATGGTAATGATAGCCATGAAAATGGAGGTGAGCAAGCATATTCCATTCTAAAACAATGCGTGTTTTCTGAAGAATGTTTCCCTTTATTTTGCCTTTGTAATTCTAATTCTAAAGGTTTGAATTATTCCATAGTTATTGTATAAGGGAGTATTTGCATCACATACCAAAATATGTAACATTGCAGACATTTCCATACTGAAAGAAGGGACTCCTCTCCCATCAACACACTGGATTAATGTGCCAATACAGTTCTAACAGCTATCCCATTAATACCACACCGGGATGAAAAATAAAATACTGCAATTAGTGCAAAACAAAACGATAGGTTCAAGTTTTTGACGGTGATTCTTTATTCATTTTAAATACTTTATTTAAATAATAAACATTTCAATAATGTTTTTCATTTTTACTTCTATGTTAACTTCACATTAACCAGAGATAACATCCACCTAGTTAACAATTAATTAAGTAAATTGACCTTTCCCAATGACAGCATTATTTGGGGAGGATTAGATACAGTAGGCGGGATTCTTCAATAACGAGGCTATGTACCCATGGCAGTGCCAAAATGCGGGTGTTTCACTCTGGACTTAAGTCCAGAGCGATTCTCCAACCTGCAGGGGGCTAGCAGGGCCCCAGAGAGCTCCTGGCAGCTCTGGCTGCGGATACGGGGCCTTACACTTCCGGTCGGGAGTCCGCACCGCGGACCATGATGAATTAAGTAGGTCTCTTCCCCCCCCCCCCCCCCCCCCCCCCGAGATCGCGTGCGCCCGCGGATCGTTGCCACCCGATCACTTGCCTGGCATTCTGTGAGGCTCCCCCTACCGCCCACCATGATGGCTGCGGACCGAGTCCAGTTTTTCCCGGAGAATTGCCGCAGGGGCCTCTGTCAATGGCCCCCTACGCGCACCGCGGCGATTCTCCGGGGACCGGAGAATCACGGGAGCAGCGTTGGACCGGATTTCTGCGTAACCGCCCATAATCGGCGCGGAGGCCCAGAATCCAGCCCAGTATATTTTAGTGGTGTCTTGGTCAACAAGAGGCACCTAAGAATTGATTTCGTACCTGTTTAGATGTGGAAGGATTAATTCTGAAAGGTCTCTATCTGAAACATTAGCTCATCGAGTTTTTATTTAAATAGTGCATTTTCTGCATTTGAAACATTCTTTTATCAAAACTGCCAATATTCATTTGGTATATGTCAGTGATATCCAATCATAGCTGAGTCATTTGTGAATATGGATACAATCTTGCCATTATAAATAAATGAACAAACTCTCACGCACGCTCTTGTTTTGTGCGATAAAATGATCTTCAATGTTTGTGTCCTAACTTAGGGAGATGGTGGCATAGTGGTAATGTCACTGGACTAGTAATTTTGAGACCCAGGCTAATCCGAGAAAGTTTATGGCACAGAAAGAGGCCACTTGGCCCATTGTTTCTGCACTGCCCGAAAGTGAGCCACCCAGCTTAATCCCATTGTCCACTATTTGGTTCTGGAAACGGCGCTTGAGGTGCATATCCAGACAACCTTTACATTATTTGAGCATTTTCACCCTTTCAGGCAGTGAGTTGCAGCCCCCTACAATACCTTGGGTGAAAAAAGCTTTCCTCACCTCTAATATTTCTGCCCCTCTAATATTTCTAATAAACACTTTAAATCTATGCCCCCGAGATACTGACTTCTCTGCTAAAGTAAATTGGCTCTTCCCATCTATTCTATTCAAGCACTTTACAGTTTTCTACACATCAATCAAATCTCACCACAGCCTCCTCTGTTTCAAGGAAAACAACCCCAGCCTATCCATTCTTTTCTCATAGCTGCAATCTTTCAGTCCTGGCAACATCCTCATCAATTTCCCCTGTAGCCTCTACTGCAATTACATCCTTTATGTAATGTGATTACCAGAACTGCGCACAGTTCTTAAGTTGCAGCCTTGATTTATATGGTTCCAGCATAACCTCCCTGCTCTTGTATTCTATGTCTCAGTTAATAAGGTAAAGGATTCCATATGCCTTCTTATCCACCTTAACAACCAGTCCTGCTGCCTTCAGGAATCTGTGGACCATTCACTCCTAGTTTCCTCACTTCCTCTACACCTCTCAATATCCTTCCATTTCTTGTTTGACCTCCCCAAATGCATCACCTCACACTTCTCTGGGTTGAGTTGAATTTGACACTTTTCTGTCCAACTGAACCGTCCATTGATATCTTCCTGCAGTCGACAGCAGTCACTATCAACATTGCAGCCAAATTCTGCTTTTTGATCAATCCCCTTACATTTATGTCCAAATCATTAATATATATCACAAGAAGCACTGAGCTCTGTAGAATCTCACTGGAAACCGCCTTCTAGTCACAAGAGCATCCATCAACCTTTGTTTCCAGCCACTGAGCCAATTTTATATCCAGTTTACTACATTCCCCAAGATACCACAGGCTTTTTTTTTAAATAACTATTCTGCCATGTGGAACCTTGTCAAAATTCTTGCTGAAAGACTGTAGACCACATCAACTGCATTACCCCCATCAGTCTTCCTTGTTACTTCCTCAAAAAATGTAATCAAGTTAGTCAGACACGACCTTCCCATCTTAACAAATCAATG
Source organism: Scyliorhinus torazame (assembly GCF_047496885.1). Lineage (NCBI taxonomy): Eukaryota > Metazoa > Chordata > Chondrichthyes > Carcharhiniformes > Scyliorhinidae > Scyliorhinus > Scyliorhinus torazame. Next base: position 56,564,551 of record NC_092720.1, on the reverse strand, counting down.
TGGTCTGTCCTTGATTAATCCATGCCTTTCAAAATGACAGTTTACCTGTCCTTCAGAATTGATTCGAATAATTTGCCCGCTACTGGGATAACACTGACTGGCCCATAATTATTCGGTCAACCCCTCGTTCCCTTTTTAAACAAAGGTATAATGTTAGCAGATCTCCAATCTACCAGCACCACGCCAGTGAGGACTGAAAAGTGTTGGTGAGACCCTGCACGATTTCCTCCCAGCTTTTTTCAACAAACTGAAGTATATTTCATCTTGTCCTGGTGATTTATGCAATTTCCAGGATGCTAATCACCTGAATACTTCCTCTCTCCCGATGTTTATCACATCCAATACTTCACATTCCTCCTCCATAACTACAATAATGCTCTGGGAATGTGGGCTAAAACCTTACCATGGCAGCTGGTGGAATTTAAATTCAAATTAATTTTAAATATTTGACATTTAAAGCTAGTCTCAGCAATGGTGATAATGAAATTATCATTAATTGTCATTAAAACGTATCCAGGGAGGGAGATGCACTGTCCTTAACCTAGCTTGGCCCACATGTGACTCTAGACCAATAAAAATATAGTTGACTCTTGGCTGCCCTCTAAAATGGCTAAGCAAGTAACTTGGGTGAAGGTCAATTACGGATGGGCAACAAGTGTTTTTAGTTGGTAGTGGGATGAAGGGTAATGGGGGTGGGCTAAAAGGTGGAGATGAGACCAAGATGAGATCAGCCATGATTGTATTGAATGGCGGTGCAGGCGCGACAGGCCTCTCCTAGTTCTGATGTTCTAAATGCTGGCCTTGCCAGTGATAACCACATCCCACCCAAGGAAAAAAGCATTCAGCATGAAATGAAATGAAAATCGCTTATTGTCACAAGTAGGCTTCAAATGAAGTTACTGTGAAAAGCCCCTAGTCGCCACATTCCGGCGCCTGTTCGGGGAGGCTGGTACGGGAATTGAACCCTGCTGCTGGCCTGCCTTGGTCTGCTTTCAAAGCCAGCGACTTAGCCCTGTGCTGTGTGGCCACCTTTTCGAGTGAAATTGGGGGTGGGGAACAATTGCTGGCCAGCCTGTGATGCCCACATCCTGTGAAAGAATTTTTAAAATATACACCTGGAGCTGTTTAATAACTGCCAGTATGAGTAGCGGCATATCCCAACAATCAGATCTTCATCGGGCAGATCAAGAGTAAAATAACTTGCCTTCCTGTAGAACCTTTCATGTTCCCAAAGTGGAGAGGACAAGGGACATCTCAAAGTGCTTCACATCCAAAGTACTTTTGAAGCCATTTTTAAAATGATTCTTTCATGAGACTTGGGTGTCGCTGGCAAGATCAGCATTTGTTCCACGTCCCTAACTGTCGGTGGGGGTGAGCTGAGACATTTTGGAGGATAGCTAAGAGTCAACCACATTGCCATTGCTCTGGATGGGCAGCACAGTGGGTCACTGTCTGTGCGAAGTCTGCACTTTCTCCCCGTATCTGCGTGGGTTTCGTCCGGGTGCTCCGGTTTCCTCCCCCAGTCCAAAGAAGTGCAGGTTAGGTGGATTGGCCATGATAAATTGCCCTGAGTGAGCAAAAAGGTTAGAAGGGGTTATTGGGTTACGGGTTAGGGTGGAAGTGGGGGCTTAAGTGGGTCGGTGCAGACTCGATGGGCTGAATGGCCTCCTTCTGCACTATGTTCTGTGTTGACCAGAGCAGGCAGATTGCCTCCCCTCAAGGACCAGTAAGTGAACCAGTTGTTTTTTTTAATCACAATCATTGATCATGGTCACCATTACTGAGATTCTGTTTTTAAAAAGGTCCAGGCCAATTCATTGAATTTAAATTCCCCCTGCTGCCATGGTGGGATTGGAACCATTGCCCTTGGTGCATTAGTCTGGCCCTCTGGGTTACTGGTCCAGTGACATTACCACTGCACAACCATCTCCCCATAAGCATAGTCACAGTTGTAATGTCGGAGGATGCAGCTACTAATTTGTGCATGTAGAATCTCATAAACAGACATGAGACAAATGACGAGATAATTTGTTTCATTGATGTTGAATGGGAGATAAATACTCAGTAGGAAAACTCCCTTACTCTTCTTCAAATAACACAACAAGTTTATTTTATCCACACCAGAGGGCAGACAGGGTCTCAGTTTAATATTTAATCTAAAATAAGGCTCCGCCGATTATGCAATGTTGCCTCAGTATTTGTACTGAAGTGTCAGCCTGGATTAGGTGCTTAAATCTCTGGAGTGAGGCTTGAACCCATCACCTTCTAAATCAGAGTCAAGAATGTTACCACTGAGCCAAGAGAACTTTCACCTCTATCAATAGGGCCTTTTTGAAGGAAAGCTGAAACTAAAGGAAGTGCATCACTTTCTTTAAAAGAAAACTTTACTTGGTATTTTTCTCCCTTTCCACTGGTGGTAACTATTTTTGATTCGGGAGTGAATGTCAATGACATATGAGAAATACTGGGAGGTGTTATTGAGCATGCATGTGTAAGAGAGCTAAATCAACATGCAAATAGTTTAATCATAAGCTCACAAAGCACCCTGGGGCTCATGACAGCATTTAGTTGCATCACCTCTCTGGGTTTAGGAAAGTCTCCAAGCCACTGCCAGGCCTACATCAGGTCTACAGCTTTCTGGTTAAACAGAACTTTCTTAAAAATAATCAACTGAATCCAAACAAAATGAAAAGGACAATATCAAGGAAACAAACATATGCAGAAAGTTTCATCACTGATGTGTTTTGGGAATTTTACCGAAACGCCATTGCCAAAGGCTCTATGGCCAGGGCAAACAGTAGTGGAGAGAGTGGACACCCCGGCCTTGTCCCCCTACACAGATTATATAATTACTTATAGATTATATAATTCGGAACCCCCAGCCGGGGAGGAGGGTATGAAGCGATTCTTGAGGGGGCTGGAGTTCCCGAGGATAGATGAGGAGTTGGTTGAAGGCTTGGGAGCCCCAATTGGGCTTGGGGAGGCTGTAGACGGGTTAGGGGGCGATACAATTGGGTAAGGCCCCGGGACCTGATGGATATCTGGTTGAGTTCTATGAAAAGTTTTCCGGGTTGCTGGGACCGCTCCTGGTAAAGGCTTTTAATGAGTCTAAGGAGTTGGGAGTGCTCCCCCCAACGTTATGACAGGCATCGAGTCCTCTTATTTTGAAGTGGGATAAGGATCCGGAGAGATGTGGGTCGTATAGGCCGATCTCCCTTGTAAATGTGGATGCGATATTGCTGGCAAAGATTTTGACCATGCGCATAGAGGATTGTGTCCCGGGGGTAATAAATGACATCCAATATCAGACGGCTCCTAAACGTGCCAGTGATGCCAGCGGAGGGGCGCGAGGTCGAGGTGGTGGTGGCCATGGATGCAGAAAAAGCCTTTGATCGGGTAGAATGAAAGTATCTGTGGGATGTCCAGGGAAGGTTTGGGTTCGAGCAGGGATTCGTTGACTGGGTCCGTCTGTTATATCAGGCGCCGGTGGCGAATGTAAGGACCAACCAGGTTCGGTCAGAGTATTTTAGTCTGTGTAGGGGGACAAGGCAGGGGTGTCCACTCTTCCCCACTACTGTTTACCGTAGCCATAGAGCCTTTGGCAATGGCGCTTAGATCATCGAACATTTGGCGGGCGATAGTGAGGAGGGGGGTGGAGCATAGGGTCTCGCTCTTTGCGGACGATTTGCTTCTTTACATAACAGACCCGTTGGGGGGAATTGCAGGAATTATGGGGATATTGAAGGAATTTGGTCGGTTCTCAGGTTACAAATTAAACATGAGCAAGAGCGAGGTCTTCGCGATCCAGGCAATGGGGCAGGAGAGGAGTCTGAGGAAGATGGCGTTTAAAGTGATGAAAATGAATTTTAGGTACCTGGGATTCAGGTCTCAAGGAACTGGGGTCAGCTCCACAAGTAAATTTGGGCAGGACGGTTGAGCAAATGAAAGGGGACTTCTGCAGGTGGGACATGCTCCCGCTGTCATTGGTGGGGAGGGTACAGACTGTGAACATGACAGTCCTCCTGAGATTGCTGTTTGTGTTTCAGTGTTTCACAATCTTCAGCCCTAAGGCATTTTTCAGGAAGATGAACGCGGCGATCTTCGGTTTTATATGGGCTGGGAAGGCCCCGAGGGTGAAGAAGGTCCTTCTGGAACGGGGGTGCGGAGAGGGGGGCTTGGCCCTTCCAAACTTTATTAATTATTATTGGGCGGCTAATGTATCGATGGTTAGGAAGTAGGGTGGGGGAGGGTTCGGTGTGGGAGCATGTGGAGGCGGCATCGTGTAAGGCCACGAGTCTGGACGCTCTGTTAATGGCATCTCAGCCGTTCTCGCCGGCTCGGTACTCCACAAGCCCAGTTGTAGTGGCAGCCCTGAGAGCGTGGGGGCAATGGAGGCCGCACACGAGACTGGAGGTGCCGTCGGTGTGGTCATCGATCTGTGATAACCACCAGTTTTCTCCGCTGGGGCTGGACGGGGGCTTTAGGAGGTGGCAGCGGGTAGGGATTGAGAGATTTGGGCATCTCTTCATTGAGGAGGGTTTCCTGAGCCTGGAGGAGCTAGAGGAGGTGTTTGAGTTGCCGGCTGGGAACGAATTTCGGTAGCTGCAGGTACGGACTTTGTCCGGAGGCAGGTTCCGGGCTTTGCTTGCCTCCTCCTAAGGGGACTACAGGAGAAGGTGGTGTCAAAAACAGGGATTGGGGAGGGGAGTGTCTCTAAATATATAAGGAATTGATGGAGTGGGAAGGGGCTCCCAATCGGGGAGGTGAAGAGGAATTGGGAGGACGAGTTGTGGGGGGGTGGGGTGGGAAAGTTTCATCACCATGTATGCTCAGTTTGAAGAAGAGGAATTAATCTTTCTGATACATATTGTTGGCCAGATTATTAATTGCATTTTCGAGGCATGTCATTTACAAAAGTTAAAATTAAATATTTTTATCTGCATGGTACAAAAACAATAGACAATTGAAATTTACTTCACAGAGAATAAGTTAAGTGATGTGTGTTCTTGTGATACCAAAATGCATATGAATTAAATTAAGGTCGATCTAGAGCTCTTATTGGACTTGGCACTTAATATGTCTAACCACGGCAGAGTAACTAGTAAAGCTAGTACAGCTGAATGCTAAAAGATCTAAATAAACCATTAGAGTACAATTCAGAAGACGTTACTCCCAACCTGTGCATTGGCATTAGTACAGATCACACCTTGACTGTTGTGTCCAGTTCTTGTCACCAAGGCACAAAGGAAGACATGCGAGTGCTGAGAGCACGAAGAATGGTGGGAGATATTTGGACTTCTCTAGTCTTGAAAGCAGTTGACTGAGAGCTAATCTCAGATAGACGAGATAATCAACTGTAATGAAATGGTAAATCGGCAGGACTACTTTAGTTCAAACCTAGTTCAAACCAATAGAAAACACATTCATAGGGCTGATGTCTGAAAGATATTTACACAAGATGTGATGAATTTCCAATTAGAGTAGTGGAGGCAAACGTCCTGGAATAATTTTTTATTTATTTTTATGTGATATATTTTAATATACTCACTAAGAACAATGAGGGAGAGTAGGGTCTATCTGGATGGATGAACTCAGATGAGGCGAATGGCCTTTCTCAGCCATTTCTTTGATGCAAATGTGGAGAAAGCCAAAGTCTGAGTTCTTTGCATTTCTTTTTCAGCATACAATAAAAGCTCCAAAGGCTGGTGTGATCGAGAAAGTTCTGTACAAAGAGGGTTCCCAAGCTAACCGACATGCTGCCTTGGTAAAATTTGTGGAAGAAGAAAATGCACAATGAATTCAACTCAATTTATTTTGGTCAATTGTGCATAACGACTGAGATTTTTTTCATGTGACCAGGGCAGCACGATGGTGCAGTGGTTAGTACTGCTGCTTCATGCTGCCGAGGATCCGGGTTCGATCTCGGCCCCGGGTCACTGTACGTGTGGAGTTTACACATTCTCCCCGTGTCTGTGTGGGTCTCACCCCCACAACTTACAAAGATGTGCAGGGTAGGTGAATTGGCCACGCTAAATTGACCCTTAATTGGAAAAAACAAATTGGGTACTTTAAATTTTTTTTTTTTAATTTCACGTGACTATTGAATGAATTTAGGTGCTCTGATTTCATATGACATTTTTTGGACCACTTACAAAGGAAATTTATTCCTTTAGTTCAGAATTTTATATAAATGCAACAATAAAAAGCATTTGTGTGCTGACCAAAAGCTGTGCTGTTAATTTTGTTTGTAAAATTACTTCAGTGAGTTAATGTGCTTCATGTCCCACAGGCATGAATTCAGATACCTGGGAAAATTGTGTTTATTTCATTAATGTGACAACTACCTTCAATTCGGGGGGTGGGGGTGAATATTCATAGACTTTTTATCAAATATTTATGGGCACATTACGTTAGAGAATTTCTGTCTTTGCCAAACATGGATTTTAATTATTTTCAATAATAAAATGATGCATTAAGTATGATTTAAAATTCCCTGCTTGGAGAGAATGTGTACCAAAGTTTGTCTGGGGCTCAAAAACAGAAAAGGTTGGAAATACTGAGCAGATCAGGCAGCATCTTTGAAGATAAACTGAACCGATGTTTCAGTCCAATAACCTTTTTAGTTCTGATGAAAGGTTATTCACCTGAAATGTTAACTCTGTTTCTCTCCCCTCAGATGCTGCCTGACCTACTAACTCTCTCCAGCATTTTTTGCTTTTATTTCAAGAGTCCCAGCATCCGTAGTATTTTGTCAGTGTTTGGAGGATATTGGTTTCCAGATACCACTTGGGACACTTAGGGTCTTTTGTCACCCTCAGCAGTAAACCTCTGGGTTGGAGGTTCCACCCATTATAGAAACATGCCAATTTTTATTTCCATCGGCTCGTTGCCAAAGCTGTAAAGACCAGAATTACACTCAACGAGTCATGTTACCATTGGGCGCAAACTGCATTTCCATCAGCAATATGGAAGCCAATTCCCACTCTATGCTATCCTGTCAGCCTCTTTCAGCACAACCTGTGTGACATGCCAACTTGAGAAGGGGGCATCCCACCCAGGCATCATGTGCAAGGTGCCAAAAAGCAGATGTTTCACACCACACAGCCATACCAGCTGATGCTTTGCCATCTAAATTCGAACTGCGCAGGTCCATAGTATGAACTCATATAGCATTCGCCAAAGATCAGGCGCTCAGCTGCAAGAGGAGCCCATCACTGGTGTTACTAAAAGTGCCAGGCACTCAACTTGCAGGTAAGGTGTTTTTGAAGAACTTCTGATGCTGCAAAATTTCTGGGAGTATTCTGAAGTGTGTTCGAGAGGTTGTGGTGAGTTAAAATGATAGAACAGTAATAGACAAAGAAGGTGGCCATTCAGCCTGTCGTATACATGCCTCTCTGCAAGTGCAACTCAGCAGGTCTCGCTCTCCTGATGTAGCCCTGAATTATTTTTCTTTTCAGATGCTAATCCAATTACTTTTTGAAAGCCACAAATGAATCTGCCTCCACCACTCTCAGCCAGTGCATTCTAGATCTTAAAAAGATTTTTCCTTGAATTGCTGCTGAGTCTTTTGCTATTCGCCTTAAATCAGTGTCCTCTTTTTAGTACACTTTCTCTCCATCTACTCTGCCTAAACACCTCATAATTTTAAACACTCTTTCAAATCTCTTGTCAATCATTTCTACTCCAGGAAGAACAGCCCCAGCTTCTCCAATCTGTCCACATGACTGAAGTCCCTCACCCTCGTAGAAGAATGAGGATCCTTGGAATCTTACACATACTCATAATTCTTTTCTGCACCTTCTCCAAAACCTTCACATTCTTCCTAAAATGTGGTGCCCAGAATTGGGCACAGTACTCCAATTGGGGCTGAAGCAGTATTTTATAAAGGTTCATCATAACTTGCTTTTTTATGTTTTATACCTTGATTTATAAAGGCAAAGATCCCCTGTGACTTATGATTCACTTTCTGAGCTTTCTCTGCCACCTTCAACACGGGGGAGTAAAATTGCAAGGAAGGGATTCCCTCTGGGATCTTGCCCGTCCCGACCTGGTTGCGATTTTACACTAGGGTAGGGAGGGTCTTGGAGGGAAAGCCTGCCCTTGCCCTTTCCTGTCATGCTAAATTTTTAGGGTTCAAGCCAAATTTGAACTGTTGCTGCGTTTGATGTCAGGCAGTGGGTGGGGTTCCTTCATCAGAAGCCCCCTTCTGATGGTGGCACAGTCGTTAGCACTGCTGCCTCACAGCACCAGGGACCCGGGTTCTGTTTCAGCCTTGGGTGATTGTATGGAGTTTGCACATTCTCCCTGTGTCTGCTTGGGTTTCCCCTGAGTGTTCCGGTTTCTTCCCACAGTCACGAAAGATGTGCAGGTTAAGTGGATTGGCATGATAAATTTGCCCTTAGCGTTCAAAGGTGTGTCGTTTAGGTTATGGGGAGAGGGCGGGGTGTTGGCCGAGGTAGGGTGCTCTTCCAGATAGTCAGTGCAGATTCGATGGGCCAAATGATCTCCTGTACTGTATGGATTCTATGATTATGACTCCCCTTAGGGCCTGGTGCCCTCCCCCCACCTTACCTATTCCCCGAGACTCTGATCATCCCCTTGGCGATCCCCCTGGCCGTCTCTACCACTCATTTCCTTGACCCCTGGGATCTGGCAGTTTGTTCCAGGCAGCTAGCTGTAGTGCCTCTTCTGGCCACTGTTGCGCTGTTTCTGGAATGTCAGGAGAGCTGTCGGCCAATCTGATTGGCCTGTAGCTCTCTATGGCGGTTCTTACTGCTAGTTTCAGATAGTAGTCCTGCCTGCTGCCAATTAATTCTCCACAGAGCATGAAATGGCATCTGGCCTGCTGGGCTCTCTTCGGATGGTGGGGACCGAGCCCCTGCCATCTTGAAATTTCTGGCCCAGGACTTTGCTTCTGCAACCCCTTTAGAATTTTATATTGGTTCACCTGTTCCTCCTGCCAAGATGTTCCACTTCACACTTCTCTGAATTAAATTTAAACTGCCATGTGTCCACCAACCTATGACCTTGAAGTCTCGCACTCTTTCCCCACCACCACCCCTGCTTACCCCCTCACAGTTCACCGTACTTTGTGTCATGTGCAAATTTTAAAATTCTGCACGCATACCCAAGTCTAGGTTATTTACATATATATCACGTAACTCAGTGGTCCTCGTAACTGAGCCCTCGAGGCTGAGAACCATCCATAGGGCTTAGGAGATGCAGGTGTCTTTGTGCTGGTTCTGCTCTGCTTCCTTTTACTTTGTGCCACATTCTCGTGCAAGAGAGTAGAATGTTGCTGATTGCATTGCAATCAGTTTGGGCAGTATGCCTGCCATAGCTGGATAGCTGGAGGCATGTGGTGACAGGCAGAGCTGGATGTGAAGCTGGCAGCATTGTTGGGGATGTGAGGGTGAGGTGTTGGGGATGTGAGGGTGAGGTGGGGGTATCTGAATGTTAATCCTGTGAACCAGGGGCTGGATCTGGGTGAGTGATGGTGGTCTGGTGCATTGAACAGTGTGAGAGGCAGGTGAGAGTAGGAAATGTCATGTGAAGTATACCTCAAGGACGGCAGTGGTTCAAGAAGGCAACTCACCACCACCTTCTGAAGCGCAACTAGGGATGGGCAATAAATGCTGACCTAACTGATTTGTTAGGCTGACTGGTTCGATGTGGACTGCACTTGATGCAGGGAAGCTAGAAGCAGACGTCTAACACTGGAGGAAATCCAACACTGTTTTATTCAACGATAGAACTGATATACATGTTCAGCCGTGGGTCAACACTGTACTGAACTGACTGGAGACCTTGTATTAGCCTGACCAGACTTACTAGCTACCGCATGGTGTTTGCACTGTGCTAGCCCGTGGTCTCTGACTGTCTCAGTGGTTGGGTCCAGAGAGAGTGGGAAACCTAGTGCCCTCTGGCTTTATAATGGTAGTGTCCTGTCTGGTGATTGGCTGCACTGTGTTGTGTGCTTACTGGTCACCCTGTATGTCAATCACTGCCTGTCTGCACTTCAGTATATATATGAGTAGATATTATGACATCTGCCCCCTTTTTTTTTAGATAAATAAATACTAGGGTGCGTGAGCGTATATTATATATATTATGTGCCTGACTATATACAAAAGGTGTCTACATGAAAGTATATACATAGGAAGGTGTCGATAGTGCAGATACATGGCAAACGAAACCATATTTACAGAGGTTAAAGCGATGAAGTCATAAAATGTATAAGAGTTCAGTCTGTAGATTTAGTCTTTGTGGTGGGTGACGAATTCTTGTCGATCGCCGCAGAGGTGGATCAGGAGCCGCCTGCACTTGGATAGGTGGGATCGCTGCCATTGCGGTGGTCGTGTGGACCGGTAGGATTGCTGGTAGATCGGTGGCCTTGTGGTAGGGTACGTCCGGAGGAAGCATCGTAGGCGGCGCAGCACGTCGGTCAGGTAGCAGGCGTGGAACTCTTCCCAGTGCCCGTCTGTTGCGCCGTAGCAGGGAGCCATCAGCCATGCGGACAAGGAACGTTCTTGGGGCCACTTGTTTGATCACCACAGATGTGGCTGACCAGCCGCCCTCAGGCAACTGGACACGAACATGATCATTGGGGGCCAGCTTGGGTAGATCCGCGGCATGAGCATCGTATGTGGCTTTTTGTTGGGCCCGTGACTGCTGCATTTTTTGTGAGACCGTGAGATGGTCAAGGTCTGGAACATGGATGGCTGGAACTGTGGGCCTCAGAGTGCGATTCATGAGCATCTGGGCTGGAGACAACCCAGTGGACAGTGGGGTTGCCCTGTATGCCAGCATTGCCAGGTTGAAGTCGGAGCCTGAGTCTGCAGCTTTGCACAGCAACCGCTTTACAATATGGACCCCTTTCTCGGCCTTCCCGTTTGACTGTGGGTAGTGGGGACTGAAGGTTACCTGACAGAAGTTGTGGGACTGTGCAAAATCAGACTATTCCTGGCTGTAAAAGCAAGGACCGTTGTCGCTCATTACCGTGAGCGGTATCCCATGCCTGGCGAATGTTTCTTGGCAGGCTTTGATTACCGCCTTCGACGTGAGGTTGGACAGTTTCAACACCTCTGGGTAACTGGAGAGGTAGACGACCAGGAGTACGTAGTCACGCCCCTTGGCGTGGAAAAGGTCTACACCTACTTTGGACCACGGAGAGGTCATGATCTCGTGCTACTGCAACGTTTCTTTGGGTTGAGCTGGCTGAAACTTCTGACAGGTAGGGCAGTTGAGGACTGTGTTGGCAATGTCCTGGCTGATGCCCGGCCAATAGACTGCCTCCCGAGCTCTGCGTCGACATTTTCTGACCCCAAGGTCACCCTCATGGAGTTGGCCCAGCACCATAGCCCGCATGTTCTGAGGAATTACGATACTGTCGAGTTTCAGAAGGATTCCCTCCACCACCGTCAGGTCGTCTTTTACGTTATAGAACTGGGGACATTGTCCCTTCTGCCAGCCATTGGTAAGGTGCTGCATTACACACTACAGCAGAGGATCCTTGGCCGTCTCCTCACAAATTTCGACCACCCGTTCGTCAGAGGCCGGAAGGTTGGTGGCACACAACTGCACTTGCGCTTCTATGTGGCAGATGAAGTCACTTTGTTCACACGGTGTGGTGATGGACCTGGATAGGGCATCTGCAACGATCAGCTCTTTGCCTGGTGTATAGACAAGTTCGAAGTCGTAGTGGCATAGCTTAAGAAGAATTCTCTGTAACCGAGGTGTCATGTCATTTAAATCCTTCTGGATTATGTGGACTAGAGGCCCGTGGTCCGTTACTACCGTGAATTTTGGGAGGCCATAAACGTAGTCGTGAAACTTGACTATCCGTGTCAGGAGGCCCAGACACTCCTTCTCAACCTGAGCGTACCATTGCTCAGTGGGCGTCATGGCCCTGGAGGCATACGCCACTGGAGCCCAGGACGAGGAGTCATCCCGCTGAAGGAGCACCGCCCCAATGCCGTCCTGGCTTGCATCAGTTGATACCTTGGTTTCCTTGGTTGGGTCGAAGAACGCTAGAACCGGGACTGTGGTGAGCTTTGCTTTCAGCTCGCACCATTCCTCTTCATGCGTGGGCTGCCAGTGGAATTCCGTCGACTTCTTATCGAGATGGCGGAGGGCCGTGGTGTGGGATGACATATTGGGAATGAATTCCCCCAGGAAGTTGACCATCCTTAGGAAGCGGAGGACTGCCTTCTTGTCCTCCAGGGCCTTCATGGCGTTAATCGCCGAGACCTTGTCGACATCTGGCCGCACGCCCTGCTGTGAGATGTGGTCATCTAGGAACTTAATATCTGATTGACCAAATGAGCACTTGGCCCAGTTGAGCTGGAGACGATGTTCATGAATTCTCTGGAATACCTGCTTGAGGCGAGCGATGTGCTCCTGGGGCATTGTGGACCAGATGGTTAAGTCGTCAACGTATACACGCACCCCCTCGATGCCCTCCATCATTTTCTCCATGATGCGGTGAAATACTTCGGAGGCAGATATGATACCAAAGGGCATCCGGTTGTAGCAGTAGCGACCGAACAGGGTGTTGAACGTGCACAGCTTGCGACTGGACGCGTCCAGCTGTACTTGCCATAAACCCTTGGAGGCGTCCAGCTTAGTAAAGAATTTGGCATTAGCCATTTCACTGGTCAACTCTTCATGTTTTGGTATCGGGTAATGCTCCCGCATGATGTTGCGGTTTAGATCCTTCGGGTCAATGCAAATGCGAAGCTCCCCTGACGGCTTCTTTACGCAGACCATGGAGCTGACCCAGTTTGTGGGCTCTGTGACCTTTGATATGATGCCCTGGCCTTGGAGGTCCTGTAATTGCTTCTTCAGACGATCCTTGAGGAGTGCCGGCACCCGGCGAGGTGCATGAATTACAGGGGTGGCGTTCGGCTTGAGCAGGATTTTATATCGGTATGGGAGCGTGCCCATCCTATCGAATACGCTGTTGTACTGTGTGATAATGTCATCTATGTCGGCTTGCAAGTTACCATCAGGCGAGGCCGTCGCCAGTGATGATGGTGTGGATGTGCTGAACCAGGTTCAGGAGCTTGCAGGCATGAGCACCGAGCAGGGATGCTCTGTCAGGCCCGACGATTTCAAACCTCAGTGTCGCCTTGATCGCCTTGTTGGATACCGCTAGTTGACACGAGCCACTGGCAGCTATGGCATTGCCATTGTAGTCAAGGAGCTGGCAGGCCGGTGGGAGAATGCTTGGTTTGGCACGGATGGTGTCGAGGTCGTATTTTGAGATGAGGTTCGCCGATGCGCCGGTGTCCAGTTTGAACCAGATGCGAGCCTTGTTAACTGTGAGGACAGCACACCACTCGTCGTCGGGATCCACACTGAGGATGGATAGGCATTGTGCCGTTGTGATGGAAGGCAGTGCATGTGTAGTTATGATGCCCACCAGGTGCGGGGACTTGAGGCACTCAGCATCAGGGTCTGTTGGGCTGTCGGGATCGGAATCTGGCATGCCTTGTTGTATTGAGCGGACACTTCTGCTCCACAGCTGGGATCGCTGGCTGCTGAGCGGTGGAGCAGATCTGCAAAGGGCTGCGTAGTGGCCAAGCTTGCCATACTGTAGACACCGGCGTCCTTTTGCTGGACATTGCCGCTTTAAATGGGTGGAGCCACACTTCATGACGCCGACATCAGCACGTTCCGTGCACCATCACGCATGCGCAGTGTGGTCGGTCGACGTATGCACCTGCGTTGTCGGGTTGTCGGCCTCATCGTCCACTCAGTCGTGGCGCACATGCGCAGGGACCCGGGAAAAGCGCGCAAAACGGCCACTCTCCTCGATGCTCAGGCCCTGCATCTGTGCAATTGCCTGCACCCGTTCCGCCTCGTGGGAGGCCAGCTTTGCAGTTTCTGCCACCCTGATGTGGGAGTAACGATTCTTAGCATGCTCATGGACAACGCGTCTCGATAGCAACAGAGAGGATCAACTGTTTGATTTTCAGGAGCTGCTGGCAAAGGGAGTCGGAGTGTACCCCAAAAACGATCTGATCCCGGATCATGGAATCAGCCGTCGAGTCATAGTTACATGACTGCGCTAGGATGCGGAGATGGATCAAGAAGGACTGAAAAGGTTCATCCTTACCCTGAAGCCTCTGCTGGAAAACGTACCATTCAAAGCTCTCATTCACCTCAATGTCGCAGTGGCTGTCGAACTTCAGCAAGACTGTTTTGAATTTTGTTTTGTCTTCGCCTTCAGCGAACGTAAGGTAGTTGTAGATGTGGATGGCGTGGTCCCCCGCTGTTGAGAGAAATAGCGCGATCTTTCTGGCATCTGATGCGGCTTCGAGGTCGGAGGCCTCGACGTACAAGAGGAACTTTTGCTTGAAGATCTTCCAATTGGCGCTGAGGTTGCCGGAGCTGCGTAGGAGGCTGGACGGCGCCGAGGTTGCCGGAGAAGCGGAGCTGCGGAGGAGGCTGGATGTTTTCCATTTCACCAGATGGCTGCTTGCTGGTCAATGCTGATTCACTCGAGGTAGGTCCGTCAATATCAGTATCACTCCTGCACCATGATGTGTTAGGCTGACTGGTTCGATGTGGACTGCACTTGATGCAGGGAAGCTAGAAGCAGACGTCTAACACTGGAGAAAATCCAACACTGTTTTATTCAACGATAGAACTGTTATACATGTTCAGCTGTGGGTCAACACCATACTGAACTGACTGGAGACCTTGTATTAGCCTGACCAGACTTACTAGCTACCGCATGGTGTTTACATTTGCTGGCTCGTGGACTATGACTGTCTTAGAGGCTGAGTCCAGAGAGAGCGGGAAACCTAGTGCCCTCTGGCTTTTAGTGGGAGTGTCCTGTCTGGTGATTGGCTGCACTGTGTTGTGTGCTTATTGGTCATCCTGTATGTCAATCACTGCCTGTCTGCATCTCATTATACACATGAGTGGATATTATGACACTAACCGGCGATGCCCACATCCTGTAAATGAATTTTTAAAAAAGATGCATTCACTGACACTGACTACCCTTGTGACATCATCAGATGTCCACTGTCACTGCTGCAGTCCTTGGGTCCAGATCCAGTCACCTGCTCCCATTCTTTCTGGATCATGGTCCTTAAAGCCACCCGCCACCCCTGTAGAGACATGTATCTCTTCCTCGCCACTCCATCACCGTATTCATAACCTTGGGTCCATCTTTCTGCCCTTGGGTCCCATTTACTTGTTTAAACATGCAGCAGCAGCAACTTCCTGTCATTCTGTGCCACTTCCCAAGAGAGATGGACTACATTTCAGAACAGAAAGTTGGCTGCACCATGTGCTCTCTGCATATTGTTGAGCTCCCTAAGTGCAGAGACAGCCGGCAGTTGGAAATCACTTGGTGCCACGTTAGTATCATGGAAATGAGATGGCAGCAGCATATTTACAACCTGGAATGAGCAGGTTGTCTCATGAGGCTAGGTAGGTACGGCTGGGCTTGTTTCCGCTAGAGTTTAGAAGAATGAGCGGTGGCTTGATTGAAGTATGTAAGGTCCCGAATGGTATTGACAAGGTGGATGTTGAAAGGATGTTTCCTCTCATGAGTGAATCCTGAGCTAGGGAGTACTTTTAAAATTTGGGATCGTTCATGTAGGACAGAGATGAGGAGAATTATTTTCTCTGAGAGTTGTGCGACTTTGGAATTCTGAGCCTCAGAAGGTGGTGGCAGTGGGATCACCGAATATTTTTAAGGCGCAGGTAAATAGATTCTTGATGGGAAAGGAAATCAAAGAAGGTTATTGGGGGTGGGTAGATGAGGAATGTGGAACTCAACACAAACAGATCAACCATGATCTTACTGAATGGTGGAGCTGGCTCGAGGTGCCGAAAGGCCTATTTCTGCTCTTATTTTGTATGTTTGTATAAATATATGCTTCTGTCGCCACCAGAAATTAGTGTGGCGGGATCCAGACCATAACCCCCACGCCCAATTATTCAATTTTTAGCCAAATGAGCTATACTACTTTTAGAATCATAGAATTTACAGTGCAGAAGGAGGCCATTCGGCCCATCGAGTCTGCACCGGCTCTTGGAAAGAGCACCCCACCCAAGGTCCACACCTCCACCCAACAATTTTGGACACTAAGGGCAATTTATCATGGCCAATCCACCTAACCTGCACATCTTTGGACTGTGGGAGGAAACCGGAGCACCCGGAGGAAACCCACGCACACACGGGGAGGATGTGCAGACTCCGCACAGACAGTGACCCAAGCCGGAATTGAACCTGGGACCCTGGAGCTGTGAAGCAACAGTGCTAACCACTATGCTACCGTGCTGCCCACGGCAAAAATTGTTTTATTCCAGGGAAAGTAGTTGGACCGCTTGGGAAAGGATGTTTTCATGTTATTAGCTCATTCCACAATGAAGATTGGATAATTAACTGATGTGGCTTCTTTTCTGTGAGCTATTCAAAGTCATTATCTGGAGACCATCCTTTGGAACAGCAGGATATGATTTCTGTGGAACATTCATCAAGGAGGGTGGAGTAGCTTGTTTGACTGGCAGATTTACAAGCCAAACGCCAGATAGAGGGTGAGAGATCAAGCTGCGGTTTCGAGTGCAGACAAGAATTATGCACAACAGTCTGGAGAGACAAACTGGTAAAGAAAGATAACACTAGATAGGCTCCTTTGGGCGAATAAGGCAAACCAGTATCAACAACCAACAGGCAAACCGGGTAATTGTTAGTCAGCTAACAGGAACAATTAGTGTTTGTTGGTGCTTTACATGCTATGGCCGGCATTACAGAATGCACTTTAAAAAACAGGATCTCGAATAACGACGAATCAATACAGGCGGGAGATAGAGAACCTAGTGGAGTGGTGCAGCGACAACAATCTCTCCCTCAATGCCAGCAAAACTAAAGAGCTCGTCATTGACTTCAGGAAGCAAAGTACTGTACACACCCCTGTCAGCATCAACGGGGCCGAGGTGGAGATGGTTAGCAGTTTCAAATTCCTAGGGGTGCACATCTCCAAAAATCTATCCTGGTCCATCCACGTCGATGCTACCACCAAGAAAGCACAACAGCGCCTATACTTCCTCAGGAAATTTGTCATGTCCACATTAACGCTTACCAACTTTTACAGATGCACCATAGAAAGCATCCTATCTGGCTGCAGCACAGCCTGGTATGGCAACTTCTCGGCCTTCTCGAACCTGCCTCCCATCCATTGACTCCATTTACACCTCCCGCTGCCTGGGGAAAGCGGGCAGCATAATCAAAGACCCCTCCCACCCGGCTTACTCACTCTTCCAACTTCTTCCATCGGGCAGAAGTCTTGAGAACTCGCACGAACAGACTCAAAAACAGCTCCTTCCCCGCTGTTACCAGACTCCCAAATGACCCTCTTATGGACTGACCTCATTAACACTGCACCCTATATGCTTCATCCGATGCCAGTGCTTATGTAGTTACATTGTATATGTTGTGTTGCCCTATTATGTATTTCCTTTTATTCCCATGTACCTAATGATCTGTTGAGCTGCTCGCAGAAAAATACTTTTCACTGTACCTCGGTACACATGACAATAAACAAATCCAATCCAATTACTCTCCTGTTCAGGCACACCCACAATATATAAAATAATGCCAGCTTCTTTATTTTTTCCACTGTCTTCTTTCACTAAAATACTAATTTATTTGCTATTTTGGAGGGCAAATACATATGCAAAGTGAGTTGTTGATTCATTTAAGATAGTTTATGGCCACAGATGACTAAATATTGAACAGTAAAAGTGAAATCCTGACCATTGGGCATACAGAAATCGAAATACAAATTGCTGGAAAAACCCAGCATCTCGGGCAATATCTATGGGGGGAGAAATGGTTAGGGTTACAGAACTTATCAGTTTTCCCATAACAGTCATAGACCTGGAATGTCAAGCCTGTTTCTCTCTCCCCAGATGCTGCCTGAGTATTTCAGAATTTTCTCTTTTTAAATCAGTGTTCCAACATCTGCAGTATTTTATTTTCTTACTGGGACATGCAGGGTCTGTCAGCAGGAAAGACTGGTAACACTAAATCAAAGAGACTGTCTAAAGCAAACACAAAATTTGTCCTAGCTTGTCATAACGCTTCTGCTGATGCTGTTCCTGTCCATAATCGAGTGACGTAACAGACTACTTGCGGCTGACATTTAAATCTCTAGTGTATGTTCACTGGTGCCTCAGATCATTTTGAGTCTTCATCGTCTACCTCTTTGTTTATACATATATGAGACCGCCAAAAGAAAGGTCAAGTTTTGTGTCTCAATAATGCAGCCATTCCCATGCAGTGCCCAAGCAACTAAAGAAGTGACTGGAAGGAAAGATGTTTCTCCATATTGAAGAATGAGTAATTAGGAGATACTTTGAGGAGTTCACCTTTCAACCATCATGGCAAGGAGACGTGCCGGCACAAGGAAACCACAAATTGGAATAGTTGTCATCTCTCTTTTGGACTCCCTGCTTAATATTCCAGATATTCCTGCTATAAAGGTTTAATGTGCTGATTTTGAACTGCATGAGTTCACAATCATTTTGAGGCTATATCCAAAATTTGTACAAAGTAATATCTTCTAAAGTGGTGCAACAAACCAATTAATAACCTGGACTGCAGAACAGAATCAAAATGGGGCTTTTACATTAGTGCTGTTACAAAGCATCCATTGATCATTGCTTTTGTGTTAAATCATTTAACTTTCTCTTTACATTCTTTCTGTTTTGTCAGCTTTCTGTATAAATTGCCTCCCTTTCCTCTCTACACCTGAAGACATTGACTCATTGCTGAAGTGCAATTCTCCAGACCCTAGTCACGTTCCAGTGCTTCACCATTGCTTATGTGAGAGTCCTGATGGTATTGGCATCAGCCAAGTGTGATCTTGTGGGGGGGGCATTCTAATTGAGATTTAATTCTCTTCCTGTGAAGCATCCACAAACATGCTTCCAACAAGGATTACTACATGACCATTTGAATTAGAAACTGTACCTGAATTTCCCCTGCCACCCCCTTTCATAGTCCAAAGCACTAACGACTAATTGCAGGTCGCCACTGTGTGCCGTATGACAAAATGTTAGCTAATGCCAATTTCATTTGCCCTGACCATCTACCAGATGACAATTGGACCTAATTTTGAAGAAGTGATAATGGCCTTACTGGGTACTTATAAAGTAAAATTAAATACATAATCATTCTTATAACCATCTTTATTCAAGACTAAGACATATGTGTTTCCATCAGAAATTCTGTGATAAACTAAACTTCAGTCAACAGTGTAGACCAGTATTTTAAAGATGTCATCTCTTTGCCTTCAATCAATGTTGTCTGTTGGAACCACTCGGCTATTTGTTACTATTTTTCACCTAGTGACACAAATGCCACTTCACTTCAATTTCCTCCAGCACTCTGAGTTAATACATAAATATGCATTCTTTTGGCTGTTTCACTTCCTTAAATATTCAGCTGTTTCTGCAGTGCACCTATAACTGTATAAATGCTACATAATTAGTTGAATCAGAGCTGTATAAATAGCACAGGGATGTTTGGAATTGTTTTTAGTGGATTCTGTTGACACCCACCTCAAGTATTTAAGGATCAACATGAAGGTGTTAGTCTCACATTCTATTTTAGGCATCCACTATGAGTGTTAGGCATTCCAAGATCAAGTGTAGCTTTTAGTTGCAGAATTCGGCTCCCTCTACTCTTGATTGCAACAAGCCACAACCAAAGAGATGGAGACAGCCAAAAGGCAGGAAGTTGCAACAAGCAGAGAAGAGTTTCAATTCATCAGTCAGCTGTTTTGTGCACAGATGTGTCACCAATCTCCATGATACTTCTGTATCAGGTCTTTTGCAAAATGCATTCTACAATGAGGCAAGGAAGAGGAGTGGAAATGGTAACACTAACCAGACTCAGATATAAATAACTTTGGAGGTTTCATTTTTTAAAAATACATGAAGCATCAAAAGGGGTAGGAGAGAATGAAAATTTGTATTGCCAACAATAAATGAATACCAACACAAATTACTCTTTTCTACAAGAACTTCTAATTGTGACTCTGACAATAGAAGATAATATCATAGATTATCATAGAATTTACAGTGCAGAAGGAGGCTATTCGGCCCATCGAGTCTGCACTGGCTCTTGGAAAGAGCACCCTACCCAAGGTCAACACCGCCACCCTATCCCCACAACCCAGTAACCCCACCCAACACTAAGGGCAATTTTGGACACTAAGGGCAATTTATCATGGCCAATCCACCTAACCTGCACATCTTTGGACTGTGGGAGGAAACCGGAGCACCCGGAGGAAACCCACGCACACACGGGGAGGACGTGCAGACTCCGCACAGACAGTGACCCAAGCTGGAATCGAACCTGGGACCCTGGAGCTGTGAAGCAATTGTGCTATCCACAAGGTTACCGTGCTGCCCGGTAATATGCATGAATGTAATCATAAAAATGGGAAACAGTGAAAATATTTTTTTAATAATATTTTTATTAAGGCATTTATATAAACAGTAAATACATAAACAAGAGCAAGAACAAACAACACCCAAGCTAATCAACACCCAAACTCCCCTGTCCTTCCCCTCCTACTGTCCTGCCTTCCCCATTTTAACCCCTTTATCTTTCACCCCTCCCTCTGCTGGCCTCAATCCTCGAAGAAGTCTATGAATGGCTTCCACCTCACCTCCAGGCAAACCCATCGACCGACCTGCTCAAGACAAGTTTGATTTTTTTCCAATCTCAGGAACTCCGCCAGGTCGCTTACCCATAACCTTGATTTTGGTGGCTACGGGTCTCTCCACCCAAGCAAATTCCATCTCTGGATTATCAGGCAGGCAAAGGCCAAGGCATCGGCCTCTAACACCCCGACACTCCAAATGTCGCCACTTCTGGACTCGGGACCACCTTCACCCTCAACACCTTGGACATTATGTCCACGAACACCTGCCACAACCCCTTCAGTTTCGGACATGTTCGCGGGCCTCCGCGCACACCGCCCACATCTGTCCTCTACCCTCTCAAAGAACCTACTTATCCTAGCCACCGTCGTGTGCGTCCAGTGAACGACCTTAAACTGGATACGGCCAAGTCTTGCACACATATAGGATGCATTCACCCTCCTCAGGGCCTCCTCCCACATCCCAGCCTCCATTATCTTCCCCCCGCCCCCCCCCCCCTCCCAACCCTGCCCCCAGTTCCTCCCATTTCTGTTTGACTGCTCCTATTGGAGCTCCTCCCAATCCATTAGTTCAGTGGAAATACAATGGGTTGATCAACACTCATGAAGAGAAAAACGGGCATTGACCACAAAAGTTTTTATCTTTTAATGTAATCCTTTGCCGTTTACTATTTATTTGACCTTGATCAGCTATTAAAAGGTAAGAAATGCATCTTTGTTTTTACAAATATCAAAACCAGCAATCCCTCTGAAATTAATTACAATTTTGAAAATTTAGAAAAAGATCTTCCAACATAAACATTGCTACAGAATGAAGTGAAGTATGAGATACAGTCACATTCTTACACAGTTCTTTTGCTAGCTGTAATATTCCCATTACTACAAACAAAGCATTTTTTGAGGTGGCCTCCTGCAACTTTCCCTTGTTGCACTGCGGATTTTAGTTCAGGAACTTGTCCCTGGCAAATGCAAGGTCATTTCTGGAAGGTCATCAAGTAAATGGCTTTACATCACCATACATTTAAAGCAGACACTTCAATGTAGAAAATAAAATCTCAAGACATTTCATGGAAGCAGTCAGGTATGACACTGAACCAAGCAAGGAGCTATTGGAAGTGGTGTCAGGAAAGAAGTTATGAGATTTAGGAAAAGAATTCCAGAGTTTAGCATCTAGACACCTGAAATCACGGCTGCCACTGGCAGAAAGAAGTGAGTGGCGGATGCATGAGAGGGGCGAGTTGGGGGAATACAGAATTCTTGGGAAATTGGAGTGCTGCAGGAGGTTACATAGCGCATAAAAACATATCGGGACTGTAAGAGAAGCCACCATTGGAGATGCTCCAGTGAATTGAATTGCTAAGACTGGAACCAAATTAGGGCAATTCTATTCAGCTACACAATGGAAGAAAGGATGGTATGGCCAACCATGCTGAAGGCTACAAAGAGGTGCAGGAATGAAATATGCTTCTTTGAGTTGGGCGGTTTCAGGGATGGAAATCTATTAGGAGAGATGTAACACGAAGTTACAGGAAGAACGGGCCCGATTCTCCCAAAGTTTCACTCCGGCGCGGAGCCCGCTCCCATCCCCCTATTCTCCCGCCCCCGGGGCCTAGGAGCGGGGTCGCGTATTTTACGCGTGCTGGGCCTTGGTGCCGTGTACATGACACGGCCGGCGTCGCGTAAATGAAGTCACCCGGCGCCAACCCGCGCATGCGCGGTTGCCGTGCTCCCCGAGGCCGCCCCGCAAGAAGATGGCGGATGGATCTTGCAGGGCGGCGGAGGAAAGGAGGTGCTCTTTAGAGAGGTCGGCCCGCCAATCAGTGGGCCCCGATCGTGGGCCAGTCCCCATCGGAGCCCCCCCCCCACTACCCACAGTCCACCCCCCAGCGTTCCCACACAGTTCCCGCCGGCAGCGACCAGGCGTGGACGGTGCCGGCGGGAAACTGTCGTGTCGGAGCGGCCACTGGGTCCATCCAGCCGGAGAATAGAGGGGGTACCAGAGAATCACCGTTGTGAGTGTCTCGGGCGATTCTCCTGCTGGCACAGCGCAGAACTCAACGGGGCCGTTCTCGTCGGTTGGGAGAATGGCGGGACAGCGTCGGACCAGCGTCGCGCAATATAATGGCACGGCCGGCGATTCTCCCAACCGGCGCGGTCTCGGAGAATCGCGCCCAACAACTTTTACTCTGGATTTGACCACACCCCATTTAAGTATTTCATAACTTGTGACTAATAACAGTATAGGGCAGCACAGTGGTTAGCACTGTTGCTTCTCAGCACCAGGGACCTGGGTTTGATTCCAGGCTTGGGTCACTGTCTGTGAAGAGACTGCACATTCTCCCTGTGTTTGCGTGGGTTTCCTCCGGGTGCTCCGGTTTCCTCCCACAAGTCCCGAAAGACATGCTTGTAAGGTGAATTGTAAAGGTAATTCTGAATTCTCCCTCAGCATACCCGAACAGGTGCCATAGCTTGTTGACTTGGGCGTTTTCACAGTAACTTTATTGCAGTGTTAAAGTAAGTCTCCTTGTGACACTAATAAAGATTATTATTATTAAATAATTATTGCACACTAGAATGCAAGAAATAGAAGCAGGATGGGCCATTCGGCCTTGCTACACCATTCAATAAAATCATGACTAACCTGATCGTGCCGTTTTTTAAATGTGTGGGTCACTTATGTTAATAATTATATTTGTTATTATTGGAATGCTAAGAGTTTACGGGTTTATGCTTTTACATGCTTTGTGCCACTTAAGTGAGGGTAATAGTAACTGATTAACAAAAGTAACATAATAACATCATTAACATATTACTTTGCTGCAGAAAAAAGTAGCCAAATTAATTTCAAGATGTAAAGCAATTTCAAGATGTAAAGCAACAAAAGTCTTTTCTCCTCTTGAAAATATTATAAGCACTGGGAAATCAAATAATTTCTGATTTTGCTGCATTATATTTTGAAATTAATTTTTAAAGTTTAGCACTGAGGTACTCAAATGGTTGCCTTAGACAGTCAGTAACTTGGTGAAAAATAATTTGGCAAGTCTCTGAAAATGAATAAAAGAGTGATCGTTTTCATCTGCAAATGACTGACCAATCTATCCCTTGGTAATTTGGGCTATCGTGTCATGTCTGTCCTCTTGAACAGGCGTGGTGGATGTTATTGGATGAAAATAATGCTCCTTTAACTGTAGCACTGGAATGAGGCCTTCGGGATCCAGCTGAGAGTCACAAAACACTATTTAAAACAAGCAACTAATGCTGCATAAATGTAATTTAAGTACTGTTTAAAATCAAAGACTGACTTTGCAGTTTCTGGAGATATCACATAAAACAACTTCACTCAGATATGAACAAACTTTCACATTCCAGAAATTATGTCACCCTTTGTCTTACAGTCTGACATATTTAGCAGGAATCAAAGCTTGTGGGTACTGAAGAAAACTTCATCACATCAGTGGCCCTCATGAGTACTCTACGGTTCGATTTTGAAACCACTGAAGGGTCAGCATAACTATATGCCTTGTATTTCCACGGTTTACTTTTGTTAAAAGTGGTGTTGCCTGGACATGTGTTCTGTGTTGAGGGAGCAGCCTCGGTTTTGGGAACCTGATCAATGGCAGGAGGATGTTCTTCTAATGTTCCACATTTAGCTACATTAACTAAACGCTTAGGTTGATTGAACATGTCACTGTGTTGATAATCATCTTTTATTTCAAACAATTCATCGCATGGGGGTGGCAGAATTTCAGCAGTGATAGAAGGCTGTAATTTTTGTGGACTCTCTTCTAGCTCTTTCTTTTTGTATGACCCGGGGCCCTTAGTTTGTGAAATGTTTGTTGCCTCTGCAACTTCCTCTGGTATTTCTTGGGGCCGTTCCTCTTGCACGACTGTGGGTTGTCCATCTGAGTTAACTGAGTCACTCAGCTTATAGCGAGTGTATTTGTGGTGATCATTATCCTGTTTCTTTTCTTGAGATTGATTTTCTGGGAGAATGTGGATTTTAGTAGAGATAGCCAACTCTGATTTTTGCGAAATTGTCTCCAGCTTTTGCTTATCACATGAGCCAGTGAATGACTGTGAGCTTCTGGCCTGTGAGTTAGCTTCTGTATTTCCCTTCTGTATTTGCTGAGGTTGTTCCTGCAGCACAACTGTAAGCTGATTAGTGGCGTTGACCAATTCTCCAGAATGATTTAAATTGTCATTATTTTGACAGTAGTCCTCGTCTTTCGTGTGGTTTGGAATTTTAGGAGGCGTCGCAGGTTCTGATTTCTGTGCAATTTCTTTCAGGGTTTGCTTTTCACACAAGTTGACGGACGGTTTGGAGCTTTTTGTTTGTGTAATCGTTTTCTCCACATTTTCCTTTGATATCTGTAGAGGTTGTTCCCTTGGTTTGACACCGTGCTGTTCAGCTGCAATTATCAGGTCATCAGACTGATGGAGAGTGTATTTATTCTGCTCCTCGCACTGTTTTATTCTGTGCAATTCATTGTTTGGCAAAGTTACAGTTTCAGTCGTGAGAGCAGGTACTGATTTTTGTAGAATTTCTTTTAATGTTTGCACCTCGCATGTGTCAGAGAGTAATTCTGGGCTTTTGCGTAGTGATTTTGTTGTTTTCTCTGTATTTTCCTTCCCTGTTTGAGTTGGATTTTCCTCTGTGTTATCTGTCATAAATACAGAATCTTCAATGCATTGTGGCAGTCCTTCATTAGTCATGATTTGGGGAAGGCCAATAATTCTGGTGTCTCCCATTACAGGTGTTGAGCCTTCTCGGATGTACTTGGGTATCTGGAAGTTATTTTCATGGATATTGTTTATACCAGAAGGACTTACTTTGGAAAGACATAATGGAGAGTCTCCAACCGTTTCTCGTAAAGGAAATGTCTTGTTGACATTTTCTGCAAAATTTACATTTTTCACATCATTTTTACCAACATCATTACCGGTCCTACTAGATTCTGCCAAATTATTTATTTGATAGCTAGCTTGGAATTCTGTAGCTGGATATAACATTTCAGTGACCATTTGCACAACTGGTTCATCCAAAGTAATTCCTTTGTTTTTAGTCTGAGAACCTAGTTGTATATGCATATCAACTTCACTGGCAGTCTCTGAACATGTATCATTGGCTTTATCTGTATGAAATGTTTGCTTCCCCACCTGTTGTAGTGCATTTGGACGAAGAGACGTGGTACCATTTTCAGCACCTGATTGTCGAAGAGCAGCATCTATCTTTTTATCAACTGGAATTTGTTGAATTATCGAGTCAATAGCCTGCTGCAAGCCCGTGTGTCTATTGTCTATGGTGGGAAATTTGGGATTCAGACCATGGGTTTGTGCAGGAGCGTGACATAGAGTTGTGATATCGTTTTCGGCCCGTGGTTTTTCAAGAACGCTAACATCCATTTTACTATCTATAGGTTCACATTTTTGTTTAACCATTGAGCTAGTAGGACTATGCCCTTCAGTAAAGATGGCTTCTTGTTTGTCCATTGTGGAGAAGTTGACTCCAGTGCTCTGAGGAACTGCAGCAGTGTTGCATTGTTCTGAAACATTTTTTTCCTTTGGCTCAGGAGGCTGTAGTTTCTCCAGTTTACTTTGAAGACCGATTTTTGTGTACCTTGACTGCAGAAGCTGAAATTTAGTAGGCCTCGGTTTTCCTTCGGTTTCAGGTGATTTTGCTTTTGTGCCGACTTGTGCTGTAGTCAATTCATTCGTTAGGTCTACAGACTTTTTGGTGTTCGCATTCTTTACCTTTTCCAGCTGAGCTATGTAATTGATCAGATTGTTGATTTCATCAGTTGTGCGCTTGCACACAAACGTCCTGGCAACTGGATGCACGTCTATAGACTCATCGCCTTGGGTATGATCTGAACTGAGACACAAAGATCTGCAAGAGAATCAAAGTTTGGAGCTATAAACAGAAGAGTTCTATACCTACAGTTGCTTTGTAGCACAGAACTTGAATATTGTTGAAAAGAGTTCCCATCACACCTCATGCAACTTTCTCCATCTTTAATTCTCTTCCATAATATTCAATCCTGTTATTCTGGACTCCCATGTATCCCTCCTCTTACCATCTTGGTCCTTCTCTTTAATAATCTACAAAGCTTCCCCAGATACTTTTGTTCTACCTTTAAAGCCTATATCAAGCCTTCAATTATCTCTGTTAGTTCTTCCATAAAAGGTTTGCATCCACGCATTCTCCTGCTCAAAAAAAAATGAAGGTTTGCAACAGTAAAGGTGCTGTTTAACTGCACATTATTGAAATTAGCAATTGATCAGCTAAATGTCAACAAATGAAAAACGGCAAAAATTAAGCCCAAATAACCAGTTAATAAATTACATTTCAGGAAAATATGCATGGAAAGTAGAGCAAAAAAAGGTTGTCCTATTAGTAACTGCAGATAAAAGGTTTTTTTTTGGGGGGGGGGGGGGGGGGCAAAATTATTTGGATATTAAGCAGGATTTTTATAATAAACATTACGGAAAACACCATGAGTATGATATCCAGTAATGTAATCAATGTATCAGCAAGAGAATCCACAGGGTTGTTAGATATTTGTGAATATTGATTTATTAGTGTGTTATGCCTTTCTATATTAATAATCATTTTCTACATGGTACTATCTTCCTTCAGATAGTTTTTTTCCCATTTTTGAATAATAGATTGGGCATCCCTGGAGAAAGGTGAAAATATTTGTATGGGGACAAATGTTACTTTATGTAAGTAACATGCAGAAAGTACCCCATCTGAAGGCAGGCTAGTAACTTTATCTGCTAAAGTTGCTGAAAATCAGTGTGCAAATTTTGCAACATTTGTGCAGCTAAAGTATTTTTAATTGGACTGTAATTCTAGACTTTGAATGATTTCTATATTGGGTGGACTTACCTGTCTGTGCTAGCAACCTCATACAGCTGCCTCCCCAGCTGTTCTAGATGGCCTCTGAACTCCAGGTTCTGATAAAGGCTCATAGGAATATTGTCAAATCCATAGAGAATGCCATACAAAGAGCCTGCAATGGCACCCGTTGCATCACTTTCCCCTGTAGGGTCACAGTATAATTTGCAACATGTAATGATTACTTTTCACGCAAGAAGAAAATATTTGCACAGCATGTCTAATTTGGTGTTCGACGATATGAGAAGCCTTCCTGTTTATTTCCTTTGTTCCCATTTCTTTTTTATTATTTTGGTCTGTGGATCCATAATCAGGATGTGTCTTTGAGCAGAAGGTTCAAAGTTGAAACAGCCTGCTTATCAGGACATTGCGTTCCCAGGCTTTGCATTTTGGAAAGGCGAAGCTAGATTCTTCAGCACCAGGTGGATCTTGGGAACCAGCTTTGGAAAGAGTTGGTGCGATTGGTTAACTGGCAACTGACGTGTTGGCCAGGGACAGTATTCTGTCTGATGACAGTCAGTAATTAGTTCTTGCGTGATGTTCTCTGAGAGAACATGGCAGAAGTGTTTAGACCTTGGAAGTGAAAGGAACTCTCTCTATATTTCGCTCTCCTGCTTGCTTAAGTGAAAGAACTGCTCTATTGTTCTGAAAGCAGAGTGCCTGACAAATCCTTTGCTGTGAATCTGAAATGATGCTGAGTTTGTCGAGAAAGTAGCCAACCTTGCCAGAAAAAACCATCTCAACCCTAGAAGGAAGAAGTGCCAAAACAAAACGTGGTTAGGTAGATTGGCTATGCTAATCTTTTAAAGGATTGGTGTAAGCTGGATGGGCCAAATGGCCTCTTTCTGCGCAGTAGAGATTCTATGAAAGTGTGAACTTCAGAAAGAAATTGACTGGAAGTCATTCCAATTTATCAAAGATTCTTAACCTTTTATTTTTGTTAATATTTTCTTTCCCTTTCCCCTCTGTTGTTTGTCTGTGTGTTTGTGTGTGTGCATATATATATATATATATATATCTAGAGAGAGAGAAGAGAGTAGGGCAAGTTAGAAAGGGGGAGAGAGAAAGGTAGTAAATAATCAGTTACATTTTTTGCCCGTTTAATTATACTGTACATAATAAAAGGTTACTTGTGTTTTAAAATTATAAACCTGGTGATTGTAATTTATTGGGCTCAATCAAGGACCTCGGATAATATAAATAGAATCTAATTTCACCAATATTGCGGTTCTGGGTCAAGTGGGGCTGGAATTGACCGCGGACTCGCCCAGGGAGTTGGGACATACTTTGGGGGCTCGTCCGGGATCTTTGAAATGGGCAACAGCGACAATTTGGGGTACAGTATATATTAAAGAGGCACCAGGTTTGTGACAGCACAACAGGATGGCTTTGAAAGCTGCTAGTACCTTTCAGTTGGAGGACTTGTCTTTGATTTATTTACAAGGGCTTCAAAAAGAGAAGTTAATTGAATTGGCAAGTGTATTAAAAGTAGAGGTGCTGGTTAAGGCTAAGAGGGTAGAGATATATGATGTATTAGTTGAATGCTTGGGTCTGTTAGAAACATAGGAGAGCCCACAAGCAAGTACTCCAGCTAGTGTAGAATCAGAACCACTTTCTGGTGGGGAAACCCATCTGGAGAGAATTTGATTGCAGCTTGAGCATGAGAGGGAATTTTAAAAAATGGACGTGCTAGAAAGAGAGTTGGAGATGCAGGAAAAAGATGAGGAAAGAGCATATGAAAAAAAAATTGAAATGCGGAAAGTTGATGTGGGTGGGCGTCACAGAGGCGCAGTGGTTACAATTGCTGTCTCACGGAACTGTAGACCCGGGTCTGATCCCGGCCCCGCGTCACTGTTTGTGGGGAGTTTGCACATTCTTCCCGTGTTTGCATGGGTCTTACCCCCACAACCCAAAAGATCTGCAGGTTAGGCGGATTAGCCCTAATTGCCCCTTAATTGAAAACATTAATTGGGCACTCTAGATTTATAAATTTTTTTTTTAAAGGATTACAAGGTAAAAAAGACTATTCTGGGTGCATATAGAATCTCTACGGTGCAGGAGGTCATTCAGCCCATTGGGTCTGCGCCAACTATCCTACCTAGGCCCACACCCCCAGGCTATCCCGTAACCCAGTAACCCCACCTAAACGTTTGGACTCTAAGGGGCATTTTGGAATGGCCAATCCACCTGATCTGCATATCTTTGGATTGTGGGAAGAAACCGGAGCACCCGGAGGAAACCCACACAGACAGAGGGAGAAAGTGCAAACTCCACACAGACAGTCACCCGAGGTCGGAATTGAACCCGGGGCCCTAGCATTGTGAGGCAGCAACGTTAACCACTGTGAGGCCCCAATATGAATTGGGGCCCCAATATGAATTAATACAAACTAATATGAATTAGTTCCGGAGGCATATAGGCAAACGTTTCGAAATTTAAGGAAACAGCCGGGACAGACTTATGTTGAATTTGAAAGGGTTAAACAGAACAATTTTAATAGGTGAGTATAATCATTGGGAGTTAAAACTACAAATGAATCTCTGAGAATACTGATTCTCTTGGAAGAATTAAAAAATGTACTACTTCCGGTGATAAGAACCCATGTTGAAGACGAAAGGTAGATAACCATTACACCGGCTGATGATTATAAGCTGATCCATAAATTTAAAACTGTCACCCCCATATTTTTGAAAAGGGTAATTGGGAGAGAGAAAGAAATGCAGAATAGCCAGGGTAAGGGTGTTGCTATATTTCAGAGAATCACAGAATCACACAGTGCAGAAGAAGCCCTTCGGCCGATCAAATCTGCACCTACCTACCTATCTAGTCCTATTTACCAGCACTTGGCCCATAGCTTTGAATGTTATGCACCTCCTAGGCAGTGCATTCCAGACCATCACTACCCTCTGTGTAAAAGAGATTTCCTCACAACCTCCCCCCCCAAAACCTCCAGCCCCTCACCTAGGGTTGCACGGTAGCAGAGTGGTTAGCACTATTGCTTCACAGCGCCAGGTACCCGGGTCCGATTCCGGCTTGGGTCACTCTCTGTGCAGAGTCTGCATGTTCTCCACATGTCTGCATGGGTTTCCTCCGGTGTCCTCCCACAAGTCCCGAAAGATGTGCTGTTGGTGAATTGGACATTCTGAATTCTCCCTCTGTGTACCCGAACAGGCGCCGGAATGTGGCAACCAGGGGATTTTCACAGCAACTTCATTGCAGTGTTAATGTAAGCCTACATGTGACAATAAAGATTATTATTATTAAAACATGCCCCCTACCCCCCCCCGTGATTGACCCTTCAACAAAGGTGAACAGCAACTCCCTATCCGCCCTGTCCATGCCCCTCATAATCTTGTACACTTCGATCAGTCCGCCCCTCGATCTTCTCTGCTCCAATGAAAACAACCCAAGCCAAACACCCTCTCTTCATAACCTAAATGTTTCAGGCAACATCCCAGTGAATCGCCTCTGCACTCCCTCCAATGCAATCACATCCCTCCTGTAATGTGGCGACCAGAACTGCACACAATACTCCAGCTGTGGCCTCAACAAAGTTCTGTAGAACTTCAACATGACCTCCCTGCTTTTGTAATCTATGTCTCGATTTATAAAGGCAAGTGCCCCATATGCCCTTTTCACTACCCAATTAACCTGCCCTTCTGCCTTCAGGGATGTTTGGACAAACATTCCAAGGTCCTTTTGTTCCTCAGAACTCCCTAGTGTCATGCCATTCATTGAATACTTCCTTGTCAAATTATTCCTTCTAAAGTGTATCACTTCACACTTTTCATTGTTAAATTCCATCTGCCACTTATTTGTCCATTTGATCAACCCATCTTTATCTTCCTGTAACCAAAGATACTCAACCTCACTGTTAACCACCCGGCCAATCTTCGTGTCATCCCCAAACCTACTAATCCTCATTGGCATTTACGTAGTTTATATAAATTATGAATAATGGGGTACCCAGCACAGATCCCTGTGGTACCCCACTGGACACTGGCATCCAGTCACTAAAGCAGCCGTCTGTCATCACTACAAGGAAGCCAATTTTGAATCCACCTTCTCAAATTACCCTGTGCATTTTCCTCCTTTAAAAGTCTCTCACGTGGGACCTTGTCAAATGCTTTACTGAAATCCATATAAGCTACATAATCTGCACTACCCTCATCTACACATGTGGTCACCTCCTGAAAAAATTCAATCAAATTTGGTAGGCGTGACCTCCTTCTGACAAAACCATGTTGACTATCCCTGATCAAACTTTGCCTCTCCAAGTGTTCCCAAAATGAAATGGGAGATTGAGTTTCCTAGGTTTGTGTGGGTTCTATAGAAAATTTGTACCTAACTTTAGTACCATAGGGGTATGTTTGACTAATGTGTTACAGAAGCAGGCAAAAATAATATGGTCCACAGAATGCCAAACAACTTTTGAAAAATTACCATGTTGGTAAGCAAACCAGTGTTATCCACCACTGATTTCTCCAAACCCTTTAAAATGGCAACGGACTCCAAAGACCTGGGTATGGGGCAGTGTTATATCATAGAATTTACAGTGCAGAAGGAGGCCATTCAGCCCATCAAGTCTGCACCGGCCCTTGGAAAGAGCACGTTACCTAAGCCCATACCTCCACCCTATCCCCACACCTCCACCTTATCTCCGTAACCCCACTTAACCTTTTGGACACTAAGGGCAATTTATCATGGCCAATCCACCTAACCTGCACATCTTTGGACTGTGGGAGGAAACCGGAGCAAACACGGGGAGAACGTGCAGACTCCGCACAGACAGTTACCCAAGCCGGGAATCGAACCTGGGACCCTGGAGCTGTGAAGCAACTGTGCTAACCACTATTCTACCGTGCTGCCGTGTTACTACAGGATGACGAGCCAGGGATAGAGAGACCGGTGGGATATTTTACAAAGAAACTGGGCGGAATTCTCCGACCCCGTGCCAGGTCGGAGAATCGCCGGCGGGCCACACGAATCGCGCCACGCCGCCCCGACGCGGTTGGCGCGACGCCGGTCGCAGGCCGCTCTGCGCGGCCGGCCCAATGATGCTCCGGCCCAGATGGGCCGAGCGGCCGTAAAAAAAGAGCCGAGTCCCGCTGACGCCGTTCTAACCTGCTCTGGGCCGGCGGGACCTCGCTGTGTAAGGGTCAGGTGGCGGCCTTTGGGGCGGGATGGGGGGTCCGACCCTGGGGGGAGCCTCCGATGTGGCCTGGCCCACGATCGGGGCTCACCGATCAGCGGGCCGGTCTCTGTGACTGGGGGCCTCCTTTCCTGTGCGCCAACTCCTATAGTCCTGCGCCATGTTGCGTCGGGGCCAGCGCGTTGAAGGAGGCCACTGCGTATGCGTGCTTGGCGCCACTGCGCATGTCCTCGTTGGTGCCGGTGCAACTGCGCATGCGCGGATCCCGCGGCGCACAGTTCGCGGCGGGATCTGCAGCTGGAGCGACGCGAACCGCTCCAGCGCCGTGCTGGCCCCCTGGAGGGGCCAGAATTAGTCATGGGAGTAGCCCATTCACGCCGTCGTAAAACGCGACGGCGTTTACGACGGCATGGACACTCTGCCGCGGGATTGGAGAATCCCACTCACTAAGTCTGTGCCAAAGAAAATGCTCCACTATTGAGAAGCAAGCCTTAGCATTGCTTCAACATTTTGAAGTTTTTGTTCGGCATGATAATAGGCAAAGCTTAGTCTATACTGACCATAATCCGCTTGCGTTTATGGAAAAGCTTAAAACTTGGAATGCAAGATTATTCCATTGGAGTTTATTATTGCAACTTTTCAATGTACAAAATGTGCATATATCTGGAAAGGACAATATTATTGCTGATGCATTGTCACGAGTTTAAAGCCGATCAGTGGCACATGTAAGATTGGGGAACTTGTGTAGTGGGAAAGGAAGGATGAATGGATGTGTGGTTTGTGACACATACCTTGTGATGAAACATCCGAGCACTGATGTTTCATACCTCTAAGGGGGGAGGCACATAAGAGTCCTCCCTGTTTATTTCTTTTGTTCCCATTTATTTTATTATTTTGATCCATGGACCCATAATCGGGATGTGCTTTTAAGCAGAAGATTCAAAGCTGAAACAGCCTGCTTGCCAGGACATTGTGTTCTCGGGCTTTGTATTTTGGAAAGGAGAAGCCAGACTTTTCAGCAAAGAGTGGATTTTAGGAACCAGCTGTGGAGGAAGTTGGTTAGATTGGTTAACTGGCAACCGGTGGGTTGGTCAGGGACAGTGTTTTGCCTGACAACGGTCAGCGATTGGTTGCTGCGTGGTGCTTTCTGAGAGAACTTGGCAGAAGTATTTAGACCTTGGAAGTGAAAGGAATGGTCTCTCTCTGACTCTCTCCTGCTTGCTGAAGTGAAATAACTGCTCTATTGTTCTGAAATCAGCCTTTGTTGTGAACCTGAAATGATGCTGAGTCTGCAGAGAAACTAGACAACTTTGTCAGAGAAAACCATCTCACGCCTAAAAGGAAGTACCAAAAGAAAAGCCTGAACTTCAGAAAGACATTGATTGAAAGCCATCCAGTGCATCAAAGACCCTTATCCTTTTATTTTTATTAATATTTTATTTCCCTTTCCACCACCCTTTCTCATCTGTGTTGTGTGTGTGTATAGAGAGAGAGAGAAAGAGATAGAAAGGGTATTTCAAAAGGGGTAGTAGTCAGTTACATTTTCTGTTTAATTCAAATACTGTAAATAACTTACTTAAACATTACTTGTGTTTTAAAGTTCCAAACCAGGGGCGTCATTCTCCGCCGGCGGGAGTCTCCGTTTTGCCGGCACCGGGGGGTTTCCCGACGGCGTGGGGCTGCCCCACAATGGGAAACCCCATTGACCGGCCGGTGTTACGGAGACTCCCGCCGGCCGGTCGGCGCAGAAATGTGGCGGGGCGGGTAGGAGAATTTCGCCCCTGGTGTCTGTAGTTTATTCTGCTCAACCAAGGACCTCGGGTATTTTAAATAAAATCTAACTTCCCCTGCGTTGCGACTCTGGGTCAAGTGGGGCTGGAATTGACTGTACACCAGCCCAGGATGTCATGACAAGGCAAAGATTAAGCCATTCAATTCAAGTATAAACAGTTTTTTAGTTTTATCTAATTAATATATATAGATATATGTTTGACAGCTTTTGAGTTTAACAGATATATTAAAATGCTAGTACTTCATAAAATGATGCTTTGAGTTTTTAATTGCAATAAATATGAATATTCACTGTAATGGTAAAAAACAATAGCAATTATAGCATCCCTCTCTTAAAATTAATCTGTTACTAGAGAAAGCTTGACATTTTCTACTGCTGTCATCAGTAGATAGTCTGAATAATTCAGATAGCATTTAAAATATATTTACCCAACAGTGGCTAGCATTAAATTCTATTCAATTCTTACCCCAATGAAACATGGCTGAATAACACAGCTTTTTCCAATCTTTCCCAGCAAATAAAAGTGCATCATAGGCAATCAATGTGGTTTCAACTCCTTTACTCATTCCACTTGCTTCAGAACGCCAACGTCTATACAGCTGTCATATTTTTAAAAAAAGGTACAGCTGTCATTTTCAATCGAGCAGTATATGTCAAGGTAACCTAATTAGAAATAACCTAACATGATGCAATAAAATTGGCTTTAACAGCTTTTTCTTGCCTTGCTTTATAAAGTGTTCAAAATAAATTTCTAAGTATCAAATCTAGTAAAGTGTATTAAGAATTAAGTTTAAAAATATTGGCCTAAGATTGGGTGCCACTATCTGCTTTACAGGTGTAAAGCAGTGATGGTGAAGTGGGCGGGGGGGGGGGGGGGGTGGTGGTGGATGTGTCCACTCATTCCACACTGGCAGTGTATTGTCTGCCTTTTGGCTGGTGTTCATCCAAAGGTAGCCACAGTGCATACCTGAAATCAATCCCCCTACAAAAACAGGTTAATGGCCCAACACCTATTTCAGGGGATCCTTTGCAAAGATGGTCTGTGAATGAATGCTATCTGAAAAATAACCGTAAATGTGTTTTTACTTTATTGTGGAGCCAAGAGGAGCACATTACAGATTGCTTTCCCCTGCCTGAGCCGGATGTCAACCTGTGACCATCTAGCTGCCTCCTGGGCCACGAGCGGTGCCCAGAGCTCTTTGGGACTATGCTAATGAGACCCTCCCGCTGACCTCACTGGGCACGAGCAGTGTGTGCCAGGATTCCATACTGATTTGATGATGAACCGGTTTACGGAACAATATCATTTTTTGAATTACTCTGCACGGGATCAGCACTAAAAACAAACCGAGAGGAACCCTAGAGGAACGTCTGTGGGTGCAGAATGAGGGCAGGACTGGGCATAGTTGTTGCCAGGATTCTCTGACCCTGCGCCAGGTCGGAGAATGCCCGGGGG
Source organism: Scyliorhinus torazame (assembly GCF_047496885.1). Classification (NCBI taxonomy): domain Eukaryota; kingdom Metazoa; phylum Chordata; class Chondrichthyes; order Carcharhiniformes; family Scyliorhinidae; genus Scyliorhinus; species Scyliorhinus torazame. The sequence continues at coordinate 56,528,557 of NC_092720.1, read as the reverse complement.
GAGGCGCAAATCCAGCCCCGACTCCTGCTTCCCTATTCTCCGGCGCTGTTTTTCGGGCGCCAGTGGGATTTCCGTCGCGCCGGCCGGGGGCCGTTGACAGCGGCCACCCCAGCGATTCTCCGGGCCCCGATGGGCCGACGAATTTGGCCCAGTCCCGCCGGCGTGAATTACTCACCTCACACACGGCAGGACCGGGAAGGTAAGTGTGCTGAGTCCGTCCTGGGAGGGGGGGGATCCGACACGGTGGCCTGACCCGCGATCGGGGCCTACCGATTGGCGGGCGGGCTGGATCTGTGGGGGCCTACCTTACACCGCGCCGGGCCCCTGTAGGGCGCCGCCATATTGCCCGGGGGCCGGCGCAGAGAAGGGAACCCCCCGGAAATAGCGCGGGCCGTTTGGCGCCGGCTGGAGCTGCAGGAAACACCCCTAGAAAGGTGAGAATTCCTCGCTTTCGAGGGCCGTTGAAGCCGGAGCGGTTGGTGCTGGTTTTCACGCCGGCCTGGGGCCACAACCCCATTATTGGAGAATCCCACCCATGTCTCCCAGATCACACAACTTGCTGTTACTCGCTATCTGGGCTTTCAAGACTTATAGAACTTGATAAGTGATCACATTCACAACAAAATGAGAGAAAGAAAAATAAAAAATTTCAAATTTAACATTTTGAAATGCAGGATATAAATTGGCAACAGGAACCACAATCACGTTCCTATATTACAGCCGCAATAGCATTGGTCTGCATGTAAATCTTCAAGATGAGTGCAAATTCAAAACTCCTCTGTCACAGGGGAAAGAGAAACTTATTGTATGAATGTTGTTTGGTTGAGGAAAAGAGTTATATGTTATTGCATGTACATCATACCTCTGTGCCTCTGTGTTTTAAGTCCTTGCTTAAATATATGCTGAGTTTTGTCAGCCATTAGCCAAGTCACTATGTTATAATGGTGCAGCACAGAGATCTGATAACCCTGCCTGATTTGTGTCATTGATGTCTGCTTACACTGCTGGAAAAGCCAAGAAGTCACTTTTGAAGCACAAAGAACCTAATTCCCAATTGCATTTCTTCAATCTAATTAATGCATTTGTAAATGTTGATATAATTATGGCAATAACTGAGTAATTTGAGCTCATTTAGAAATTAGAGAACAAGCAATCTGGCACAGAACAGATGGCTAATGATAATGACGGCTGAATAAAATCAATAATTTTCAAATGTATTATTTTGCCCGATGTAGAAAGAAGAATTGAGGATTATATAACATGTCAAGATATCTTGGGGGTTAAGACGAAGTGGGAGGAGGAGTCGGGAATAGTACTAGAAGAGGGTCTGTGGTGCGAGGTGCTACGAAGGGTAAGTGCCTCAACTTTGTGTGCGAGGTTGGGGCTGATACAGCTTAAGGTAGTGCACCTCACAAAGTCTAGGTTCAGCCGGCTAGGGGTGGCTGGGGGTATTTTGTGAGGTTGTTTTGTATTGTAAAACTGTTGAAAATTTATTGAATAAAAATACTTTTTAAAGAAAAAGAACTTGCATTACATAGTGCCTTATTATTACTTTGAACTGTTGTGAATACTGGAAGTCTTTACGAATATTGGATTCTAAGTATTGGGCAACTTGAGGATTAAAAGTTTGGTGTTAGAGTATGTTTGACTGCAGTGGTCATGTTTTTTTAAATAAATTCTGTTTTGCAGGTCCTGGGAGCTTTTAGCAGCTTGAAGGTGAAATTGACGATGGAATGTGTTTTTTAGTCTGGGCTAATTGACTGTCGTTTGACTGGGGAAAGTCCCTGGGGAGTTAATGTGCTTTGGAGGCTGCAGAGATCATGGGCGCGATTCTCCACTCCCGCGCCGGTTGGGAGAATCGCATGGGCCGCCAAATTTTCCCGCCGGTCCGACGCCCTCCCGCGATTCTCCCAAGCAACGGGAACGGCCCAGACGAGTTCCGCGCGGCGCAGGCCGGAGAATCGCCCGAGACACCCAAAATGGTGATTCTCCGGCACCCCTGGCGGGTTCCCCGGCGCCGTCCACACCTGGTCGCTGCCGTCGGGAACAGCACGGCAACGCTGGGGGGGGAGGGGGGATCCTGCACCGGGGGGTACCTCAAATGGGGTCTGGCCTGCGATCGGTGCCCATCGATCGTCGGACCGTCCTCTCTGAAGGAGGACCTCCTTTCTTCCGCAGCCCCGCAAGATCCGTCTGCTATCTTCTTGCGGGGCGGACTCAGAGAGGACGGCAACCACGCAACCATGCGCGGGTGATGCCAGTTATGCGCCGCCGGCCGCGTCATGTATGCGGCGCCGCCTTTACGCGGCGACAAGGCCTGCCGCGTGTAAATGACGCGGCCCCGCTCCTAGCCCATTATTGGGCCCTGAATCGGTCAGGATAGGGGCTGTTTCGCGCCGTCGTGAACCTCGACGGCGTTCACGACGGTGTGGGCACTTCGGTGCGGGAGTGGAGACTCCCACCCCATTTATTTTTCAGTTTGGGGTGATGAGGTAATTGCTGGGTGGAGTCAAGGAATGCAGAGAGACATTTTGAAAAGTTTTAGAGGGACATTCTTTGTTGAAAGCTTTGGAGAGAGGAGTTGAATTCTGATCTGCCTGAATTGTACTTTAGGATAATTTCTTCTTCTGTTCTCTCAACAAAGTGGGGCCTGACTCACATGACCTCGAGATAGGCAAGGAGAGTGGTCCCAAATTTACCCCAGTCAGAACAGGGTTTGAACCCTCTGCTGTTGGCACCAATTTGGTCCACCCTATCTTCGACCAATTCAACTTACCTTCCTTGGCCATTAAGTCTTGCAGTGGGACTTGAACCCAGATCTTTTGTCTCAAAGTCAGGAACAGTACCACTGTGCCGCAAGACCTCAGGAGCATGTGCTTCCACCAAAATGAGGCAGATTTAGCATTTCATGTGAAGGATGTCATTTCCAACTCCTTTAGTACTGCACTAGATTACGTGCTTAAAGCATGCAGTGGGACCTTTCTGATTTGGGGCAAAAGTGTTGCCAACTGATTAAAATGCAGTTAACCGTAATATCTGTTCTCAGAAAAAGGGGTGGGGTGGCAAATTTTCATTACCTTTTAAATGAACAAGAGAAATACATATTGAAACAGCTGTACAAGCGTGTCTGAATACTTTAGATTCCCTGAGAACTATCCTACTTGTTTTGAATGAAATAATGCAAACAATTTAAATGATTCAATCCCTGTACACTAATTCAAACCCTATTTAGACTATATCTCCAAGTTGGATTTTAAGTTGATGGTGTCTGTTTCCTTCCAGTTCTTTTCCCTCTGTTCCTGAAGGCCACAAATTGTGCTAAATGACTTGTTAGATTATACCGGTGGGACTATTCTTAATGTGTGATCCCATTGAATAAATGTGTGCAAGTTATTTGGCAACACAGCTAAGCACTGTCCTGTCCTTGTCAGATGCCCGCATGTCTGCTTTCTGACAGACCTGGAATCCTGTTTCATATTTCTCTTCAATGTCCCAACAACATAAGCTAATGGCATCACCCCAAGGTTGCTTCGGGGAGATGCCAGAGATTCAACCTGACATGTTACCCATTGACCCATCTGAAGCCCCTAATTGAGGATTTATTTTATGAAGGAAATTTCAATGTTTCCCTTTGAGGGAAAAAAACTACTGAAGATATTGTTTTCATTTTATGGAATTAATTTAATTTAAATATTGAGTAGTAATGACCACTGAGCATAATATCTTCAAGGAGCAACGGGCTCCGACAATGCTAAGTACACAAAGGAGATAGTTGCTGTAGGGTGATTAATGAAGCTTGTATCTCTCTCTTAAATTAGCTGCCGACACTTTCAAGGTCACTAATTCCTCAAAGATCCTTGTCTTGGTGTAAACAAAAATATTCACAAAACAAAAGGTAGAAACAAATTATTTTCAAGTTAATGACGTGGCTCTGTTTACTTTTTGGGAAACTCAGACATGAGCTTACATTTAAGTTCCAATTTTAAAGGATCTCTCTTGTCCAGTTTTTAAAAATTCATTCATGGGATGTGGGCTTCACTGTCAATTCCAGCATTTATTGCCTATCCCTAATTGTCCTTGAAGTGAGTGGCTTGCTAGGCTATTTCAGAGGGTATTTAATAGTCAACCACAATGCTGTGGTCTTATGTCACATGTAGGCCAGATCAAGTAAGGACAGCAGATTTTGTTCCCTAAAGGGGCATTAGTGAACCAGATGTTTTTTTAATGACAATGGTTTCATGGTTTAACAGAAGGATACACCTTTCATGATTAACTAAGCAACATGTAAGGCCAGGGATTCAATTCCAGATTTGTACACCATCTTCTCTGGTGGGATTTGAATCCAGGTCCCCACAGCATTGCCCTGGGCCCAGCGACGATACCACTGAGCCACCTAAATGTGGAAAGTGCCACAGAGTTCACGTTTCAGATCTGTGACCTTTCAGGAGAACATCGGATGCTGCCAGACCTATCAGATATTTCTAGCATTTTCTGTTTTTATTCCCCATTTTATAACTGGCTTAGTTACCTTCAATAAATTTTCAAGCATACGCAACAAAATAATCATGCTGCAGTAGGAAGAGCATCTGCAGCCACTTTCTTGAAGACCCTAGGATGCAGTGCATTGTGTCCAGGAACTTGTCAACCTTTAATACCATTAGCTTTCTGAGTGCTTTTTCTCTAGTGATGGTGGTTTTTAAAAAGTTCCTCCCTCCCTTTTTCCTCTTGATTTTCTACTTCTTGGGATGTTTTTGTGTCTTCTGCTGTGAAGTCAGATACAAAATAATGTGATTCTCATTATTAATTCTCCAGTCTCACCTTCTAGGAGAACAATGTTCATTTTGGCTACAATTATTTTATATACTTCTCCCAGCTTTTACTGTCTCTTTTTATACTGCTTACTAGTTTTCTCTCATACTCAAATTTCTCCCTATATTTTTAGCCATTCTTCGCTGGTTTCTAAAGTATTCCCAATCTTCTGGCTACCACTAATATTTGCAGCATTTTATTACTTTTCTTTTGATTTGATACCATCCGTAACATCTTCAGTTAACCACGGAAGGTGTATAACGTCTCTTAGTCTTCCTTTCTCTATAGGATATCTTTGTTAAAAGTTATGAAATATCCCCTTAAATATCTGCCACTGCTTCTCTGTTGTCTAAACGTTTAATCTGTTTTACTATTCCTCTTTAACCAACTCTGCCATAATACCCTTGTAATTGGCTTTGTTTAAGTTTAAGACTCTAGTTTCAGACTCGCATTTCTCATACTCAGACTGAATGTATTTGTACTAGCTGTAACTCCAATAAACTGAACCAATTCTAGCTACCATGTTGAATGCATATTTCTCTGCATGAGAGTAAGAGAGCATTTTACCTGGAGCATAGAGCTCCAAAATGATCAGCCTGCTTACCATACTGACAGCAGTTTTTCAGCATGCACACTAACGCCCTCATTGGTATGGTGTCCAGTGTATTATGCTCCAACAATGGATGTGCCTACTGCGGATATCATTTTGGATATTGAAAAACATTCAGTGCTACCAATAAATCTCTTGGGGCTCTTTCAACTTCAGCCTTAAGAATTTTAATACTAAGTTGCCCATTTTTCCTTCTGACTCCACTTTACATTTGCAGGTATTAAATTTCAAACTGCCATTTGTTCTGCTGGCTTAATTATTTTTTTAACTCATTTTTAATTTCTGGTTTTCGTCCTTTCACTACTGCAATTGGGCAGCACGGTAGAACAGTGATTAGCACTGTTGCTTCATAGCGCCAGGGACCCGGGTTCAATTCCTGGCTTGGGTCACTATCTGTGCGGAGTCTGCACGTTCTCCCCATGTCTGCATGGGTTTCCTCCGGGTGCTCCCACAAGTCCTGAAAGACGTGCTGTTAGGTGAATTGGACATTCTGCATTCTCCCTCTGTGTACCCGAACAGGCGTCAGAATGTGGCGACTAGGGGCTTCTCACAGTAACTTCATTCCAGTGTTAATGTAAGCCTACTTGTGACACTAATATAGATTATTATTAATCGAAAACTTAATCGAAATTTGGATTTCTGGGTTCAAGGCACTAATGTAAATTAGAGATGCATGTGATCATATATTTCTACTGAAGCACCCTGGAATCACATGTTCTTTATCCATAAGTAAGAATTATATTAAATAACCACAGCTTGGAACTTATCTAATAGCTTTACATGTGGAACTTTATCAAATATTTTCTAGAAGTCAATTACGACAAATTGCAGGGTTGGTTAATGTGCATACAGACTCCAAGAGGGTTGTTGAAGTAGCATCTTCCCCAGTAGATCAATGTTGACTGTTGTTTACAATATTGTTACAGGTGTCAGTCTGGAGTCAGATGTTTCTGTTTCAACGTTCTGACCAATATTCATCCTTCAAGCAACGTAACTAAAAGCAGATTACATAGACAGAATCATAGAATTTAAAGTGGAGAAGGAGGCCATTCAGCCCATCGTGCCTGCACCAGCCCCTGGAAAGAGCACCCCCCTTAAGCCCACGCCTCCACCCAGTAAGCCTGTAACCCCACCTAACCTTTTTGGACACTAAGTGCAATTTATCTTGGCCAATTTACCTAACCTGTACATCTTTGGACTGTGGGAGGAAACCGGAGCGCCAGGAGGAAACATGGTCATTAGTTAATTGCTGTTTGAGCGACCTTGATGTGTGCAAATTGGCTGCTGTACTCTAAGTTACAACTGTAACTGTACTTGATAAGTACTTAATTAGTAGTTTTGGGACTTCCTCACGGTGTGAAAGGTGCTATATAAATGCAACCGTATTTTCATTGTTATCGAATCCCTACAGAATCCCTACAGTGCGGAAGGAGGCCATTTGGCCCATCGAGTTTGCACTGACCCTCCCAACACACTACCTAGGTCCACTCACCTGCCCATCCCGCACTACTCCCTTAACCTAACCTGCACAACCCTGGACACTAAGGGGCAATTTGGCATGGTCAATCCACTTAACCTGCACATCCTTGGACTATGGGAGGAAACCGGAGGAAACCCATGCAGACACGGGGAGAATGTGCAAACTCCACACAGACAGTCGGGCAAGGCTGGACTTGAACTCGGGTCCCTGGAGCTCTGAGGCAGCAGTGCTAACCACTATGCCACCGTGCCGCCCAACAAATGATCAAGTTTACATCTCAGTTCCATTATTTTAAATGGGATCCAAATAAGACTAATGGATCTGGAGTTGCCTGTTTCAGACAACGCTCTTTTCTAATATGGGCTCAAGGCTGGCCTACAACCCATCTACAGGTATCTTTCCACTGGCTAATGACACCTGCAAAAGTATTTCCCTTTGAGGTTATTCCTTTTTTAAAATTTCTTCCCCTGCCCCAATAAAATGCCTTGCGATGTTTTCTATGTTAAAGTCACTACATAAATGAATGTTGTTGCTGACGGGCTGCTTTTATTTTTCACAAAAACCTTTTGTTCAAAGTAATTTATTCTATTTTCCACTTTTAGGACGTTATCAAAAAGTTTTTTTAAGCAAGTGATGTTGCAACTGTTCTTGGAAACAATGCAGTGTCGTACATGTATCAGCGATGCCTGTTATCTGTAAACCACAACCTGATACAAACCATTTATGTTCTATAAAGGAGGTCACAGACACACAATGATTGTGGTTCTTAAGGAGGCGAGTTAGATGATGTCAAATCATTCATCCATAATCTTGCTACCATTTAAGGTTTTGTGCTCTTGTGAAAATATGAGACATATACTAATTGTGATGTGTGGGATAACTATTCAAAACAATAATACACTTAGACTTAACTAGTCACTTAAGATAAAAGCAAATTACTGTGGATGCTGGAACCTGAAACAAAAACAGAAAATGCTGGAAAATCTCAACAGGTCTGACAGCATCTGTGGAGAGAGAACAGAACTAATGGGCGGAATTCTCCATCGGCGACCCCGAAATCGGGAAACCCGATTGGGCGAAGAATTGCCAATCAGCTGAATATCGTTGCCAGCGCCGGGCGCCCGACAGAATGCTATGCTCTGGTGCCGGACGGGGGCGTCAATGCATTCTATTCCACACATGCATATTATTAAAGGGCCCGGACCGGTATTATCCTGGGCTCCCGCAATGTTCCGCCTCTGCAGGAGGAATTACCGACGGTGCATTTCACTTGTGGTTTTAAAAAACGGAAACCGCCGCCTTGGCTGCTGAGGGAGGGAGAGGAGATAGGACATGTTCCCAGAGTCGCGTCCATGGACTGCCTGTCCTGCAGATGGCAGGGCTGGCGGGGCATGGGCTGGGGGGGTCAGGGTGACCACCCTGGGATCAAGGTGTCCAGGCACGGACCGCCATTGTCGTGCCCTCGGACCGTCTACCCCCTTGAGGGTTTCTACCTCCAACTGATAAACAGCAGCACTTGTGTGGTGCACACCAGATGGTGCCCCCGGAGCCACTTCACTAATGTGCTCAACCGAGGTGGGCGTTTCTGGGATGGTGGAGAGTGTTGGAGACAGCTGTGGCGGGAAGTCAGTGTCGTTCCAGACTGGTGCTCCAGGGTGTCTCGGGCTGGCGTTTCGGGGGCTCACGTCACTGTCCGCTGCCTCCTCGTTGCTGGAATCTGTTTGGAGTTGGTGTACACCAGAAGGGCTCGCCTCGTCGCCAGGTGATCGTGCAAGACACAAGATATGATGCATGATTGGATCACGGGTTGTGGTGTGGGTCGTGCCATGTGTGCGATAGGGACACCGCAACTCAACAGGGGCTCACTTGGTTGCCCAATGCCGACCTCCGCCTCAGTGACTGCCTTCTCTCCGGGCCCACCGACCAGGCCTGGTGCCCGCTGCTCCATGACAGTGAGGGGGCCGCAGGTCCGGCGTTCCCTCTCCAGTCTTCTTACTGCGGTTATGTGCTGCCTTCTCCTGGGGGAATGGGGGGCGGTGGCGGGGGAAGACAAAAAGTGTACAATGTTGGGCAGTCGGATACAGGCAGAGGGTGTGGGCAGCTGGGTGTCCAGCCATGGTGTGCGGTATGGATGCTGGCATGTGGTGCAAGGTGGGGAACGCACACACTGCTGGCGGGTGGGTTTTGGTCTCCTTCTGGGTGGTAGGGGGGTTTATATGTGTGTGGGACAGGGTGTGTTGCCGGGGCACTGTACTGCCTACTCACCCTGGCCGCCCCAAGGAGGTTGTGCAGCTTCTTCCTGCACTGCTGTCTAATCCTGGCAATGGGGCGGGCGGCTCTCATGGCCTCTGACACCTGCACCCAGGCACGGTGTACATCAGCGGGTGGCAGCCTCCTGCGCACCCCGGGGTACAGAGTTACCCACCTCTCCACGGCATCCAGCAGGGTCTCCAGTTCGGCGTCCATGAACCGGGGGGCTGCTCTTTGTGCTGCTATCTTGTTGGCTAGAATGAATGAATATGTGTGGGGAGTGGAGTGCTAATATTCTGCTTCAGCTTGTCAGCCCCTCGAGTGGCAATCCCGACCCCAGCAAATTGGACACGGTTTGTCATTAGAATCGAGTTCCACGTGGCGCCGCTGCTCGCCCATTAATGGATCATGAATTGCTCTGGGACCGGTGCTAATTTAGTTGTCGAGGAAGTCCCCCGATTCAGTACCTGTGTCAACACTTAGTTTCTGAAACAGAGAAACCCGACCAATGTTTTGACTCTGGTGACTCTTTGTCAAGGTTCAATTAAGATCTCTGCAGATTGTTCAGTAATGCCTCAGCAGTGCAAAAGTAGATTTAGGCTCGGGTTATATGGTGGCGCAGTGGTTAGCACTGGTGCCTCACGGCACCGGGGATCCGAGTTCGATCCCGGCCCCGGATCACTGTCCGTGTGGAGTTTGCACATTCTCCCCGTGCTGGTGGGTCTCACCCCCACAACCCAAAAGAAGTGCAGGTTGGGTGGATTGGCCATGCAAAATTGCCCCTTTATTGGAAAAAAGTAGATTGAGTTTCAAGAAGTGCACATCCAGGGCTTCATGTATAAAGAAAAGATGTGAAATAAATTATTGTAACCAATTCACAGGATTAAGATTCTATTGCCAGTATTGTCCAACACTTCATCTCTACAATCAAAATTGGACACTTGATATAGCAAGTATTCATTTAGCTCTATTCAGAAATAATTATGTGCATTTCGATCACTGCATACCTACATTATGACACGACAAACTAATCTTCTAATTAAAGTGCATCTGGCATTTTTTTTTAAATCGGAGATACCTTGAATGGAGGTTATCAGTGATAGTGGAGGTAATCAGTAAATGCAAATTATTATTTGACAAAGCTGTGATTTAATGTATTGTGATGACTGCTTCCTGTCACAGTTTTAAACTGCAGTTTTAAATCCACTTATATTGTTCAAGATTTGGATTTATTGTCACGTGTACCGAGATGCAGTGAAAAGTATTGTTCTGTGTACAATCCAGACAGATCGCTCCTTACATGTAAAAACATAGGACATCCAGTAGATACACAATGTAAACACATAGACAGAGACACCAGGTGAAGCATACGGAGTGCAGTACTACTCAATAGAGAAGATGTGTGGAGAGAGCAGTTCAGTCCATGAGAGGGTCATTCAGGAGTCTGGTAACAGCGGGGAAGAAGCTGTTTTTGAATCTGTTAGTGTGTATTCTCAGACTTTTGTATCTCCTGCCCGATGGAAGAGAGAATAACTGGGGTGGGAAGGGTCTTTGATTATGCTGCGTGCTTTCCCAAGGCAGCGGGAAATGTAAACTGGCAAGGCCAGCACTTATTGTCCATCCCTACTCTTGAACCAACTTTCAGAATATCTATTACTGTGACGATTGTAAATATTTTGGGAGAGATTGTCTGGCTTCCCCATGGTGTGTTTCTCAGAAGCAGAAGGTGGCCCCCCCATTGGCCAGTGCGGGATCTTCTGGTCCCTCTGCGGTTAATGGGATTTCCCATTGAATCCACCGGGATGTCTGTGGCGGGAGTGTGCCGTCAGCAGGATCTGGTGTGAACAGCCGGAAGATCTTGCCCACTGAGTCTATTACAACATTAAAATGAAGGTTTCTGGGTAATTACACAGGGAGCTTGATGTTGGTTATATGAAAGCATTTTCAGCATTGATGCATAACAAATAAAAGTTTGTCTTCCGCAGAATAATTTTAGTCAGTTTCATGTTATCTTTGCAGTTCCAGTTCAACATTCAAAATTAAATTTCCTATTCCATTTCTTGAAAACTTCATTCATAAAAGTTTATGCATATGCTTGCTGAATATATCCATTTCACAATAGTTACAAACAAAATTTAAACAATATGAAGAATAAGTAGTTTCATAAAATGTAAAATATGATCCTGTCCTTCATAACAAAGCAGATATCTCTACCCGTTTTTGTTGAGGAGTGTTCTAATTATCTTCCCGTGCCTAGTGGTGCACTAAGGCAGACTACTTTTTATTTCCATTGCTGGTAATTCCCGGAGCAGGTCACTAGTCTGTCAATCGGGGCTTAAGGATTGAGGGGTGCCACTCCACATCAATCATGGCTGATCTGGAGCCTATCCACTCTTACCACCAGCCATTGGCATGTTGGAAGGATTTGCAGGTTGACACACTCAACCTGTTTGACTGTGTTGTGAACGTACCTTCTTTTGCCATCAAGTCCTGGGTGGGACTCAAACCAGGAGCTTGCATCTCAGAGGCAGGGATACTATCACTGCATCACAATTCGTTGTGGAGTATGTTGCATTTTAAATGTTAGTAGTAATGATAGAATTATTTAAACTTCAAATTTGAAGTTTGAACTGATGTAATAATTAGGGAAATGTGAGATAGAACGACTGATTAAAGATAAGCAAACTCTTTATTCCTCAAATGACGAGGCATTCAGGCTGTTTTCTATCAGATAGTACCTTGTTTTGTTCTTCAATGTCATAGATTCTTGGAAACATTGCACTATCACAGCCATCCTTCTCAATTCCCCTCAGCTGAAGGTAAAATTGCCATTTGGTTTCAAAGGAAAACCAGTTCTCACGATAATCTGTGAATTTGAGCAAATATAAGATTGCGCAAATTAAATAAGTCACGCAAAGTGTAGCAAATATATTTTTAATCTGCACCTAACAGGAATAAATATTCTGCAAAAATTAAAGCCTGACTACACAGGTATTGCTGATACCTCTATCAATGTTATCCTATCATGGTTCTCTCCACTCTACTGAAATCTTTAGGTCTACTTCCTGCAATACACACCATTTGCCTCCTCTCTCCTACAGCCTGCCATCACCATTCTCTGCATTATGGAGTTCTCTCCCCAAAACCAATTGTTACATTATCATTTTCTTGAAGTGACTCCTAAAATTATTTACTGGTCCTTTCCTTTAACATCTCCTAATCCCTGCTCAATGTCCACTGTTGCTCCTGTAAAAGTAATTCTGATGATTTATTAGAAAAAAGATGCTACAAGATAGGGGTCATATTTAATTAATTCTATTTTTTTATGCTGTGACTGCATTTATTTTCAACCTTCTACACTGAGGAGGGGTTGCTTTGCTGACTTAATCATGGCTGATCGGAATTCAAATCTTGTTCAATAAATACAAAAGGTCCTAACTGGGGGCGGCACTGGTGGTTAGCACTGATGCCTCACAGCTCCATGGACCCAGTGAATAAGATTAAATCTGGGTTCTGTAGTGGCTCTTAGCTGAAGCAAGTTTGCCCCCAGGTACATCAGCTCCCAGGTACATCAGCTCCCAGGTTCAATTCCGACCTCGTGTGACTGTCCGTGCAGTGTCTGCAAGTTCTCCCTGTGTCTGCATGGGTTTAATCCCGGTGCTCCAGTTTCCTTCCACAGCCCAAACATGTGCAGGTATGATGTATTTGCCATGTTAAATTTCCCTTAGTGTCCAAACAAAAAGGTTAGGGGGGTTACTGGGATAGGGTGGATGTGTGGGCTTAAGTAGGGTGCTCTTTCCGAGGGCTGGTGCAGACTCAATGGGCTGAATGGCCTCCTTCTGCGCTGTAAATTCTATGATTTTATGAATGTATTTGGAATGCCTCAATGCAAGCAAGGAAACCTAATATGGTATTAATTTGCTGGTGTTTTCATAAAGACAAGGATAGCAGAAAGAAATCAGAGGGCTTTACTGCTGCTGTAAGGGTTTTGTTAAGGGGCAATCTAGCGTGGCCAATCTACCTCCCATACACATCTTTAGGTTGTGGGGGTGAGACCCACGCCGGCACAAGGAGAATGTGCAAACTCCACACGGATAGTGACCCGCGGAAGGGATCGAACCCGGGTCCTCAGCGCTGTTAGGCAACAGTGCTAACCACTGCACCGCCCCTCTGCTCCTCTAGGGTTCTAGAGATTTTTAAAATATAAATTTAGAGTACCCAATTTTTTTTTTCCCCCCCAATACACGGCAATTTAGCGTGGCCAATCCACCTAACCTGCACATCTTTGGGTTGTGAGGGTAAAACCCATGCAGACATGGTGAGAATGTGAAAACTCCACACGTACAGTGACCCAGGGCCGGGATTCGAACCTGGCTCCTCAGCGCCGCAGTCCCAGTGCTAACCACTGCGCCACATGCCGCCCCTAGGGTTGTACAGATGATAGATTTTTGAAGAAAGCTATGACTTTTCATTACCTTGTATCTTATTTATCACTGAGAATGGTCTGATGTTTGGTGCAATAAACAGTACCACATTCTGTTCCCAATCAGTTATAACTCTCATGGGAATAGCTATCAACAATATTTACTTATAAAGGAATACCTTTGACATGTTAGAACACAAACTTCTATTTGGGTTTTGTTCATTAGAGAGCTGAATTCAGCGACTTCCGGGTGCGGCGATGACCAGCTAAGTCGCACGTTTCGGCAGCTCCCGGTGGAACGGACTTTTGGGCTCTTAATAAGAGCCCCAACGGCAATTTTAACGGCTAAAAGTACTGTGCGGTAAACCAGAAGGGAATCCCCCCTGGATACGGATGGAAAAAGGAGAGGAAAGTGGCCGGATTGCGGTGGATCCTTTAGAGCAGCGGCAAGGAAGGCAAGCAAAAACCAAGATGGCGTCGGAAGGTGGCAGTTTAATATGGGGCCCTGAACAACACGAGTTTTTGAAACGCTGCGTGGAAGAGCTTAAAAAGGAGATGAAGAAGGAGCTGTTGACCCCGATATTACAGGCGATTGAAGGGCTAAAAGATGAGCAAAAGACCCAGGAGCGGGAGCTTCGGGTCGTGAAGGCAAAGGCTGCCGAGAACGAGGACGATATACAGGGCCTGGTGGTGAAGATGGAGATGCACGAGGCACACCATAAACGATGTGTGGAAAGGCTGGAGGTGCTGGAGAATAATGCGAGGAGGAAGAATTTAAGGATTCTTGGTCTTCCTGAAGGTGCAGAAGGGGCGGACGTCGGGGCATATGTGAGCACGATGCTGCACTCGTTAATGGGAGCGGAGGCCCCGACGGGTCCGTTGGAGGTGGAGGGAGCATACCGAGTGATGGCGCGAGGACCGAGAGCAGGAGAAATTCCCAGAGCCATAGTGGTGAGATTCCTCCGTTTTAAGGACAGAGAGATGGTCCTCAGATGGGCAAAGAAAACTCGGAGCAGTAGGTGGGAGAACGCGGTGATCCGCGTATATCAAGATTGGAGTGCGGAGGTGGCGAGAAGGAGGGCGAGCTTTAATCGGGCCAAGGCGGTGCTTCATAAAAAGAAGATTAAATTTGGAATGCTGCAGCCGGCAAGACTGTGGGTCACATATCAAGGGAAGCACCACTACTTTGAAACGGCGGATGAGGCGTGGACATTTATTGTTGAAGAGAAATTGGAATAAGCGGGTTATTAAAAAAGAACGTTTGAGACAAAGTGGTGGGGCGAATATGGGGGGCGAAGAGGGGGGAAAAAGGGGGGAGAGATGATTTTTATGTTGTTAATCCTGCGACCCGGTAACTTTTCTCTCTTCCACAGGTTGTGGGGGAGGGAGGAAGGGAGGTGGAGGAGCTGGGGGCGTTGGCCATTGGGGGCGGGGCCAAAAGAGAAGCGCGGGCTTAGTTCCCGCGCTATGATAATTATGGCGGGAATAGGGAAGCAGGAAGGAGGGGGCGTCGCACGGTGCGAGTCGAGGTCACGGGGGGAAGCCAAGGTCGGCCAGAGTTTGCTGACTTCTGGGAGCAACATGGGGGGTGTAACTACGCTAGTGGGGGATCTAGCGGGGGGGGGGGGGGGTGGGAGGGGGGATTTACTGGGTTGCTGCTGCTGGGGAGAAGGGGGAGCTGGTATGGGGTGGGGTGGGCGGGGCGGCAGGGCACCGCCTGGGGGGGGACACAGCTGCGTGGGAACCGGGTGAGGAGCTGGATAAAAGGGGATGGCTAATCGACAAGGGGGGAGTAAAGAGCCCCCCAACCCGGCTGATCACGTGGAATGTGAGAGGGCTGAACGGGCCGATAAAGAGGGCACGGGTACTCGCACACCTTAAGAAGCTTAAGGCAGATGTGGTTATGTTACAGGAGACGCATTTGAAACTGATAGACCAGGTTAGACTACGCAAAGGATGGGTGGGGCAGGTGTTTCATTCGGGGCTAGATGCGAATAACAGGGGGGTGGCTATACTAGTGGGGAAGCGGGTAATGTTTGAGGCAAAGACCATAGTGGCGGATAGTGGGGGCAGATACGTGATGGTGAGTGGCAAATTACAGGGGGAGGCGGTGGTCTTGGTGAACGTATATGCCCCGAACTGGGATGATGCCAACTTTATGAGGCGCATGTTAGGACGTATCCCGGACCTAGAGGTGGGGAAGTTGGTAATGGGTGGCGATTTTAACACGGTGCTGGAACCAGGGCTGGACAGATCGAGGTCCAGGACTGGAAGGAGGCCGGCAGCAGCCAAGGTGCTTAAAGACTTTATGGAGCAGATGGGAGGAGTAGACCCATGGAGATTTAGCAGACCTAGGAGCAAGGAGTTTTCGTTTTTCTCCTATGTCCACAAATTTTATTCGCGAATAGACTTTTTTGTTTTGGGAAGGGCGTTGATCCTGAAGGTGAGGGGGACGGAGTATACGGCGATAGCTATTTCGGATCACGCTCCACACTGGGTGGACTTGGAGATAGGAGAGGAAAAAGTACAGCGTCCACCCTGGAGAATGGACATGGGACTAATGGCGGATGAGGGGGTGTGTCTAAGGGTGAGGGGGTGTATTAAAAAGTACTTGGAACTCAATGATAATGGGGAGGTCCAGGTGGGAGTGGTCTGGGAGGCGCTGAAGGCAGTGGTTAGAGGGGAGCTGATATCAATCAGGGCACATAAAGGAAAGCAGGAGAGTAGGGAACGGGAGTGGTTGCTGCAAGAACTTCTGAGGGTGGACAGGCAATATGCGGAGGCACCGGAGGATGGACTGTAAAGGGAAAGGCAAAGGCTACACGTAGAATTTGATTTGCTGACAACGGGTACTGCAGACGCACAGTGGAGGAAGGCACAGGGTGTACAGTACGAATATGGGGAGAAGGCGAGCAGGTTGCTGGCCCACCAATTGAGGAAAAGGGGAGCAGCGAGGGAAATAGGGGGAGTGAGGGATGAGGAGGGAGAGATGGAGCGGGGAGCGGAGAGAGTGAATGGAGTGTTCAAGGCATTCTATAAAAGATTATATGAAGCTCAGCCCCCGGATGGGAAGGAGAGAATTATGTGTTTTCTGGACCAGCTGGAATTTCCTAAGGTGGAGGAGCAGGAGAGGGTGGGACTGGGAGCACAGATCGAAATGGAGGAAGTAGTGAAAGGAATTAGGAGCATGCAGGCGGGGAAGGCCCCGGGACCGGATGGATTCCCAGTTGAATTTTACAGGAAATATGTGGACTTGCTCGCCCCGCTACTGATGAGAACCTTTAATGAGGCGAGGGAAAGGGGACAGCTGCCCCCGACTATGTCAGAGGCAACGATATCGCTTCTCCTAAAGAAGGAAAAAGACCCGCTGCAATGCGGGTCCAATAGGCCTATTTCCCTCCTGAACGTAGACGCTAAGATTCTGGCCAAGGTAATGGCAATGAGGATAGAGGA
Source organism: Scyliorhinus torazame (assembly GCF_047496885.1). NCBI lineage: Eukaryota > Metazoa > Chordata > Chondrichthyes > Carcharhiniformes > Scyliorhinidae > Scyliorhinus > Scyliorhinus torazame. The sequence goes on along the minus strand of NC_092720.1, from coordinate 56,511,532 downwards.
TTGTGTCCCAGGGGTGGTCCATGAGGACCAAACTGGGTTTGTGAAGGGGAGACAGCTGAATACGAATATACGGAGGCTGCTAGGGGTAATGATGATGCCCCCACCAGAGGGGGAAGCGGAGATAGTGGTGGCGATGGATGCCGAGAAAGCATTTGATAGAGTGAAGTGGGATTATTTGTGGGAGGTGTTGAGGAAATTTGGCTTTGGAGATGAGTATATTAGATGGGTACAGCTGCTGTATAGGGCCCCGATGGCGAGCGTGGTCACGAATGGACGGGGGTCTGCGTATTTTCGGCTCCATAGAGGGACGAGGCAGGGATGTCCTCTGTCCCCATTATTGTTTGCACTGGCGATAGAGCCCCTGGCAATAGCATTGAGGGGTTCCAGGAAATGGAGGGGAGTACTCAGGGGAGGAGAAGAACACCGGGTATCTCTGTATGCGGACGATTTGTTGTTGTATGTGGCAGACCTGGCGGAGGGGATGCCAGAGATAATGCGGATACTTGGGGAGTTTGGAGAATTTTCAGGATATAAACTGAACATGTGGAAAAGTGAGTTGTTTGTGGTGCATCCAGGGGAGCAGAGCAGAGAAATAGAGGACTTACCGCTGAGGAAGGTAACAAGGGACTTTCGCTACTTGGGGATCCAGATAGCCAAGAATTGGGGTACATTGCATAGGTTAAATTTAATGCGGTTGGTGGAACAGATGGAGGAGGACTTCAAGAGATGGGACATGGTATCCCTGTCACTGGCAGGGAGGGTACAGGCAGTTAAAATGGTGGTCCTCCCGAGATTCCTCTTTGTGTTTCAGTGCCTCCTGGTGGTGATCACGAAGGCTTTTTTCAAAAGGATTGAGAAGAGTATTATGAGTTTTGTGTGGGCCGGGAAGACCCCGAGAGTGAGGAAGGGATTTTTGCAGCGTAGTAGGGATGGGGGGGGCTGGCACCACCGAGCCTAAGTGAGTACTACTGGGCCGCCAATATCTCAATGGTATGTAAGTGGATGGGAGAAGAGGAGGGAGCGGCGTGGAAGAGATTGGAGAGGGCGTCCTGCAGGGGGACTAGCCTACAAGCTATGGTGACGGCGCCGTTGCCGTTCTCACCGAAGAAATACACCACAAGCCCGGCGGTGGTGGCTACTCTGAAAATTTGGGGGCAGTGGAGACGGCATAGGGGAAAGACGGGAGCCTCGGTGTGGTCCCCGATAAGAAATAACCATAGGTTTGCTCCGGTGAGAATGGATGGGGGATTTGGAACATGGCAAAGAGCAGGAGTAACACAATTGAGAGATCTGTTTGTAGATGGGACGTTTGCAAGTCTGGGAGCGCTGACCGAAAAATATGGGTTGCCCCAGGGGAATGCATTCCGGTATATGCAACTGAGGGCTTTTGCGAGGCCACAGGTGAGGGAATTCCCGCAGCTCCCGACGCAGGAGGTGCAGGACAGAGTGATCTCAAAGACATGGGTAGGGGACGGTAAGGTATCAGACATATATAGGGAAATGAGGGACGAGGGGGAGATTATGGTAGATGAGCTGAAAGGGAAATGGGAAGAAGAGCTGGGGGAGGAGATTGAGGAGGGGCTGTGGGCTGATGCCCTAAGTAGGGTAAACTCATCGTCCTCGTGTGCCAGGCTAAGCCTGATACAATTTAAGGTGTTACACAGGGCGCATATGACTGGAGCACGGCTCAGTCAATTTTTTGGAGTAGAGGATAGGTGTGCGAGATGCTCGAGAAGCCCAGCGAATCACACCCACATGTTCTGGTCATGTCCGGCACTACAGGGGTTTTGGGTGGGGCTGACAAAGGTGCTTTCGAAGGTGGTGGGGGTCCGGGTCGAACCAAGCTGGGGGTTGGCTATATTCGGGGTTGCAGAAGAGCCGGGAGTGCAGGAGGTGAAAGAGGCTGATGTTTTGGCCTTTGCGTCCCTAGTAGCCCGGCGCAGGATACTGTTGATGTGGAAGGAAGCCAAGCCCCCGGGTGTGGAGACCTGGATAAATGACATGGCAGGGTTTATAAAGCTGGAACGGATTAAGTTCGTCCTAAGGGGATCGGCTCAAGGGTTCACCAGGCGGTGGCAACCGTTCGTCGAATACCTCACAGAAAGATAGAGGGAATGGAAAAGAAGAAGACAGCAGCAGCAACCCAGGGGGGGCGGGGAGGAACCAGAAGGACTCTCAGGGATGTTAGTGTATAAGTATAATATGTATAGGTTGTTGTTATAGGTAATTGTATCCTGGACTGCTGAATTGTATTTTTGTAGGGTATTTATTTGGGACAAGGCAGTTGCCATTTAGTTTTTTTTTTTAATTTAAATTTTGATGTTGTTTATATATTATTTATTTCGTGTTTAAAAAACTGGCCATTGTTATTTATATTGTTATATTGCTGTGTAAAAGATACACAATGTACTGTTATGGTTGGCCAAAAATTTTGAATAAAATATTTTTATTTTAAAAAAAGAGCTGAATTCGCAATGTGTAATGCTTTAATTATTACAGTAAAATTTCCGGAAGAGATGGCTTCCACAGCTGACTTCCCAATACATCATGGCCTCCGATGTGGCCTGGCCCGCGATCGGGACCCACCGATCGGCGGGCCGGCCTCTGTCTACTGGCCTCCTTTGTTTCGCGCCTGCGCCTGTACTCCTATGCCATGTTGGGCCGTGACCGGCGCGGACAAGGGAGACACCTCACATGTGCGGAAATCACGCCGGTGGGACTGCGCATGCGTGGGTTCACACCGGACCCACTGCGCATGCGTGCATCCCCCGGCACCCATTCTACAGCCGGATCAGCAGCTGGAGCGGCGTGAACTGCTGGTTCTCTGTAGGGGCCAAAATTGCTGATCCTGGGACCATGTTGACGCCATCGGGAAACGCGACGGCATTTCCGACGGCGTCAACATTTAGCCTCAGGATCAGAGAATCCCACCCCATGTATTGAGATTTCAGATCAGTTCCCGCCTTGGTTCATTTGGTTGCATTCAGAAAGTCATGGATCCGTGTTCTGAAACTGGAGAATAGAATCTAGGGCAATATTGCCATATGATAATGAAGGAATGCTCCGTTTCAGATGAGATATTAAACCCAGCCTGCTGATTCAGTTGCAAGTATAAAAAAAAACCATGAGGCCCTCCAGTCCTAAGCTGTATATTTAAAGAAGAACCCAACCAATTTTTCCTGACTGAAAAAAAAGTTAAACTTGGAAAAAGCTGTATCATAGAATCATAGAATTTACAGTGCAGAAGGAGGCCATTCGGCCCATCGAGTCTGCACCGGCTCTTGGAAAGAGCACCCTATCCAATGTCAACACCTCCACCCTATCCTCATAACCCAGTAACCCCACCCAACACTAAGGGCAATTTTGGACACTAAGGGCAATTTATTATGGCCAATCCACCTACCTTGCACATCTTTGGACTGTGGGAGGAAACCGGAGCACCCGGAGGAAACCCACGCACACACGGGGAGGATGTGCAGACTCCACACAGACAGTGACCCAAGCCGGAATCGAACCTGGGACCCTGGAGCTGTGAAGCAATTATGCTACCCACAATGCTACCATGCTGCCTGCCTCTGTAGAATTGGTATGAGATATCAGCGAGTGAACCCCACAGGTGTTTGTAACTACTTGGCGGTCTGCTTTCTGTTGCGTAGCAAGGCTTAAAACTGCCCCTACTTTGTCACATATGTCCCATTCGAAGAAAAGCAGAAAATAGTTTTTACTGATCAACACCTGGTTAGTGTGTGCATCTAAATTCCGCATATTCAATTATATTCAATAGTAGGTTCGGTCAGCAGCTATTCTGGAAAACCCCAGACAGGGGTGGGCAATGAACCAAGCTGCCTACTTTGTGCCAGGATAGAAGAGAACAAAGACTTGCACGTTAAATAGTCAGTTGGTGAGATCTGCTAAAGGAAAGACCAGTGAGGAACAGCCAATTTTAATTCAGGAACAACGTTAATTTTGGTTTGGATGGCAGGCCGTCGTAGAAAACTGGAATTTCCTTCAACCACAGAAGGGACAAGAAGGTGCATTTTTGTGATTTTGCTTATTCACCCGGATAATGTTCTGCCTGCTTTTGAACTGGGGACCTTCCACGTGCAGGGCGAACATAATAACCACTACACTATAGAAACAGCTGAAGTTAGCAGGATTACAGCTAAGATTTGGTCAAAATAGTTACTCAGTTTTTTTAAAAATTAGTGAATGTTAACCATTTATATCAGAGTTCATCTTACTATGGTGTTTTCGGTCTGCTTTGCCCTTCTGTGGACTAAGTCCCCACGCCGGCGGGAAACCAGCGCCAACCACTCCACCGTCAACAGCCCCGAAAGTAAGGAATTCTCCGAACTTTTGGGGGCTAGTTTGACACCGGAGTGGTTGACGCCGCTCCAGCCGGCGCCGAAGGGACAGCGCGAGTTCGCGCATGCGTGGAACAGGCGGCATGATCTCGCACATGCGCAGCCCGGCCGGCGTATTTCCGCGCTTGCGCGGGGGTTCTCTTCTCCATGCCGATCCCCGGGCAATATGGCGGAGCCCTATAGGGGCCCGGCGCGGAGGAAAGAAGGCCCCCCCCACGGAAACAGCCTGCCCGCAGATCGGTTGGCCCCAATCGTGGGCCAGGCCACCGTGGGGGTCCCCCCGGGGATCCCGCCACCGCCCGAAAAACAGCGCCGGACAATAGGGCATCCGGGCGGCGGGGCGGGATTCACGCCTGCCCCCCGGGGATTCTCCGACCAGGTTGTGGACAACCCTTCAATTTACTGCTGTCCATGTGCCTGTCCCAGAGTCGCTTAAATGTCCCCAATGCTGGCAGTGCATTCCACACACCCACCACTCTGTGTAAAGAACTGACCTCCGACATCTCCCCTATACCTTCCTCCAATCACCTTAAAATTATATCCCCTGGTGATAGCCATTTCCGCCTGGGGCAAATGTCTCTGGCTATCCACTCTATCCATGTCTCTCATCACCTTGTACACTTCTATCAAGTCACCTCTCTTCCTTCTTCACTCCAGTGAGAAAAGCCCTCATTCCCTTAACCTTTCTTCATAAGACATGCCCTCCAGTCCAGGCAGCATCCTGGTAAATCCCCTCTGCACCCTCTCCAAAGAATCCACATCCTTCCTATAATGAGGCGACTAGAACTGGACATAATATTCCAAGTGTGGTCTAACCAGGGTTTTATAAAGCTGCAGCAAAACCTCGTTTCTCTTAAACTCAATCCCCCTGTAAATGAAAGCCAACACACTATACGCCTTCTTAACAACCCTATCAACCTGGGTGGCAACTTTGAGGGATCTATGTACGTGGACCCTGAGATCCCTCTGTTCCTCCACACTTTCAAGAATCCTGCCTTTAACCCTGTATTCAGCATTCAAATTCGACCTTCCTACATGAATCACTTCACATTTATCTAGGTTTAAAAAAAAATATATATATATATATTAATTAAAGTTTTTTAACAAAACAAAACCATTTTTTTCCCCTTACAAACAATAATACCCCCCCCCCCTCCCCCGGTAACAAAAGGACCCAAAATCGCCCTGAGCAAGATATATACATGATAAGATGATATATTTACATAGCTTTATACACTGGCTCTCGCCCATTCGTGCCAGTTTCCCCCACCCTCCATGTTATCCCCCGCTCATCCGTCCCCTCAAGCAATCTCTCGTCCACTACTCCAAATTTTGCTGGCCCCCAGCTTTGCTTGACCCGGACTTTCACCACCTGAGATATTGCTCCCGCCACTCCTCTCCAGAACCCCTCCAGTGCCGGACATGTCCAGAACATGTGGACATGGTTCGCCGGGCTCCCTGAACATCTTCTGCATCTGTCCTCTACCCCAAAGAACCTACTGAACCTCGCCCCCGTCAGGTGCGCTCTGTGAACCACCTTAAATTGTATCAGGCGGAGCCTGGCACTTGAGGAGGAGGAATTAATCCTACCCAGGGCGTCAGCCCACAAACCTTCCTCGATCTCCTCCCCCAGCTCCTCCTCCCATTTACCCTTCAACTCTTCTGCTAGCGCTTCCCCCTCTTCTTTCATCTCTTGGTGTATTGCCGAAACCTTGCCCTCCCCGACCCATACACCCGAGATCACCCTGTCTTGAATTTCCTGTGTCGGGAGCAGCGGGAATTCCCTGACCTGTCGCCTCACAAAAGCCCTCACCTGCATATATCTGAATGCATTTCCCGGGGGTAGCTCAAACTTCTCCTCCAGTGCCCCAAGGCTCGCAAATGTCCCGTCGATGAACAGGTTCCCCATTCTTCTAATCCCCGCCCGGTGCCAGCCCTGGAACCCCCCCGTCCATCTTCCCCGGGACAAACCGGTGGTTACCCCTGATCGGGGACCACACCGAGGCTCCCACTGCACCCCTATGCCGTCTCCACTGGCCCCAGATCCTTAACGTTGCCGCCACCACCGGGCTAGTGGTGTACTTTGATGGCGAGAGCGGCAGCGGTGCCGTCACCAGCGCCCCCAAGCTCGTTCCTTTGCAGGACGCCATCTCCATCCTCTTCCATGCCGCCCCCTCTCCCTCCATAACCCACTTACGGATCATCGCCACGTTTGCTGCCCAGTAGTAGCTCCCTAGGTTTGGCAGCGCCAGCCCTCCTCAGTCCCTACTGCGTTCCAGGAACCCTCTCCTTACCCTCAGGGTTTTGTTCGCCCACACAAACCCCATAATACTCCTACCTACTCTCTTGAAAAAGCACTTGGTGATCACGATGGGGAGGCACTGGAACACAAACAAAAACCTCGGAAGGACCACCATTTTTATCGACTGCTCTCTACCCGCCAACGAGAGCGGCAACATGTCCCATCTTTTGAAGTCCACCTCCATTTGGTCCACCAAACTCGTCAGATTCAGTTTGTGTAAGGCCCCCCAGCTCCTGGCTATCTGGATCCCTAGATACCGAAAACTCCACTCCGCCCTCCTCAGCGGTAGGTCCCCTATCCCTCTTTCTTGGTCCCCTGCCTGTAGTACAAAAAGCTCGCTCTTCCCTACATTGAGCTTATAGCCCGAGAACTCCCCAAACTCCCTCAAAGTCTGCATGACCTCCACCATCCCGTCCATTGGGTCCGCCACGTACAGCAGCAGGTCGTCCGCATATAGAGACACCCGATGCTCTTCTCCCCCGCGGACCACCCCCCTCCATTTATTAGACTCCCTCAGTGATATGGCCAAGGGTTCGATCGCCAATGCGAACAAGAGGGGGGACAGAGGGCACCCCTGCCTCGTCCCTCGGTACAGCCGAAAGTACTCCGACCTCCGCCGGTTCGTCACCACACTTGCCACCGGGGCGCTGTAAAGGAGCTTAGCCCAGCTAATAAACCCTCCCCCGAACCCAAACCTACACATTTATCTAGGTTGAACTCCATCTGCCACTTCTCAGCCCAGCTCTGCATCCTGTCAATTGTCCTGTTGTAACCTGCAACAGCCCTCAACACTATCTACAACTCCACCAATCTGCGTGCCATCGGCAAAATTACTAACCCACCCTTCCACTTCCTCATCCAAGTCATTTATTAAAAACCACAAAGAGCAGAGGTCCCAGAACAGATCCCTACAGGACACCACTGGTCACCAACCTCCAGGCGGAATACTTTCTATCCACTACCACTCGCTGTCTTCTTTCGGCCAGCCAATTCTGTATTCAGACAGCCAAACTTCCCTGTATCTCATGCCCCCTAACTTTCTGAATGAGCCTACCATGGGGAACCTTATTGAATGCCTTACTGAAATCCATATACACCACGTCCACTGCCCGACCTTCATCAATGTGTCTCGTCACATCCTCAAAGAATTCAATGAGGCTTGTGAGGCATGACTTGCCCCTCACAAAACCATGCTGACTATCTTTAATCAAACTATGTTTTTTGAAATACTCATAAATCCTTGATGGGATTCTCCCTTCCGGGAGGAAAACAGGCGCCAATAACTCCGGCGTCAACGAGCCCCCAAGGTGAGGAATTCTCACCCGTCTCAGAGGCTAGGTGGATGCCACTGAAGGGATGGCACGAGTTTGCACATGCGCGGAATGGTCGTCGTGATCTCGTGCATGCGCAGAACCGCCGGCGTGATTCCGCGCAAGCGCAGACCGGCCAGCGTATTTTGGCGCATGCGCGGGTGTTCTCTTCTCCGCACCGGCCATGGTGGAGCCCTACAGGGGCCGACGTGGAAGGAACAGGCCCGCCCGCAGATCGGCGCGCCCGATCGCGGGCCAGGCCACCATGGAGGCCCCCTCCCCGGGGTCGGATTGCCTCCGCACCCCCCCCCCCCCCGAAGACCACCTGCGCCGACTTACCTGCCAGGTCCCACCATGTGGGACCATACATAACCCACGCTGGCGGGACTGGCCAAAAACAGATGGCCGCTCGGCCCATCGGGGCCCGGAGAATTGCCGGGGGGGGGGCTGCTACCAACGCCCCCAACCGGCGGGGGGGTCGGAGAATCCCGCCCCCTATCTCTCAGAATCCTTTCCAATATTTTGCTCACCACACACATAATTCCCCGGGATTTCTCGATTCCCTTTCTTGAACAGGGGAACACATTCGCCTCCCTCCAATCATCCGGTACTACTCCAGTGGAGAGTGAGGATGCAAAGAGAGTGAGGACGCAGCAATCTCCTCCCTCGCTTCCCATAGTAACCGTGGGTATATCCCGTCAGTCCCAGGGGACCTATCCATCCTGATGCTTTTCAAAATTTCCAGCACATCCTCCTTCTTAATATCAACCTGTTCGAGTCTATTAACCTGCTTCACACTGTTCTCATGAGCAACAAGGTCCCTCTCTAGTGAATACTGAAGCAAAATATTTATTTAGGGCCTCCCCCATCTCCTCATACTCTAGGCACAAGTTCCTTCCACTATCGCTGATCGGCCCTACTCTCACTCTGATCATTCTCACATGTGTAGAACGCCTTGGGGTTTTCCCTAATCCTTCCCGCCAGGGCTTTTTCATGCCCCCTTTTAGCTCTCCTAAGTCCATTTTTTAGTTCCTTCCTGTCTACCTTGTTACCCTCTAGAGCCGAGTCAGATCCTTGCTTCCTCAACCTTACGTAAGCTTCCTTCTTGCTCTTGACTAGAAGCTCCACTTCTCTTGTCATCCAAGGCTCCTTCATCTTACCATTCCTTCCTCGTCTCAGTGGGACAAAGCTATCCAGCACTCGCAGCAAGTGCTCCTTAAACAACCCCACATTACTGTTGTGCATTTCCCCAAGAACAATTGTTTCCACTTTATGCTCCTCAGCTCCTGTCTAATGGCAGTATAATTTCCCCTCCCCCAATTAAATACCTTCCCTTACTGCCTGTTCCTATCCCTCTCCATGATTATGGTAAAGGTCAAGGAGTTGTGGTCACTATCACCGAAATGCTCTCCCACCGAGACATCTGACACCTGGTCTGGTTTGTTGCCGACATGGCCTCCCCCCTAGTCGGCCTATCTACATATTGAGTCAGGAATCCTTCCTGTACACACCTGACAAAATCTGCTCCATCCAAACCATTTGCAGTAAGGAGGTTCCAGTCAATATTAGGGAAGTTGAAGTCACCCATGACAACAACTCTGTTACTTCTGCACCTTTCCAAGATCTGCCGCCCAATCTGTTCCTCTATCTCTCTGCTGCTATTGGGGGGGTCTATTGAAAACTCCCAATAAAGTGATTGCTCCTTTCTTGTTTCTGACTTCCATCCATACTGACTCAGTAGACAAACCCTCCTCGACTACCTCCTTTTCTGCAGCTGTGGCGCACTCCCTATTTAATAGAGCCACTCCCCCTCCTCTTTTACCTCCCTCCCTATTCTTCTGAAAACATCTAAACCCCGGAACATCTAACAGCCATTCCTGCCCCTGTGAAATCCATGTCTCTGTAATGGCCACAACATCATAGTTCCAAGTACTGATCCTTGCTCTAAGCTCATCTCCCTTATTCCTGACACTCCTTGCATTGAAACAGACACACTTTAACCCATTCCACTGAGTGCAACGTTACCCTATCAACTGTATATCCTTCCTCACAGACTCGCTGCAAACTATTTTTACCTGTTCAACAGCTACCCTATCCTCTGATCCATAGCTCTGGTTCCCATCCCGCTGCCAAACTAGTTCAAACCCTCCCGAAGAGCTCTAGCAAACCTCCCACCCAGGATATTGGTGCCCCTCCAGTTTAGGTGCAATCCATCCTTCATGTACAGGTCCCACCTTTCCCAGAAGATATCCCAATGATCCACACATCTGAAGCCTTCCCTCCTGCACTAGCTCTGTAGCCACGTGTTCAGCTGCACTCGCGCTCTGTTCCTTGCCTCACTTGCATGTGGCACCGGTAGCAATCCTGAGAACACTACTCTGATTGTCCTGCTCTTTCGCTTCCAACCTAACTCCCTAAAATTACTTTTTAGAACCTCATCCCTTTTCTTAGCTATGTCGTTGGTGCCTATGTGCACCGCAACTTCTGGTTGCTCCCCCTCCCCCTTATGAATCCTGTAGACTCGATCCGAGACATCCCTGACCCTGCCACCCGGGAGGCAACATACCTTCCGGGTGTCTCATTTGCGACCACAGAATCTCCTATCCGTTCCCCTAACCATTGAGTCTCCTACCACTATTGCTTTTATATTCTCCCCCCTTCCCTTCTGAGCCACAGACCTGGCTGCTAGGGCCTTCCCCCGGTAGGTCATCTCCCCCAACAGCATCCAAAACGGTATACTTGTTTTGAAGGGGAACGGCCAGGAGGGATCCCTGCACGGTCTGCCTGTTCCCTTTCCTTCCCCTGACTGTAACTCAGCTACTCTTGTCCTGAACCTTGGGTGTGGCTACCTCCCTGTAAGTCCTCTCTATCACCTCCTCTGCCTCCTGGATCATCCAAGTTCATCCAGCTCCAGTTCCCTAACGCGGCCGCGGGGGAGCTGCAATTGGGTGCACTTCCCACAGGTGTAGTCAGTGGGGACACCAGTGGTGTCCCTCACCACCCACATCCACTAGAGGGCAGCAGAGCGGAGCCGCTGATTGGCTGTTGCGTGGAAAATTCGCATCAGTGCATTGCAGTCACTGTATCCAGAAGGTGTACCTGAGCAAGACACCCTCCGTGTTCAAGTGAAGGCAAGCATCCAGCAGAGGGCAGCAGAGCGGAGCCACTGATTGGCTGTTGCGGGGGAAATCTGTGCATTGCGGTCACTGTATCCAGAAGATGTACCTGAGCAAGACACCCTCCGTGTTCAAGCGAAGGCAAGCATCCAGCAGAGGGCAGCAGAGCGGAGCCGCTGATTGGCTGTTGCGGGGGAAATCTGTGCATTGCGGTCACTGTATCCAGAAGGTGTACCTGAGCAAGACACCCTCCATGTTCAGGTGAAGGCAAGCATCCAGCAGAGGGCAACAGAGCAGAGCTGCTGATTGGCTGTTGCGGGGAAAATTTGTGCATTGCGGTCACTGTATCCAGAAGGTGGTTTGTGGAGGTGCTGTTGTCAAGTGACAGTTAAACCCCAAACACTTCTTCAGTGTTTCCCTCCCTACCTCCTCCTACCAAATAAAAAACAATCACTGTAAGGATCGCAGCCGAGTAAAGATCAAGAGGGAGACTCGTGGGCAGGTAGAAGTAGAACCGTGACGTCACAGCCAGCAGGTATGTGATTGGCTGGTGACTGGTAAGTAGTTTTTCTTTTCCCTGAGGTGTGTTGATAAGGCAAGGTTTTTCTATTTCTATTTTTTTTTAATCGTATGATTGGTAACAATTTTTTTTTTTCCTTTATCTATTATTTGATATTTAGTTAAGCTTAAGATTCAAAATGGCAGGAGATCTCAGACCCGTGTTATGCTCCTCTTGCTCAATGTGGGAGCTCAGGGACATGGCTGATGTGCTATGCTGAAGGAGGGCACTATGGAGGACTCGAGCAATGAGACAATATGGGCAGAGCTCAGAAATAGGAAGAGTGCGGTAACAATGTTGGGGCTGTACTACAGACCTCCCAACAGCGAGCGTGAGATAGAGGTGCAAATCTGTAAACAGATTATGGAAATATGTAGGAGCAACAGGGTGGTGGTGATAGGAGATATTAATTTTCCCAACATTGACTGGGATACACTTAGTGTCAGAGGTCTAGATGGAGCAGAATTTGTAAGGAGCATCCAGGAGGGTTTTCTAGAGCAGTATGTAAATAGTCCAACTCGGAAAGGGGCCATACTGGACCTGGTGTTGGGGAATGCGCCCAGCCAGGTGGTTGAAGTTTCAGTTGGGGATTACTTTGGGAATAGTGATCACAATTCCGTATGTTTTAGAATACTCATGGACAAAGATGAGAGTGGTCCTAAAGTAAGACTACTAAATTGGGGGACGGCCAACTGTACCAAAATTCGGCAGGAGCTGGGGAAGGTGGATTGGGAGCAGCTGTTTGAAGGTAATTCCACATTTGACATGTGGGAGGCTTTTAGAGAGGTTGATTAGAGTGCAGGACAGACATTTCCCTGTGAAAATGAGGGATAGAAGTGGCAAGATTAGGGAACCATGGATGACAGGTGAAATTGTGAGACTAGCTAAGAGGAAAAAGGAAGCATACATAAGGTCTAGGCAACTGAAGACAGACGAAGCTTTGAAAGAATATCGGGAATGTAGGACCAATCTGAAACGAGGAATCAAGAGGGCTAAAAGGGGTCATGAAATATCTTTAGCAAACAGGGTTAAGGAAAATCCCAAAGCCTTTTATTCATATATAAGGAGCAAGAGGGTAACTAGAGAAAGGGTTGGCTCACTCAAGGACAAAGGAGGAAAGTTATGCGTGGAGTCAGAGAAAATGGCTGAGATTCTTAAGGAGCACTTTGCATCGGTATTCACCGAGGAGAGGGACATGACGGATGTGGAGGTTAGGGATAGATGTTTGATTACTCTAGGTCAAGTCGACATGAGGAGGGAGGGTGTGTTGGGTATTCTAAAAGGCATTAAGGTGGACAAGTCCCCAGGTCCGGATGGGATCTATCCCAGGTTACTGAGGGAAGTGAGAGAGGAAATAGTTGGGGCCTTAACAGATATCTTTGCAGCATCCTTGAACACGGGTGAGGTACCGGAGGACTGGAGCATTGCTAATGTTGTCCCCTTGTTTAAGAAAGGTAGCAGGGATAATCCAGGTAATTATAGACTGGTGAGCCTGATGTCAGTGGTAGGGAAGCTGCTGGAGAAGATACTGAGGGATAGGATCTATTCCCATTTGGAAGAAAATGGGCTTATCACTGATAGGCAACATGGTTTTGTGCAGGGAAGGTCATGTCTTACCAACTTAATAGAATTCTTTGAGGAATTGACAAAGTTGATTAATGAGGGAAGTGCTGTAGATGTCATATACATGGACTTCAGTAAGGCATTTGATAAGGTTCCCCATGGTAGGCTGATGGAGAAAGTGAAGTCTCATGGGGTCCAGGGTGTACTAGCTAGATGGATAAAGAACTGGCTGGGCAACAGGAGATAGAGTGTAGTAGTGGAAGGGAGTTTCTCAAAATGGAGAACTGTGACCAGTGGTGCTCCACAGGGATCCGTGCTGGGACTACTGTTGTTTGTGATATACATAAACGATCTGGAGGAAGGTATAGGTGGTCTGATTAGCAAGTTTGCAGATGACACTAAGATTGGTGGAGTAGCAGATAGTGAAGGGGGCTGTCAGAGAATACAGCAAAATGTAGATAGATTGGAGAGTTGGGTGGAGAAATGGCAGATGGAGTTCAATCCGGGCAAATGCGAGGTGAAGCATTTTGGAAGATCCAATTCAAGAGTGAACTATACGGTAAATGAAAAAGCCCTCGGGAAAATTGATGTACCGAGAGATCGGGGTGTTCAGGTCCATTGTGTCGTGAAGGTGGCTACGCAGGTCGATAAGAGTGGTCAAGAAGGCATACGGCATGTTTTCCTTCATCGGAAGGGGTATTGAGTACAAGAGTTGGCAGATCATGTTACAGTTGTATAAGACTTTGGTTCGGCCACATTTGGAATACTGTGTACAGTTCTGGTCGCCACATTACCAAAAGGATGTGGATGCTTTGGAGAAGGTGCAGAGGAGGTTCACCAGGATGTTGCCTGGTATGGAGGGCGCTAGCTATGAAGAGAGGTTGAGTAGATTAGGATTATTTTCATTAGAAAGTCGGAGGTTGAGGGGGGGAAACCTCATTGAGGTATACAAAATCGTGACAGGTATAGACAGGGTGGATAGCAAGAAGCTTTTTCCCCCAGAGGGGGGGACTCAATTACTAGGGGTCACGAGTTCAAGGTGAGAGGGGAAGAGTTTAAGGAAGATATGCGTGGAACGTTCTTTATGCAGAGGGTGGTGGTTGCCTGGAACGCATTGCCGGCGGAGGTGGTAGAGGCGGGCACGATCGCGTCATTTAAGGTGTATCCAGATAGATACATGAATGGGCAGGGAGCAGAGAGATACAGATCCTTAGAAAATAGGCGACAGTTTTAGATAGAGGATCTGAATCGGCGCAGGCTTGGAGGGCCGAAGGGCCTGTTCCTGTGCTGTAATTTTTCTTTGTTCTTTGTACAGGAGGAGCATGCAACTGCCCTAGCTGCCATCCCCTCTGATCTGAATTTCCAAAGAGATTTCAAAGGAAAAATAAAAGGAAAGATTAAACACCCGTTAGGCCCTTAAAAAATATATACATATATACTGCTGCTACTCTCAAGTGAACCCTCTAAAATTGGTGATTCTACTAAATGATACAAAGGTAGCTTGCTACCCCCAAAAAACAAAACAAACACAAAAATAAAAATAAATTTAAAAACCCCAAAACAAGCAACTCTTACCTTACAGAATGTAGCTGCCCTGTGATCACAAACGTAGATATCACTTATTGACACAAACAGTATTGATGAATCTAAAATAATATCCATGGCAGACCAATATTGTAAGTCAAATTCAATTATTTTTGGAACTATTGTTATAAGACAAGTGTGTTAAATGCAAAATCCTTTCTTTATACTCTACAATAAAGGCAGAGAAATGTTGGAAGGTTTAAAAGCAGAATTATTTTAGTGATCTGAACATGCTCTAACGCAAATAAGTAGCCACATGTTTTCACAATTGATATTTATTTCAATAGAAAATTTGTATTGGGCAGCACAGTGGTTAGCACTGGTGCCTCATTGTGCTGAGGACCAGGGCTCTATCCCGACCCTGGGTCACTGATGGTGTGGAGTTTGCGCAGTCTTCCCCTGTGTGTGTGTGGGTCCCACACCCACACCCCAAAGATGTGCAGGGTACGTGAATTGGCTATGCTAAGTTGCCCCTTAATTGGAAAAAGAAAATTTAAAAAACTAAAATTTTGTATTACACTTATCAGGATCTAGGAACAAGTATTTTCCAAATAATAAAGAAAAAATAGAAGTGTCAAATTGGCAAGCTGGTAACCTTACCTGAAAAGTGCGTCATCTTCCTTTCACAGTACTGTTCTGCAATGGGCATCACTTCCATCATTTTACGTCCCCACTGAACAATGGGCTTCCCTTGGATAGCATATGATGCAAAAAGTGCTGTACAGAAAGTACCTAGAAACCCTACCGATGAACATGTTTTAGTGTTAATGTTTTAGACAGTAAATTTAAACCAGTCTGGAATGTTTTGAATAAAGTTTCAGCTTTTTTCATTGCATATTTTATTTTTTATTTTTTAAGAACAACAAATGTTTCTGTATCATGGCGTGTGCAGTTCATTATACAGTTTGGTTCCTTAATAGTAAAAATAATGCAACCAAGTTGAGGCAGCATGTCTACCACTTTGGACTGAGCTTGATGGCAAAATCCTGGTGCATGAAAGGTAGCAGAGTAAAATCAATGTACAGAATAATGCAGCACGGTGGTGTATAATGTATTGAAATAAACAATACAATGCAAACCTAAATATAATAAAGGCACATATCTCAAAGGTATACAGAACAACAGATGAAGATATTTCCTCTTCTCTTTCAGCTTTTCACTTTCATGCCAGTCCCAAATGTTGCACTTGAATCATCCACTATTAGCAGACACACAACAGTGGGTCAGAAGACACACCCTAGAATCTCTGCCCTCTTCTTACACATTCATATTAAATGGCCCTTAATGACATAGCTGAGTTTGAGAACATTGTGGAGAGAAATTAGAAGATGCATTTGAATCCTTCTCGTAAGCCATGGTTTACATCACACTGTACAAAGGGCGGAGGTTAATGGTTGAGGTGATGGGTCCATCCTCCAAATGAGAAGAACAGTGGTTAGCACTGCAGCCTCACAGCACCAGGGACACGATTCCAGCCATGGGTGACTGTGTGGAGTTTGCACGTTCTCCCTGTGTCCGCATGGGTTTCCTCTGGGTGCTCTGGTTTCTCCCACAGATATACAGGTTAGGTGGATTGGCCATGGTCAATGTGCAGGGAATGGGCCTAGGTAGGGTGCTCTTTCAGAGGGTTGGTGCAGACATAATGGGCTGAATGCCCTCCTTCTGCACTGTAGGGATTCTATGGAGAGTGAATGATAACCAGTGTAGTCATTCTCAGGAGCCCTGTTTGGCTTAAATCTTAATTGCACAACCTACTGACTGTACCTAGCTTTTGCAGAGGCATTTTTCTCACTACTGTCTCCTGCAGGACAGAGAACTTTTATTTTCTATTCTTTCATGTGGGTGTCACTGGTAAGGCCAACATTTATTGCCCCCATCCCCAATTTCCCTTAAATTGAGTGGGTGCTAACCATTACAGAGGACATTTTTAAGAGTCTGGAATTATAAGCAGGTAAAACCAGGTAAGCAGATTTCCTTCCCCAAAGGATATTAATGAACCAGGTGGGTTTTCGTGATAATTGACAATGGTTTTGTGCTCATCATTAGACTTTCAATTCCAGGATTTTATAGAATTCCAAGTGTCACCAACTGCCATGGTGGAATTTGTACCCAGGATCCCATAGCACAACCCTAGGTGGATTACTAGTCCAGTGATAATGCCACTACGCCATCCCACTTTCTGCAATCAAAGGTTTGCAGCTCTCCAGGCCTGCCACAGGGAGTGGTGGTCACTGCCAGTATTGCAGTAGGCCTGAGGCCGAGGATTGTCATTGAAATCCCATAATACAGGTAAATGAGGTGGGATTGCTGAGGCCAGAGGGAGGGAGATGCTGTAAAGGGCAGCAGCGTGCACTCAACAGTCTTTCCCTTGCTCTATGTGAGTCCCTTTGTTGGGTACAGGATTTCATAGAATTTTGATTTCATAGAATTTTACAGTGCAGAAGGAGGTCATTTGGCCCATCGAGTCTGCACCGGCCCTTGGAAAGAGCACCTTACCCAAGCCCACACCTCCACCCTATCCCCATAACCCAGCAACCCCAATTTTGGACACAAAGGGCAATTTACCATGTCCAATCCACCTAACCTGCACATCTTTGGACTGTGGGAGGAAACCGGAGCACCCGGAGGAAACCCACGCACACACGGGGAGAACGTGCAGACTCCGCACAGACAGTGACCCAAGCCGGGAATCGAACCATGGAGCTGTGAAGCAATTGTGCTAACCACTATGCTACCGTGCTGCCCAAGAGAAAGGAATCTCTACAAACAGGCTGCAGGCATATCCTCCTGGTTGTTTCCCAACATTGCATGCCCCTCACCTACCGCTAGTTGAATACCAGTGGTGGCGGTGATCAATTGGCCTCTGGGCAGGAAGGCCGTTCTTGACCCAAACTTAATGGTGGTGGGGCGGGGAAGAGTCAGGAAAGTGATGTGCTTTCTACTCTGTACTTTCCGCTCCATTATGCAGCTTTCACCCCACCCCACCCGGTGTCGCAGCTGACTCCAGATTGGCAGGTGGGTGGAGAAAGAGTACACAACATACACTGTAGGAGGAGACATAAAGGGGAGGGTGATATAGGTATTGGGTATATAGCCACTACATTATAAAAAGGACTTGGAAGCACTATAGAAGGCTCAAAAAGAATATACAAGGACGGTAGCAAAAAATGTGAGGTTAAACCGATATGGATGGGTTGAACAGGCTGGGTCTTTTTTTTTCCTTGATGTAATAAAAGTCTTAAAAATTCTGAAAGTTTTTGATAAGAGTAAGATAAATGTAGATAAACTCGCTACCGCAGGGAGGGGTTGACATGAACAGAATAGATGAATGCTCGTCAGAACGCAGAGGCATAATGAGCTTTTCCTGCCTTCCAGCATGGCTTTCAAACTGCACTGCAAACCAGACCCTGCAGTGAAAAGACAAAACTGGCATGTGAAGTCACACACGGGTCGGGTGTAACATTTGCAAGGCATGAAAGTGTGCAGGACTTTTCCTGAGCCCAGAGGAAGATTTGGCACAATAGATTAATTTAACGGTGGTGGTGCTAGATAAGCGTAAGTGGGAGGAGTGAACATGGGTTGATCTGATGGAGCTGATTGAGGAAGGATGGCGGGCAGCTCATGTGAAACATAAATACCATAAATGGTTGGCGGGAAACAGCCTGTTTCTGTGTATTATAAATGATATTTGAGACATGATGCAATAAACCAGTATCTGATGCAGCAATATATTAGTTAAAGAATGTTACAAAATGTTTGACTCCCCCCCCCCCCCCCCCGAATTGTTTTACTTCTCAATACAGAGATTGTTTACTTCAATAAAGTGCTGTTATTTACAATGTCTTCATTTTACATTACACAGTTGATGCAGTCCAAGTTATAATAAGTGCTTTGCAAAATGCAGTTTTTGGTTGGCTTCCTAGTACAGCATTAGAACTGAGGTCAAGTACACATCTATTCCAGCATATTTTAAATGCTATTGCCAAAAAAAAATGAACAAATTTATTTCATGACTGTTATCATATTGGAACAATTCTCTTGATGGGCATTAGACAAACGCATGCATTGCTGAAAGGGTATGACTTCATCCTTTGCGTATTACCTGCTGGATAACTGTGCGTCATTCGACCACATTCAATGCTGACTTGCAGTAGGTCATTCAGTTGCTCTGCCTTTGCATAGCACATACCGATGCACATTGTTCTCGCAGCTGCTCCAAATTTAGGTTCTGTGAATTAGCATGTGACAGCCGATTAATAGTGATGCTTCAAATTCCACATCTCTTGTACATACCAATGTTCCAAAAACAAACGTTACATTTTAAACAGGCAACTTTTAATTGTATTGATTTACAATCATGGTGAATGATAAAACTTTTACCTCATTCCTTTAATATTGAAGTAGGGGACAACATTCAATCTGCTGACGGAATTACAAAAGCTCATGTTTATGATCTAATGGTAACTTCAAATCTACTATTATTACAAACCCGGACTTACTCTCTTACACCTTCTTCCGTCAAGAAAAAGATACAAAAGTTTGAGGTCACGTACCAACCCACTCAAGGACAGCTTCTTCCCTGCTGCCATCAGACTTTTGAATGGACCTACCTCGTATTAAGTTGATCTTTTCTCTACACCCTAGCTATACCTGTAACATTACATTCTACAGTCTCTCCTTCTTTCCCTATGTACGGTATGCATTGTTTGTATAGCAAGAAACAATACTTTTTACATGTGACAATAATAAATCAAAACATTTAATAAATGTTACATCTGCTACAAATATGCCACGTACCATCACAAAATTGCTGTATACATCAGACTATTTCCAGTAAGTTTTGAGTTATGTACAATCCCAGATTAGCTGCTTTTGAGCAGCAATTGGAGTTGTTTTCTGTTCTTATCATCTTTGTTTTTACCAGTATGACACGTCTTACCAGCTACTCAGTCAATGATAGAAAAGTAAGGTATATGCATATCCCTAAATACCAGAGTGTAACATATCGGTCTTGTCAGAGAGTGGGATTCCCGGAAATTGGTGCATGGAACACTACCATCTCAAACATCTCCCATCCCACTGCCAGCCCCACCTCCCCCCAGTCCCCCATTCCACACAACTTTTGAGTGAAGAAGATCCCTTTTCTAACTTTCTTACATTAAATCTTGGATCTGTGGCCTATCATTCTTTACCTCAAAGCTCATGGAAGTCTGTTCCTACCTCATTTTAATTGTATTATATTTACCAGTCATCTACATTGTTATAATAAAAGACCCAATATTTTTTTTTAAATTTCCATTTATGTATTTCCTCATACTAGACAGTCAATCTGTGTTGTACCCTTTCAAACGCCTCAATATCCTTCCTATATGCTCACTGTGGTCTTAAGATTTTTCATTGGCTCACTGTGACCTCTTGGTATTTATATTCTGTATGTTTTGCGAGAAAACTAGAATGCGCTTAGCTTTTTCTCAAAGCCTAATCTACCTGAGCCTTCCCCAAACCCCTCTTCTTTTCCATGGTGCGAGCCTTTTTCCATTCAAAATACTTTTTTTTTAAAGAAAACTAAAATGAATCACATTCCACTCACCAACATTGAATTCCATCTGCCACTTTTCAGCTAATTTCCCTATCTTATCAATATCCTGCCAGATGTTCCTGTGATCTTCTCAAGAATTAACTATACATCATATTTTGGTACCGTCTGCAAAATTCATAAGTCTGCAGATTCAAAAACAGCTTCTTCCCTACTGTTACCAGACTCCTAACTGATCCTCTTATGGACTGATCTGATATCTTCACACATCTTCTCTACCAAGTAGTACTACACTCCTGTATGCTTCACCCGATGCCTGTGTCTATGTATTGACATTGTGTATTTTATGTTTGCCCTATTATGTATTTTCTTTCCATGTACGGAATGATTTGTCTGAGCTGCACTCAGAATAATACTTTTCACTCTACCTCGGTACATGAGAAACAAATCCAATATTCAACGCAACTTATTCTTGGCCTACAACCAAATGATATACATGGTGAATGGAAGTGCTCCAAAGTTGAATCCCGAGAGATATGACTATCCAATTCTAACCCAAGATCTTCCACTCTCCATTTTCTCCCTTCTAAAGAAATGCTTTCTCTCATTTGCCATTCTCCCTGCAACTCCACATCCCTTAAATTCCATGCGTAATTTCCTGAATGGGACCATGTCAAATACCTTCCTGATCTCACAGTATTCACGGTATTTTCCCTAGATAGGTGGTCATTACATCCTTAAAGAGTTTGCCATCCAAGATGTTAAACAAATTAGCTGGTAATTAGCCAGATTAACAATGTTTCCTTTTTAAAATTGAGTACTCCATTTGCTCTGGTACTCAATTTTCTAGAGCCTTTCCAATTTCCTCCCAAAACTACTTCAAGATCATAGCAGGTATCTGATTGGGCTTTGGCACTTGGTTATCCCTTAGTTAACATTTAAGATTTTAATTTTATCTGGCATAATATTGCTCATTGCTCAATAGTGGGATATTGTTGATGCAGAGGACTTCCAACCTTTCCTACTTTTGTGAGGGCCACGAAGAATCCAGCACGAGTTTTAAGGATACAAAGTAATAACATTTATTTACAATAACATATATCTATGGGAGCCGCAGTATTTATATGGCTGGTCCAGTTCAGTTCTGGTCAATGGTAACCCCCCAGCATGTTGATAGTTATCACTTGATTAACTTGTAGTCAGTCTCAAACTCTAACTCACACATTAAACTAAAAGGAGCACATTGGCCATTCATGTCAACCCAACAGCCAGTGACAAAATAGCTCACAGCAATCACACAC
Organism: Scyliorhinus torazame; assembly: GCF_047496885.1. Lineage (NCBI taxonomy): Eukaryota > Metazoa > Chordata > Chondrichthyes > Carcharhiniformes > Scyliorhinidae > Scyliorhinus > Scyliorhinus torazame. The sequence continues at coordinate 56,489,897 of NC_092720.1, read as the reverse complement.
AAACCTAACATATAAAATTGATGAAAGAAGCACTTCAATGAAATAGTTCCCAAACTATGATATAATTTCTGGTTCAATTGAGGACAATAGTGTCAACTAAATCAATTTGAAATCTGAACAATATTGATTTCGCCAATTATTAATTTTACTTTATTTTCATTCTATAGTAGTTTTAAATTTCTTACATTTCAAAAACAGAAAATGCTAGATAAACTCAGCAGGTTCAGTAACAGCTGTGGAGAGAGAAACATTTAACATTTCGAGTCTGACATGACTTCTTCAGAGCCGAAGAGGGGTAGAAGCTCTGCGGAAGGGCCAAGGGGACTCGAAACGGGCAACTCTGTTTCTTTCCACAAATGCTGCCAGATCCGCCAAGTTAATCCATCGTCTTACTTTTATTGCAAGCAATAGACACAGACCTGCTTAAAATGACATTAAATGTTGTTCACCTCTTTTGCTTAAGGGGGTGTATCTTTTGGAAGTATAGCCTTTTGCCTGCACTGGGGCTCCGTCCGAGGCTGATGTTGATTGACGTTTCTGGTATCTGTGCAACGTGATGAGGTATCTCTTTGCTGCCTGGCTGCAAAGTTCCTGGAAGGTGTCCCACCCTGGTGGGAGAGCAAAGATTGCTCATTACTAATAACATGCTAACAATAAGTTCATATTTGATCAAATCATTCAACGCATGAAAGAGCTACCTTAAATGTGCAATCCATTCAAAACGATACAGAATGTAACAATAAAGTGCAATAGAAGATGCTGGAAATACGCCTCAGGTTAAAAGTTATGTGGAAAGATGCACGCGCAAGAGATAACCCGCTGTCTCCTGGCTCAGAGAGCTGCTGCGGCGCTTTTCCTGCATTTTATCCGAGGGGATGTAACTCCACTGCTAAAAGTTGTTAATGTCGAAGATGTATTATGTGTGTACTATTAAAAATGTGATCTTCGGAAAGGGAATCGGTGAAAATGAAGTCTTTATTTTGCTGGTGAGGAGAATGTTAGTCTGCGCGGTTATTATCCAACACGAAAACCAGAAGGGGCTTAAAGTTGGTCTTTGGAGACACTTCGAAATCCACCTTTCACATGCAAAAAGGGATTTTTGTTTCGTAGAATGCTACTTCTGGTAAATTAATTTAAGGAGCATTCGAATTTGGTACAGTACATGGAAAGGGCGGCGTCGTGTTGATCGTTTCAACCGGGCATTTAGCTACCTTAACGGCGCCCTATATATTCCAAGTATGAGGGCAGAAAATACGGACTTAATGATGCAGGATTTGTATTTTCACAAAGAAAACTCACAGGAAGGTTCTCTGCTCAGTAGCATCGTGGGAATGAGTTAGTATAGGAATGGGCAGAGATATCGAGCACCAATACTTCAAGATCAACTCCAACAGGGACAAAAGACAAGATAAAACTCACCAGACGCTAACGCTTCAGCAGTTGCCATGTGCATGAGAGAATCAAATGGAGCCTGCCACTGAAATGATTTTAAAAGCATCCTGTCGATCTCCTCTGATAAATCAGTCTCCGTCAGTTTTAATCCAGGTTTGTTGCACTCGTGGCAAATGTTGTGATAGCCCATGGCATTGCCAAGTGCTCCCAGGACCATGGCAGCTTGGTACCTTTCCATTGTACCAGCTGCCAGCACCTCAATCGCCCAGTCAGACTTCCCCCACCCCCTCCGACTGTTGTGAATCCACTGCGAGGTCTAGATGTACAGTCCGGGCTTCTGGAGTCCCGCCCCACTACCTACCCATTGGCCCTTTACAATCACAAGCGTCCTATCTGAAACACCACAAGTTTCGTTCGCAGCCCGTTGAAAAAGTCCTGGTCAGTTCAATCAAAGTGCCGTTTTGTTGGCTACTGTGTTTTCAAATAGAGTCAATTACAGTTTCAATTTTGTTCAAATCGCAATCCGACTTCTAAAATTGAAGGATTTAACTGAAACAGTAATTACGATGGCCAATTCAAACTACTCATCCATGATTGTGTGTGAGCGAGAAATCGATCAGTTCAGCGTGAATTTTAGTCTGGATGGGGAGAGTATCTTTATTTTACAGCCACTTTTGTTTGCCACTTAAACGAGTTCTGAAACTCTCAAATCGATTCCCAGAAGGCGCAAGTTCATAAAAACGAATCAACAGGCACATATTGCAAAGAGACTGTATTAGTAAGTTACACATATATGCAAAGTTAAACAGTTTAAAAAAAATTCAAATACGCTGTAGTAAAGTTGAAAATAAGTAAAAATGCAAAGTATTGTAAAGCATTTGAGCAGGGTTGATTGATGGGAATTCTGGTTAAAGGCGCGTGACGTGACACTTATTTATCTATACAATCCTGATCATTAGATTGTCAGCAATTATGTGTTTGAACTTTGTCTCTGTTCTTTGCTTTGTCGCCGTTGTAATCTTCTATTTAATAATTGCAAAATTCATTTTGTTTTAGTTAGGATTGTAACAAGAATTAGATTGTTAGGATGAGTTGCAATATTTGCGGATCTGTCTGCAGTGACATCCTGTTATTCGTATGCTGATTGTGAATGAAGTAGTTCTATATTACAGCCTTGTAATGTTTTTTAATCGGCCTCTTGATAGCCAGATGCCTCAATATATTGAAATAACGATCGCCCTCAGATTCAAATTGAACATTCACACCGTAAACTCGAGAAGGGCACATTTAAAGGGCCACATTCAGTATTTCATTTCCATTTTGGAAAGAGTTATAGATTCGGGTGAAATAAGCAAGTACATGCCCACAGCCACATGCTGTTTACCTTAGTGTGGGTTAGCAAACCATTTACAATGCCATCTTCGGATGCCACAAAGACTCAACTGCTTATCTATATGCATACATACTAGGAATCTTTCTAAACTACAGTATACTGTTACTAGCGTGTCATTTTCACACTCCAAATGTCACACACCAGAGACCACAGATGCAAAACACCCCGGCAAAGGGAACAGAAAATCGTGGAGCCTGAAATCCTCAAACACTTCCCAATCAACAAAATCTCCGCACCAAACACTAACTAAACGTTGCATTAAGGCTCTGTTTACTTAACACTTGTATTACATGGTTTGATGCCCACTTGACTTAAGTCCTCATAAGCGATGTCGCCGTGTCAGTAAAGATCCGTTCCACAACAAATTTTTTTTGCAACAAGCGGGGAAAACTGCTAAGTCTGAAGACTCAAATAAGGTGCCAGAGACTTAGCAGTTTCCCCCGCTTGCTGCAAAAAAACCCCCCTGAAAAGCCGCTTTCGTGTGAGCCGTGAGCGAAAGACATCCTTACGGTCTCTCAGCTTTCATCCGAAGTGTGGCCAAACATCTATCCATAAGGTGTGCACTTTGTTGAAAGTATGGCTGCAGCTGAAATTTGGAGATCGCATCACAAAACCCATTTCTGTATTGGCAATGTAACCACGACTTATGTTGTCACTTTTTTACCCTTGCTCGAGTGTACAATGAATAATGCTTGCTAAATTCGGGGAATGAAGACGTAATCTACAAAATGTAATTAAGAACGTTGGGAAACGTACACGCACACACACACATACATACATTACTGAATCAATAGCTTAGTAGCAGTTGATTCAAATAATATGCCGAGTACCTTTTATTGGACCGTTTCAATATTGTCTAAACAAGCAGGGATGATTTCAGCAATTTTACTACGATGTAGGTTCTGTTTATATTTGTCTCATCAAATCATGTAAATTTACATTTGCTACAAAATGCGTTTTCTTGGCTGGAAGATGAGCAGTGACAAAGAATGTTGACATTTGACATCAGAGTGTAATTCATTTGACCGATTATGACTTGATTTGTGACTCCCGAAAGTTTTGTAAATTTGGCTTTGAGGAGCGAGGACATCTTGTATCAAAACGTTGTATGTGGCGAGATGCGGATTAATCTTTGTATATATTGATATTATTTGACGTGCTAACCACATGAGCATTTCCTACCAAGATGTAAATATAAAGCATTCTGGGACAGCCCGAGTTCGTGAAAGATGCAATATAAATGCAAGTTATTCCTTTGCCTAAAATTATTTATTAGGAGGCAATGGTTTACAAAATGTATTCCAGTCTCACCCCACAGGTGAACTTCGTAATATTTATGCGAGATTCCACCATCGTTACTAAAGCGGACCAGTTGCTTTACCATGGATGAAATCTCCATAATGACATTCCATAGTTACAACAGGCCATTTATCCCGCAGAGTAAGTTTGATCAGTGTAGTTTGAACATTCACACAGTCACACTCCATGTGGATAGGACATACTCGTCAAAGCAAAACTTATCTGCGCAACTAATGTTTTGGAAAGAATAGGTTTATAATACAAATTAGTTGAATTTGATTTTTATTGAAGCGATTACTTAAATAGCATTCAACCTCAAGGCCAACAACCTCGCTGAATCTGACTTCAATGTAATTCTTAAACTGCAAGTTAAGACACTACGTTTTCACCGGCTAAATCATTACACCTTGAGAGGGATTGCAAACACTATAACAATATAACTGTTCTGAACAAATTCATCTTCGATTCGAAACGTGAATTGTCTCTTTCTCCACAGATATTGTACGAAGTCTTACAACACCAGGTTAAAGTCCAACAGGTTTGTTTCGATGTCACTAGCTTTCAGAGCGCTGCTCCTTCCTCAGGTGAATGAAGAGGTATGTTCCAGAAACACATATATAGACAAATTCAAAGATGCCAAACAATGCTAGGAATGCGACCATTAGCAGGTGATTAAATCTTTACAGATCCAGAGATGGGGTAACCCCAGGTTAAAGAGGTGTGAATTGTATCAAGCCAGGACAAGGCCATCCGCAACAATCACCAGGCAGGAATGTTCCCTTCCAGTCGGGGAACACTTCAGCAGTCAAGGGCATTCAGCCTCTGATCTCCGGGTAAGCGTTCTCCAAGGCGGCCTTCAGGACGCGCGACAACGCAGAATCGCCGAGCAGAAACTTATAGCCAAGTTCCGCACACATGAGTGCGGCCTCAACTGGGACCTGGGATTCATGTCGCATTACATTCATCCCCCACCATCTGGCCTGCGAAATCCTACCAACTGTCCTGGCTTGATACAATTCACACCTCTTTAACTTGGGGTTACCCCATCTCTGGATCTGTAAAGATTTAATCACCTGCTAATGGTCGCATTCCTAGCATTGTTTGGCATCTTTGAATTTGTCTATATATGTGTTTCTGGAACATACCTCTTCATTCACCTGAGGAAGGAGCAGCGCTCTGAAAGCTAGTGACATCAAAACAAACATGTTGGACTTTAACCTGGTGTTGTAAGACTTTGTACTGTGCTCACCCCAGTCCAACGCCGGCATCTCCACATCATGGCTTCCACAGATATTGCCCGACCTGCTAAGTTTTTCCAGCACTTCTGTGTATATATCTCAGATTTCCAGCATCTGCAGTATTTTGTTTCTATTACCATAATGTATAACAGTATACAGAAATATTCCCATCGTTACCGGGTAAAGCTGTCTAATCTTGAAGGTTTATTTCAGCCGTGAAGTTGCAAGAGCAAAAGGAAGATGAGGGATCTTGGCCCCAGTTGGATATTTTCTGCATGTTTAGTAAAAAAAAACTTGGTAGGCAGTACTTAACCCAAAAGGTCATATTTTACCACCAGCCATTCCATTGAATATAATCCTGATTAGTTACATGCCATTTTCTCACTCAAAGAAGAGGATGACCGGTGCAGCATTAAAATGATTGGAGGCATAGTCGTAGATCTACAACTTAGAAGGAAATATGAAGTACAACTGCGCATTTTGTAAAATAAAGGAAAGGAAGTCTTGTACTCATGAGCATATTTCATTACCAGAGGTCCTCCCAAAGCCTTTAGAGCCAGATACGCCATAGACCTCTGAAGTGTAGTCACTGTTGTAATGTAGGAAATGCAGCAATCAATTTGCAAATAGGAAGCTCCCACAAGTAGTAATGTGACAATGACCAGATTATCAGTTTTTGCGATGTTGATTGAGGTATAAATATTGACCAGGAGGATTGAGGTATAAATATTGGCCAGGAGAATCCTCTCCACCGCCTCGAAATATTGCCCTGGGATCTTATGTGTTCACCTGAAAGGGTGGATGGGACTTCAGTTGAAGTTCTCATCCGAAACAAACATCTTAGCCAGTGTAGAACAGGCTTGATTTTTGTGCGAATGTCTTGGAGTTGGGAATACTACTCGCCAACTGAGCGACAGCTGAAACTGTGACATGACATGTAGGGAATAGTAGGAGCATAGTTAAACACGCCAAACGAGAATGCATTTTTTTAAAGCTCGGAGATACCCATATAAGAGTATTTTAAAATTTCTGTGCTGTGCCAGTCACCTGATGTTCAGCAAATCCCTCCCTCTGACGCAAGCGAGACTGTTAAGGGTTTTCCTTTTTGCGAGTGAGTTACAGCCTGAAGCTGTGTTTGTGTGTGTATGGAGAGGTGGTGCATTATTCTCTATTGGTATACGTTTCAAAAGTACTTCCCCCGAAAGCTCCTCCTCTTTTGGCCCTTCACCTCAGGATCTACACAAAATAAAACGTTGAAAAAAAACCTCCCCCCCCCCCCCACACCAACTTCCAAATGTGTTTGTGACAGGATAATCTTGAAGCGGTTTAGTGGCGGCAGACGGTTTGCTGCAGAGGCAGAGCTGATGTTAACTGCTTGTGTGTGTGTGTGAGGAAGGGTGGGAGGTCCAGGAGGAGTTGAGTTTGCCAGTGAAGTTTGGCTCATCCCCTCCCCTCGCTCCTTCCCCGCCCCGTGGCCGTGGCCGCAGTGACCGGGCTGCAGGCGGCGAGCGGCTCTAACTTTCCCCTCAGAGAGTCTCTCAGCCTCGGAGTGTGTGTGTGTGGGGAGGGGGAAGAGTGCGCTGCACTGCGCATGAGTGTCACCCACGGTGACTGCTAATTGTCCGGTTTTTTTTCTTTTTATTTTTTAAAGAGGCCCGAGCGCTTGAAGATGGTGAGTGTTTCTCAAATGATCTTTTGCCAGTGTGACCGCGCCGGCCGCTCGCTGGAGGGAGGGAGGGAGCCAGTCCACACCATCCCTCATAGTGGCTGCGGCCTTGGCCTGCTCCTCCGGTTCCGCCACATAAGCCGCACTTGGCCACCGCCGCCTCATTTCCCCCCCTATTGAATGGACCCCCCCCCCTTCCCTTCCCCACTCCGCCGCCCTGTGAGGGAGGTTACCCCGAGTGACGGGCCCTCTCCCTGAGCGATGTTCACCGGCACCCCCCCCCCCCCCCCCTTCTTCCCTTCTCTGGTTGAGGCCTGGGCCGAGCAGCCGGAGGAGAGCTGCGGGTGCCGTCGTCACTCGAGGCCCGCTGCTTTCCGGGCCTACAGCAGACGGATGTGTGCTGGGGCTTCCCACCCACCCCCTTTCATGATTTATTTTTAACATGAAATGTGGACGAGTTTGTGCAGCGGTGACCGAGGGTCGATTTCACCGGGTCGCCTTTCGCATTCTGTCTTATATAAACTCCGCTGTCACCTTCCCGTGTAAAGTGCCGGGGGTTCTGTGCTTTTAAAACAAAATACCCTGTTCCTACGCCCCCCCCCCCCCCCCCCCCATCCCATGCCTTTCTGCTCTAAACTGCGCCACTGCATGGGGGTTTCTTGTGTTCATATTTATTTGGTAAATAGAAATAGCAACTAATTTTCTAATGAGGCGCAAACTTCGCCGTTAATGCCAACGCGCGCAATAGACATTCGTTAATGTTAGTTTTTATTAATTTGCCTTTAGGTTTAGCAGTACTGCCCTGGAGAAGACTGCTTTTTAGTTTACTAAAAGTTGAAAGGGATTGCATTGGGTACATTTTTATTTCTGTAACTCTTAACACTACCTTGCTGCTATTCAATCATTCTTTCCTGGTCTGATTCATGAACCAGGACTTTATCATACTTGAACATTGTTAATATTTTGTGGCAAGCCTGATTTTGGTGAACCTGAATGTACAGTTTGCCAAGAAACCTTTTATGTTTGAGAACTGCTTTGCAAGTAGGGACAAATGTAATTCTGCAATAATTTGTCCTTCAGTACTTATCACACTTTTTTTACCCATATGGAGAAAAAAAATGACTACCACTGAGTGAAGAACTAACCCGTGTAATCGACGGTTTCAAATCCAACCATTTTTGCACAGCTCTTGTGCCATTTCAAACAATATTAATTCTTTATAAGATTAGCATGATTTAAAGACTGAATATTGCTTTTTATCTTGTATAACAATGGGCACATTGATATATATTGGCCTTGGAATTGCTTAGTAATTACTGTTTCTATATGCTCCCATTTCAGTGATGATCGCCTAATCATTCAGTCCTTGTGTTAATGTCACAAAATATCAATAACATGGCATATGGTAATGGTTGGTGTCTATATTAATAGCTAAGTTAGTATGCTCTTGTGAAATGCATCTTAGGGTGTCGTTCTGACACTCATGATCTGCACCCCATCTAACAGAAAATATCTGCTCCTTCCAAGTTGCCAAGGATTCTTTGGCAGCTCGTTCCAAACCCATAACCTTCCACTGAGAAGAACTGGAATAGGTGCGCATGCGTACAACCATCACTTCCAATGTCCCTTCTCAGTTATACAGAATCCATGCTTGGATATATATTGTTTTTTCTCCCTGGATCAAAATCCTGAAATTCCTCTGACAGTATTGTGGGAGCAACGTCTCTTCAATAGTTGGAAAAGAAAGTCCACCGTTTCTCAAGGACAACTAAGGATTGGGCAATAAATGCCAAAAATGCCTGTGTCTTGAGAGTGAAAGACTATTAAAGTTGAATTGAAACTGATGAAAAGCAGGGGACAACGTAACCTGCATAATACCACAAACGCCGTACAAGTTGTATTATTGTGTTCAGATAATTTTGATAAAATACAGGAGCAATTTTTACGCACGTCTTATATTATTGTCATACATCCTTGGTCTGCATGACACTGCATGTCTGCATTTCACTACATTGAACTGTGATTTTTCTTTCGGCAGAAATTTGGTTAGAAATTCTAAAGTTGGTAACAAAACGAACACATCTAATTGATTTCTCATCAGACTAGCTCATTTGACTTAGAAATTAAAAAAATTAGATATTACAAAAATATTTGGTTTGCATTTGGATCACGTGCTAAGCTTGGTAAATTTAGGCATAATTTTGCATTCTGTATGCAAGTAAGGAGTGTTTATCTTTAACATTGGTTTTTAACATTTCTCTTCCAAGGAAGGTCCATGTTTTATCCTGGTCTAAGTTAGTTGATCTCAGCCAAGTTGCCATTTGGGGTTCTACAATAGATTTGAGCTGCTGTGTTAGAGAGGGCAAAACGAGCCAGGGTTCCTGCCCCTGAGCATTGTTCAGGAACCTAGTCAGGAAATCCATGTGTGTGAACGTTGGGTAAGGATATCTGGATTGGGATCAGATGTGTGGCCTCCAGTGTTTGAATAGTGCACTGAACACGAATGTCATATGAATAATGGCTAGCGAAGCTATTAGAGACCACTGGAACTTGTGAAACTATCCAGCAGCAAGTAGTCAATGACGTGGAGAGGGAAATCAATTGGAAAGAAGCAAAAGAAACTCCATCATTTTTTTGGAAGATGTTGAAATTAACAAAACTGATGCTCACTTTATTGCCTTTTTAGAATTCTTTATTTAGTGAAGAGTTATTGAATAACCAGGCAGCATGCAGTGGTTATCACAATTGCTTCACAGCTCCTGGGTCCCAGGTTCGAATCCCGGCTTGGGTCACTGTCCAGGAAGTGTAGAAGATTGTAGTTTAGTCGGGCAGCATGGTCGGCACGGGCTTGGAGGGCCGAAGGGCCTGTTCCTGTGCTGTACTTTTCTTTGTTCTTTGTGGAGTTTACACTTTCTCCCCGTGTCTGCGTGGGTTTCCTCCGGGTGTTCCGTTTCCTAGCACAGTGCAAAGATGTGCAGGTTAGATGGATTGGCCATGCCAAATTGCCTTTAGTGTCCAAAAAGGTTAGGTAGGGTTACTGGGTTATGGGGATAGGGTGGCAGGGTGGGCTTAAGTAGGGTGCTCTTTCCAAGGGCCGGTGCAAACTCAATGGAACGAATGGCCTCCTTCTGCACTGTAAATTTTATTATCTATGATCGAAGACAAACTTTGTTACACTGGTTATGCATTATGATGAGTACCTTAAAATTAGTTTTGAAAAATAAACATTAATTTTAAATCCCTTTAACCATCTTTGGGTTGCAAAACTATTTTGAAAGCTCAATTTTGCATTTTAAATGCAGAACATTTAGATAAATGTTGCAAAGTGTTATACTTCTGAATGCTTTTCAGTAATATTTTACTTTCAATGAGAATATGAAACATACAGAAACAGGAATTGCATTGATTCTGTGATGCCTTCCTACCAGAAATCATGTTTCTTAAGGAAATTGTTTTATTGTGATCTTTTGCACAGATTGTATAAATCTTCCTTTGTGCAGATTTCAAAATGTCCACATCTTAATAATTGACTCCATTAAAAGCATAGAGAATTCAAGTGAACCGTGCTATGTCCTACTACCATCTGGAGCATAACATTTTGAACAGAAAATTCTGATCTATGGATAAAGGATTTGCCAATTTTGTGTAAAGTTTAGCATGGTGACTACAATTTACTTTTGAAGACTATTTACAATTGATACCAAATATTTTTTCTGGTCTTTTATAAGACCTTTAAAAAATTTTAAGGAGTTTTAAGATTCATCTTTAACTTAACCTGTGTAACTAGTGTCTGAATCAATTTAAACAATTGCAGCTATTTCTGTAGTTTATTATTTCTTCAGCATATAACACTTGATAAACCACAATGTTTAATTAATAAGTTGTAATATTTTGAAAACTATATATGAATTCTGTACCTCACATGACATTGAATCCATTTGCCAGACACACAGGATCTTGGGTTTCAGTCCAGAAATACATACTCTAATGTCATTGGGATGTGCCAGATCGATCCTGTTTTTGGCACCAGGAAGCTATTTTTAGTTTCTAAGAGGGAGGACAAAAACATATTTGGTGATGTCTGTAACAAAATATTAGCACAATGTTAATTTTGAGGGAGGGGGTGTACCCATGGCTTTTGGTAATTTACACCAGCATTAAAAGATAAGAATACGTTTGATTTGGCTGTGCTAGAGTAGAGTTGGGCTACATTTTGTGTTCAAGATTTTAGTTTTACTCATGTTTCAGAAAACATAGGCCTTATTATTTTATTCATTCAAGTGATGTGGGCTTCACTGGCTAAGCCAGCATTCATTGCACATCCTGAATTGCCCTCGAGAAGTTGGTGGTGAGCTGCCTTCTTGAACCGCTGCAGCACATGTCCAAAATATTCAAAAAAACTACAAATTTTTAGTGAAAATATTTTTTTCATCTGCACACAAAAAAAATATTGCGCTAAATAGTTATTGCTCGCATCCTGATAAATATGTTACTGAACAAAAATGTGGCTTTTCTGCTTTACTCTGCTGCTACACATGGGGTCGAATCTTTCTTAACATAATCCCATTTGTCTTTTAATTTCTGAGTTTTTCTAGTACTTGCAACTTCCGTGCTCTATACTGAGACTGCATTTTGTGGATTATTTCTATTCTACTACCTAGTGTGCCCCTGTAGACTTGGTTGCTGCGTTCTGTCTCTGTCTCTCGCCCCCCCCTCTAAGTCTTTTCACTTAGTTGGGCTAGGAATGATCTATTCCCGCTGCTTCTGGTCCTCAATTATCTCTGCTGATAGCTGTTTACTTCTGTGGTTCCTGCTTCACCCTCTATGATTTCAATATTCCTTCAACTCTAAGCCGTCCGTCCAATTCCAGATCTGGCTGCTCCACTTCGTGTTTTTCAGGGCCTCTTTCTCTCCTAAAATTAATTGCTCACGACCCTGGGATCACCTGGCAATAAAGATGAACCACACTCTTAACTGCTTCTGTTAAACTTCTCTCCCCAGCTCCATCATCCTCCCATCTAACAAGAAGTGTGATGAGCTCTTAAATTTCTTTATTACTAAGATAGAATCTATCCTTTCCTTGGCTGCTTAACTCCCTACTCTTGGCCATTAAGGCAAAGCCGTCCCATACTTCAGGAATGGTATTGCAGGGTTCAGAAGTTCTCAGAGCTCCCATCTGTTCTTACAATATTCTCCATTTCAGACAAAAATCTGTCTTTATTTTCTCTCTCGTCTAATTTTAATATGCTCTTTAAGCCCACTGTACCTAGAACATTGGGAGCTGGTTTAGCCTAATTGGCTGGACAGTTGGTTCGTGATGCAGAGTGAGGCCAACGGCGCGGGTTCACTTGTATCAGCTGACGTTATTAATGAAGGTCCACCTTCTTAACCTTGCCCCTCGCCTGAGGTGTGGTGGCCCTCTGGTTAAATCACTCTTAGTCAGCTCTCCCCCTTGAAGGGGAAAGCAGCCTATGGTCATCTGGGATTATGACAACTTTATTTTCCTTTACCAACCACAGGCCTCTCTTTGCATCTCTGAATCTTGGCGGACATCAACAATAACAACTTGTGTTTAGATAGTTCCTTAAAGTAAAAAAATGTCCAAAAGTACTTCACAGAAGCATTATAAAAGAAAGTGTAATGCCAAACCATTTAAGGAGATACGTGACGAAAGATTGATTAAAGAGGAAGGTTTTAAGGTGCCTGATAAAGCTGAAATACATAGGTGAAGAGGTGTAGAGAGGGTGTTTCTGACTTTCGGCACGGCCACAATGGTGGAGCAATTAAAATTAGAGGCCAGAATTAGAGAAGTCCAGACATCCGAGAGGGTTTTGCGGCTGGAGGAGATGTGGAGGGCAAGGCTATGGTGCTATTTGAAAACAAGGATGAATATTTTAAAGTCAAGACATTAAATGTTCAATCCACTCCCCTACAACAATGTAGCATAAATATTTTGCTTCATTGGGAGCTATTGTAGGTCAGCAAGTACAGGGATGATGGGGGGAGCTTTTGTGAGTTATGACATGGACAACAGTGTCTTCGATGGCTCGAAGGTAGACTGGGAGATCAGAGAGAAGTGCTTTGGAATAATCTAGGCATGAATGAAGGTTTCAGCATCTTGACTGGCGAAGTCAGGCAATGCTATCGAGGTGGAAATCCCAAGCTATCATCCTTATCCTTCCTTTTCTATACGCAGTCCATTGACAACATTACCAACAGCTAAAGCGTAAGCTTCCTTATGTGTGCTGATGATACCTCGCTCAACCCCTCCATCAACTCTCTTAAACTCACCACTGATTCTCTGACAGACTGCTTATTTTTTTAAAATAATAAATTTTTTTAAAAAAATTCTTTTTTTTTCCAATTAAGGGGCAATTTAGGTGGCCTGTTCACCTACCCTGCACATCTTTGGGTTGTGGGGATGCGACTCACACAGATACAGGAGAATGTGCAAATTCCACACAGACTGACCCGGGGCCGGGATTGAACCTGGGTCCTCGGCGCCATGAGGCAGCGCCACTGTGCTGCCCTTACAGACTGCTTATTTGACAGCTAGCCTTGACTTAAGCCATGAAACATTGGGAAGACGAGTTATCGTCTTCGGTCTCACCACTGCCTATGTCACATCCTGCGACACGTATTTCTATTCTATTGGGCTGTCCTTGCTGACCTACAATAGTTTCTGGTCTCCTAGTGTCTCAAGTTTAAAATGCTGATTCCCCCTAAGAGGGGACCTTATATTGTAACTACCTCCAGTTCTAAAAGTTGTCTTGGAAACCTTTCACATTGCTATCTGCCTGTTTTAATACCTCTTTAAAACCACTTCTTGTACAAACTTTCGGTCAGTGCATCCAACATCTCTTGCTTTGGCTTTGTCCCTTTTTTAAAAAGCTTTGTCTCTGCGATGTTTATCTTCATTAAAGGTGTTAATAAATGTAAGTTGTTTTTGCAATATTTGGTTGACTGTGAAGTGCTGTCAAAGCAGCAGATCTTTTTGCAGAAGTGTAACAGTTGCATTCATATGTAGACAACAGGTAGGTGTCATCATTTTTAATATCACTTTTAATTTGTTTATCCCAATTAAGGGGAAATTTTAGCGTGGCCTATCCACCTATCCTGCACACCTTTGGGTTCTGGGGGTGCGATCCATGCAGAGACGATGAGAATGTGCATCCTTGGCGCCGTGAGGCAGCAGTTCTAACCACTGTGCCACCCTTTCATTCGGTCTTTTAAAGGAATGCTTCAATACTTCAGCAATAGATGTATATACAGTATATATGTACACACCTTATACAAATCATTGTGTCAGGGTACTATTTTCTATAATTCAAAATACATGTATTTATGTGATTAGTGTGTTATCTTAATGGACCTCTTTGGCATTTGAAGCAGAATTGCTGCAACTTTGTGCTGTGTAGGACCTGTGTACTTAATCTGGAGTAGCTGATATCTACACCTCATTTTGCAAGTGGCTGAATTGAGCATTTGAGAGTTGCATGTTATAGCACAGGAGAAGGCCATTTGGCCTATTGTGTTCATGCTGCCTGTCAAGAGTGGTTCAACTGGTTCCATTCCCCCTCCTTTACCTGTAGCACTGCAAATTTGTTATCTTCAGATAATTATCCAAATCCTTGTTGAAAACCAAGGCTGAATCTGCCTTCACCTCACATTCAGGCAATGTATTCCAGATCCTAATTTGCAGCACAAAATAAATTCCTCCTATTCACTCATGGCCTATTGCCATTATCCAAATCACTCACAGTATGACATCTGATGCTATAAGTTTTAATTTAACCTCTGTTCTTCCAGTTGACATAGATGAGATGAAAGAGGTGGGTTTTGCTGCATTATGGGAAATGTTCTATCCCATTATTTTAGATCTATATTTTGGATTTGTGATGTTTATATTTTGGTTTAGAAACAATGTAACCTCAAATTAACACTTTTTGAAATCTATTTACTGTACTTTGCTTATTTACCCTACTTGGCTTTCCCTGGTTAGTTTGACAGTAGTCTGAATTAAAGATTTTCCTATATATCAGGGTTCCTCTGTGATCTCATATCATTTGAAATGCTGAATTAGTTGACCCATACTCCCAACTTCTAATGGTGCAATATTTTGTTTAATAGTTTGACTTAAACCAAGGAAACCCAATTATTAAAGTGAATTAATCTGCAACTATTGAACTTCCACTGTTGCACTTTTCTGGAAAGTTCAATCTACAAATGTGCTGGGAACCCTGTTGCCAACTTAGCATTGTTTTTTTATGCTATTAATGCTTATAATTTACATAACAATAGAATGAGACAAAAAAATGAGCCATACATGATACATCAGTTATGCAGGATTATTACAATGGGCATTAAAAGGCTGATCCTTTTTTAAAAATAAAATGTTGGCTGGATCAGTTCACTTTGCAATGGTATTTGCTATGTATCGGGGACTTGGTTGTGTGTTTATATTTGTGTATCTTCATATTTGTGAAACTTGACCAAGTAATCAATGCATAAGCTAAGCACCAACAACTTGTTCCTTTATTCTATGCAGAACAAGCTGAAGTCCTCACAGAAGGATAAAGTGCGTCAGTTTATGGTCTTCACACAGTCCAGTGAGAAAACTGCAGTATGTTGTTTATCGCAGAATGACTGGAAGTTAGATGTTGCTACAGACAATTTTTTTCAAAATCCAGAACTTTATGTTCGTGAAAGTCTGAAAGGTTCATTGGATAGAAAGAGATTAGAACAATTATACCATAGATACCGAGGTAAGTGCAGTTTTTATATTCGTGAAGCATACATTCACTTTATTAAAGTGTGGGGCTTTTTTCAAAGCTTCTATCAACTGCTTTGATCTTTAACACTTTGCCTTTAGAATCTTTTTGGAGATATTGAAATAAATGTCTTGGTCTTCTGCACACCCGTTGTAATATTTGAGTGCACTCCAAAAGGGTCATTATTTTGTCAAAGAAGGAACTAATTGGACTAGTTGTTTTAAGTACTCTAGTGCCTTGTACAATGGGCTGATTTCATTGAAGTTATGTATCATAGATTATACCTGTGATTCATGAGAAATCCATGTCATTAAAAATAAATAAGGCATATATTGCAAGGAAATATAAATTGTAAGGCAAATCAACCCTTGCACAGTTCTAATAACTGACTGAAAAGGCACTGATATGAAACACTGGTAGCCAAGGATTTGACCCTGTATGCAGATGTATCAGCATGCAGACATCCATACTGTGAGCAGGGTTCCCAACATTTGGTTTCCTAAGGTGTACAGTTAGATGGAGCTGTAAATATTACAGTTTGACTACTTTCTGCTAAATTGCTTCGTGATATTAAACAATACAAATATATATGCTTGTACACTTTTCTGTGTCTAAGACATGTTTGAAAGTGTGGGTCACCGTCTCCTGTGTTGGGCAGGATTATACTTGAGGGAAAGCACTTTACAAATTATCTGTATCTAGACTTTCCTTAACTCTCAATTATATATCTTTTTGATCGGTTTTTCTACCTTTGCCCCATTTCTTCACAAGATGGTGATGTGGTGGTTGATGGTGAAAGAAGACCTCTGGTACCTCAAAAATGGTCATTCTTAATGTGGACCTGGATAGTAAATGTTGGCAAACTGTCGGTCACAGATGTGCCCACTCCTGTATTCTCCGGAATCTACACATGTATTCCGTCGAGTGTAACTACTGGATAGCTATCAGGAGAAAGAGTCCTGATCATTTATGTTTTCCTCCCTCACTCAAACTCTGAGGCCACTGAACCCAGTTGTAGTGTCCTCTTTGCTAACCTTGGTGCAGTTGTTTGATGGATCAAACCTCGTGACTTGCACGATTTGTATGATTGAGACGCAGTGCATTAACTCAAATGTTTAATTGGGTGAGGAACCCTTTCCAGCTTCTTTGAGAATTAGAACAACAGCAATTTATATTTATATATCATAATGAGATGTCTTGAGACTATTCACAAGAACATTATAAAACAAAGTATGACGCTGAGCCACATCAGGAGATACTAGACCAGATGACCAAAGACTAAGTCAAAGTGGAAGGTTTTAAAAAGTGTCTTAAAGGAGAAAGGAATGAAATGTGAAGAGACGTCTGAAGGGTATTCCAGATTTCGTCATTGACTGCCCCACAATTCAAAGATGAAGTCAACTCGGGATCGTGCATTTCTGCCATGAGTCTTCATGTGATTGAACAGGTTGCTTCTTGACCTACAGTCCTTTGAGCACATGGGTCAGAGTGTCCTACAAAGTAGTGGGATCCAGAGTGTAGGATTTGCTTCATTTTTTTTATCTCTGCTGCTGCTCAGTGTCTTCATTAAGATACTGTGACTCTAATCATGATGTAGCTTGATGGACAAGTTGTCGCCATTTTGAACGATTGGCCACTCTTGAGATTATCCATGAATGTTCTAACATTCCGAGTTGCAAAATTTAAGGTTTTCCTTCTTTGATCACAAAGATAGTGATCCAGTAGGGTGTGGTTCCCCAGCCAAGAGGAACTGGAACAGCCTATTTTTAGGGCACATTTTCTAACCCTGTCCCATTTGGGATGAATAGAGGGTATCCAGCAGAAGACTGCTCAGTCACAGATGCTGCTGCCCAAAGACACCTTGGTCCCAATGCAGATATCCAACAATCTTCACCTGTCATCTTTGTGAAGAATCTTGACCAGCGACTCCCAGATTCATAGTGCTGTCCCTGCTCTAATGCCACAGCTTGACGCCTGAAACCTGTGCATGATTTAGTGTAATTGGGGACCTTGGGGGTGCCATCATTGTCTGCATGACCTAGAAGGTTTGGTGGTCAGATTTTGTTAATGTGTCAAAACACGATGACCGGGACCTCCTGCAGCTACAGCTGACTTTTGCTTTCACAGCCAGTGAAACGCAAGTCTTATTCCGTCTGTTCCCTATTGAGGATTTTTTTTGGACCATGCTCTCCCTGACCTTGCTGCCATGGGTTTTCCTACCAGGAGCAAGAAGTTCCTGACTGCATTGCTCAAGGGATCATTGGAGCACAAAGGCCTCTCTAACATGTCACAGTAGCGATCCCCAGAGTACACCGTGGCTTGGGATCTGAAGGTAATTGGTGAAGCAATTAAAACTGGGGTTACCAAAGATGGCAGAATTAGAGGAGTGGAGGCATCTCTGAGGGCTGTGGGGCTGGAGGAGATTACAGAGATGGGAAGGGGCAAGGTCCTACATGGAAGGATTTTAACACCAGGATGAGAATTTTTAAAATCAAGACGTTGCTTGACTGTAGGAGTCAATGTCGTCAGTGAGCACAAAAATGGCAGTGGAAAAGGGACTTGTTATGAGTTAGGACACTGGCAGCAGAGATTTGGATGACCTCAGGTTTACAGAGGGTAGGAGTGTGGGAGGCCAGCCAGGAGTGCATTGAAATAGACAGGCCTAGAGATAACAAAAGCATGGGTGACAGTTTCAATAGTAGGTGAGCTGAGACGGATGGAGTTGGGTGCTGTTACGGAGGTGGAAATATTTGATCTGGGTGATGGCACAAATATGAAGTCAGAATCTCGTGTGAACAGATTGACTTAATATCACACTGTAGCCAGGGAGAGCAATCAAGTCAGTAGCTAGGAGTAGTTTAGAGCAGCGACCATTAACAATGGCTTCAGTCTTCCCAATTTCTAATTGGAAGAAATTTCTGCTCATCTAGTGCAGGGTGTTAACTTTCCTAAAAAAAGGCCTTTGGGATAAAAATCGGAAGTTTCTGAAAAACGAAAAGGAACCTTGAAAGCACCATCATTTTTACAGTTTGCACCCGCCTTGCAAGTGACAGCCGCAACACGTCCAACTTCTTAAAATCTCCCTTTTGCTCTACAAATTGTTCCCAACTCCGTGCCACCTCAATGCCCAAGTATCATAATCACATTTAATAAGCGCCTGACTGGGCGGCACGTGGCACAGTGGTTAGCACTGGGACTGCAGCGCTGAGGACCCGGGTTTGAATCCCAGCCCTGGGTCACTGTCCGTGTGGTGTTTGCAAATTCACCTCCACAACCCAAAGATGCGCAGGTTAGATGGATTGGCCACACTAAATTGCCCCTTAATTGGAAAAAAAAATAATTGGGTACTCTAAGTTTATTTAAAAATACATAAACGTCTGACGTCTGCCGACAAATGCCTCCCCTTTACAAAGCCCGTCTGGTCCTCCCCTATCACCCCGTGTACACAGTCCTCGATCCACGAGGCCAAGATCTTTGCGAGCAGTTTGGCCACATTTAGCAGCGAGATCGGACGATAAGACCCACAATGCTCCGGGTCCCTATCCTTCTTCAAAATTAAGATTATCGAACCCTACGATAATGTAAGGGGAAGCTCCCACTTCTCCCTCGCCTCATTGTTATGCCCTTCACAGCAGGGCCCCCAGATCCCCTGAAAAGCTCTTATGAAATTACACTGGGAACCCATCCAGACCAAGGGCCTTCCCTGCCTTCATCGTCCCCATGTCCTCCAGCACCTCCACCAGTCCAAAAGGTGCCCCCAACCCCTCTACCAGATCCTCCTCCACTTTCGGGAATTCCATATAACCTCATAGAATTCCTCAAACGCCCCATTCACCCTCACCGGGTCCAGGGCCACCCTCCCCTCCCATCCTTCACCTTTCCAATCTGACTGCCTCCTGCTTCCTGAGTTGGTGAGCCAACATCCAACTGGCCTTCTCCCCATATTCATGCACTGTCCCCCCTGGCTCTCCGCAGCTGCCCCACTGCCTTCCCCATAGACACCAACCCAAACTCCATCTGGAGTTTGTGCTTCTCTTTTAACAAGCATGCCTCTGGGGTCTCGCATACCTGCTATCTACCCACAGGATTTCCTCCACCAGCTTAGCCATCTCTGCCCGCTCCGTCCTGTCACTGTGCATCTGAATTGATGTCAACTCCCCCCTGACCACTGTCATAAGCTCCTCCCATAGCGTGGTGGCCGAAACGTCACCTGTGTCATTCAGCTCCACATTCCCCCGAATGGCGGCCCTCACCTACTTGCACACCTCCTCATCTATCAATCCCACATCTAATCTCCAATGTTGGCGCTGGGCTCCCCTGCCTGTCCACTTGCAAGTTCACCCAGTGTGGCACATGGTCAGAAACCACAATCGGCAAATACCCCGAGTCGTCCACCCCCGCCAGCAAAGTCTTATCCACCACCAAGTATTCAATCCGCAAGTACAACCTGTGCACAAGTACAGAAATTCCTTTGCCTTCATCCTCCCAAACGTCCACAGGTCCATGCACTCCATGAACCCCTTTAGTTCCATTGCCACCACCGAGACCCTCCTCGATCGTGGACTTGACCGGTCCAATCTCGGCACGATAACCGTAATAAATTCCCCCCCCTCCCCCGCCATATGTTCACTCGGGAAGGTTTAAACTAGTATGGCGGGGGGTGGGAACCAGAATGTTAGCTTAGAAGGTGTAATAACTGAAGTGGAAATAGAGAACCAAAATGAAAGAACAACATCACCCTCAGGCAGTGCAAAAAAGGTGACAAGTGTGAGAAGGGAGGTGGTCAATTCAGGATTGAGGGTTTTGTATCTAAATGCACGCAGTATAAGGAACAAGGTAAATGAGCTTGTTGCGCACATTAAAATTGCCCGGCACCATGTTGTGGGCATCACAGGCGTGGCTGCAAGGGGATCAGAGCTGGGATCTAAATATCCAAGGATATATGTCCTATCGAAAGGACAGGCGGATGGGCAGAAGGGGCAGTGTTGCATTGTTAGTAAGGAATGAAGTTAAATCGATAGCAAGGAGCGATATAGGATCAGAAGACTTAGAATCTGTGTGGGTAGAGTTGAGGAATTGCAAAGGTAAAAAGATCCTGATGGGAGTTATGTACAGGCCCCCTAGCAGTGGTCGGGATGTGGGGCAGAAAATAAATCAGGAGATAGAAAAGGTATGTAAAAAAGGCAATATAACAATAATCATGGGGGACTTCAATATTCAGGTGGACTGGGAAAATCAGGGTGGCAGTGGATCCCAAGAAAAGGAATTTGTGGAATGTCTAAGAGATGTTTTTTGGGAGCAGCTTGTGACAGAACCTACTAGGAACAGACAATTCTGGATTTGGTGATGTGTAATGAGGCATACTTGATTAGGGAACGTAAGGTGAAGGAACCCTTAGGGAGCAGTGACCACAATATGATAGAATTTACCCTGCAGATTGAGAGGGAGGAGCTGCAATCAGATGTAACGGTATTACAATTAAATAAGAGTAACTGCAAAGAGATGAGGGAGGTGCTGGCCAGAGTTGATTGGAAAAGGAGCCGAGCAGGGAAGTCAGTGGAACAACAATGGCAGGAGGTTTAGGCGGTTATTCGGGAGGCACAACAGAAATTCATCCCAAGGAGGAAGAAACATGCTAAGGGGAGAATCAGGGGGCAGAGGTGAGCGCAGTGGCTATCACTAAGGAGAAGGTTCTGGGAAACCGAAGGGTCTGAAGGTGGATAAATCACCTGGACTGGATGGACTACACCCCAGGGTTCTAAAAGATATAGCTGAGGAGATTTTGGAGACATTGGTGGTGATCTTTCAGGAATCACTGGAGGCAGGAAGGGTCCCAGTGGATTGGAAAGTAGCTAATGTAACACCGCTGTTTAAGAAGGGATGGAGGCAGAAGATGGGAAATTATAGGCCGGTTAGCCTGATTGCGGTCATTGGTAAGATTTTAGAGTCCATTATTAAAGATGAAATCACGGAGTACTTGGAAGTGCATGATAAAATAGGACTGAGTCAGCATGGCTTTGTCAAGGGGAGGTCATGTTTGACAAATCTGTTAGAGTTCTTTGAGGAAGTAACAAGGAAGTTCGACAAAGGAGAACCAGTGGACGTGATTTATTTAGATTTCCAGAAGGCCTTTGACAGGGTGCCGCCTAGGAGACTGTTAAATAAGTTAAGAGCCCATGGTGTTAATGGTAAGATCCTGGCATGGAGAGAGGATTGGCTGACTGGCAGAAGGCAGAGAGTGGGGATAAAGGGGTCTTTTTCAGGATGGCAGCAGGTGACTAGTGGTGACTCAGGGATCAGCGCTGGGACCACAACCTTTTACAATATACATTAATGATCTGGAAGAAGGAACTGAAAGCACTGTTGCTAAGTTTGCAGATGATACAAAGATCTGTAGAGGGACAGGTAGTATTGAGGAAGCAGGAGGGCTGCAGAACATAAGAATGTAAGAACACAAGAACTAGGAGCAGGAGTTGGGAGTAGGCCACCTGGCCCCTCGAGCATGCTCCGCCATTCAATTAGATCATGGCTGATCTTTTGTCGACTCAGCTCCACTTTCTGGCCCGAACACTATAACCCTTAATCCCTTTACTCTTCAAAAAACTATCTATCTTTATCTTAAAAACATTTAATTAAGGATCCCCAACGCTTCACTGGGCAAGGAATTCCATAGATTCACAAGCCTTTGGGTGAAGAAGTTCCTCCTAAACTCAGTCCTAAATCTACTCCCCCTTATTTTGAGGCTATGCCCCCTAGTTCTGCTTTCACCCACCAGTGGAAACAACCTGCCCGCATCTATCTTATCTATTCCCTTCATAATTTTATATGTTTCTATAAGATCCCCCCCCTCATCCTTCTAAATTCCAACGAGTACAGTCCCAGTCTACTCAACCTCTCCTCGTAATCCAACCCCTTCAGCTCTGGGATTAACCTAGTGAATCTCCTCTGCACACCCTCCAGTGCCAGTACGTCCTTTCTCAAGTAAGGAGACCAAAACTGAACACAATACTCCAGGTGTGGCCTCACTAACATCTTATACAATTGCAGCAGAACCTCCCTAGTCTTAAATTACATCCCTCTAGCAATGAAGGACAAAATTCCATTCGCCTTCTTCATCACCTGTAAACCAATTTTTTGCGAATCATGCACTAGCACACCCAGGTCTCTCTGCACAGCAGCATGTTTTAATATTTTATCATTTAAATAATAATCCCTTTTGCTGTTATTCCTACCAAAGAAGGACTTGGACAGGCTAGGAGAGTGGGCAAAGAAGTAGCAAATGGAATACAATGTGGAAAAGTGTGAGGTTATGCACTATGGAAGGAGAATTGGAGGCATAGACTATTTTCTAAATGGGGAAATGCTTAGGAAATCCGAGTACAAAGGGACTTGGGAGTCCTTGTTCACAATTCTCTTAAGGTTAACGTGCAGGTTCAGTCGTTAGTTAAGAAGGCAAATGCAATGTTTGCATTCATGTCAAGAGGGCTAGAATAAAAGACCAGGGATGTACTTCTGAGGCTACATAAGGATCTGGTCAGACCCCATTTGGAGTATTGTGAGCAGTATTGGGCCCCGTATCTAAGGAAGGATGTGCTGGACTTGGAAAGGGTCCAGAGGAGGTTCACAAGAATGATCCCTGAAATGAAGAGCTTGTCATATGAGAAACGGTTGAGGACTCTGGGTCTGTACTCATTGGAGTTTAGAAGGATGAGGGGGGATCTTATTGAAACTTATAGGATACTGCGAGGCCTGGATAGAGTGGACATAGAGTGGATGTTTCCACTTGTAGGAAAAATTAGCATCAGAGAACATAATCTCAGACTAAAGGGACGATCCTTTAAAACAGAGAAATTTCTTCAGCCAGAGGGTGGTGAATCTGTGGAACTCTTTGCTGCAGAAGGCTATGGAGGCCAAATCACTGGGTGTCTTTAAGACAGAGATAGACAGATTCTTGATTAATAAGGGCATCAGGGGAGAAGGCAGGAGAATGGGGATGAGAAAAATATCAGCCATGATTGAATGGCGGAGCAAACCCGATAGGCTGAGTGGCCCAATTGTGCTCCTATATCTTATGGTCTTATGATCAACCGGTGCAAATCCAGGTCCGGGATTTTCCCCAACACCTGCCTCAATTTTGACATTATCCCAATTTGGGGCGTAAAGGTTCACCAAGATCACTGGCATCTCCTCCAATTACCCATTCACCACCATAAACCTTCCTCCCGAGTCTGCCACTATGTTCTCCACCTCAAATGCTACTCGCTTATTTATTAGCACTGCCATTCCCCGCGTCTTCAGATCCAAACCCAAGTGGAAAAACATGTCCAACCCACCCCTTTCTCAGCCTAATCTGGCCCTCAATCTTCAAATGCGTTTTCTGTAGAAATCCGCCTTTAAGCTCCTCAAGTGTCCGAACACGCGCGACCATTTCACTGGCCCATTCAGCCCCCTCACATTCCATGTGACCAGCCTGGGTGGTGGGGTACCCCGCCCCTTCCCCCTCCCCTGTCGACCACCTATACCTCTTCTTATGCCAGCCCCCGGCTCACGGCCCGCAACCCGCCAGGCCCGCTCTCGGATGTCCACCATCACCAACTACCTCCTGATTGCATATCAACTGCCCCACCTCCATCAACAGTCACCCCCCCAATCAAAACAACAATCCCATCCACCTCTAAAACTCTAACCACCTGATCGCTCCCCCCCATTGCGCTCCCGTGAGCTAGCTCGCCCAGCTAGCCTGGCAGCCCACGCCCATGTTGCCAAGCATCCTACTCCCCACTGATTTCCACCCCCCTCCTTGCACTCTTCCAGAGTTCAAACAACAATAACACTAAATAAAAAAAGATGCACTCGCCCTCCACTGTCCTCTGGCCTCCCCCCAAAGAACCCCATGAAAACGCTAAACAGCCTTAAGAGAAGAAAAGTTCTCCCCTGACCATCACAAAAACAAAAGAACCCAGAACAATGAAACAAAAAGAGGGCAGGGAGAACAAACGCCACCTCACATTTCCTTCAAAGTTCACTGTCCTCCCTCTTCTGCCAGTTCATTGTCTCTCAAAAACTCCATTATCTCCTCCCATGTTCCAAAGTAGCATTCGTGGCCGTTATGGGTTACCCAAACGTGGGCCGGGTACAGCACCCCCATTTTCCCCCTTCTTAAAGAGGGTAGCCTTGACCCAGTTGAATCCGGCTCTCTTTTCCAGTTCCGCGCCCAGATCATGATATGCCTGAAGCTCGTTGCCTTCCCAGGTACTTCTCCTTGTCTGTGGCCCACCGCAATATCTTCTCTTTGTCCAAAAACCGGTGTAACCTCACTACCATCGCCCTCGGCGGCTCATTTGCCAGTGGCTTCCTCATAAGCGCCCTATATGCCCGATCGACCTCCAGGGGCCAGTGAAAGGCCCTGTCCCCCATTCGCTTTCCAACACCTTGGGCACATCTGCGGCATCCCCACCATTCTCAGATTCTGCCTCCGGGAGCGGTTCTCCAAATCTTCCACTTTCTCCATGATCCTTCTGGGTCTCCCTTAGCATATCAACTTTGGCTGCCAATGAGATAAACTGCTCCTCGTGCTCCCCCACTGCCTCCTCCCCTGTTGGCTAAATATTTAATTTAGAAAGTCAGCCAACTGCTCCATCAAACATTGGACTGGGAGGGCCAACCCTCTACCCTCCACCATCTTCCCCTG
Source organism: Scyliorhinus torazame (assembly GCF_047496885.1). Classification (NCBI taxonomy): domain Eukaryota; kingdom Metazoa; phylum Chordata; class Chondrichthyes; order Carcharhiniformes; family Scyliorhinidae; genus Scyliorhinus; species Scyliorhinus torazame. The sequence goes on along the minus strand of NC_092720.1, from coordinate 56,464,447 downwards.
TGTCGCGCCAAGAGTTTCTTGCTCTTGCAGCTCCTTTCTTCTAGACCCACTTCTGGTCCACAGATCCATCCATGACCTCACCGGTAGAGTATAACTTTCCTCCACCACCTCTGCACCTTTTTCCTCCAAAACATCCATCCGGCAACCAGGGAAAAAGGCCAAAAGACCCGCCTCAAACGGGAGCTGCCGAATGTGCGACCACTTGCACCACGGGTGTCATCGGAAGTCTAATGCTAATGTACTTTACTAATCTTTTTGAATACGTCCAAATTTGAGTTCTAGTTTGTCAATATTCTTTTTTTAAATACGTTTATATTCAAAAGGTTGCAGAACAGCACAACACCCATAAATCTTGTGGGCATCAATGCACTAGTAGCAGTGTGTTTTTTGGTTTTAATGTTGTTAACACTGTCCCCCCTCCCCGTTTTTCCTGTTCTGGCCGGTCTGATACCCTGAAGATCTCCATCAAGTGGCATGGCTCTACTTCAACCCCCATGATCTCGAACATGGCTTCAAAGAACGTGGTCCAGAATCCAACCAGTTTTGGGCAGGACCAGAACATGTGGGAGTAGTTAGCCGGACCCTTCTGGCATCGCCCACAATTGTCTTCTACTTCCGGAAGAACCCATTAATGCGTGTCCTGGTCAGGGATGTGCCCTGCGCACCACCTTCAGTTGCATCAGGCCCAGCCTTGCACTTGAGGAGGTGGAGTTTATTCTGCACAATATCTCGCTCCAGAATCACCCCCCTAGCTTGAGGCCTAGTTCTTCTTCCCACCTCTCTCATTTCATCCAGTGGGTCCCTTACTTCCTCTATCTGTCGTCCGTATATGTCTGCACACATTCTCTCCCCTAACTCGTCCTGCAATAAGAGTCTAGCAGAGTGTGCCGGGGCTGATGGGGCCTCCTTGCGGAGGAAGTCCCATATCTGGAGGTGTCGGAGCTCGCTTGCTTTCAGTTGGAACTTTTCTGGTAGTTCTGCCAAGGTTGCCCACTCTGCCGTTTCCGTACATGTCCCTGAATCTCAACAACCCTTTTCCAAGTCACTGTATTTGGCATTCATTCCAGCTGCCATAAAAGAAATGGACATGTCTCTCAGCTTGAAATGGTGCCGTAGTTAGTTCCAGGCTTTTAGTGATACTATCACCACCAGGCTTGTCGAATGCTCCCCCGCAGTACGGTTCTATGGATCCGGGGTTCTTCCCCATCCACTCAAAAGCCCAAATCAGTTTGTCTACCCTGGCGAAAAAGGATTTGGGAAGGAAAATTGGAAGTGATCTGAACACGAATAGGAACCTTGGACATTCAACTTCATCATATGCACTCTCCCCGATAGGGAGAGTAGGAGTGAGTCCCTCCTTCAATTTCACCTTGTCCACCAAGCTCGCTAGGCTCCACTTGTGTAGCTGGGCCCAGTTGTGGGCTTTCTAGATCCCCAGGAACCTGAACTTAGTCTGGGCCAGTTTGCATGGCAGCGCTCCCCTGGGAGTTTACCGGGAAGATTTTGTTCTTACTCATGCCATGAAAATGTCACTTTAAGAAATGCTTGGCTGCTCATGTTATTGCAGTGATGTCAGAGTGTGGGTGGAGCTGAGCTCTGGCTTTGTTTTTTATTTTCACTTTGAGAAATATTTGGGTGTGTCTGTGTCTTTTTGGTTTCGTTTTCAGTGTTGGAGCTGAAGCTGTCTGTGGAGCTGGGCTGTCTGTCAGCTTTTTACTTTAGGCTGTTTGCCTGCAGGGTGTGTTTTAGTTTTGTTTTCAGTGTTGGAGCTGAAGCCAGACAAAGCAGGTGTACTGCTGTTCTCTCTGCCAAGAAAAGACTATCTCTTGATCATTTGGTGAATTCAGAATTATAAATGTTCTCAGTGGTGACTTTAACCTGATGTGCTTCTGTTAAAGGTTTTGTTTTTTAAGTCTTATGGATATTAAAAGGAAAGCTTAAAGGATTACTTAGTGTTGTAGTCTTTGGGGGTTGTATTTGAATTAATGGTTGCTAAGATGTTCACTATGTTTTAAAAAGGTTAACTTGAGTTCATAGAATAAACATTGTTTTGCTTTAAAAAATACTTTTCCATTTCTGCTGTACCACACCTGTAGAGTGGGCCGTGTGCTCCCAATACCACGATGTATTAAAGGTTGTGGGTCAGGTGAACTCCATGATACACTTTGGGGTTCTCTAAACCCTGGCGCATAAAAAATTGGGGGCTCGAGGGGGATAAATGTCTATCTATTGGATTGGCTTAGTGAACTTAAAGACAGCGAGGGGTGAGCATATTGTGGTTGCTTTTCAGGTGTGGTATTCTTGTTTAAGTAGGGAGTGTGCTGTGGACAATGGCTCTTTCAGAGGCTCTGATGTTTTTGGGGGTGGAGACGGTCATGCAGACAGAGACTAAAAGCAGACTGTTAGATTTGGCAAAAACATTGCCCTTAACATTACCTGACAAAATGCGAAAAGATGAGGTAATTATGGCTGCGGCTAAGCACTTAAAGTTGCCTGAGATACAGTTTGACACATTGAAAATGGCAAAAATTTGGTTACAAATTAAACAAATGGAACATGAGAAAGAATTAAAGGAGCTTGAATATGAAAGAGAGAGAGAGGAAAGAGAAAGGGAGATACAGATCAGGGAAAAAGATAAAGAGAGAGTTTGAACTTCAGAAAATGGCCATGAAACATGACAGTCAGTTAAAATTGTTAGGCGTAAAGGGAAACATACAGTTGGATGCTAGTGATGAGGATAGTGAGAAAGAGCACCATAGTCGAAGGCTTGGTGGGGATCTATTTATATATCATAGATCATAGAATTTACAGTGCAGAAGAAGGCCATTCGGCCCATCGAGTCTGCGCTGGCTCTTGGAAAGAGCACCCTACCCAAGGCCCACACCTCCATCCTATCCCCATAAACCAGTAACCCCATCAAGGGCAATTTTGGACACTAAGGGCAATTTAGCATGGCCAATCCACCTAACCTGCACATCTTTGGACTGTGGGAGGAAACCGGAGCACCCGGAGGAAACCCACGCACACACGGGGAGAATGTGCAGACTTCGCACAGACAGTGACCCAAGCCGGGAATCGAACCTGGGACCTTGGAGCTGTGAAGCAATTGTGCTATCCACAATGCTACTGTGCTGCCCTCTCCAAGGCATTGCCAAGGTTTGATGCGAAGGAGGTAGAAGCCTTTTTCATTTAATTTGAGAAGATAGCTAAACAAATGAAATGGCCACAGGACATGTGGGTATTACTGATTCAAACAAAGCTGGTAGGTAGGACTAGTGAAGTGTTTGCATCACTACCGGAGGAGGTATCTGGGATGTATGAGGAGGTGAAAAAATCCATCTCGGGTGCATGTGCCTGAAGCCTACAGACAAAGGTTTAGAAATTTAAGGAAAGAATTTGGTCAAACATACATGGAGTTTGAAAGGATCAAACAGAGTTATTTTGATAGGTGGATAAGGGCTTTGAAAATAGACCAAACGTATGAAGCTCTCAGAAATTATACTTTTGGAGGAGTTTAAAAATTCAATTCCTGATGTAGTGAGAACTCATGTGGAAGAACGGAGGGTTAAAACTGCGAGATTAGCAGCTGAAATGGCAGATGATTATGAATTAGTTCATAAATCAAAGTTTGGTTTCCGACATCAGTTTCCGCCTGTGAGGGATAGAAACTGGGGACATGAGAAATACTCAAGTGGTAAAGATAAAGGTGATCTGATGGGAGATAATAAGGAGAGTATACCTCAGATTAAAAAGGAAATCCAGGAGGGTGGAAGAGACATGAAAAGGTTCAAATGTTTTCACTGTAATAAACTAGGCCATGTAAAGTCACAGTGTTGGTGGTTGAAGAAAAGCATTGGGAAGGCTGATGTGGTAAAACAGGATAAAGCAGTGGAGTTTGTTAAAGTGGGAAAGGAAAGCCCAAGTGAAGCAAAGGAGGTGCAAAAGATTGTCCAGCCTGATCAAGAGGTGATTGATAAGAAGGTGCCAGATCTCTTTAAAGAATTTTCTTGTGTGGGTAAAGTTTACTCGTGTATCAGGAGGAGCAGGTAAAGAAGTCACAATTTTGAAGAGATACGGGAGCTAGTCAATCTTTAATGGTAAGAGATGAAGAGTTACGTAGTTTAGGAAGAATATTGCCAGAAAAGGTGGTAATATGTGGAATTCAGGGTGAGAGGCATAGTGTTCAATTATATAAGGTAAGGTTGGAAAGTCCAGTGAAGAGTCGAAGTGGTGGTAGGAGTAATAGAGAAACTATCTTGTCCAGTAATACAGTTTATCTTGGGTAATGATATAGCTGGATCGCAGGCGGGAGTGATGCCTACTGTGGTTGATAAGCCAATGGCAAATCAGACAACTGAAATGTTGACGGACGAATATCCCGGGATTTTTCAGGATTGTGTAATAATATTGTGACTTCTTTCCTATACTCTTTTCTCTGTCCTTTCTGTGGCTCTGTTCCAATTATGGCAATCAGTGAGTTTGCCCTTTCTATGTTATCGATATTATATTGCTCAGTCGCCAGGTATCAAACGATACCACCACAAGGTTCAACCGGCGATCGATCAAAGAGCCAAACACCAGTTAGTTAGTTCAAGGTCAAGGGTACTTTATTTACACACAATTAGTCAAGCAACATAAACACTACTAATTAACTACACCTATAGACTTAAGACAACCTGTACTTAACTTCAGGCACCCGGCTTAGGTCAGAGAAACAGTGGCCGCTGTTAGATTCTGGATCTATCTAGTCCAAAGGAGTAACTGCTGCTCAGTTAGGCTCATTCGTCTGGTAGCGAGCGTTGAACTTGTACTTGCTTTTGGTGTTGCTGCACTTGGAGATGGCTGTGACCGGGGCACCAGGACCAAGAGAAGACGAACATGTGGCGGACTCTTCTTCTTATACTTGGAGGTTTTCGCGCTTTTTTGGGAGGTCCTCCGGTTTGGGCCCCACTAATTGGGTGATCCAATTACTTGCTGTTCGATTCCTAACCAATAAGTGGGCGGGGATCCTGATGCTGGGCGTGTCCCAAGCGGTCACTGACCCCATTGTTTGCGTTTCCCTTGACCAGGGAATGGCGCCAAAATGTCTGGGACTGTCCCGGTTCCTCGAGTACCAGTCCTTTGTTGTGGTGAAGTTGGGCCATCAAATGCTAATTGGCCCCATTAAAATGCTAATTGGACGGAGTTTCAATACCGTCTGGACTTCTTTCTTACAAATATGCATTTCAGACTCTGAGCCTGCCCGAGTCTTGGCTTGTCCATTTTACCCGCTAGGCTTTGCGAATTTCTCTGTACATAGTTGGAAGTGGCCATCCCAGATGGCTACACTCCGTCCTCTTGATCCTCAACGCGAAGCGTGAAGGATCACAATACTGGAGCATCTTTGTTCTCTTAAATGCCGGGTACCCTTAACCAAGGACAGGTTCTACTCTACTCTGTCCTCTGGGTCAAAAACAGTTACCTAAACTTCCCTAAACAACACATCTAAAAATTCCTAAGGGGCCATTTAACATTCAATAAAAAAGGGAACGTCTAACTGTCTCTAACTAGACGACACTCATGCTGCTATTTAACAATCAAAGAACTTATCTTACAATACAAAACTCCGATAGCAGCATCACATTTCTTCTTATCACTAACATTCATACACAGAAAAATAAGCTTTATTAACAAAAACAACAACTGCAGAATTTATTAATGAGAAAGGTTCAGAAGAGTGTGGGGTTTGCTGTAAATTTTATGATCTATGATCTATGAAAGGGGCTCTATACGTGAATACTGGAGGGCGGGAGGCTCTCCTCCTCCATTTTCGCAATCTGATTGTCTGGATGGCGCTGCACAATATGGCTATCACTAGTAAGGCTTCCATTGTGTATGACAGGGAATACCACTTAACTCGATTCTCACACCATGTGGAGGTATCGGTGGCTGGGTCTATGTGTGGTGTAGTGGCCGGGTTGGGGGTGTAGTGTTGGGTAGTCGTGTTCGGGGCCTGTGTGTTGAGGGAGGTGGGGGTAGGTAACGCACACAACTATACTGTTCCAGCGACGATCATGATGCCGATCATCAGGGTCGTCTTCATCTTGTTCAGGCTTTCCTTTGCCGTAGCGTATCTTCGTATCTTCCTCGGGGAACAAGTATAGTGTCTGATATAATCTTGTTGTTTAATATCTCGTATGTCTGTCTGTTTCTCCTTAACGTCAATGTCCTATTAGAATCGTCCCCATATGTGACTCCCTCATTTAAAAAAAAAAAACATTTGCGGAGAAGAGACATTCGGGGGAAAAAAATTCTGTGTCACAGTGCGAGCACTCTTGCAGCCTGTGGTCGATGGGCTGAGTGGGCGGACAATTTCTCCGTCCTCTGCAAACTTGTTTTTCTAACCAATTGTTTTGACATGTAAATAGTATGTGGGGGATAGCAACCGAAGGGTTGCCGGAGAGGGCAAAAGTTGTGGCAAATGCATTCTTTAAACCACAGGACTGAAAAAGAACAGCAAAAGAGTTTTGAAACCAATTATCCGAATGGGGTGGTGCGTATGATCCGTGGCAGGGCAAGAATGGGTGGGGTCCCCGGGTAGGGCGGTGATCAGTGCCGTTGCTCCACTACCCGAGCTTGGCTGACCAAAAGTATAGGGGGTCCTCAGACAGGGCGGGGATAAGTGCCATTACTCCACTGTCTGAGTGACCTTCCAAGAGCTGTAAGAATTTGTAAATATATGGGCTTCAACAAACTTGTTTCTTTAACTGCCATGGGGCGTCAGAAGAGTAGTTATGACTGCATCAGGAAAGCGTCCGTGAGGACGACACACAAAATCGTACAAGAGAGAACGAACAACATGTAAAAACAAACTAATCATCAAAGCGGGCAGGTTCCATCAGAGTATAGGACACTGTAAATCTCAATCGGTTCCTGACTCTCATCTGGACACCTCAAGGTTGCATTCCAAAAAGATTTTCAAAGGGATTACCATGGTGGGAGTCCGACTCGGAGTTGTCACCATCTCCCAGTGCCAAACTCGTTCATGGAGTTTGCGTGCTAACGCGCGTGTGCCGATGTGGGGTCCATTTCATCATTCCTTGTCAGACGACAGGAATTATCACGGTGCCAGTGTTTCATGGTCCGTAGGGAGGTTGCAAGGGGGCTGTCACTTTCGTCGGGTGGCGGGTCAGATTCCGGTGTGGGCAAATAAATCATCTCAAAGAGGCTGAGCGTATCGTGGTCGGCCTCTCTGGGCCTGTAGTGACTGGGGCCTGGTTCGTGGCAGCTTTGTTCGGGTCTCTCAGGGGCTTCAGTTGTGCTGTCGATGTCGCTAGCAGCCGAATCAAACGTCAGGATGAAATTTGATTCTGGGGGCATGGTCAAGGTCGTGTCTGTGGACGTGCTGCTGCTGCTGGGGGAGGGGGAAATTTGGCTGTCAATGGGCGGGTCCTCATTGTCTGCAATCGTCAATGAGAGGTGGTGCGAGTGGCTGCACTGTGTTCCATAAACCTTAAGACCATCCTGATTTCCCGTTCGGATACGTGATTTTATAAACTGAGGGGCTTACTTTGAGATTGAATAGGGGAGAGGAATGAGCTGGGGTTGTATAAGGTGATCATTACTTGCTGTCCGACTGTGTACTCTGTCAGGTGTACTGTTTTATCAAAGAAAATGAAATGAAATGAAATAAATCGCTTATTGTCACAAGTAGGCTTCAATGAAGTTACTGTGAAAAGCCCCTAGTCGCCACATTCCGACGCCTGTTCGGGGAGGCTGTTACGGGAATTGAACCGTGCTGCTGGCCTGCCTTGGTCTGCTTTCAAAGCCAGCGATTTAGCCCAGTGTGCTAAACAGCCCCAAAGCAGGCCTTACACTGCTTTCGTTTAGCGCCTAGTCGAACAGCTGCAGCGAGCTGTGCTGCTTTAATATTTTCTACCATGTGCTGGACTGCTTTCTCATGGGTCAGGGCGGTGACTGTGGGGCTGGCCAAATCAATCCAAATAAGTATTCGGTACCCTTCATGGTCTGTCCAGTCATGAGTGTATGGGGAGGTATATCCTGTTGAGCTCGACACTGTGTTCCTAATAAACATCAGTGCGAATGGGAGCACTGTGTCCCATGTTGTGTTGTGTTGCTGCACCATTTTCCTAAGTGTGGCCTTTAGTGTCCGATTCATGCGCTTCACAATGCCACTGCACTGCGAGTGATAGGCAATGTGGAACTTTTGCTTAATCCCAAATATCGTCATCACATTTTTCATGACCCTGCCCGTAAAGTGCGAACCTTGGTCCGACTCAATACTACGGGGGAGTCCCCATCTCGTAAAATTTGCAGTGTTAAGATCTTTGCCGTGGCCTTGGCTGTATTTGTTCTCGAGGGGAACGCTTCGACCCATTTCGTAACTGTGTTGATTACCACTAACACATACTTGTATCCATTTCTGTAAGGGGGGGAGGGGACCAATATAATCTAATTGAAGGTTTGTCCACGGGCCATTTACAGGTTGGGTGTGGCGTAGCTGGGCTTTTTTCACATACCTATCTGGGTTTTGTGCACAAATCAAGCGGTTTTCGACATAATGAGATATGTCGGTTTTCAAATCAGGCCACCAGCAGAGGGGTCTGAGGTGGGCAAGGGTGGATTCAATCTCTTGGTGTCCGTGTCCGTCATGGAACTTACAAATTATCTCATTTCTGTCCTGGGTGGGGACTACATAAATTCCATCTTTTAAAACGATTCCCTCCTGGATCGTTAAAGAATTCCTAAACTTTTCGTAGGGAGCTGGGAAGTTTCCTTTTAAAATTTCCCTCAATGTCTCGTCTTCCTTCTGTGCCTGGGCTAAGTCTTGGATGTTGGTCTGTGAGACCTGAACTGTGTGTACTGGGGCACTCTCGGGGGGTTGCCAAAAGTGGCCATGTCGTGAGCCTGCCTTCGCTAGGGAGTCAGCTTTCACGTTACCGGGTGGGGAGGAACGGTGGTGACTTCTTACTTTGACTATTCCATATTTCCTGTCTTTAGCTGTCTGAAGGATATATTTTAGCAATGGGGCTGAGGGTAAAGATTTTCACTCGGCGGAAAACAATTAACGATTCTCACAGGGTTAGGAATTCAGTTAGGCTGTTGCAGACATACAAATTGTCAGAATATATGTCTGCAAGGGTCGGGAACGAATCGGGGTGCTGGACAATGTAAACAATGGCTGCTAACTCGGCTGCCTGCGAACCTAAGTGTCCAGGCAACTTTAAAGCAATTTCTTCTAAAGCGAGTCCCTGAGCGTCCTCTACATAAATACCACATCCTGTTATCCTTTTTCCACCAAGGACTGAGGAGGAGCCATCTACGTAAATTCTCAATGCTTTGTCTGTGGGTTGGGTCGTCTGTGGTCGGATACCTGTCTTTTTTGGTACCGACTTGGGAACAAAGGGGCCTGTGCGGTGCTTGGGGGCTATGATCTCGCACTCATGTGGGGTTCCTGCATAGTGCAAATTATCAGCCAGAAATGTGTGCGTTTTTGTCCGTTTTACAGTGATGTCGCCTCCCTGTCGGAGAAGGGCCAACCGCGCTGCTCGTATTTGGCTTACTGTGCCGTCCTTTAGTCTGCCGTCCAATAAAAGCTGTGTCGGGGTGTGCTCGGTCAAAATGGTTACTGGGTTGAGTCCGGTTATGTACGAGAAGTACTGTACCTCCCAGGAAACTGCTAACAGGTGCCTTTTGCAGGCTGAAAATCCTTGTTCCACCAGATCGAAGACTCGTGAGGCATAGGCTACGGGTCCTAGACGATCGTGCCTTTCCTGCAGGAGTACGGCCGATAGGGTTCGGTCGGTGCTCGCTACCTCTATCGCGTATGGGGAGTGTGGATCTGGGGCTTGCAAAGCGGGGGCTGTGCTCCGGGCGCATTTCAATGCATCCACGGCATCCGTGCGCTGTGGAAGCCATTTCCATGGGGCCTGTTTCTTTAGTAGCTCGGAAAGTGGGGCTGCTTTTGTGGCAAATCCGTCTGTGGTTTCTACAATATCCAACCAGTCCTAAAAATGACCAGAGTGCTGTAATGTTTTGGGGCAAGGGCAATTTGACAATGGAATCTATGCGTTTGTGTTCTATCACATGCTTCCCATGCGTGATGACCGTACCTGAATATGTGACTTTTTCCTGGAGGATTTGGGCTTTCTTGGGGTTAATTTTGCATCCAATCGTTGTGAGCAATTCTAATAATTCTGAAAGAAGCGAAATGCGCTCTTCCTTGGTGTCAGTCTGTAGGAGCAAGTCATCCACATACTGAACAAGGCATTCAGGGCGGGAAAATTTAGATAATCTGTTTGCCAATTGTCTGTGAAAAATGGAGGGGGAATTGTGGAAGCCTTGTGGAAGGCACGTCCACGTGTACTGCTGTCCCTGGAAAGTGATCGCAAATTTACACTGGCATGCTTTGTCCAGTGGTATGGACCAGAAGCCATTGCTGATATCCAATACTGTGAAAAATTTTGACTGGAGTCCCTGTCTCAACATGGTCTCGGGACTCGTGGCAACGGTGGGGGCTGCTAGGGGAGTCAATTTGTTCAACTCTCTGTAGTCGATGGTCAGTCGCCATGAACCATCAGGTTTTCTTACTGCCAAATCGGGGCATTATTCGTTGATGCGACGGGTCGAATCACTCCTTGATTCAATAATGTTTGAATTACCTTGACTATCTCTCCCTCGGCTTGCTGGGGGAAGCCGTGCTGTTTCTGGGGCTTGGGATCGGGACATGTAATGTTTACTACTCCTGGGATTTTGCCGCAGTCGCGCTTGTGCTGGGCAAATGCTGCTTTATGTCTTTTCAAGACTTCTCTAACCGCTTTGCCTGTGGTAATGGTTTGTGGATCAAACCAGTACTCTCCTACTGAGCTGATTCTATGGGCATAATCTCCTACTGTGAGCGTAGCGGGGGTTCGTGCCGCTCTAGCCATTTTCCATATGCATCGGTTGACTGGGTCGAATGAAAGGTTGTGTGCACTCATGAAATCTATGCCTAGGATGTGTTCTGCCTGGGGTAAATCTACTAAAACGACCGAGTGTTTGTTTTAATATTACCAAGTTGTATGTCCACAGGGGCTGTGATGTGTCCCTGCTGGAGGTGACCTGCAAAGCCACTAAGGGTAATGGTGTCCGTAGTGGGCCATATCTCTTTCTGGTACATGACAGAGGAGTTTAACGTGGTTCGGGGCCCTCCTGTGTCCCAAAGGAACTCTACGGGGTGTCCCCGGACTGTGCCTGCAACGACCGGTCTTCCGGACTTATCCCAAAGGGTATCGCAGACCCAAGTTGGGGAGCCCGAACACCGTCAATCGGTGCCATTCATGGCCAAATTATCTGGGCGGGCGCTAACACTGGATGGTTCCGGTATTGTTTCTGGGAGTGTGTTTCGGTGCTGATTCCGTTGCTGCTTCGGGGGCCATTGCGTTCTCGGGCATAATGACCTTCGTGTCCACAATTATAATATTCCTGTGTCTTTGAGTGCGGCGCTGTACCTCTGTCCTAATTTACCCATGCGGGGTCTTGGTGTGCCCTTACTGGATTCATTGTGGCGTCTACTCTCTCCTCTCTCTTTTTCTGTACAGACTGTTCCCAAGCTCTGGACAAGCGATTTAGAACCCACTCTTCATTGTGTGCTGGGTCTGAGGGGTCGTAACTGGCACATGCCTTCTGCCCTGCCTCTGTGACATGGGATATTAGCATACGGGTCCATTTGGCCGTATTGTCGACTAATAAATGGGCGCGGGCTAACTCACCAAATACAACAGTACAATGGATCCAAAGGCGTCCAGCAAACGCTGTTGGATGCTCTCCCTTTTTCTGCCTGTTGAGTCCTTCTACCGGATCTCCTCTATTATATCCTATGGCATCTAAAATGGCCGTTTTCATTTCCTGGAGGCTACCTCCTCCTACATTTTGTGGGTCAGGAAGGGCTGAACTAACTGACGGGTCTAGGCTCATCACTATGAGCTTTACCTCTTCCGGCTCGTCTAAACTGTATATGAGGGTCTGTTGTTGCACTAACTCGAAAAGGTGATGTGGGCCTGATGTGGGGTGGAAAGTCTCTATCTTCTCGCGGGCATCTCTTAACTGGGTGATAGTTAATGGGGTGGTGTACACGAAATCGGGTTGGCCTTCCGTGGTGACTCTGCGCTGCGTGGTAATGGGGTTCATTGGGTTGGGTGCTGCCTGTGCAGTCGGTGGTGCGGGTGCTTTTCTTTTCGGGGCCTGGGGGGCTCTTCTTTGAATTCTCGGTCTCACTTGCGTACCGTTGGGCCGTTTCCCTGAATTCCTGCCAATCGGGGCCGTCTTTCTGATCTAGCTGTGGGCCAAAGGTTTCTCTAAACCCATTTTGAACAGATAGCAGGGATTGCAGCTTTGCAATTTGCTGCCTGCATTTGGCATGATCCACCGAACTCTGCCTCTGTTCCGTGGTGGAACTGTGGAGTGCTCGGAGGGCTGCCTTTAGATCATCGCACTGTTTCCTTAACTGTTGTACCTGGTTCTCTGTCTCCTCTCTTACATTACAGCACGTGTGTATCCTGGTAGGCCTTATCGTACTGGATTTGGAAGCTGCTAAGGTGGGCGAGACAGGATTGATGTGCCCTCTTGACATCATCCATTTCCTTGTCCTTCGCCGCTAACTGCTCCCGGAGCTGTACATTTAACCTCTCGCTTTCACTGATATCTCCCTCTTTACTTCTCTCCTTCTCCTCAAGCTGCTTACGGACCATCCTCACGACCTCCTCTGTGCCTCGCAATTGTGCCAGACAGGCCACGATTGCCATCGGCTTACGAACCTTAGTCAAACTCTTTTTTTGGATCTCGGTCAGGCTGTACCACCAAGTCTGTCCTATGCTGCCAGGACCAGTCACTTCATTGGCACATAATTCCGACCATCGGGGCCATCCTTTCCCCTTTAGGTATCTCCTAATCTCTTCTTCCCATACAGGACACAGTTCTGATCTATTGGTCGCTGCGACCTCGGGCTCTTGTGGATGTATAAGACGTTCCACTGCCATCCCTAGAATTACTTCTGTCTCCTGGAAATTTGGAACAAGGGGGAATAAAGCGGTGGTGCAAACACTGGTACGGCTCAAGCTATATTCCGGTTTCCGCAACTCCCGAAAGTTTCACTCAACAAAATCTATCGAGTTTACCGTATATCCCTTTGCTAGTACTCACGCAAATTACACACTTCCAAATTTTGGAGGTTTGATCGATACTGGTTTCACTTGTGGTTTCTTTTACTTTGCCAATTTGGATTCTAATTCAAATGCTTTTGGGGGTTCTCTCGGAGTGACACGGTCACTTGTGGGTCGAATCCCACCAGAGTCGCCAATAACTGTTGTGACTTCTTTCCTATACTCTTTTCTCTGTCCTTTCTGTGGCTCTGTTCCAATTATGGCAATCAGTGAATTTGCCTTTCTTTCCATGTTATCTATGTCCTAATGCTTAGAGTCGCCAGGTATCAAATTATACCACCACAAGGTTCAACCGGCTATTGATCAAAGAGCCAAACACCAGTTAGTTAGTGCAAGGTCAAGGGTACTTTATTTACACACAATTAGTCATGCAACATAAACACTACTAGTTAACCACCTATCGACTAAGACAACCTGTACTTAACTTCGGGCACCCGGCTTAGGTCAGAGAAACAGTGGCCGCTGTTCGATTCTGGATCAATCGAGACCGAAGGAATAACTGCTGCTCAGCTATGCTTATCCGTCTGGTAGCAAGCGTTGAACTTCTATTTGCTTCTGGTGTTGCTGCACTTGGAGATGGCTGTGACCGGGGCACCAGGACCAAGAGAGGACGAACATGTGGCGGACTCTTCTTGTACTTGGGGATTTTTGCTCTCTTTTGGGCAGTCCTCCGGTTTGGGCCCCACTAATTGGGTGATCCCTGATCACTCCGTTCGATTCCTAACCATTAAGTGGGCGGGGTTCTTAATGGCTGGGCGTGTCCCAAGCAGTCACTGACCCGGTTGTTTGCGTTTCCCTTGAAGGGAGTGGCGCCAAAATGTCTGGGACTGTCCCGGTTGCTCGAGTATCAGTCCTGTTTTGGTGAAGATGGGCCATCAACTGCTAATCGGCCCCATTAAAATGCTAATTGGACGGAGTTTCGATACCGTCTGGACTTCTTGATTACAGATATGCATTTCAGACTCTGAGCCTGCCTGAGTCTTGGCTTCTCCATTTTACCCGCTAGGCTTTGCGAGTTTCTCTGTACCTAGTTGGAAGTGGCCATCCCAGATGGCTACAGTAACAAGGTTGCAAAGTCACAGGTTAAGACAAGAGGAGAAATCAAAGAGTGAAGATGAAGTTGAAGTACAATTATCAGAAACGATTTTTGATCAGATGGTTGAAAAAGAACAAGAACAGGTGGAGGATGAAGCGGATTTTTTAGTTCAAGAAAATTGGCAGAGTTACAACAGAAAGATGTAGAAATAACACACGTGTTATTTCTACATCTATGAGTCGCAAAAAGTTGGTTTTCAGGTGCAACAGGTGATTAAGAAGGCAAATGGTATTTTGTCCTTTAATGCTAGAGGGATGGAGTTTAAGACTATGGAGGTTCTGCTGCAATTGTATAAGGTGTTAGTGAGGCCACACCTGGAGTATTGTGTTCAGTTTTGGTCTCCTTACTTGAGAAAGGACGTACTGGCACTGGAGGGTGTGCAGAGGAGATTCACTAGGTTAATCCCAGAGCTGAAGGGGTTGGATTACGAGGAGAGGTTGAGTAGACTGGGACTGTACTCGTTGGAATTTAGAAGGATGAGGGGAGATCTTATAGAAACATTTAAGATTATGAAGGGAATAGATAGGATAGATGCGAGCAGGTTGTTTCCACTGGCAGGTGAAAGCAGAACTAGGGGGCATAGCCTCAAAATAAGGGAAAGTAGATTTAGGACTGAGTTTAGGAGGAACTTCTTCACCCAAAGGGTTGTGAATCTATGGAATTCCTTGCCCAGTGAAGCAGTAGAGGCTCCTTCATTAAATGTTTTTAAGATAAAGATAGATAGTTTTTTGAAGAATAAAGGGATTAAGGGTTATGGTGTTCGAGCCGGAAAGTGGAGCTGAGTCCACAAAAGATCAGCCATGATCTCATTGAATGGTGGAGCAGGCTTGAGGGGCCAGATGGCCTACTCCTGCTCCTAGTTCTTATGTTCTTACGTATCAGAAAGCATACACAGAAGAGGAATCTGAGTGTATACCAGAGTGTTATTACCGTAAAAGTAATGTCTTGATGAGAAAATACGATCTAGATGACGGGACTGGGGGCATTCTGGCTAAGTTTGTCGATGATACAATGATAGGTGGAGGGGCAGGTAGTATGGAGGAGGTGGGGAGGCTGCAGAAAGATTTAGACAGTTTAGGAGAGTGGTCCAAGAAATGGCTGATGAAATTCAACGTGGGCAAGTGCGAGGTCTTGCACTTTGGAAAAAAGAATTGAGGCATGGACTATTTTCTAAACGGGGACAAAATTCATAATGCTGAAGTGCAAAGGGACTTGGGAGTCCTAGTCCAGGATTCTCTAAAGGTAAACTTGCAGGTTGAGTCCGTAATTAAGAAAGCAAATGCAATGTTGTCATTCACCTCAAGAGGCTTGGAATATAAAAGCAGGGATGTACTTCTGAAGCTTTATAAAGCATTAGTTAGGCCCCATTTAGAATACTGTGAGCAATTTTGGGCCCCACACCTCAGGAAGGACATACTGGCACTGGAGCGGGTCCAGCGGAGATTCACACGGAGATCCCAGGAATGGTAGGCCTAACATACGATGAACGTCTGAGGATCCTGGGATTATATTCATTGGAGTTTAGGAGGTTGAGGGGAGATCTAATAGAAACTTACAAGATAATGAATGGCTTAGATAGGGTGGACGTAGGGAAGTTGTTTCCATTAGCAGGGGAGACTAGGACCCGGGGGCACAGCCTTAGAATAAAAGGGAGTCACTTTAGAACAGAGATGAGGAGAAATTTCTTCAGCCAGAGAGTGGTGGGTCTGTGGAATTCATTGCCACAGAGGGCGGTGGAGGCCGGGACGTTGAGTGTCTTTAAGACAGAAGTTGATAAATTCTTGATTTCTCGAGGAATCAAGGGCTATGGAGAGAGAGCGGGTAAATGGAGTTGAAATCAGCCATGATTGAATGGTGGAGTGGACTCGATGGGCCGAATGGCCTTACATCCGCTCCTATGTCTTATGGTCTTAAAATGGAGACCTTTACATATGCAGGCGGATGAAAAGTGGGCAGAAGTTCATCAAGTAGTTTGCCGGTAGGGTATAGAAAGGAGGTGTTGCGAGTTGCACATGAGGTACCAGTGGGAGGTCATTTGGGAATGAGGACAACTCAAGCTAAAATACAAAAACATTTTTATTAGCCTGGACTATATAAAGATAAAGTTATATTTTGTCAATCATGTCACACATGTCAAATGATAGGGAAACCTCAAGCAGTGATAAAACCAGCGCCCTTAATACCCATTCCAGCATTTGAGGAACCTTTTACAAGCGTCCTTATTGATTGCGTAGGACCGCTTCCTAAAACAAAAAGTGGGAATCAATATCTTTTGACTATAATGGATGTTGTCTACTAGGTTTCCAGAGGCCAATCCAGTATGTAATATTACAGCTGAAAAGATTGTGGAGGAGTTACTTAAATTTAAATACAGTCGGATCATGGATCAAATTTTACCTCGAGGTTATTCAAAGAAGTTATGGATAGCTTAGGAATAAAACAATTTAAATCAACTGCGTACCATCCAG
This sequence comes from Scyliorhinus torazame, assembly GCF_047496885.1. Taxonomy (NCBI): domain Eukaryota; kingdom Metazoa; phylum Chordata; class Chondrichthyes; order Carcharhiniformes; family Scyliorhinidae; genus Scyliorhinus; species Scyliorhinus torazame. Next base: position 56,447,684 of record NC_092720.1, on the reverse strand, counting down.
AATCGCAAGGAGCGTTAGAAAGGTGGCATCAGACATTAAAGACAATGTTGAGGGCTTATTGTCAAGATTATCCAGAGGATTGGGATAAAGGAATTCCATTCATACTGTTAGGGATGCACCTAATGAGTCAACCAAATTTGGTCCTTTTGAACTAATTTGTGGTCATGAGGTAAGAGAACCACTTAAATTGATAAAGGAAAAATTGGTGAGTGAGAAATCGGAAATTATATTATTGGATTCCTTGTCAAATTTTAGTGAACGATTAAATAGAGCAGGTGAATTGGCTAGACAACATTTGAAAGTCGCACAAATTGTGATGAAACGGGTCGCGGAGAAGAAATCCAAAGTTCGTAGTTTTGACAGTGGAGATAAAGTTTTAGTATTGTTACCAGTGGTAGGTGGACCTTTACAAGCAAGGTTTTGTGAACCTGATCAGATTGAAAGGAAATTAAGTAAGGTGAATTATGTGGTAAAAACACCAGATAGAAGGAAGACTCACCGAGTGTGTCATGTGAATATGCTTAAAAGATACTTTGAAATGGAAGGAGAGAAAAAGGAGGAGGTTTTAATGATTCTAACTCAAAGTGACAAACCAAATCCAGATGACTGTGAATTTGACATACCTCAAATTAAATTGGAAAATGAGGATGTTCTTAAAAATTGGAATAAATTGTTGAGTTACCTCAACAGAGGAAAAACGAACTGACCTGAAAGAGTTATTGATATCACATGGGCAAGTTTGTGGAAATAAATTGGGAAGTTCTAAAATGGCTACACATGATGTAGATGTGGGAAAGGCTGTTCCAATCAACCAACACCCATATAGACCTAACCCTTTAAAATTGGCACAGGTTAACAAAGAGTTTGAGAGCATGCTTAAAAATGGCATAATTGAAGAGGGTTGCAGCTCCCCCATAGTGGTGGTACCTAAACCAGACGGTACCCAACGGTTGTGTGTGGACGATAGAAAGGTCAATGCAGTTACAAGAATGGACTCTTATCCTATCCCACGATTGGAGGATTGCATTGAGAAAGTGGGACAATCCGCTTTTATTTCCAAATTGGATTTACTTAAAGGTTACTGGCAGGTACCTTTATCCGAAAGGGCGAAGGAGATTTCAGCTTTTGTATATACGGTATATACCAATTCAAAGTTATGCCATTTGGCATGAAAAACGTCCCACCCTCATTTCAACAGTTAACTAACAAAGCCGTTTCAGGATTATCCAATTGTGCGGTATACATTGGCGATCTGGTAAATTTTCAGCCAGATATGGAAAGAACATTTAAAACATCTGATGGAGTTATTCGATCGACTTCAGGAGGCGGGTTTGGTGATAAACCTAGCCAAAAGTGAATTTAGAAAAGCCCAAGTCGCTTTCCTTGGCCATACAATCGGACGGGATCGAATGGCCCCACGGGATGTGAAAACAAAAGTTATTGGAGAGTTTCCGATACCCTCGACACGACGGGAAATAATGCGGTTTCTTGGTATGAGTGGATTTTACTGGAAATTTGAACCGAATTTCAGCAGTGTGGTCGCTCCACTGATGGACTTGCTCAAGAAGCGTAACAAATTCCAGTGGACCGCGGAGTGTCAACAGGCATTTGACGGCCTGAAGGCTGTGTTAACCACTGCTCCTGTGTTAGCCATCCCAAATTGTACGAAACCATTCAAAGTGGCGTTTGATGCGAGTGCTGTGGGTGTAGGTGCGGTGCTTCTACAAGATGACGATGAAGGGCGAGAGCGGCCTATTTGTTATTTTTCAAAGAAATTGAATTCTCACGAGAAAAAGTATTCAACAATTGAGCAGAAGACGTTGAGTTTGGTGCTAGCTTTGCAACATTTTCACATTTATGTGACCAGCAATCCGTCTGACACCATAATATATACTGATCATAATCCATTGACATTTTTGGAGCGATTCTGGAATAACAATGCAAGGCTGTTTCACTGGAGCTTATTGTTACAGCCATTTCTTTTAAAAATAGTACATGTGGCAGGACGGGAAAACGTGATAGGCGATGCTTTGTCATGAATGCGATGAACGGAAGCAGTTTCAATTGGAGGAAGAAGGCTGAAAAAAAAATGGACTATATTAGTATACCTGTTTGCGTGTGTTTTTTTGAAACGCAAAAGTATATTTACTGTGTGCATTTCTTAACGGATAGTGAAAAGGTGAAAAATGAAACCATCTTGAAGTTGATGGTTTATTTTTTTTTCTTGGGGGGAGGTGTCATTAGAATGTCACTTTAAGAAATGTTTGGCTGCTCATGTTACTGCAGTGATGTCAGAGTGTGGGTGGAGCTGAGCTCTGATTCTGCTTTTAGTTTCACTTTGAGAAAAGCTTGGGTGTGTCTGTGTCTTTTTGGTTTCATTTTCAGTGTTGGAGCTGAAGCCAGACAAAGCAGGTGTACTGCTGTTCTCTCTGCCATGAAAAGACTATCTCTTTATCATTTGGTGAATTCAGAATTATAAATGTTCTCAGTGGTGACTTTAACCTGATGTGCTTCTGTTAAAGGTTTTGTTTTTTAAGACTTATGGATGTTAAAAGGAAAGCTTAAAGGATTATTTAGTGTTGTAGTCTTTGGGGTTGTATTTGAATTAATGGTTGCTAAGATGTTCACTGTATGTTTTAAAAAGGTTAACTTGAGTTCATAGAATAAACATTGTTTTGCTTTAAATAATACTTTTTGATTTCTGCTGTACCACACCTGTAGAGTGGGCCGTATGCTCCCCATACCACAATTTATTAAAAGTTGTGGGTCAGGTGAGCTCCATGATACACATTGAGGTTCTCTAAACCCTGGTCCATAACACTCAGGTTTAGTTTGTATCCTGAGAAGGCTCCAAACTCCCTCAGGAGCTTCATTATCTCTCCCCATCTGTCTATGGGGTCCGAGACGTAGAGCAACAGGTCATCCACATAGAGAGAGACTCTGTGTTCCCTGTCTCCTCTCTGAATGCCTCTCCCACCCTCTGCTGATCTGAGCGTGATAACCAGTGTTTCAATTGCCAGAGCGAACAGCAACAGGGAAAATGGGCTTCCCTGCCTTGTGCATCTGCAGCCGGAAGTAATATGAACTTGTGCCATTTGTCCGGGTGCTCGCCATCGGACCACTGTACAGCAGTTTCACCCATGAGGCGAACACTGGTCCAAACCCAAACTGTTCCAATACCTCCAAAGCGGTACTTCCACTCAACCAGTCAACGGTCTTCTCAGCGTCCAGATGATTACCTGTCGTGTCTCCTCCCTGGCGGGGACATGACCTCGTTTAGCAGGCTTCTGATGTTCGCTGTCAGCTGTCTGCCTTTGCCAAACTTGGTTTGATCTTTCGCGATCAAGCAACTCTCCTTTCGTCTTACCAGAACGTCGCTAGAACTTTTGTGGCAGTGTTCAGGAGTGAGATAGTTCTGTATGACCTGTACTTCGCCAGGTCTTTGTCTTTCTTCAGAATCAGTGAGATCGTGGCCTGTGCCAGCATGGGCGGCAAGGTCTCTCTCGACAGCGAGTCATTGAACATCATCAGCAGGTTCGGGGCTAACACTGCCGCAAACTGTTTGTAGAAGACCACTGGGAACCCATCAGGTCCCGACGTTCTCCCTGAATGCGTGGAGTTGATGCACTCCAGGACCACCACTAGGGCCAACAATGGTTCCAGTCCCTGTCCATTTTCCTCCCCCACAACTGGGAAGACCAGCCCATCCAGGAACTGCTTCATCTCTGAGACTTCCCTCTGGGGGCTCGGATGTATACAGTCTCCGGGTCTAGGCTGCAAAGGCTCCATTGATCTTCTCCGGAGCCATGGCCACTTGTTTCCCCCTCATCCCTGATCTTTGTAATCTCTTGTGCGGCTGCCTGCTTCCTCAACTGGTGGATCAGCAGGCGGCTGGCCTTGTCCCCATATTCTTAGACCGACCCTTGTGTTGAGTGGAGCTGGCTCGCTGCCTTCCCGGTTGAGATCAGTTGAAACTCCATTTGTAGTCTTTTCCTCTCTGCCAGCAGCTCCACAATTGGGACCATGGAGTACTGCCAATCCACCAGTACGGAGTAGATCAACTTCGGACAACGCGTTAGCACAGTTGCTTTACAGCTCCAGGGTCCCAGGTTCGATTCCTGGCTTAGGTCACTGTCTGTGCGGAGCCTGCATATTCTCCCTGTGCCTGCGTGGGTTTCCTCCGGGTGCTCCGGTTTCTTCCCACAGTCCAAAGATGTGCAGGGTAGGTGGATTGGCTACGCTAAATTGCCCTTGGTGTCCAAAAAAGGGTAGTAGGGGTTACGGGGATAGGGTGAAGGTGTGGGCTTGGGTCGGGTGCTCTTTCCAAGGGCCGATGCAGACTCGATGGGCCAAATGGCCGCCTCCTGCACTGTAAATTCCAGGATAATCTATGAAACTGCTGTCTAACTGGTCTCTTCCCTCCTCCCCCAATCCCCATGTGCCCTGTATGCTATTATCTCCCTCGTGACCACTGCCTTCAGTGCCTCACAGAATGTGGAGGGAGAGACCCTCCCGGTTCTGATTCTGTACTTGTCCATGGTTCGTGCCATCTTTCACAAAAAGCCTTGTTGGCGAGGAGGGCCGAGTCCAGCTTCCGTGGCGAGGGTGCTTGGCTGGACTTAAATGGGGATGGCAGGGTAGCACAGTGGGCAGCACTTGCTTCACAGCTCCAGGGTCCCAGGATCGATTCCCGGCTTGGGTCACTGTCTATGTGGAGTCTGTGCGTTCTCCCTGTGTCTGCGTGGGTTTCCGCTGGGTGCTCCGCTTTCCTTCCACAAGTCCCGAAAGACGTGCTGTTAGGTGAATTGGACATTCTGAATTCTCCCTCTGTGTACCTGAAACAGGCGCCGGAATGTGGTGACTCGAGGCTTTTCATAGTAACTTCATTGCAGTGTTAATGTAAGCCTACTTGTGACAATAGAGATTATTATATTATTATACTGGTCTCCAACCTCACATCCATGTCGTATGATGCGTAGTTCGAGATAACTATTGCTGAGTATTCCACCGCTACTAGCCCTTGAAGCACTGATTTCCCCACCACAAAGAAGTCTATTCAGGAGTAGGCCTTGTGGACGTGGGAGTAGGAGAAGAGCAACTCCTTCCTAGGTGGCTGAACCTCCACCAGTCCGCCCCGCCACATTTGAACCATGAAGACAGTCAATTCCTTTTCAATTCCTCAACCTTGCACCTGCCCTGGGGCTTGACCTGTTCACCTTCAGGTCCAGGACACTGTTAAAATGCACATCCCTCCAAATGATCAATTGGTGGGAATTGATGTCGGGGATCGCTGCCAGTGTCATCTTAATGAACTCTTCGTCGTCCTAGTTCAGGGTGTACACATTTACCAGTCCCACCTAAACCCCTTCCAGAGCCCCACTCATCATTATGTACAGTCCCCCCAGGTCCTTCACCATGTTGGTTGCCGTGAAGGTTACCACCTTTTTAAATAGGACTGCCACCCCCTCGCTCTCGTGTCATGGCTCACTTGGTATGCTTGTTCCACCCAGTTTTTCCTTACCATCAGCTTGCCTTTGGATCTCGGGTGCATCTCCTGAAGAAAGACTAAGTCGACCCTCAGGCTTTTCAAGTGGGCGAAGTCGGGATCTTTTGACTGGACCGTTAAGTCCCCTCGTGTTCCAGGTTACTATCCTGACGGGGGCTGTCTGTCCACCGCCTCCTTTGGGGTCAGCCATGTTTGCCCCGTGTAAATGCCCCTGCATGCCCGGGCTTGACTTTGTCCTTGGTCTGTCCAAGATGGCCACCGCCACCTTCCTCAACCCACCCATAGTACTGCATAACCCAGGCATTGTCAAAGTCGGGGGCGCGACTCGCGCAACAGCCGGCCTTTAATAACGCCGGCTGCAAGCGGCCTTCAAAATGGTCGTGATCATGTAAAAAAAAAAAAATGCGGCAGCACTGCGCATGCGTGCCCGATCATCGGTGCGCTGCGCAAAATATGCGCGTGCGCACCGATGATCGGGCATGCATGCTCAGTGCAGCCCCTGTTTTTTAATATAATGTCGCAGCCTTTTTTTTTTTTTTTTACAAGTCCGTGGGGGGGGGGGGGGGTATTCATTTATTTTATTTTTATTCATTTCATATTTTATTTTACAAGTTCAGGGGGGTTTTATTTGATAAAAGTTTACAGGAAAAAAAATGCAGAACTTTGGACAGATGGAGACTCCATACTTTCTGACACCGGAAGGCTTCACCTTCATCCAACAGGTTTCTTTGGAGGAGCGTGTATGAGGGCCAAAGGGACCCAAAACCATTTCCTCCATTTTTATCAGCAGCAAACAAGGTAAGAGAAAATGGTGGGTCACGCAGGTCAGCTGGCGTGGGTTGTAAAGGTTAGCTGCCCGTGGTGGTTCCCAGGGTTGCGACTTCTGGCAGAGTGACCAGTGGGCCCCGTTTACTTCTGGGGGATTTAGTGAAGCCCTCCTCCTGTCCAGCTTCCTAAGCATCTTTGATATGTACTCGGTTGGTCTGCTGCCTTCTGTGCCCTCGATCCGGAGGTTCTGGTGCCGATAACCGTTCTCCCGGCCATCTATTCTCGCCTTTAGAGTGTTTTGGCTCGCCACCAACATTGTTATTTCAACCTCCACTGAGATGATTCGTTCATCCTATTCAGTGACTGCCTTTTCCACTTCACGTATCGTCGTTCCTTGGGCCTCCAGCTGTCGTTCTACCCTGTCCACCAACTCATGTATGGGGGCTGTTGCTCGATTAATAATGTTGGTGAACCACAAGCCTTCCCTTATATCGATCAAATGACCGCACAACCAGTTAGTTAGTTCAAAAGATGGTTTATTTACATACACAAGAGTTATCTCGACATGCAAACACAATATCTACTATGAGTTAAACTACACCTATCCGCTACAATAACCTATACTTAACTTCAGGGCGACCGGCACTGTACAAATGGATAAGGCCTTTATCTGTATTTCACTTGGCTGGTTCGAAGAAAGTGGCTCTGTCTCTGCTGTGCTCTCCGTCAAGTAGCGATCGTTGGTCTTGAACTTGGCTGGCTGTTCCTGCTGCAATTGGGTTGGCACAGGCCGGATCCAATAGAGATAGAACACATGGCTGTGCTCTCTTTTATCCCTCTGGGATTTCGCGCTCTTTTGGGCAGTCCTTAACCTTGGACCCAATAGTTTGACAGGGCTCTGATCACTGTCTTCGATTTCGGCCAATAAAGGGGCAGATGCCTTGGTAGCTGGGTGGGTCCTTAGCGGTCATTGACCTTGGCTGTTGGGCTTTCTGAGTAAAGGGAGTGGCGCCGATCAGTCTGTGGCTGCACCGGTTGTTTGATTGGAGTTCTATTGTCCTGGGAAAATGGGCCATTAAAATGCAAACGAGAGGGAGGGGGTTTCGATCAGGTCTGGTTACCTGTGTTCCAGATACACACAAGCTCTGTGTCTGTGTGAGTCCTGGGTTGGCCATAATTCCCATGGTCCTTTGCAGGTGGCTATCTTAGATGGCTCCATCCCATCCTCTTCATCCTGAATGCGAAGTGTGGTGGATCACACTATTGATCCCTGTTCTTCCTCGGTGGCCCGGTCACCCTTGGTCAAGGCATGGTTCTACTCTACTCTATCTTATGGTTTAAAACGTTTACCAAATACTTCATCAATACATTTGTAAATTAATTCATCTTCAGCGGTCACTATAAAACATTTAATTTATCCGCACAGTTGATCTCTAGCTAACACTATCTAAGCTACTCTCATGCTGCTGGTGAATATCAAAGAACTTATATACAGTGCAAAATTTAAAACAGCAACATCTACTTAATCTGATAAAGTTAAAGAGGTACATGGTTTATCCTTAGCAGCGATTGGTACATGCGTTTCATTTTGTTGAATTCCAAAGAAGGGGGATCGGACTGTATATCTAGGGGAGCGGGAGGCTTTTGCTCGCCATTTACAGAGTCGAAGTGTCTGATTGACACTGCAGATTATTGCAATTACTAGAAGGGCCTCTACTATGTATGAAAGGGGGTTCCATTTGGCAATGTTTTCGCACCAAGTGGGGTTTCGATGTCTTTCTTTATGTGTGGTGTAGAGTCCGAGCTGGTGGTGGCCTGTTGTGCGGTAGTGTTTGGGGCTGGTGTGGGGTTTGTAACAAAAGTCCGTTGCGCGCACAGTTACAGAAGTCCAGCGATGATCCAAACGCATGTCAGCAGTCCTTGCTTCATCCTGTGTTTTCTGGGTGATCCTGGGGGTGCAAGCATAGTATCTGTTATTATCTTTGGTTAATATCTCGTTTTATTACTCTTTCTCTCCTTACTCCAATTACCCGTTATGATTGTCACCATGTGTGACTCCCTCATTTTTTTTTTTTTCAAAATACCATTTTGGAGAGACACGAAATGCAAATTTTTAAAGTACAGAGACTCTCAACTTGTGGTCGATGCGTGGAGTGGTTGGACAATTTCTTCGACCAGTCTTTTCTTTACTTGCAACCAGTGGCGGTTGAGGCTTATCTTAACCAACTGAATTTCAGGGCGGCCAGTTTTATAGAGTTTCATCCCAGAGTTCAGAGGTAGTTCGCGTGCAGCAGCGTGTATGGCAACCAATTGTGTCATTTGTGTGAATAGCAGGTGGGGAGCGACTAGGGGGTCGCGGAAGGTAAAGGAAAGAAGGGGTGAGCGGACAGATCATGGCAAAATGCATTCTTTAAACCACAAACAAAGGGTGAGCAGAGAAGATGAAATTAAGGCCTGCCAAAGGCAATGCAGAGTGTATAGAACCATTCCAGAGCGTATGAAGTGAAGGGAACATGAGGTGTGTGTGGGCCGCTGCAGGATAAGAATGGGTGGAATCCCAGGGTAGGGCGAGGATTAGTGCTATTACTCCCTACCTGGGTGACCTGGGTGGACGGTAAGAGTTTGTAGTTGTGTGAAAACTTGTCATAAAGACTGGGAGAACAGTGATCTGTTTCTCAACAAACTTGTGCCTTTAACTGACATTGGGTATCGTACCCTTGAATCAGAAGAGTAATTTTGTGCCGGGCGACATGAGTTAAAACCACGTAGTAGAAAAAAGGAGGAGGAAAAAGGTTCCATCAGAACTTGGACACCTTAATACTAAGGCGGTGTCTCTTTCTCATCATCTGGACACCTCAGGGTTCTGTACCAAACAGTGTTGTAAAAGCATTACCGAAACGAGAGTCAGTACCTGAATCATCACCATCTCCCGGTTGCCAGACTCATGTCTGCCGTTTCTGTGCCTTGGCCGTGTGGGACGTCGGATATTCCGAATCGTCGTGCCTTACTAGTCTGCAAGAGTTGTCGCGGTGCCAAAGAGGGGCTTGTTTGTCGTGAGGCATAGGGGCAGTGGGAGTGGAGGGCAAATTACTGTGGTTGGGCGGTGGCTGGGGGAGGGCATATAGAGGGTCAAAGATATCTAAGTCGTGGTTCCGGGGTCTGGGATGACTGGGGGCAGAGAGATTGCGCCAGTCTTCAGGGATAGTAATCAAATGAGGGAGGCTCTCGCTGTCGTCGGAGTCAAGTTCAAGGTGAAAGTCTGTACCTGTGGGCGGAGATAAGTTCGGGTCTGTGTGCGTGGACAAAGGATAAATGCCGGAATGGCTGGGGGAGGGTTGGCGTTGGGGTCGGACTAGGTTGTCGATGGGCGGGGCGTAATCGTCTCCTATTGCCAGAGAGATGTGGTGGGAGTGGCTACATTGGGATCCGTAGACTTTGAGTTGGTTGATGTGGAACCAACCAGTTTTACCATTGGGGTACATTATCTTGTACACGGAGGGCTTACTTTGTCAGAAATGGAATAGGGTCCTGCAAATTTGGGGGAGAGGAAAGAACTGGGGTTGTAAAGTGAAACCATTACTTGCTGACCGCCTCTGTACTCTACAGGGTGGACGGTTTTGTCAAAGCAGGCTTTAGTCTGCTTACTTCTAGCGCCTAATCAGACAGCTGCAGCGAGCTGTGCAGCTTTAATGCTATCTGTAACCTGCTTTTTCGTGGGTGAGGGCGGTTACTATAGGGCTTGCCAAATCGAGGCCTAATAAATATTCAATACCCTTCAATGGCCGTCCGGTCATGAGAGTGTGGGGGGTGAAACATGTGGAACTGGAAACGGTGTTCCGAATAAACATGAGAGCAAATGGGAGGACCGTGTCCCACGTGGTATTGTTCTGTTGCACCATCTTCCTAATGGTCGCTTTTAAAGTTCGATTAATTCTCTCGACAATGCCACTGGATTGGGGGTGATACACTATATGGAATTTCTGCCTGATCCCAAAAATTGTTTTAACAATTTTGCATGACTCTGCCGGTGAAGTGGGAACCTTGGTCTGACTCCATGCTGTGGGGGAGATCCCAGCGTGTGAATATCTGTTGGGTCAAAATCTTAGCGGTGGCCTTTGCTGTGTTTGTCCGTGAGGGAAATGCTTCTACCCATTTAGCAAAGGTGTCGATTACAACCAGCATGTACTTGAAACCGTTTCTGCAAGGGGGAAGGGGGCCAATGTAATCGATTTGCAAATTTGTCCAAGGGCCATTCACAGGTCGGGTGTGACGTATTTGTCCTTTCTTTGAGTAACGTTCAGGATTGTTCTGTGCACAGATAAGGCAATTCTCGACATAATGGGTTACATCGCTTTTTAAATCGGGCCACCAACACAAAGGTCTTAAATGGGCAATGGTATTGTCTATCCCCTGATGTCCGTGTCCGTCATGAAATTGGTAAATGAGCTGGTTTCTGTCCTGGGTGGGGACCACATAAATTCCGTTTTTTAAAACTATGCCGTCCTGTACAGTCAGTGCGTCCTTCCATTTATCATAGGGAGCTGGGAAGTTGCCGTCTAAAACCTGTTTGAGGGTGTCGTCTGCTTTTTGTCCTTGGGATAGATCCTCAATATTGGTCTGGGAAACCTGGACTGAGTGTATCGGTTCGCTTTCGGGTGGCTGCCAGAAGTGACCATGGCGTGATCCTGCTTTGGCTAAGGCGTCTGCCTTTACATTACCGGGTGGGGACGAGCGATGATGGCTTCTTACTTTAATAATACCGTATGTGCGGTCTGAGGCTGTCTTGAGAATATGCTTTAACAACAGGGCAGAGGGTAGGGTTTTTCCATCGGCTGAAACAAAACCTCGAGATTTCCACGGGGGCAGGAATTCTGTTAAACTGTTGCACGCATACAGGCTGTCCGAGTGTATGTCTGCGGGAGTTGGAAAAGAGTTGGGGTACTGAATTACATAGGCTATGGCTGCGAGTTCTGCTGCTTGTGAACCTAGGTGGCTGGGCAGTTTTAAAAAGATCTCTTCGAGTGGGCGTCCCTGCGCGTCTTCCACGTAAATTCTACAACCAATAATTCTAATGCCATTTTCGACTGTGGAGGAACCGTCTACATAAATTTTTTAAGTATCCCCTGTGGCTCGGGAATCCTGTGTCTTACTGCCTGCTCGTGGGTGTAGTGACTTTCGGATAAAGGGTCCTGTGTGGTGTTAAGACCATAAGACCATAAGACATAGGAGTGGAAGTAAGGCCATTCGGCCCATCGAGTCCACTCCACCATTCAATCATGGCTGATTTCAACTCCATTTACCCGCTCTCTCTCCATAGCCCTTAATTCCTCGAGAAATCAAGAATTTATCAACTTCTGTCTTAAAGACACTCAACGTCCCAGCCTCCAGCGCCCTCTGTGGCAATGAATTCCACAGACCCACCACTCTCTGGCTGAAGAAATTTCTCCTCATCTCTGTTCTAAAGTGACTCCCTTTTATTCTAAGGCTGTGCCCCCGGGTCCTAGTCTCCCCTGCTAATGGAAACAACTTCCCTACATCCACCCTATCTAAGCCATTCATTATCTTGTAAGTTTCTATTAGATCTCCCCTCAACCTCCTAAACTCCAATGAATATAATCCCAGGATCCTCAGACGTTCATCGTATGTTAGGCCTACCATTCCTGGGATCATCCGTGTGAATCTCCGCTGGACCCGCTCCAGTGCCAGTATGTCCTTCCTGAGGTGTGGGGCCCAAAATTGCTCACAGTATTCTAAATGGGGCCTAACTAATGCTTTATAAAGCTTCAGAAGTACATCCCTGCTTTTATATTCCAAGCCTCTTGAGATGAATGACAACATTGCATTTGCTTTCTTAATTACGGACTCAACCTGCAAGTTTACCTTTAGAGAATCCTGGACTAGGACTCCCAAGTCCCTTTGCACTTCAGCATTATGAATTTTGTCACCGTTTAGAAAATAGTCCACGCCTCTATTCTTTTTTCCAAAGTGCAAGACCTCGCACTTGCCCACGTTGAATTTCATCAGCCATTTCTTGGACCACTCTCCTAAACTGTCTAAATCTTTCTGAAGCCTCCCCACCTCCTCCATACTACCTGCCCCTCCACCTATCTTTGTATCATCGGCAAACTTAGCCAGAATGCCCTCAGTCCCGTCATCTAGATCGTTAATATATAAAGAGAACAGCTGTGGCCCCAACACTGAACCCTGCGGGACACCACTCGTCACCGGTTGCCATTCCGAAAAAGAACCTTTTATCCCAACTCTCTGCCTTCTGCCTGACAGCCAATCTTCAATCCATGTTAGTACCTTGCCTCGAATACCATGGGCCCTTATTTTACTCAGCAGTCTCCCGTGAGGCACCTTATCAAAGGCCTTTTGGAAGTCAAGATAGATAACATCCATCGGCTCTCCTTGGTCTAACCTATTTGTTATCTCTTCAAAGAACTCTAACAGGTTTGTCAGGCACGACCTCCCCTTACTAAATCCATGCTGACTTGTCCTAATCCGACCCTGCAGTTCCAAGAATTTTGAAATCTCATCCTTAACAATGGATTCTAGAATCTTGCCAAAAACCGAGGTTAGGCTAATTAGCCTATAATTTTCCATCTTTTTCCTTGTTCCCTTCTTGAACAGGGGGGTTACAACAGCGATTTTCGAATCCTCTGGTACTTTCCCTGACTCCAGTGACTGTTGAAACATCATCACCAACGCCTCCACTATTTCTTCAGCTATCTCCTTTAGAACTCTAGGATGTAGCCCATCTGGGCCCGGAGATTTGTCAATTTTTAGACCTCTTAGTTTCTCTAGCACTTTCTCCTTTGTGATGGCTACCATATTCAACTCTGTCCCCTGACTCTCCGGAATTGTTGGGATATTACTCATGTCTTCTACTGTGAAGACTGACGCAAAGTACTTATTCAGTTCCTCGGCTTATTTCCTTGTCTCCCATCACAAAATTACCAGCGTCATTTTGGAGCGGCCCAATGTCAACTTTTGCCTCCCGTTTGTTTTTAATGTATTTAAATAAACTTTTATTATCATTCCTAATGTTACTGGCTAGCCTACCTTCAAATTTGATCCTCTCTTCCCTTATCTCTCTCTTTGTTATCCTCTGTTTGTTTTTGTAGCCTTCCCAATCTTCTGACTTCCCACTACTCTTTGCCACATTATAGGCTTTCTCTTTTGCTTTGATGCATTCCCTAACTTCCTTTGTCAGTCATGGCTGCCTAATCCCCCCTCTGATAACCTTTCTTTTCTTTGGGATGAACCTCTGTACTGTGTCCTCAATTACTCCCAGAAACTCCTGCCATTGCTGTTCTACTGTCTTTCCCACTAGGGTCTGCTCCCAGTCGATTTTCGTCAGTTCCTCCCTCATGCCCCTGTAGTTACCTTTATTTAACTGTAACACCTTTACATCTGATTCTACCTTCTTTCTTTCACATTGGAGATTGAATTCGACCATATTATGATCACTGCCTCCTAAGTGCTCCCTTACTTTAAGATCTTTAATCAAGTCTGGCTCATTACATAACATTAAGTCCAGAATGGCCTGTCCCCTCGTGGGCTCCATCACAAGCTGTTCCAAAATGCCCTCCTGTAAACATTCAATGAATTCCCTTTCCTTGGGTCCACTGGCAGTATTATTTACCCAGTCCACCTGCATATTAAAGTCCCCCATGATCACTGAGACCTTGCCTTTCTGACATGCACGTTCTATTTCGTGGTGCATCTTGTGCCCATGGTCCTGACCACTGTTAGGAGGCCTGTACATAACTCCCATTATGGTTTTTTTGCCATTGTGGTTCCTCAACTCTACCCACACAGACTCCACATCTTCCGACCCCATGTCGTTTAGTGCTATTGATTTAATTTCATTCCTAATTAACAAGGCAACCCCGCCCCCTCTGCCCACCTCTCTGTCTTTTCGATAGGTTGTGAATCCCTGGATGTTTAAATGCCAGTCCTGAACCCCCTGCAACCATGTCTCTGTGATGCCTACCACATCATACCTGCCAGTCACAATCTGGGCCACAAGCTCATCTACCTTGTTCCGTACACTGCACGCATTTAAATATAGCACCTTTAATTCTCTATTGACCGTCCCTTTTTGTTTTCTTAGTGTGGTGGACCTTGGTTTACTGAGCCTTTCCATACACTGTGTCATATTTTGTGGGATGGGGACTATTGTAACCTCTCCTGAGTTCTGTCTTTTCGTGCTTTTTTGTATTCCTAAGCAGCCACGCTTCCCACTGATTACTTCACCTCTTGGTTCCCTGACTTTCCCTTCCCCCCCAATCTTTAGTTTAAAGTCCTATTGACCACCCTATTTATTCAGGTGTTGGGCTGTTATGACCTGGCATTCATGTGGGGTCCCTGCATATTGGAGATTATCGGCTTGAAATGTGTGGGTCTTGGTGCGTTTTAACAGTAGTGTCCAGCGAGCGGTTCTGATTTGGCTGACTGAACTGTCCTTTAATCTACTGTCTAGTAATAGTTGCGAGGGGGTGGGCTCGGTCAAGATCGTGACTGGGTTGAGGCCTGTGATGTACGCAAAGTACTGTACTGCCAAAAGACTCCAAGCAAGCGCCGTTCGCAGGCTGAGAATCCTTGCTCTACGGGGTCTAATACTCCTGAGGCATAGGCTACGGGTCCTTAGTGATCATGTCGTTCTTGCAGGAGTACTGCTGATAGGTTTTGGTCAGTGGTTGCTGCTTCGATGGCATAGGGCAAGTCTGGGTCTGGAACTTGTAAAGCGGGGACTGTGCCTAGGGCACGTTTTAAATCATCAGTGGCATCTGTGCTGAGGAAGCCATTCCCATGGGGCGTTCTTTTTAAGGAGCTCTGAGAGTAGGGCTGCTTTAGTGGAAAACCATCTATATGATTTCTGCAATATCCTACCAAACCTAGGAATGACCGGAGTGCAGTGACATTTTGGGGCAGGGGCAATTTAACGATGGACTCGATCCAGTTTTGCTCAATTTCTCTCTTCCCTTGGGTGATGATGGTGCCTAAATAAAGAACCTTTTCCTTTAAAATCTGGGCCTTTTTGGGGTTGACCTTCCATCCGATGGATTGCGGTAGGCCTAGTAATTCCGATAAGAGCTCTACGTGTTCCTCTTTTGTGTCCGTTTGCAAGAACAGATCATCTACATATTGTATGAGGCAAAATGTAGAAAGTCCGTTGGCCACTTGTCGGTGGAAAATGGAGGGGGAGTTATGGAATCCTTGTCGGAGGCGTGTCCACGTGTATTGCTGCCCTTGAAACGTAAATGCGAACTTAAACTGGCAGGCCTTGTCTAACGGGATGGACCAAAAGCCATTGCTGATGTCCAGCACTGTGAAATATTTTGCCTGTACTCCCTGTTTGTGCATGGTCTCGGGACTCGTGGCAACAGTGGGGGCTGCTAAAGGGGTTACCTTATTAAGTTCGCGGTAGTCGATCGTTAGTCGCCATGAACCATTGGGCTTTTTTACGGGCCAAATTGGGTCATTATTTGTGGACGCTACGGGTCGAATAACTCCTTGGTCTAGCAAACTTAATAACCTTTGAAATCTCACCCTCGGCTTGCTGTGGGAAATTGTATTGTTTTTGCGGCTTTGGATCGGGACTTGAAATCTTTCCTGTACCTGGGATATTCCCACAATCGTGTTTGTGTTGTGCGAATGAAGCTTTGTGTTTTATGAGGACCTCTCTAATCGTCTGGTCTGCACTAATTGTTTGTGGATTAAACCAATAGTCCCCTACCGAGCAAATCCTGTTTTCATAATCCCCTACTGTGAGCGTAGCTGTTTTGGCCATTCGCCATACACATTTGTTTACTGGGTCAAACGAAAGGTTATGGGAGCTCATAAAATCAATGCCTAAAACGTGCTCTGTGGTTTGGGGTAAGTCAACTAAAACAACGGGGTGTTTGATGCTAATGTTCCCTATCTGAATGGGTACGGGAGCTGTGATATATCCTTGCTGTATGTGGCCGGTGAAGCCACTCAGGGTGATGGTGTCTGTGGTGGGCCATTTGTCCTGTTGAAACATGGTGGAGGAGTTTAAAGTAGTTCGGGATCCTCCTGTGTCCCAAAGAAAATCGACTGTATGTCCCCGGACTGTGCCTGTAACTACCGGTCTGCCTGATTTGTCCCAGTATGTGTCACAGACCCAAGTTGGGGAGTCCGAACACCGTCAACCTGTGGAATTAAACGCTAAATCGTCTGAACGGGCGCTAACATTATGCATGGTCCTAACATTGTTCCTAGGTCGGGGGGGGGGGGTTGGTTGTTGGTATCGGTGCTAGTTCGGGGGGTTTTGTCAGCAATCGTGGGTGTAATATCCCATGTGGCCACAATTGTAACAACCTCATGGTGCCTTGTGCTCTGGGGTGGTGTCCCTCATATCTATCCTTGTTTACCCATGCTGGGTCCTGGCTAGTCCTAACTGGGTACATGTTTGCTTCTATCTCGTCCTGATCTGCCTGTTGGTGTAGGGTTTGTTCCCATGCTCTGGAAAGTCGTTTCAATACCCCAAACTTCATTGTGTGTGTAGTCTGCGGGGTTGTAGTTTACACAAGCCTTTTGATCTGCGTCTGCGGCATGCGAGACTAAGGCGCGGGACCATTTAGTGGTGTCTTCATTTGCGGTTCAATTGTCCGTAGACTGCCATGAAATGAATCCATAGGCGACCAGCAAATGTGGCCGGATGCTCTCTCTCTTGCCTGCAGTGATTTAAACCCTCGACTGGATCTCCTTTGTTCTACCCAATGGCATCTAATATGGCTGTTTTCATTTCCTGTAGGGTTCCTCCTGCTACATTTTGGGGTTTGGGCAAAGCTGATCTTACGGACTGGCTAAGACTCATAACTATTAGCTTTACTTCCTCCCTCTCATCTAGGCCGTATGTAACGTTTTGATGACACACCTCCTCAAAGAATCTGTGCGGGTTTGCGGTGGGCTGGAATGGACTAATTTCTGTGCAAGCTTCTCTT
Source organism: Scyliorhinus torazame (assembly GCF_047496885.1). Taxonomy (NCBI): domain Eukaryota; kingdom Metazoa; phylum Chordata; class Chondrichthyes; order Carcharhiniformes; family Scyliorhinidae; genus Scyliorhinus; species Scyliorhinus torazame. Next base: position 56,430,434 of record NC_092720.1, on the reverse strand, counting down.
AATTGGGTTATGGATAGTGGGATGGTGTAAACGATGTCAGGTTCATCCTGATCGAATGACTTGCGTTGTGTGGTAACCGGATTCATGGGGCTGTGTGCTGCCTGTGCAGTCGGTGGTGCAGGTGCTTTCCTTTTTGGGGCATGGGGGGCTCGATTTTGATTTTCCATGTCCTCTACGTATTTTTGGGCTTTTGTTTAATTCTTGCCAATTGGGAGCATGTTCCTCATCTAAATCCTGCCCGAAAGTGTACCTGAAGCTATTCTGTACTGAGAGTAGCGACTGTAACTTTTCTATCTTCTGTCGGCATTTAGCATGGTCAACGGTACTCCGCCTCTGTTCCTTAGTGGAGCTGTGGAGTGCTCTCAAAGCTGCTTTTAAATCCACGCATTTGCAGTTAGCTGGGCGACCTGTTGTTCTGTTTCGTCTCTTACCAGGACTGCTGTGTATCTTGGTAGGCTTTATCGTACTGGGTCTGGAAGCTACTAAGGTGAACTAGACAAGATTGATGTGCACGTTTTATATCGGCAATTTCCTTATCTATAGCTGCTAACTGTTCCCGGAGTTGCTTAATTGTCTTCTCGCTTTCGTTACTGTTTCCCTTGTTCTTTTCTTCCTCCTCAATTAACTGCCTACTGAGCGTCTTGACGACCTCCTCCGTGCCTCGCAACTGTGCCAAACAGGACACTATTGCCATCGGCTTTCTGACTTTCCCAACATTTTTCTTGTGGACCTCGCTTAGGTTCTCCCACCAAGTCTGTCCTATCTTTCCTGGACCTGAATCATCATTAGCGCAAAAGTTCGACCAAAGGGGCCATCCTTTCCCCTTTAAGTATTTCCTTAACTCTTCCTCCCATATGGGCCATTGCTCTGCTCTGTTGGTCGCTGCGACCTCGGGCTCCTGTGGATTCATCAATCTTTCCATTGCTTTAGTGGCCATTACTTCTCTTATCTCTTTCTCTACTTTTAATTTGGGACAGGGGAATAAGGCGGCGATTTGAACAGCGGGTATGGCTTAAGCTATTTTCCGGCTCACAATCCCTTGATAGTTGTACACAATTCTAACGCGTTTACCTTGCTCTTCCTGTTAGGTATGCATGCGGGTTAGAAAACACTTACGAAATTTGGTTATTTGGTCGATATGGAACTTGCACTTGTGGTTCTTTCTCTTTCTTGCAATTGGATTGAACGTTTGTGGGTTCTCTCGGAGTGACAAAGTCACTTCTAATCGAGTCCCGTCAGAGTCGCCAATAATGTTGCTCTATTAATAATGTTGGTGAACCACAAGCCTTCCCTTATATCGATCAAATGACCGCACAACCAGTTAGTTAGTTCAAAAGATGGTTTATTTACATACACAAGAGTTATCTCGACATGCAAACACAATATCTACTACGAGTTAAACTATACCTATCAGCTACAATAACCTATACTTAACTTCAGGGAGACCGGCACTGTACAAATGGATAAGGCCTTTATCTGTATTTCACTTGGCTGGTTCGAAGAAAGTGGCTCTGTCTCTGCTGTGCTCTCCGTCAGGTAGCGATCGTTGGTCTTGAACTTGGCTGGCTGTTCCTGCTGTAATTGGGTTGGCACAGGCCGGATGCAAAAGAGATCAACACATGGTTGTGCTCTCTTTTATCCCTCTGGGATTTTGCGCTCCTTTTGGGCAGTCCTTAACCTTGGACCCAATAGTTTGACAGGGCTCTGATCACTGTCTTCGATTTCGGCCAATAAAGGGGCAGATGCCTTGGTAGCTGGGTGGGTCCTTAGCGGCCATTGACCTTGGCTGTTGGGCTTTCTGAGTAAAGGGAGTGGCGCCGATCAGTCTGTGGCTGTACCGGTTGTTTGATTGGAGTTCTATTGTCCTGGGAAAATGGGCCATTAAAATGCAAACGAGCAGGGGGTTTCGATCAGGTCTGGTTACCTGTGTTCCAGATACACACAAGCTCTGTATCTGTGTGAGTCCTGGGTTGGCCATAATTCCCATGGTCCTTTGCAGGTGGCTATCTTAGATGGCTACAGGGCCAGCCTAGCCTCGACTGCCATCTCCATCGCCAACATTATGTCCTCTTTTACTGCCTCCCTATGCTTTTGGCGTTCTATTGAGATGAACTCCATCAGCCTCTCCGTTGAAGACTGGGATGGCGTTGATGACTCTGCTGGGTCCGCCATGTTCGGATACCTGTTACCAAGTGGATCCACTTGCTCCGAAGCTGGGATTTTACTCTGCCTCTATTTGCTCCCCTTGCGTACTGTCTGGAAGTTCGCTGGCATCCCAAACCGGTCGGGTTATTGATGAGGGTCAGATTAGTGCGATTGTTCCAGGTTTGGTGCCCATTCATCTGGTCAGAAAGGTCCAAAAATGAGTTTCCAGACGGGAGCCACCTTTCGTGCGCCTGCTCAGCTCCTGGCCGCCATCGGAAGTTGGTTTGTCAATATTCCACATACCCAGCTGATTGCAATGAGAATTTTCAAAAATGTAATTATGTCAAAAACGTTCTGCATATATAAGTATGGTTTTACTTTATGAAAAGCTTAAAGTTTAATTAGAATTTGGTATTTTGCTACTTTGCTTTGCAGTACATCATCTCTTGAAGGGTTTTTGTTTAATTAATATTTACTCCATCCATTGTCTGTGTTGGAGATGGAAAGAAGACTTTTGTTGCAGGATTGTCTGAACACTGGGTTGGGACCTCAAGTCAAGTACAGTACCAGAATGTCACAGCCACTGAACTACTTTTGAAGTGTACTAACTAGTGTATCCTCTTGACATTATTTTCCAGTTTTCAGTAATGGACATGCCTGAGATTTAGCTCTCCACTTGGGGGTCAAAATAAATCTTCCAGTGTATTAAAGTGAAAGCAATAGGTTTACAGATAGCTGCTGTTGAAATTCATGTTTCCTGTGGTTTCATGTAAATGCATTTTAACCTACAATTATGGTAGAATTTTTCGCAGTTTTCAATTTACCCAAGGTGTCAGCTCTTGTTTTGATCAAAATGGCTGAGACCACTTTAATCAAAATTTAAGTTTTTATTGGAAATCCAGACAGTTTTACTTGTATCTAATATTGTGACTGCTCAACATTTAATCTTCTGAGTGGGTGGAAGTATTGACTTTTTTTGAAATGATAGAATAAAGACATTTTTTGGGGATTTGACAGAATAGCTAGTTGTCATTAACACTTCTATTTCCCTTCTACAAGTTTTCTCCCCCTCCCATGTTCCTGTCACAAAGACAGTGACCTGAAATCTGGAATTCACCGAACGGCATTAGTTCATGGTTCAGTTTGGTCTCAGTGCCAAATCTAATGCCCATTTGGTGAAAAATAATTAAATCCTCTGTAGTGAGCATAGCAGCAGATCAGAAATCACTGAATATTTAAGAATTTATTTTGCTGTTTGATTTCTGCGGCATTTTCAATTTATTTTGTTTGTCTGTAGTTGAAAGTAAATATTAGCATAAGAACAAGGATCATTAGAAAAATAGTTTATTTACTCTCCAAATATATCTTAAACAGTGATTAACATCAGTGATTTCAAGAAAGCAGAAAACAACCATCCCAAGATAATTTCATAGTATATCAAGGATTACCCTAACTTTTTTCATTTATAGTATCCAGCAATGTGAGAAATAAGGAAAGTTGTTTACATTTGCATTACATTCAACTATCAAAGGGCAGGTTCTTCTTGGATTGATCTGATTAAGAAAATTGAGTTGTGGTACCGTAGATTCAAGATTTACATCTCCTACAAGGAGGCCATTTTTTGCATTGTATCTCTGCTGGCCCTTTTGAAGGAACTATCCCAACAACTCTTAATCCCCTGTTTATTTTTTAACCCCATTGCCCTGCAATTTGTTCCTGTTCAAGTATTTATCCAGCTTCCCTTTTGGAAGTTGTTACAGTTGAAGCTGCTTCCACCACCCTTTCAGGCAGTGAATTCTGGATCATAATCTGGTGTGAATATAAATTCTGTTCACCTCTCCTTGTTTTGGCAATTAAGCTAAAAGTATCCCTGGTTACTGACCCACTCAGCAGTACCAACAATTCTTTATCTTTAATCAATACCCCCATAATTTTGAATACCTCTGTTAAAATTTCCCTTGACTTTCTCCTGCTCCAAGGAGAACAATATCAGCTCCTTTAGTCTCCATATATTGAAGCTGCTCAACCCTCGAATAATTCTGGTAAATCTTCTTTGCATTCCTTTCAAAGCCTTGATGGCCTTCCTAATGTGTGGTGCCCATAATTAGACACAATACTCTCACTGGGATCTGGCCAGTTATTTATAAAAGTTTAATGTAACTTCCTTGCATTTGTACTGTGCCTCTATTTATAACGCATTTCCCAGATGCTCTTTTAATAGCTTTATATATACACTTGAACTTGACACCAACAGGGGTACAGTAGCTTAGCAGTTATGGTACTGGACTAGTAATGCAGAAGCCTGGACTAATGATTTGGAGATATGAGTTCAAATCTGCACTAGCAGCTGGCGTATTTAAGTTCAATTACTTCTGCAAATAAAACCTGGTACAAAAAGCTAACATCAGCAACAGTGACTATGAAACTACTTGTTTTTAAAAAATATAGTTCACTAGTGTCCTTTTAGAGAAGACATTCTGCCCTCAAGAACATAAGAACTAGCAGCAGGAGTAGGTAATTCAGCTCCTCAAGACCGCTTCTCCATTGGATTGAATTTGTTTATTGTCACGTGTACTGAGGTACAGTGAAACATATTTTTCTGCGAGCAACTCAACAGATCATTAAGTACATGGAAAGAAAAGGGAATAAAAGAAAATACATAATAGGGCAACACAAGGTATACAATGTAACTACATAAGCACCGGCATTCAATACAATCATGGCTGATCTCCTCATGGCCTCAACTCCACTTTCCTGCCAGTTCTCCATAACCCCTCAACCCATTATTGATTTTAAAAATCTGTCTATCTCTTCAAATTCACTCAATGTTCCAGCATCCACCTTGCTCTGGGGAAGTGAATTCCACAGATTCACGACTCTTTGAGAGAAGTAATTTCTTCTTATCTTTATTTTTAATCCGCTACCCCTTATTCTAAAACTATGACCTCTTGTTCTGGATTGCCCCACAAGAAGAACCATCTGCTCTACGTCTATTTTGTCAATACCTTGTATCATCTTAAGGGCCTCAATTAAATCTCCTCTCGTTCTTCTTAACTCGAGAGAGTATAGGCCTAAACTGCTCAACTCTCTTCATAAGACAAACCCCTCATCTCTGCAATCAATCTAGTGAACCTCCTGAACTGCCTCTAATGCAACTACATCCCTCTTCAAATAAGGGGACCAAAACTATACACAGCACTCCAGGTGCAGCTGACCGATGCCTGTACAGTTTCAGCAATGTTTCCCTACTTTTATACTCTATTCCTTTAGCTATAAAGATCAAAATTCCATTTGCTTTCCTTTATTACCTGTTGTACCTGCATACTAGTTTTATGCGATTCATGCACGAGGACACCTAGATCCCTCTGTGTCAAAGCAATCTGAAGTTTCTCGCCATATTGATAATAAGTTGCCTTTCCATTTTTCTGACCAAAATGGATAACCTCACACTTATCCATGTTAAACTCTATGTGCCAAATTTTGACCCACTCACCAACCTATCTATTTCCATTTGTAAATTTCTTATTTCCTCATTGCAACTTACTATCCCACCTATTTTAGTGCCATCTGCAAATTTGGCTATAGTACCTTCTATCCCTACATCCAAGTCATTAATATATATTGTAAATAGTTGGGTCCCGAGGACTGAACCCTCTGGCAACCCCACGAGTTACATCTTGCCAACCAGAAAAAGACCCATTTATCCCGACTCTCTCCTTTCTGTCTGTCAGCCAGTCTTCAATCCAAGCTGATGAATTGACCCCAAACCCATGTGATCTTACCTTTTGTATTGACCTCTTAATCAAATGCCTTCTGGAAGTGCAGATGTACTAAATCTACAGGATGCCCATTATCCACTTGTTACATCTTCTAAGAACTCTAGTAAATTAGTCAAACACAATTTGCCCTTCATAAATCCATGTTGAATCTGATGGATTGCGTTGTGACTTTCTAAATGCCCTGTTGGTACTTCTTAATAATAGATTCTAACAATTTCTCAACGACAGATGTTGAACTAGCTGGTTTATAGTTTCCTACTTTCTGCCTCCCTCCCTTTTTGGATAAGGGCATGACATTAGCATTTTCCGAATCCACTGGAACCGTTCCCGCATCCAGGGAATTTTGGAATATTAAAAACAATGGATCCACTACCTCTGCTGCCATTTCCTTTAACACCCTAGGATGTAGGCCATCAGACCAAGGGGACTTGTCTGCCTTCAATCACAATAGTTTGTTTAGTATTTTTCCTCTATTGATGATGATTGTTCTACGTTCCATCCTTTCTATTACCTCTGCATTACCTGTTACTATTGGGATGATACCAGTGACCACCACTGTGAAAACTGAGGCAAAATATTGATTTAGCATCTCCGCCATTTGTGTTCCCCACCATTAACATCCAGTCTCATCCTCCAAGGGACCAACATTCACTTTGGCTACTCTCTTCCTCTTTATATACTTATAGAAGCTTTTGCTATCCTTTTTTATATTTTGCATTAGTTTTCTTAATTTACCATTGCTGTTTTTACTACTTTTTGATCTTGAAAACTGTCCCAATCTTCAAGCCTGCCTCTGAACTTTGCAATATGGTATGCCTTAGATTTTGCTTTTATGCTTTCTTTAACTTCCTTGCTTAGCCATGGATGTTTTCCCTCCCTCTTCTAATCCAGAGAGAAAAAAAGATTGTATTTTAGTTGGGAGGAATTGAATATCTTCTTAAACAACTGCCAATGCTTATAAACTGTTCTACCTTTTAGTCTTCCTGCCCAGTCCACTAGGGCCAAATGTGTCCTCATGCCAACCTAATTACCTATGTTTAACTCCAGAACTCTGGTGTGGGACTCCAGTTTTTCACCCTCAAACTGGTTTGAAATTCTATCATGCTATGATCACTCTTCCCGAGAGGATCCTTAACTATGAGGTCATTAATGAATCCCTCCTCCTTACACAATACCAAATCCAGAATACCTGTTTCCCTGGTTGTTTTACCTGGTTAGACCTACGTATGACTACAACCATATGTAAATGACTCTTAATTGACCAAAACAGTGATTCTCAGATATGGTGACTGAATTTTTAGAAAGTGTGTGTGTGAACCCCTAGGTCTCTGTTCCTGTAGCTCCTTTAAAATTCACCATTTAGCATAGATTTACCATTTAGCATATATAGCCTCACTCCATTCTTCATCCCAAATAGCTATGTTCAAAAATGATGTTGCCTCTGTCTTGTATACTTTGCTCATCGATAACAATCTTGCAATGATGGAATCAAATGTTAAATTCAGCAAATTCAGTCTCGTCATTATAATCAGGTCAGATTTATAATTCACTGTTTTACTGTATTGAAGGAAATAACAAGTCTTAGGAAATTACAAAGTGGTGTAAGTAATTATTGAAGTTAGTTACCCTATTATTTCCTGGGATTTCTGAAACGAAAATTGCTTATTGTCACAAGTAGGCTTCAAATGAAGTTACTGTGAAAAGCCCCAGGACTGTAAATTGGATCCTACAGTGTTTAGTGTGCCTTTACAATGGTAACGACCCTTGAAAATTCTGAACCTTTGACACATTGCAGGCACTGATATGAGCTCATAATTCCATATTATTAATCTGAACCTCTGGATTACCAGTCCGGTTCCATAACTATTCTAGTCAGGAAAAAAGATCTTTTGCCAGGTGGGTTTTAGGGCTGAAAATATTTTGGTCTGCTGACAGTGTGTGGTGCTTGCTGTAAAGCAGCTGCTTTTTCATTCACTGTTAACAACAAGCTTGGACTGTTCATAATTAGGTAAATACAATACGATTTGTATGTTGAGGACAGTCCTCTTTCCTTGAGAAAATTAAAATGTTTCACAGTGAATTTTTTTTAAATGCAAGACATATGCTACGTTATGAACATGTGATCAATGTTTGATGACCTCCAGTTCTGATACATGTAAGCTGCCCACCTGTCTGCATTCTGCTAAGGTCACTGAACTAACTTTTCTCTAAATTTAATAAATTATTTAATTGTGATAAAATACTGGAACTAAGTTGAAAAAAATAGATCAAAAAGGTTATCAGGATCTTTGCTTTTGAGTTGTTAACTTACATTTTGGCTCATTTGTGCTGACTACTCTTTTACTTTAAATCTACAGGACGTTTGGAATAGAAACGTAGATAGAAATATTTTAACTAAAACAAGATGTTTTTGTTTAGAATGGTAAATACAGTTGTCCTGAAATCTATCTCCAGATATATTCTAAATTGTAATTTTCTACATTGTGTGTTCCCAATTAGCACCACATGAATCGTATTGCCTTCAGAGTACATCCTCTGCTAATGCCAATTTTGATATGTGTCAGCAGGAATCCTCTCTGGAATCCTTTCTCCACCTGGTGTGTGTTTTCCATGACCACTTTATTCCCTGTGCCTCTATGTGTACATGTGTGCTGTATATACTTGGTGTCTGATACACAGGAATTAAATATGATATACCTTTCCGCAATCCATTTGCAATATTATTGTTGAACCCAGATTACTTGCAACTGACTTCTGTATGAAAAAAAGTATCAAATGGCAATTCGGTGATTAAAACAAAAAGCCAATGACTCCTTAGTCTCGCACAATGCTCTGTCTATTATGCTGTTGCTAGTTAACTGAAAATATCACATTCATAAGTTTTCACACTGTGCAGATTACCAAGAGTGGATAATCATACCGGTCATAAAAACTTACCCCTGCCTGACAAGGACTCATTCACAATATCATGTTCTAGATTCCTTATTTTCAAGTATCTTGCACTCTTTATTCCTCACATACAGAGCAAATGTCCAACTGACCATGTTGGATTCTCCACCTCCTGCGGGTTTCCCAATGTGACGGAGAATTGGGCTTCATGAAGAAAACCGATCCATTTCCGATGCTCCAGCAACACCCCCCCCCCCCTTTTTTTTTTTGCTGGTGGGGGGGTCGAGGTTCACGCCCATGTGCCGGCAGGCGGATGCAGGTCACTTGGTGGGCCAGGCACCATATTCTCCTGCCCCACATGATTCTCCGGTCCTCTGGGCTGGGAATCGTGTGGGTGGGGTTTACTATAGGTATTTCTATGTGTGGCCCTGATGTGGTGCAATGAAAAAAGTTGCTGTTGTAACACTCACCTGGGCATACACCTACTGGCTCAGACATAGGAAGCACCCCATAGAACATTACAGCACAGTACAGGTCCTTCGGTCCTCGATGTTGCGCCAACCTGTGAAACCACTCTAAAGCCCATCTACACTATTCCCTTATCGTCCATATGTCTATCCAATGACCATTTGAATGCCCTTAGTGTTGGCGAGTCCACTACTGTTGCAGGCAGAGCATCCCACGCCCTTACTACTCTCCGAGTAATGAACCTACCTCTGACATCTGTCCTATATCTATTTCCCCTCAATTTAAAGCTATGTCCCCTCATGGTAGACATCACCATCTGAGGAAAAAGGCTCTCACTGTCCACCCTATCCTATCCTCTGATCATCTTGTATGCCTCAATTAAGTCACCTCTTAATCTTCTTCTCTCTAACGAAAACAGCCTCAAGTCCTTCAGCCTTTCCTCATAAGATCTTCCCTCCATACCAGGCAACATTCTGATAAATCTCCTCTGCACCCTTTCCAATGCTTCCACATCCTTCCGATAATGCGGCGACCAGAATTGCACGCAATACTCCAAATGCAGTCGCACCAGAGTTTTGTACAGCTGCCACATGACCTCATGGCTCCGAAACTCAATCCCTCTACCAATAAAAGCTAACACACCATACACCTTCTTAACAACCCTCTCAACCTGGGTGGCAACTTTCAGGGATCTATGTACATGGACACCGAGATCTCTCTGCTCATCCACGCTGCCAAGAATCTTACCATTAACCCAGTACTCTGTCTTCCTGTTATTCCTTCCAAAATGAATCACCTCACACTTTTCTGCATTAAACTCCATTTGCCACCTCTCAAGCCCAGCGCTGCAGCTTACCTATGTCTCTCTGTAACTTGTAACATCCTTCCACACTGTCCACAACTCCACCAACTTTAGTGTCATCTGCAAATTTACTCACCCATCCTTCTACGCCCTCCTCCAGGTCATTTATAAAAATGACAAACAGCAGTGGCCCTAAAACAGACCCTTGTGGTACACCACTAGTAACTGGACTCCAGTCTGAACATTTCCCATCAACCACCACCCTTTGTCTTCTTCCAGCTAGCCAATTTCTGATCCAAACTGCTAAATCACCCTGAATCCCATGCCTCTGTATTTTCTGCAGTAGCCTACCGTGGGGAACTTTATCAAACGCTTTACTGAAATCCATATACACCACATCAACTGCTTTACCCTCATCCACCTGTTTGGTCACCTTCTCAAAGAACTCAATAAGGTTTGTGAGGCACGACCTACCCTTCACAAAACCGTGTTGACTATCTGTAATCAAATTATTCCTTTCCAGATGATCATACATCCTATCTCTTATAAACCTTTCCAAGATTTTGCCCACAACAGAAGTAAGGCTCACTGGTCTGTAGTTACCGGGTTTGTCTCTACTCCCCTTCTTGAACAAGGGGACAACATTTGCTATCCTCCAGTCTTCCGGCACTATTCCTGTAGACAAAGATGACTTAAAGATCAAAGCCAAAGGCTCAGCAATCTCCTCCCTAGCTTCCCAGAGAATCCTAGGATAAATCCCATCCGGCCCAGGGGACTTATCTATTTTCACAATTTCCAGAATTGCTAACACCTCCTCCTTCTGAACCTCAAGCCCTTCTAGTCTAGTAGCCGGAGTCTCAGTATTCTCCTCGACAACATTGTCTTTTTCCTGTGTGAATACTGACGAAAAATATTCATTTAGCACCTCTCCTATCTCCTCGGACTCCAAGCACAACTTCCCACTACTGTCCTTGACTGGCCCTACTCTTACCCTAGTCATTCGTTTATTCCTGACACATCTATTGAAAGCTTTAGGGTTACCCTTGATCCTATCTGCCAAAGACTTCTCATGTCCCCTCCTGGCTCTTCTTAGCTCTCTCTGTAGGTCCTTCCTAGCTAACGTGTAACTCTCGAGCGCCCTAACTGAACCTTCATGCCTCATCTTTACATAAGCCTCCTTCTTCCACTTGATAAGTGTTTTGACTGCTTTAGTAAACCACGGTTCCCTTGCTCGATCACTTCCTCCCTGCCTGACAGGTACATACTTATCAAGGACACCCAGTAGCTGTTCCCTGAACAAGCTCCACATTACCATTGTGCCCATCCCCTGCAGCTTTCCTCTCCATCCGATGCATCCTAAGTCTTGCCTTTCCCCCAGATATAACTCTTGCCCTGCGGTATATACCTATCCCTTTCCATCACTAAAGTAAACGTAATGGAATTGTGGTCACTATCACCAAAGTGCTCACCTAACTCCAAATCTAACACCTGTCCTGGTTCATTATCCAGTACCAAATCCAATATGGCTTTGCCTCTCATTGGCCTATCTACATACTGTGTCAGGAAACCCTCCTGCACACATTGGACAAAAACAGACCCATCTAAAGTACTCGAACTATAGCGTTTCCAGTCAATATTTGGAAAGTTAAAGTCCCCCATAACAACTACCCTGTTGCTTTCGCTCCTATCCAGAATCATCTTTGCAATCCTTTCCTCTACATCTCTGGAACTTTTCGGAGGCCTATAGAAAACCCCTAACAGGGTGACCTCTCCTTTCCTGTTTCTAACCTCAGCCCATACTACCTCAGTAGACGAGTCCTCATCAAACGTCCTTTCTGCCACCGTAATACTGTCCTTGACTAACAATGCCACCCCACCCCCTCTTTTACCACCTTCCCTGAGCTTACTGAAATATCTAAACCCCGGCGCCTGCAACAACCATTCCTGTCCCTGCTCTACCCATGTCTCCGAAATGGCCACAACATCCCAGGTACCAACCCATGCCGCAAGTTCACCCACCTTATTCCGGATGCTCCTCGCATTGAAGAAGACACACTTTAAACCACCTTCCTGCCTGCCTGTACACTCCTGCAACTTTGAAACCTTACTCATGACCTCACTACTCTCAACCCCCTGTATACTGGAGCTACAATTCAGGTTCCCAAGCCCCTGCTGAGCTAGTTTAAACCCTACCGAAGAGCATTAGCAAATTTCCCCCCAGGATATTGGTTTCCCTCTGGTCCAGGTGTAGACCATCCCGTTTGTAGAGGTCCCACTGACCCCAGAATGAGCCCCAATTATCCAGAAATCTGAAACCCTCCCTCCTGTACCATCCCTGTCGCCACGTGTTCAACTCCTCTCTCTCCCTATTCCTTGTCTCGCTATCACGTGGCACGGGAAACAACCCAGAGATAATAACTCTGTTTGTCCTAGATCTAAGTTTCCACCCTAGCTCCTTGAATTCCTGCCTCACATCCCTATCTACGTCTTGGTACCTATGTGGACGACGACTTGGGGCTGCTCCCCCTCCCCCTTAAGGATCCCGAAAACACGATCCGAGACATCATGCACCCTGGCACCTGGGAGGCAACACACCAACCGCGAGTCTCTCTCGTTCCCACAGAATCTCCTATCTATCCCCCTAACTATGGAGTCTCCGATGACTAATGCTCTACTCCTCTCTGCCCCCCCCCCCTTCCCTTCTGAGCAACAGGGACAGACTCTGTGCCAGAGACCTGTACCCCATGGCTTACCCCATGACCTGGTAAGTCCACCCCCCCCCCCCCCCCAAACAGTATCCAAAGCGGTATACTTGTTACTAAGGGGAACGACCACAGGGGATCCCTGTACTGACTGCTTCCTCCCAGCCCCTCTCACCGTCACCCATCTATCTTTGTTCTTCGGAGTAACTACATCCCTGAAGCTTCTATCTATGACCACCTCTGCCTCCCGAATGATCCGAAGTTCATCCAGCTCCAGTTCCCTAACGTGGCTTCTGAGGAGCTGGAGATGGGTGCACTTCCCACATTTGAAATCAGCAGGGACACTGACGGCGTCCCTCACCTCAGACATTCTGCAGGAGGAACATTGCACTGCCTTCCCTGCCATCCCCTCTAGATAAAAAAGAAAAAGAAAGAGCTTACCTGTTATTCACTCCCCTTCTCAGCAAGCACTCACTCGGCAACCTCTGCGCCCCGCACGATAACACCTGAGGGAAAATAAAAGAAAAATTACTTACCAGTCACCAGCCAGTCCCTTACCTGCAGGCTGTGACATCACGGTTCAACTTCTTTCGATTTCTACCTGCCCTCGAGCCTTCCTCGTGATCTTTACAGCAGTTGGTTTATTTTTGGTTAGAGGAGGGGGTAGGGAGGGAAACACTGAAGAAGTGTTTCGGGTTTAAGTGTCACTTGACAACAGCTCCTCCACAAATCACCTTCAAATTAGGGTGAGCGCACGGACGTATGCAAATTTCCCCGCAACAGCAAATCAGCAGCTCCGCTCTACTGCCCTCTGCTGGATGCTTGTCTTCACTTGAACAGCTAGGGTCTCTTGCTGAGGTACACCTTCAAGTTAGGGTGAGCGCACAGATGTATGCAAATTTCCTCCGCAACAGCCAATCAGCAGCTCTACTGCCCTCTGCTGTCATTTCATAGAATCTTAAAATACCTACAGTGCATAAGGAGGCCATTCAGCCCATTGAGCCTGCACTGACCCTTTGAAAGAGCACCCTTCCCAGGCCCAATTCCTGGAAAGAAAAGCAGTGACCCATGTTTAAACCCCTCCGATCCTTGAGCTGCAAGTCATTCATTTATTTCCCTCACTCCACTGTGATTGACAGCTTCCATGCACACAGCTGTCAGCCTTGCTTCATTCATCTTCCTTTATGATTGAGTAACTCTGAAGTGCTGTAACCACAATGTTTATAAGCATCAACCCCTTCAAAGATGGTTAAATGCTGTCAATTTCCAGTTGAGCACTTCAAAATAATTTGAGTGTGAAAGGCGGAGGGGGAGGGGGGGGGGTGAAATGGAATAATCTTCCAGTAGCAGTCTATTGATTTTTTAAAATTGTGGGATGTGATGTCGTTGGCTGGGCCAGCATTTACTGTCTATCCTCGATTACCCTTGCGAATGTGGTGGGGAGACGCCACATCGATCTGCCGCAGTCTAAGTGGTGTAGGTACACTCCCACAGTGGTACTAGGAAGAGAAATCTGTTAAATACATTAAGAGCTTGTGAAAAGGAGAACAAATTTGTAACTTTCATTTGTATATAGCACAAGAGAAATCTATTCTGTGATGGGGTGCAGAATTAGAACGTGGGACCTTTTCCCCAAAAAGATTTGTATTTTTATTGTACCTTTCATGACCTCTGGTTTCCTCGAAGTGCTTCATGGCGAATGACCACTTCCAAGTGGACGGTGGACGCCCGAGGGCGGTCCAGGGGAGGTGTGGTGCATGGGCCGAAGACTGGCCGAGGAGAGGTTATGGCTGATCAGCAGGGGAAGTCAGGGTGCCCCCCGACCAGGCTGGTCACGTGGAATGTTCGGAGACTGAATGGGCCAGTCAAAAGGCCCGTGTGTTCGCGGCAACTGAAGGCGGATGTGGCCATGCTGCAGGAGACACATTTGAAGGTGGGAGACCAGATTAAGTTGAAGAAGGGATGGGCAAGTGTTTCATTCGGGGTTAGATTTTAAAACAAAGGGGATGACGCTTTTGGTCAATAAGCCAGTGGTGTTCAAGGTGGGGAATAAATTAGTGGGAAACTGGAGGGAATGTCAGTGGTGTTGGTGAATATATATCCCCTAAGCAGGGATGACGTGGAGTTTGTGAGACGGATGCTGGGGAAGATTCCGGACCTAGATTCTCATCGACTGATTATGGGGGGAGATTTCAACACTGTTCTTGATCCAAGGTTGGACCGACTTGAGTTCTCGGTCGGGCAAGGTATCAGCTACGGTGAAGGAGCTCCGGGGGTTTATGGAGCACATTGGGGGGGGGGGTCGATCCATGGAGATTCGGGAGGCCGAGAGGACTTTCTCTCTACTCCCGTGTACATCAGATGTATTCCCGGATAGACTTCTTTGTGATAGACAAAACGCTGCTGCCAGAGGTGATAGATGCTGAATATTCCGCAATAGTGGTGTCAGACCTCGCCCTGCACTGGGTGGACCTGCGAGTGAGTAAAGAAAGGGTGTAGCGCCGCAATAGGCGCCAGATGTGGGGCTATTAGCGGGAGAGGAGGTGGCTGAGCGGGTGAAGGAGGCCAACCGAGGATATATAAAGATCAATGATACGGGTGAGATGTCGGCGGGGGTGGTCTCTGAGGCGCTGAAGGCATTCATTAGAGGGGAATTTACTTCTATTTGGGCACACAAGAAGGTGGAGTGGGTGGAGTTAGAAAGGTTGAAATCTTTCAGGTGGACAGGAGGTACGCAGACTCTGGAGGATGGGCTTTTGAAAGAACGGCAGAGGCTGCAGCTGGAATTTGGGCTCCTGTCCACAGGTAAGGCGGTGGCGCAGCCGAGGAGAGTAAGGGGGGCGGTCTATGAACATGGGGAGAAAGCTAGAAGGATGCTGGCGTGCATCAGTTGAGGAAGCAGGAGGCGGCGAGAAAGATTGGAAAAGTGAGGGACGCAGGTGGGAAGGTGGTTTCAGACCCGGCGAGGGTGAATGGTGTGTTTAGAGATTTTTATAGTAAGCTGTATAAATCGAAACCCCCAGCTGGGGGGTGGGGTTGAGAGGATTTCTGGGGGGGGGCTGGGATCGAGAGATTTGGAGATCTTTTTATTGAGGAGGGCTTTCCGAGTTTGGAGGAGCTAGAGGAGGAGTTTGAGGTGACAGGTGGGAACGGGTTCCGGTACCTGCAACTACGGGATTTTGTTCGGAGACAGATCTCGAGCTTTCCGCGCCTCCCACAAAGGGGTCTACAGGACAAGGTGATGTCAAAAACAGGAGTTGGGGAGGGGAAGGTCTCAGAGCTAAACAAGGAGCTGATGGAGTGGGAAGGAGTTCTAATAGGGGAGGTGAAGTGGAAGTGGGGGGAAGAGTTGGGAGACGAGTTGGAGGCTGGTCTATGGGAGGAGGCCCTGCGGGAGAGTTCATGCGACCTCGTCGTGTGCCAGGCTCAGCCTGATCCAGTTCAAGGTGGTTCACAGGGCTCACGTGACTGCGGCCCAGATAAGCTGATTTTTTAAGGAGGTGGAGGACAAGTGTGGGCACTGTGGGGAGATCCTGCGAATCATGTGCACATGTTCTCGGCGTGTCCAAGGTTGAGGGGCTTTTGGCAGGAATTTGCGGACATCATGGGCGGGATTCTCCGACCCCCCCCCGCCGGGTCGGAGAATCGCCGGGGGCTGGCGTGAATCCCGCCCCCGCCGGTTGCCGAATTCTCCGGCACCGGATATTAGGCGGGGGCGGGAATCGTGCGGCGCCGGATGGCGCCCCCCCTCCCCCGACGACTCTCCGGCCCGGATGGGCCGAAGTCCCGCTGCTGGAATGCCTGTCCCGCCGGCATGGATTAAACCACCTCTCTTACCGGCGGGACAAGGCGGCGCGGGCGGGCTCCAGGGTCCTGGGGGGACGCGGGGCGATCTGGCCCCGGGGGGTGCCCCCACGGTGGCCTGGCCCGCGATCGGGGCCCACCGATCCGCAGGCGGGCCTGTGCCGTGGGGGCACTCTTTTCCTTCCGCCTTCGCCACGGTCTCCACCATGGCGGAGGCGGAAGAGACCCCCTCCACTGCGCATGCGCGGGGATGCCGTGAGCGCCCGCTGACCCTCCCGCGCATGCACCGCCCGGCAAAGTCATTTCCGCGCCAGCGTGCGGGGCACCAAAGGCCTTTCCCGCCAGCTGGCGGGGCGGAAATCAGTCCGGCGCAGGCCTAGCCCCTTAAGGTTAGGGCTCGGCCGCTCAAGATGCGGAGGATTCCGCACCTTTGGGGCGGCGCGATGCCGGACTGATTTGCGCCGTTTTTGGCGCCGGTCAGTGGACATCGCGCTGATTGCGGAGAATTCCGCCCCATGCCTGAGGTCCTGCAAGCAGGGGTGACTCCGAATCCAGAGGTCGCGATATTCGGAGTGTCGGAATATCAGGAGGCCGACGCATGAAAGTGACGAATAAGGGTAGGAAAATCAATGAAGGAGGGCCGTGGGACGGAGTGTTTATATGGATCATGTTGGTTGGGGGCTGTGTTTGGGGGGAATGGCTATGTCATTGTGGGTTTTTTGTCTTTCTGTTTTTTCTGTTTAAGTGCTAATATTATAAATGCCTTAATAAAATATTTTCTAAAAAAAACTTTAATTTCCGACTTAACCGTTACTCAAAGTGGAAACTGGAGGGGAGAGTCATTTAGAGGCAGTTCCTGAAAGCCAGCTACATGGCAACATTGATGGCAGCCTGACAGTAAATCATGCACCTGTAACTCAGAGGCCAGACTTCAAGTAAACTATATAAAGGGAATTAAGGGAGACCGAGAAACGTAACTGGTGTCCTGTAAGAATTAAGTTGAAAGTTATACAGTTTGCCATTATTTTGACAGTTCAAGCTTCCTTTGGTAATCATTTTTACAGATCTGGACATGTGCAAATTGGCTGCAGTATCTCCTATATTACAATAGTGATACTTCTCGTTCAAGAAGCTCACCAGCTGCTCTGTCAACCATTGAGCCGGCAGGGCTGACCCCTGCCCCTCCGCCATCTCCGCGTGCGTTGCCAGCACCACACCCGCTCCAGCCAACTGATTTCCTCTTTTTCAAGCACTTCTGGTCTGCAGCTCCATAAACCCGGGAGTCAATCTCCTTTGCTCACACTCCTACACCTTTTTCCTTCACAATTCCAACTGCAAACCGGGGAAAAGGCTGCAAAAAGACCGCCACGAGCGGAGCTGCCACGAGTGGAGCTACCATATGTGCGACCACTCACTCCATGGCAGCCACCGGAAGTCGTCATAAATCAAAGTTAAAAGACTCAGTTTGTAAGGCAGCAGTATAATTTTGTATTAGTATAATTTCCATGCTGTTTGTAATCTTCTGTCTGGTTTGAGTTTCACTCATTGATCCTTGAAGCAGACTGTAAATGACACATCTGATTATTTAGTGTTATTATGTAACCTGGAAGTTACATGAAAGGTGAATGACTGAAGGAAAGAAAGTTACATTTGTTATGGTCTTTGTTTTTGAAAACTCACCACTATTCTTAGAAGTCCCCCTATACCAAAAAGGGCCGACATTCTAAATGGTGATCAGGGATTCTCACTCCCCGACTCCGATACAGGCTTCAGTGGGTGCTATTCGGGTCAAACTTATGTTTTCAAGTTATCCCCTGGTAAAACCCATACCTTCACCGAAGATTTCATCTACTTACCACTTAGTAGCATCGATCCTGGGTCCCGCATTGCTAAGCAAGTAAAGTAGACTTTGGAATAACCACTATTTCAGGTTAAATTAAGTTATTTTATTATTATATTTTTTCTTTTAAAAGCTGCAAATACTTTCTTTATAGAAAGGAAAAAGATCTTGCTTCTGGATCCTTCTGGTTGGTTGAAGGGAACTTCAGGCCCAACTTGACAATCAATCTTCTTTTAAAGTCTGGTCTTCCTTAGATGTATTAGCTGTTTTAGCTCGGCTGCTATACCCTGTCCATTTCCCATGGCCGAGCTGACTGTAATCTGACTCTAGCTGCTTCTCCCCCTCTCTCTCTCTCTCTCTCTCTCTCTCTCTCTCTCTCTCCCTCTGGTTCTGGTAGTTCCTGCCCTGGTCTCTAGGTTTATATTCTCTTTCTAACAGTTAAGTTTTTATGACTTTATTGTAAAGTAACTCTTGATTAACTTTGATTGTAAAAAGTATCTTTGACCTAAACTTTCTAATCCAACCAAGTATTCATTTTCACATGACTTCATCTCATAGATCTGATTACATTGTTTCCTTTGTGATGTTCAAAATGATTTGACTTCAAGAGGTGTTACTTTTAATTCCTATCATTTCTATAGTTTTATTTTCCAATTGTGTCCTCAGCTCATAATTTTGACTTTGATTTTGGCTTTGAATTATGTTTCTCGTAGACTGATAGTCTCCAGTTTTCTTTAATTTACCTGGTATTAGCAAATCTTTACACCTAGAATTATCACCAAATTCAACTGAACCTCATCCATTCTTTTCCAGATCCTTACTAAGATAGCTAATTTCAATGAAGGTGTGAGCCATTGTTTTTGGCTTCATTCAAAATCCTGTTTGTCGGGGCTTCCGGTTGCGGCGATGGCCAGCTAAGCCGCACGTTTCGGCACCTCCCGTTTCAATGGACGTTTGGGCTCTTATCGGGAGTCCCAACGGAAATTTTTTGCGGCCAAACCCAGTGTGAGGTGACAAAGGAAGGAGTCCCCCAGGGTGTGGATGGAAAGGAGCGACAGTAGTGGCCAGATTGCGGAGGATCCTTTGGAGCAGCGGCAGAGAAGAGAAGGGAGAAGCAAGATGGCAGCCGAGGGAGCCCAGATGGTATGGGGCCCGGAACAGCAGGAGTTCCTCCGACGATGCGTGGAGGAGCTCAAGAAAGAGGTGCTGGCACCGATGTTACTGGCAATCGAGGGACTAAAGGAAACACAGAAGGTCCAGGCGATGGAGCTCTGTGGAGTGAAGGCAAAGGCAGCTGAGAACGAAGACGAGATACAGGGCCTGGTGGTAAAAACGGAGACACACGAGGCACTACATAAGAGGTGGAAGCCCTGGAGAACAGCTCGAGGAGGAAGTACCTACGGATTTTAGGTCTCCCCGAAGAACAGAGGGAGCTGATGCTCCATACTCTAATGGGAGCAGAGGCCCCAACGGGCCCCCTGGAAGTGGAGGGTGCGTACCGGGTCCTCGTGAGAAGACCAAAGGCAGGGGAAACACCAAGAGCAATAGTGGTGAAGTTCCATCGCTACAGGGAGATGGTCCTGAGCTGGGCTAACAAGACATGGAGTAGCAAGTGGGAGAACGCGGTGATACGCGTGTATCAAGACTGGAGTGCGGAGGTGGCGAGAAGGAGGGCGAGTTTCAACCGGGCCAAGTGCTCCATAGGAAGAAAGTCAAATTTGGGATGCTGCAGCCGGCGAAATTGTGGGTCACACATCAGGGCAAACACCACTACTTCGAGGCGGCAGAGGAGGCATGGACATTTATTCAGGAAAAGTAATTGGACTAGACTTGAGAAATTGCCCGGAGAGGGGTAGTGAGATGGTGGCACAGAAATGTAAAGTGGGGAGAGGGGAGGGCTAATGTATAATAATGTTGGACATGAAGAAATGTGGGCGCTGGTGGAAAAGGGGACAGGGAAGGGGAATGAGGGAACTGCGCCATTAGGGGTGGGGCCGAGAGGAAGGCGCGGGTATTTTCCCGCGCTATGGAAACTATGGCGGGAAAAAGGGCGCAGGAAGGAAGGGAGCCTCACACGCCGGGAGGTCAAAGGATGAACGGGGGAAGCCGAGGTCAGCCAGAGTTAGCTGACTTCCGGAAGCAATATGGGGGGAGTAATCAAGCTAGAGGGGGACCTGGGGGGGGGGATTAACTGGGTTGCTGCTGCTGAGAGTAAGGGGAGCTAATACGAGATGAGGTGGTCGGGACGGGGGGCGCTGTCTGGGGGACAGACGGGTGTGTGAGACCTGGGTGAGGAGATGGTTTAAAAAAGGGGATGGCTAGTCGACGAGGGGGGGGGGGGGGGTAAATGGCCCCCCAACCCGGCTGATCACGCGGAACGTGAGAGGTTTAAATGGGCCGATTAAGATGGCAAGGGTGTTTGCGCACTTAAAGAGACTGAAGGCGGACGTAGTTATGCTCCAGGAGACGCACCTGAAGTTGGCGGATCAGGTTAGACTAAGGAAAGGATGGGTGGGACAGGTATTCCACTCAGGGTTGGACGCGAAAAACCGAGGAGTGGCAATACTGGTGGGGAAACGTGTATCGTTCGAGGCTAAGACCATAGTGGTGGATAGTGGGGGCAGGTATGTGATGGTGAGTGGCAGATTGCAGGGTGAGGCGGTTGTGCTGGTGAACGTCTATGCCCCGAACTGGGATGACGCGGGATTCATGAAGCGAATGATGGGAGGAATTTACCCTAAGTAGGGTAAATTCCTCGTCCTCGTGTGCCAGGCTTAGCCTTAGCCTGATTCAATTTAAGGTTCTACACAGAGCGCATATGACGGGAGCAAGACTGAGCAGGTTTTTTGGGGTGGAGGACAGGTGTGGGAGGTGCTCGGGAAGCTCGGTGAACCACACTCATGTTCTGGTCGTGTCCGACACTGCATGAGTTCTGGGAGGGTGTGGCAAGAGTGATCTCAAAGGTGGTGGGGATCCGGGTCAAACCAAGCTGGGGGTTCGCTATATTTGGGGTTGCAGAAGAGCCGGGAGTGCAGGAGGCGAAAGAGGCCGACGTCTTGGCCTTTGCGTCCCTAGTAGCCCGGCGAAGGATTCTACTTATGTGGAAAGAAGCGAAGCCCCCGGGCGTGGAGGCCTGGATAAACGAAATGGCAGGGTTCATAAGACTGGAACGAATAAAATATGCGTTAAGAGGATCGGCTCAGGGGTTCACCAGGCGGTGGCAGCCGTTCCTTGACTATCTCGCGGAACGATAATGGAAAAACAGAAAAGACAGCAGCAGCAACCCAGGGGGGAGGGGTGGGGGGAGGATTATTCCGTGTTCTTGTTTTTTCTTAGTTAGTTGTTGATATTGGCTTTTTGTTTATTTCTTTTTCCATCTGTTAGTTTAATATATTTAAATAACGTTTAATGTATATTCCTTTATTAAGTTGTAAAAACGGAAAATCTTTGTTTGAAAAACTTCAATAAAATATATTTTTTAAAAAAATCCTGTTTGTCTTGTTTGCTAAGCCTGCTTGACCAAGGATATCTGCATTTTACAATCCTGCCCTGGCAGCTGCTGTTAACCCTTTGTAGGATCTTGCCCTGTTTGCTCTCATGTTTCTCTCAGACCAGATATTGCCAGACTTCCATGTTTCAAATGACACATCTTTCTATATTTTCAATAACACCTTCCAGAATGTTTTAGTTTTTTCCTCCACATATCTCACTCAAATTCACCTTTTCAGTTGTTTTGAATAGATTAAATGTTTAACCGTTATGAGTAAATTAAACGCCGAGGACCCGAGTTCGATCCCAGCCCCAGGTCACTGTCCGTGTGGAGTTTGCACATTCTCCACGTGTCTGCGTGGGTCTCACCTCCACAACCCAAAGATGTGCAGGTAGATGAATTGCTGCACTAAATTGCCCCTTAAACAAAAATAATTGGGTACTTAAACACTTTTTGTTTCCACTGCAGGTTACTTTACCTCCGTTTGTAAAGAATTGAGCCATCTGTAGGCTGGGGTTTAACATAGTGTGAGGTACTGGAATGGTGCAAAGTTGTCATATCTTCAAAACATGAAACTCCTGAGGGAAGTATTTGATCATAGTTTCTTTCCACTCTAAATGATGGGGCCCACGCTAAAATTATTTAGAAGGCAAATTATATTTGAAGCCATTCTGAAGCTGAATAACAATCTCGAGGTTTAGATTAGATTTTTTAACATTGGAAAAATATATAGTGGGATTATCAAGGTTTTTTTTAAAAGGAGTTGATATGAATGTAGAAATATTTTGAGTAGATCTACATTGATGGTAATGCGAACATAAGGAATAGTCAGATAGAACATATTGGCTCAGATTTTGTAGTCAGAGGTTTGCACTGTTTATTTGCCGTTCCTTACACTGACACTTATTTCCACAGATTTTCTGTGGGTTTTTGTACTAAGACTTGTGGTTATTAAAACTCAAAAAACAGTGTGGGGCCCTCTAGGGGTCTGGAACATGTGAAAAGGGTAAGCAAAAGTGTGTCTCCTTAGACAGTCAGATTGAAGAATATGAACTGAGGCACGCAGTGTAAATGAGGAAATGTAAATTAGAGTAGTTAATTCAATGGAAAATGATGTATAGAAAGCAAAATAGAAATGGAAAGAAAGGTGGGATTAGAGGAGGGAAATACAAGACCCAGATTTGCTGTTGTAATTTCTATGCAACTATCAGCATTTTCTACTGTAACTCTGAAATTGACAGCAACCTCTGAAGTACAAAGGTGCATGATCTCCCCAGACTGCAGTCGACTGGAAGTCACTGAACTGACGAGAGCTTATCTTTTACACTAATAGTTTTGCTATAAAACCCGTGGAAACGGTTACACGGGCTGAATGAGATGTAGCTAGGTTTTTAACAGTATACTAAGTTTATAATTATTGCTGAGCACCCTCACTGGCCCTGATAAACTGATTTTATATTATTGAAATTTAATTTTGAAATCTTTTTAAAAGTTAGTTTCATATTTCAGCCGCCTTCTGCCGTAATCTCCTATAGGACTGAATAATTTATTTAGTTCTGTAAAATTTAATTACAAGTGAAGAAGAATAATCAGGGTACTTTGCGTTGAAAATACTTCAGTGTCATTGGCTGATTATCCTGCTTGATGACATTACTCTTGCTGGATGCCTAAAGATTCCATTTAACTTGATCATGTTCAAATTGATACCAGGAAAGGAGAAATCGAAGCTATGAGAAAGCACTAGATCTTAGTGAGCATCTATCTTTGAGGTCAGCAGCAAGCACCGTTGCTTCACTGCTGACTTCAAAATCTGGACCAATGTTAAATTATAAAAAAAATTGTCTTTAAAATCTCCCCATGATAACAAATCTGCAGGAATACGTCTCCACATTGCAAAAGTTAATTTTCGGTGTTTGACCATAATTAAGATTTGCCACACAGTTTTAAAAACTTACTTACACTTTTGAACAAACTCTACCCTTTTCTGGTGTGTTTATTGGGTATCTATCGCAAGTGCCCCAATTTCACACTGTTGCATCTGTTTGGATGCTGGGTCTCTCAGTAAGATACCAGTTTAGCACAGTTCCTGGAAAGACTGTCCTTCTTGAACAGCAAGAATGATTTCTGTGTTTAACTGCATTGTGTTGAGTCTGGAAACTAGGATCTGATTTACACCTAAATTGCAGTGAGCACTGATTATTTATTTCTACCACAAAATCCAGCACCTGAAACAGACTGCTGCTTAGTACATTAAATGCTAGTTCAATTTGAGCATTTCAGAAGGAATGGAGATGTAATTTAATAGAATGGAGAGGTAGTAATTGATATATTGGATTCTGACATTGGACACATTTTCTACCCTGGATATGAACTACTGATGCCTACAATTGTGATACAAATAGTATACTGAAAAAAGACACATGCCAAAGCTTTTCGTCTTGCAGTCATCAGGACACTTTGCAAGAATACAAGTGAAAAGCAACAATTTATACTGCATGAGAAGAGAGTGCTGATTGGTTGGCAAGTGAATTGGTAGAGACATTGCAATGGACAATGCACCAGTTAATGGTGACTGACTTAACTGCCAAGCATTATTTGAAATTTAAACCAGGTAGCTTGACCCTGATTGGTCAAGACATTGTTCAGTGAATGGCTGCCACTTATTTTGTTTAGCTAAAACAGGTGCAATGTGTGTATATGTTCTTTCTGTCTGTAATCAATACATGTAGCTTCCAGTACATGAAAATGTGCCACACTGCGAGCCTGACTGACAATCTTAACATGGTTGTCAGGATAATTCATAATGAGGATTAGTTAGCAAATGTTGCCCAATTACATCTAGTGCTGGACACTGTTTTGGGTTTTGCAAGCACAGACTGGTTGCGTACAGTTTGTACCTTGCCCGTTGTAAACATGGCTGGGACATGCTGTTTGATACGATCCACCAGTCTTTTGAGTTGTACGGCCTGCATACCTTGCATCACACTGGCACTGAAATTCATATTGTGTGATAGGCAGAGCGTCTTTTTGGCTTGATGGCAGCATCCTGTTGGTGGCACATGCCACTTGTGTAATAGCAGCGTGAAACAGCTAGCTTCATCTGTTGCTCAATTATTTGAGTTATCATTCCCTTCCAGGGTAATCGGAGGTAGACTGGGCACCTTTCAGGGCTGAAATTGATGGTCTTAGGCTTGTTCATGAATTTGCATGATATAAAATACGAAATGACATGATCAGGGCGGGATGTTATCCCACAGGATGCCTTTGATGTGCCCTATTTCAGTATCAAGCTTGCATGCTGATTAAATAGCTCGGGATCTATTTACAAGGTTTCCGATAAAACCAATCTTCGTCTGTAAGAATCCCAATGTGTTTATTGACCTTTGATATGTCTCTTTTTTTTCCCCAGCAATAATTGTGATATAGTGATTCTTTTAATTCTCCTTTGTTACACTTTTTGCTTTTATGGCCAGGTCTGACTGCTATTCTGTACTTTATTGCAGTTGGACTACAAGAGGTTCTTGATGATTGAAAGGCAGTGGCTCAGGAAAATTGGCTCATGTATCTCTATGCAAATACTTGCTGTTAGCAAAACCATAGGTAGGAGCCCTTGCACAAATGTGGATATTGTTAAAATCAGATGTTGCAGCATTGTGGCTTTTGCATATAAGTGCTGATGTGTAGGAAAAGGAGAAGATTGAAATTGATAACTTACAAGTAATTGCTTGTATATGCTAAGGGTAAATGATCAACACTTAAATAATGAGAGGTAGTGACTTCCATTTGTAGTATAGCATGATGTAGCAAGATAAATATGAAGGCCAGGGGATTTAACTGGAAGATTGAGATCTTCAAATACTGCTGAAATCTCAAAAAATAATGAATGAAGCAATTCCTGAGATGAAACAATAATTCTTATTCACGTCTTTGTTCAAAGTTGTGTGTGCACTGCTATGAGAGCTGGCAATTTTGTGGTATACATAGCTGGTCTTACAGCTGTCTAATCTCTGTGATGCATGTTAAATTTGAAGAAAAAATGACTTACAAAATATGTATGTTTTAATGTAGTTTTGTATTTATCTCTGTTATGCTCAGATAAGGAAAGTATAAATTTTATAATGTCCAGTGTTATACAGTATATTTAATCTTGTACTCTGCTGATAGAGATGGAGCTGTGCCTTAACCAACTCGCTGGTTAGGCCAGCATTTATTGCCCATCCATAGTTGCCGTTCAGAAGGTGGTGCTGAATTGCCTTCTTGAACCACTGAAGTCCTTTAGGTGTAGGTACATCCACTGTGCTGTTAGGGAGGGAGTTCCAGGATGTGGCCCGAGCGACAGTGAAGGAATGACGATATGTTTCCAAATCAGGGTGGTGAGCGACTTGGGGAATCTCCAGGTGGTGGGGTTCCCAGGTATCTGCTGCTCTTATCCTAGATGGTAGTGGTGTGGGTTTGGAAGGTGCTGCCGAAAGAAATTGTTGAGACAGAGTCTCAGGTCATTAAATCTTTGTTTTGTTCAGAGATATTTCTTATGAATTGCAGATGCCAACCCAGAAATGTATATTTTAAGGTTCTTTTATATCTGAGTGAAAATGAGGCTTTTTAATATTTTAGTGGAACTCGTGTTAGTCAAAGGAAATACTATTTTGTTTCATGTAGTATACCATTATATCAAGACAATGACTGATTCCAGTTACATGATACACTGGGCTCGTGCGTGGTCAATTACAGCCCCACTTGACCCAAAGGAAAAATTAATAAAAGGATAAGGATCTTTGCACTAAGATGACTTTCAGTCAATGTCTTTCTGAAGCTCGTTTTGGTACTCTTTCTAGGCTTGAGATGGTTTTCTCTGCCAAGATTGTCTACTTTCTCTGCGGACTCAGCATCATTTTAGGTTCACAGTAAAAGATGTGCCAGGCACTCGCTGATTTCAGAACAGCAGAGCAGTTCTTTCACTTCAGCAAGCAGGAGGGAGAGTCAAAGAGAGACCATTCCTTTCACTTCCAAGGTCTAAACACTTCTGCTACGTTTTCTCAGAAAGCATCATGCAGGAACCAAATCACTGACTTGTCAGGCAGAACACTGTCCCTGGCCAACTCACCGGTTGCCAGTTAATCAATCGAACCGAGTCCCTCCAAAGCTGTCCCCAAGATCCATTTGGTGCCATGGAATCTGGCTTTTTTTTTTCTAAAATACAAAACCTGGAAACTGTGTCCTGTCATGTAGGCTGTTTCAACCTTGTGTTTTTTGCTTAAAGGGACATCCCGATTATGGGTCCACGGATCAAAGATAATAAAATAAAAGAAATGGGACAAAGGAAATAGCAGGCAGGACGCTTGTATTTTGGGGGGAAATGCATCAATTGATTTTTTTTGTTTAGTTATGAATTCAAATCATTTTTAAAAACTTTTAGAAATCCAGAATACAGTGGAAGACGGTAGAATAGATGTTACTGTTGTGCAAAAGTGGTGTGGCATTCAGACCTACTCCTGCGATCTGAGTAGGAGTAACCTAAAGGTTATGCTGGAGAGCATGAGAGTTTAGGAGATTCACAAAGAGGGATGCTAGGTTCCTGGAGGTATTGAAAGTAGGGTTCGAGATTATTTTTGACAATTTTTTTGGTGGATGATCGAATGCAGGAGAATGGAAACTGTCAGCTTTTCACCCATCTGTCCACTCTCCCTTGCCATTTAAACAATTTGGAGTTGCAAAGATGGTTTCCCCAGCCATGAGCTGGAAACTGGCTCTTGTTTCAAGTCTTGGTTTGAATTTACTATGTGCTGACTGCCTGACAGCTCTCTTTGCTTTGAAAAGCCAAGCGACGACTTCCAGCTGACCACCTCACGCCTAGAAATGTCAGGTTTTCAATTGCGCACCGTCTTTAAGTTCTTTGAAATGGTTCCTGTGCTATTTTCTTCGCTTTCGAAGGTCCTTCTAAGAACTTAAAAGCTGGTGTTCAACATGTCCTTATTTAGGAGGTGGATGTTGGCAGGGCTGTGGCTCTTGGATTGTGCAAGGAGCAGCCAGCAGAGTCCTGGTTGGTCAAATCCTCAGCAACAGATTGGGTGAAGCTATTAAGAACAGAGTCACCTGCAGTTGAAAGATGACACTCCAATGTTAGGAGGACCAGAGCTGGCGTGAATTGTGGGAATGATGAACTAAACTAGATCAGGAGGTTTTAAAAATAGATTTGTGTGTCATTTACAGGAAGTGCGAGGTTTTATGTAGAAGTGTTAATATATTGTTGGTAGATCTCTTGTGTTGTACCTCCTTGTCATAAAACTGTATATATAGCCTCTGACTAAGGGCAAATTATCAATAGTGTGTGATTTAGGGAGGCATGGTGGCGCAGTGGTTAGCACTGCTGCCTCACAGCACTGAAGACCCGGGTTCAATTCCGGCCCCGGGTTACCGTCCGTATGGAATTTGCACATTCTCCCCATGGCTGCGTGGGTCTCGCCCCCACAACCCAAAGATGTGCAGGCTAGGTGGATTGGCCACGCTAAATTTGTCCATTGATTGAAAAAAAAATAATTGGGTACTTTAAATTTATTTTAAAAAGGTGTGAGTCAAGAAAATGTGTGTGATACTTCTGTGAAGTGTGCCATTTACACACATTTTTAAATGAGTCAAAAGCAATGTTTAGGGATTCTTACTGAAACTTTCAATAGATCCTAACAATTCTATAGTTAGACAAAGATGTTACAGATTCATTACCCACTAGACTGGTGAATGCCCAGATCCAGCAAATTCTGGGCCAATATTTCTACTGTTAATTGCTCACGTAGCTCTGTCTCATCAGCAAATTTAATACAAGTCATTCACAAAAAAGGGTTCTGTTACAGAATTTTGTAGCTCTATCTAAATTGTATGCAGGCCTTGTGTGCGAGAGTCTGCATCTCGTTCCATTCCTCTGCCTTTGTTGTATGTTGTAAGCTTTTCTCAAAGGTGGCTGGTTTATTCCAGCTTCCTAGGCAAAACATTGCTTGTGTTGATACCAGTTTAAATGTAGCATACTATTCGATGAATTTGTCAAAACATAGCTTTTGGAATATCAAACATATGAAATAGTAGCTAGAGATGTTCTGTTGGAATCATGACCTTTTCTGCAGAATATTTGATTTGATTACGTGAGATTATATAGAACTCAAAAATCTGCAGGGCATAACATTCAGATGGAGCGCTGGCGATCTAGTGTAATGATAGATGCATAGAAAAATTCAGTATTAATCCGAGTAAAGTAAGGCAGGGATATAATCTCAACAGATGACATAGGAAAGAGTGCAAATAATTAATTAATAGCAGTTAAAGGCTGCTAAAGGAAGAGGAATGTTTGGATGTATAGTGATGAAATGTGCATATTCGAAATGGCAAACCAATATGGAGTATTTCTCAGCTCGTGCTTGGGGTAATGTTGCTATTGTTCCAGTTTTGTTTACGTTGCACTCCCAACTTCTGGCATCAGACTGCGCAATATTTAATTGGAGGAAATTACTGCATATCATAAGGAGATATAGAACATACAGTGCAGAAGGATGCCATTCGGCCCATCGAGTCGGCACTGACCAGAGCAGCCCTCACTTCCACCTTATCCCCCCAACCCAATAACCCCATCTAACCTTTTTGGACACTACGGGCAATTTAGCATGGATAATCCACCTAACCTGCATGTCTTTGGACTGTTGGAGGAAACTGGAGTACCCGGAGGAAACCCACGCAGACATGGGGGGAACGTGCAGACTCCGCACAGATAGTGACCCAACGGGGAATCGAACCTGGGACCCTGGCGCTGTGAAGCCACAATGCTAACCACTATGCTAGCGTGCTGCAACAGATGACCAAAAACTCAATTAAAGAGAATTTAAGCCATGTTTGAAAGGAGGAGAAGGAGAGGGAGGCAAATGGGTTTAGGACAGGAATTACAGACATTAGGCTCCAGGTAGCTGAAGGCATAGCTGAATGCATTTTTAAAAATATCGATATGAAGAGCCTTGACAACTATGAGAGGCTGAACCTGTCTGTCCACAGCTTTGTGTCTTATTTGACCAAGATTAGCTTCTGACCACATACTCATGCCTTCATTAAGGTTGCCTAATATCATCCGACTTCAGACCAGCTTGGCTCACCTGCTGATTGATCCCTTGTTCATGCCATTCTTGCTTCTAGATTTGACTACTCCATTGCACTTCTGTCTGGTCTCCCACAGAGGGGGCACGGTAGCAAAGTGGTTAGCACAGTTGCTTCACAGTTCCGGAGTCCCAGGTTCGATTCACGGCTTGGGTCACTGTCTGTGC
Organism: Scyliorhinus torazame; assembly: GCF_047496885.1. NCBI lineage: Eukaryota > Metazoa > Chordata > Chondrichthyes > Carcharhiniformes > Scyliorhinidae > Scyliorhinus > Scyliorhinus torazame. The sequence continues at coordinate 56,400,218 of NC_092720.1, read as the reverse complement.
GGAGTGTGCACTTTCTCCTCGTGTCTGCGTGGGTTTCCTCCGGGTGCTCCGGTTTCCTCCCACAGTCCAAAGATGTGCAGGTTAGGTGGATTGGCCATGCTAAACCGCCCTTCGTGTCCAAAAAGGTTGGGTGGGGTTGCTGGGTTACAAGGATAGGGTGGAGGTGTGGGCTTGGGTAGAGTGCTCTTTCCAAGGGCCGATGCAGACTCAATGGCCTCCTTTACACTGTGAATTCTAATGATTCTACCCTCTGTAAACTTGACATCAACCAAAACTCTGCTGCCTGCTCCAAGTCCCATTCACTAATGCACGTTATTGCTGACCTACATGGACTCCCAGGCAAGCAACGTCTTGATTTTAAATTACTTATGCTTATTTTAAAGTCCTCTATGGTCTTGCACCTTCTCTATCTCTAATCACCTTCAACACTACACCTAATTCTGTCTTTGAGCTCCTCCATGACAGTATTGGTAGAAGTAACCACCACACCATCCTTGTGGAGACAAAGTTCCGTCGTCACATGGAGGATACTCGTGTTTGGCACTACCACCGTGCTAAATGGGATAGACTTCGAACATATCTCGCAACTCGACTAGGCATCCGTGAGGCGCTATGGGCCATCAGAGTATTCAACTACAATCTGCAACCTCATGGCCCGGCATATCCCCTACTCTACCCTTGCCACCAAACCAGGGATCAATCCTGGTTCAATGAAGAGCATGCCAGGAGCAACACCAGGCATACCTAAAAACAAGTTATCAGCCTGATGAAGCTACGACACAGGACTACAAACAGCATAAGCAACAAGTAATAGACAGAGCTAAACTATTCCACAACGAATGTATCAGATCTAGGCTCTGTAGTCCTGTCATATCCTGCCATGAATGGTGGTGGATAATTAAACAACTCACTGGAGGAGGAGGCTCCACAAATATCCCCATCCTAAATAATAGAGGAGCCCAGTACATCTGTGCAAAAGACGAAGCTGAAACATTTGCAACAATCTGCAGCCAGAAGTGCCGAGTGGATGATCCATCTCGGTCTCCTCTGGAGATCCCCAGCATCACAGATGTCAGTCTTCAGCAAATACGGCTCACTCTACTCATATCGAGAACCAGCTGAAGGCGCTGGATACTGCAAAGGCTATGGACTCTAACCATATTCCGACAATAGTATTGAAGACTTATGCTCCAGAACTGGCCCCACCCCTAGCCAAGCTGTTCCAGTACAGCTACCACACTGGCATCTATCCAGCAATGTGGAAAATTGCCCATGTATGTCCTGTACTCAAGAAACAGGACAAATACAATTCAGCCAATTACTGGCCTATCCGTCTATTCCCTATCATCAGCAAAGTGATAGAAGGAGTCATCAACAGTGCGAAGAAACAGTACTAGCTCAGCAATGACCTGCTCATGGACGCTCAGTTTGGGTTCTCAGCTCCAGGACATCACTGCAGGAGTTCCTCAGAGTATTGTCCCAGGCCCAACCACCTTCAACTGCTTCATCAATAGCCTTCCTTCCTTCATAAGTGAGATCTGTAAACATGTTCAGCACCATTTAAGGCTCCTCAGATAATGTGGCAGTCCATATCAAAATGCATCAAGACCTGGACAATATCCAGGCTTGGGCTGACAAGTGGCAAGTTTCTTTCGCGCCACGCAAGTATCAGGCAATGACGATCTCCACCAAGAGAGTACCTAACCATCGCCCATGACATTCAATGGCATTACCATTGCTTAATCCCCCATAATCAACATCCTGGGGGTTACCATTGATCAGAAACTGAACTGGGTGCACTTCCCATCTGTGGGAAGTGCACCCATCTCCAGCTCCTCAGAAACCGCATGAGAGAACTGGAGCTGGATGGTATATACCGCAGGGCAAGAGTTATATCTGGGGGAAAGGCGATAATGATGCGATGAGGCAAGACTTGGGATTCATCGGATGGAGAGGAAAACTGCAGGGGATAGGCACAATGGAAATGTGGAGCTTGTTCAAGGAACAGCTACTGCGTGTCCTTGATAAGTCTGTACCTGTCAGGCAGGGAGGAAGTGGTCGAGCAAGGGAACCGTGGTTTACTAAAGCAGTCGAAACACTTGTCAAGAGGCAGAAGGAGGCTTATGTAAAGATGAGACATGAAGGTTCAGTTAGGGCGCTTGAGAGTTACAAGCTAGCTAGGAAGGACCTACAGAGAGAGCTAAGAAGAGCCAGGAGGGGACATGAGAAGTCTTTGGCAGGTAGGATCAAGGATAACCCTAAAGCTTTCGATAGATATGTCAGGAATAAACAAATGACTAGGGTAAGAGTAGGGCCAGTCAAGGACAGTAGTGGGAAGTTGTGCTTGGAGTCCGAGGAGATAGGAGAGGTGCTAAATGAATATTTTTCGTCAGTATTCACACAGGAAAAAGACAATGTTGTCGAGGAGAATACTGAGATTCGGGCTACTAGACTAGAAGAGCTTGAGGTTCATGAGGAGGTGTTAGCAATTCTGGAAAGTGTGGAAATAGATAAGTCCCCTGGGCTGGATGGGATTTATCCTAGGATTCTCTGGGAAGCTAGGGAGAAGATTGCTGAGCCTTTGGCTTTGATCTTTAAGTCACCTTTGTCTACAGGAATACTGCCAGAAGACTGGATGATAGCAAATGTTGTCCCCTTGTTCAAGAAGGGGAGTAGAGAACCCTGGTAACTATAGACTAGTGAGCCTTACTTCTGTTGTGGACAAAATCTTGGAACGGTTTATAAGAGATAGGATGTATAATCATCTGGAAAGGAATAAATTGATGAGAGATAGTCAACACGGTTTTGTGAAGGGTAGGTCGTGCCTTACAAACCTTATTAAGTTCTTTGAGAAGGTGACCAAACAGGTGGATGAGGGTAAAGCAGTTGATGTGGTGTATATGGGTTTCAGTAAAGCGCTTGATAAGGTTCTCCATGGTAGGCTACTGCAGAAAATACGGAGGCATGGGATTCAGGGTGATTTAGCAGTTTGGATTAGAAATTGGCTAGCTGGGAGAAGACAAAGGGTGGTGGTTGATGGGAAATGTTCAGACTGGAGTTCTGTTACTAGTAGTGTACCACAAGGATCTGTTTTGGGGCCACTGCTGTTTGTCATTTTTATAAATGACCTGGAGGAGGGCGTAGAAGGATGGGTGAGTAAATTTGCAGGTGACACTAAAGTCGGTGGAGTTGTGGACAGTGTGGAAAGATGTTACAAGTTACAGAGGGACATAGATAAGCTGCAGCGCTGGGCTGAGAGATGGCAAATGGAGTTTAATGCAGAAAAGTGTGAGGTGATTCATTTTGGAAGGAATAACAGGAAGACAAAGTACTGGGCTAATGGTAAGATTCTTGGCAGTGTGGATGAGCAGAGAGATCTCGGTGTCCATGTACATAGATCCCTGAAAGTTGCCACCCAGGTTGAGAGGGTTGTTAAGAAGGCGTACGGTGTGTTAGCTTTTATTGGTAGAGGGATTGAGTTTCGGAGCCATGAGGTCATGTTGCAGGTCAAAACTCTGGTGTGGCCGCATTTGGAGTATTGTGTGCAATTCCGGTCGCCGCATTATAGGAAGGATGTGGAAGCATTGGAAAGGGTGCAGAGGAGATTTACCAGAATGTTGCCTGGTATGGAGGGAAGATTTTATGAGGAAAGGCTGAGGGACTTGAGGCTGTTTTCGTTAGAGAGAAGGTGGTTAAGAGGTGACTTAATTGAGGCATACAAGATGATCAGAGGATTGGATCGGTTGGACAGTGAGAGCCTTTTTCCTCGGATGGTGATGTCTAGCATGAGGACATAGCTTTAAATTGAGGGGAGATAGATATAGGACAGATGTCAGAGGTAGGTTCATTACTCGGAGAGTAGTAAGGGCGTGGAATGCCCTGCCTGCAACAGTAGTGGACTCGCCAACACTAAGGGCATTCAAATGGTCATTGGATAGACACGTGGACGATAAGGGAATAGTGTAGATGGGCTTTAGAGTGGTTTCACAGGTCGGCGCAACATCGAGGGCCGAAGGGCCTGTACTGCGCTGTTATGTTCTATGGACTAACCATATTAATAGAGTGGCTATCAAAGCCACTCGGGCAGCACGGTAGCACAAGTGGATAGCACTGTGGCTTCACAGCGCCAGGGTTCCAGGTTCGATTCCCCGCTGGGTCTGTGAGGAGTCTGCACGTTCTCCCCGTGTCTGAGTGGGTTTATTGGGGTTATGGGGATAGGGTGGAAGTGAAGGCTTAAAGTGGGTCGGTGCAGACTCGATGGGCTAAATGGCTTCCTTCTGCACTGTATGTTCTATGTTCTAAAGCAGGTCAAAGACGAGGAATCCTATCACCTGCTGACCCCCCCTCCAAAAGCCTGTCCACCATCTACAAGGCACAAGTCAGGAGTGTAATGGAATATTCTCCACTTGCCTGGATGAGTGCAGCTCCAACAATACTCAAGAAGCTCAATACCATCCAGGACAAAGGAGCCCGCTTGATTACTACCCCTTCCACAAACATTCAATCCCTGCACCACTGACAAACGGCAGCAGCCGTGTGTACCATCTACAAGATGCACTGCAGGAACCCTCCAAGATTCCTTAGGCAGCACCTTCCAAACTCACGGCCACTGCCATCTAGAAGGACAAGAGTAGCAGATACCTGGGAACCCCACCATTTGGAGGTTCCCCTCCAAGTCACTCACCACCCCGACTTGGAAATATATCACCATTCCTTCACCGTCGCTGGGGCATAATCCTGGAACTCCCTAACAGCACAGTGTGTGTACCTACACCTCCGGGACTACAGTGATTCAAGAAGGCAACTCACCACCACCTTTTGAAGGGCAACGAGGGATGGCAATAAATGCTGGCCTAACCAGCGACTCCCACATCCCGTAAATGAATTTTAATCACTGCACAATTGATGATCATGCGTTCTGCTCTCTCTCTCTACATTTTATTATATTAAAAGTGCCATCTAAATTTAAATTCTATAAATGCAAGTCGATTGTTTTGCTAGTGGTCGCTGAGTGAAAGAATGTAGGCTGGGATATTGGGCGAATAATTCTCCATGTATGCTGGGCAAGCAAATCATTTTGGTAATGCTTTGCGATTTTTAATACCAATTTTCAATCCCACAATAAGTCTTTAACATCCCATTTGAAGCATGATCTCTCAAGATTTGAGCACTCCTCTGATGGTGCACCGATATGTCAGCCTAGGTTATATGCTCAAATGTAGCTTGAACTCTCAAAGTGCAGACTCAATTGTATGCATGCAGCCAACCGAGTTAGGTAGACAACCTTTTGAGAAAGTTTGGCATATTCTGGTAAACGTGTACTTTTCTTTACTTTTAGATCCGCAAGATGAAAATAAAATAGGAATAGACGGTATTCAACAGTTCTGTGATGATTTAGGATTGGATCCAGCCAGTATAAGTGTACTGGTTGTTGCATGGAAATTTCGAGCAGCCACACAATGTGAATTCTCAAAACAAGAATTCGTAGATGGTATGACAGAATTAGGGTAAGTAAAATAATGTATTTGTACATGTCTAGAAATAGAAATTCATGTTTGATATGCTTCTGTTCATGTGTCCACTATAAAACCCTACAAATCCATGTTGTAGTTATATGGATTTTAACAACTTGTTTTCATAGTACTAGCTTTTGAAAATTGATTCTGCAGATCAAAATCTTGGACTTGCCTTCTATTAAAGCAATTTTTACTTTCTAGGGTAACTTTAATAGCAAGGAGAATTACAGAGACCGAAAAAGGCCATAGCAGCTGTTAGCTGGAGTATTGAAACCCTGCTGCCATTTCCTGCATAGAGAAGGGATCTCATAGCTACATTTATACAGGGCTTCCCCAGATTGAAATAAAAAATTGAAGCTATATATGTAAGCAGTAATCACGTTCACACATTTATTTTGAAAAGATTTGATTACATTTGTTCGAATAATTGCAGTCGCTGAGCAAGTGCTGTACAATGAACTGATAGTGAATTTGCTCACATTCTGCATTGTGTGGGAATCATAGAATCGTAGAATCCCTTCGAGTCTGCATCGACCCTCTGAAAGACCACACTACCTTGGCACATGACCCCACCCTATCCCCGCAACCCAGTAACCCCACCTAACCTTTTGGACACTAAGGGACAATTTAGCATGATCAATCCACCTAACCAGCACTTCTTTGGACTGTGGGAGGAAACCGGAGCAGCCGGAGAAAACCCACGCAGGCACGAGGAGAATGTGCAAACTCCACACACACCATCACCCAAGGCAGGTCCCTGGTGCTGTGAGGCAGCAGTGCTAACCGCTAAGCCACCGTGCCGCCATTTGAATTAGTCCCTTGTTTTGTAGCCTGTCTTTAATTTCAGCAAAGTTTCCATTTATGGTGAAGACAGGATTCTAGTTTGTACCTCCCTTTGGAAAATAAATCATATTGGTCAGTTGTATTTGTCTTTCAAGATATTTTTTTCAACAACACGGAATTTGTTTGATCCGAAAACTTCAATTTTTAGCTTTTCAAGCATTTTTGCTATTAACTGCACTAATTTGTGTGATGGTTTGTCTTGAACTGCTATTCATTTTATAAATTTTTTTTTTTAAAAGGTAGATTATAAAAGGCTGTAATTAAAATTGTTATCTGTTGAAACAGATTTTTGCCTTCGTTATTAGGCTGAATTCTTCCATCCTGCCTGTGGTAGGCAGGAGGAGGAATCTAGCAGGAGCTATAAAGTTGGAAACCTTCCGGTGTAAAATCACTATAATTCTCCCAATAGCAGGTTAATGGTGGGTTAGCCTTCCTGCTGGCTGATGGCATCAATGCCATTTGCATTCATTTAAGTCTCACGAATGTTCATTAAGCTGGCAGCCAGTATCCCAACAGGGTTTCAAATCTTGTGTCACGTTAATGTGAAATTATGTTGGTCTAAAACTTGATTGATCAAGAGTGGCGTGCAAAAGGCAGTCCATAGTTTGCAAGAGATTTTGAGGTGAGTGCAGGACAGCCTTTATGCCAGAGTAGTGCAGTGCTCCTAATACAAAGAACAACAAAGAAGAAAGAACAAAGAAAAGTACGGCACAGGAACAGGCCCTTCGGCCCTCCAAGCCTGTGCCGACTAATGTGTGGTACTACACTCTGCTATGCAGGTTGGTTCCTGCCTCCATCTCCTTGACGAGCTGGTCTTCATGAACAGCATCGTGCTGCTGGACCCATAGGGGCTGGTTTAGCACACTGGGCTAAATCGCTGGCTTTTAAAGCAGACCAAAGCAGGCCAGCAGCACGGTTCAATTCCCGTAACAGCCTCCCCGAACAGGCGCCGGAATGTGGCGACTAGGGGCTTTTCACAGTAACTTCATTTGAAGCCGACTTGTGACCAGCGATTTTCATTTCATTTTCATTTCATTTCATGGACACTCCTGAGTCCAGGACACAGCTGACCATGATGTACCATCGCCCTGGGTCCGTGACTGTCCCTGTCGCCATAAACATCGTTCTCTTACTAATCAATATGGCTACCCCTCCCAGCCCTCGTCCTGTAACATAAATGGTCCGCCTGTTCCACCCAGCCCTTCCTTACCCGCAGTCGGTCATTCTCCGTAAGGTATGTCTCTTGGGGGAAGACTATGGCAGCTTTCAAACTTCTCAAATTGGCGAAGACTGGATCTTTTCACTAGGCCGTTAAGTCCCCTAACGTTCCAGGTGGAGGGTTTAGTTCCGCCCTCCCTCCCCTTCCTGCGGGATCAACCATACTTACCTGGTGGGCGCGCCCCTGCACTCTGGGGTTTCCCTTTGTTAGGGGGCCGTCCAAAATGGCCTTGGTCACCGTTCTTGCCATTAGACAGGACCCCTTTGTCCAGGGGGCACCCAACATGGCCACCAGCTGTGTGTACGCCATGTGGGTGAGCCCCTGCACTCGGTATTTCCCTTTTTTTAGCAACCTTCTAATGTGGCTGCTTGTGGCGCCATCTTGTTACTTCAACCTGCACACTACTTGCTAAAGCTAATCTGAGAGCCATCCCTATCTTTTCCCTATGCTTCCCCATTTTCCTCCCCTCTTTCCTCCTCTACTTCATCCTGAGCGTTGCCTTGCCTGCCCCTTGTCCAGGTAGTTTGTCCAAACAAACTTCTCTGCCTCTGCCAGGGTGTTGAAATAATGTTCCTTATTTTGGAACGTGACCCAGAGCCTGGCTGGGAACAGCATTCCAAATCTCACTCCACTCCTGTTGAGGACCAATTTTGCCTTTTAAAAAAATATTAGAGTACCCAATTCATTTTTTCCAAATAAGGGGCAATTTAGTGTTGCCAATCCATCTACCCTGCACATCTTTGGGTTATGGGCCAAAACCCACACAAACACTGGGAAAATGTGCAAACTCCACATGGACAGTGACCCAGAGCCGGGATCGAACCTGGGATCTCGGCGCCATGAGGTAACAGTGCTAACCACTGCGCCACCGTGCTGCCCCTCAATTTTGCCTGGTTGAACTCAGCCCTGCGCCTTGCCAGGTCTGCCCCAATGTCCTGGTAGACCCGGATTGCTGCTCTCCTTCGTCTGCCTTTCCCACCGCAGGATCCTCTCACGATCCTGATAACAATGTAGTTTCACAATTATTGCCCTTTGTTATTCCCCCGCTTTGGGCTTCGGTCAGAGCAATCTGTGCTTCCCAGCACATTGGGAAAGCTGCCACTCACGACTAGGTTACCCAACATTTGGACTATATAGTCAGTTGGGTCCCTGCCGTCGATCCCTTCTGGCAGGCCCATGATCTGGATATTCAGGCATTGGGACCTATTCTCATGGTCCTCTACTTTCCCCTTCAAGCTTCCCTGGTTCGCCACCAACCTTTTGACACTCCTGTCTCTCTGGTCCGTCGATGCCTTTTCCAGCTCGAGGATCGTCTTTCCCTGCGCCTCCACAGTCCATCAATCGCCATCTGCATGACGACCAGCGCCTCCGTCACTGCCACCTTGACCCTGGATTTCCACTTTTATTGCCTCCCTCATCACCATCAGTTCCTTTGCCAGGAATGTCTTCAATCCATCTCCGGGGGTGGTGGTGGTGTTCGGGTCATCAGTCTCCCTCTATCCAGGGTGGCCGGGGACCCCTTGTGGGTCCGCTGACTCGTCCACCCACTGCTCGTGGCCTTTCCCTCCACTTCTGCCATCTCTGCGGCCTCTTGGACTCCCGTTTGCTGGCATGATGATTCTGTCCTTTCCCTTTCTTAATTGTGGGTGAGATACAACTGAATTCTCGGGCTAATTTCGACTAAAAGTGCCTATTTGGCTATGTTCTGGAGGAGAGCCACCTGATGTGCGTCTGCTTAGCACATTACCGTCAATGGAGGACACCACTTCCTTTAACATCCTCCTTTAAAAGCCATCTTTTTGGCCAAACCTTTGCTCCATTCTCCTCATATCTTTTGACAGAAATCTTTGGATCTTTGACAGAAATCTTTGGATCCTCGCTGTCTTCAGGGGATGTCCCGGAGGACTGGAGAATAGCCAATGTTGTTCCTCTGTTTAAGAAGGGTAGCAAGGATAATCCCGGGAACTACAGGCCGGTGAGCCTTACTTCAGTGGTAGGGAAATTACTGGAGAGAATTCTTCGAGACAGGATCTACTCCCATTTGGAAGCAAATGGCCGTATTAGTGAGAGGCAGCACGGTTTTGTGAAGGGGAGGTCGTGTCTCACTAACTTGATAGAGTTTTTCGAGGAGGTCACTAAGATGATTGATGCAGGTAGGGCAGTAGATGTTGTCTATATGGACTTCAGTAAGGCCTTTGACAAGGTCCCTCATGGTAGACTAGTACAAAAGGTGAAGTCACACGGGATCAGGGGTGAACTGGCAAGGTGGATACAGAACTGGCTAGGCCATAGAAGGCAGAGGGTAGCAATGGAGGGATGCTTTTCTAATTGGAGGGCTGTGACCAGTGGTGTTCCACAGGGATCAGTGTTGGGACCTTTGCTGTTTGTAGTATATATAAATGATTTGGAGGAAAATGTAACTGGTCTGATTAGTAAGTTTGCAGACGACACAAAGGTTGGTGGAATTGCGGATAGCGATGAGGACTGTCTGAGGATACAGCAGGATTTAGATTGTCTGGAGACTTGGGCGGAGAGATGGCAGATGGAGTTTAATCCGGACAAATGTGAGGTAATGCATTTTGGAAGGGCTAATGCAGGTAGGGAATATACAGTGAATGGTAGAACCCTCAAGAGTATTGAAAGTCAAAGAGATCTAGGAGTACAGGTCCACAGGTCATTGAAAGGGGCAACACAGGTGGAGAAGGTAGTCAAGAAGGCATACGGCATGCTTGCCTTCATTGGCCGGGGCATTGAGTATAAGAATTGGCAAGTCATGTTGCAGCTGTATAGAACCTTAGTTAGGCCACACTTGGAGTATAGTGTTCAATTCTGGTCGCCACACTACCAGAAGGATGTGGAGGCTTTAGAGAGGGTGCAGAAGAGATTTACCAGAATGTTGCCTGGTATGGAGGGCATAAGCTATGAGGAGCGATTGAATAAACTTGGTTTGTTCTCACTGGAACGAAGGAGGTTGAGGGGCGACCTGATAGAGGTATACAAAATTATGAGGGGCATAGACAGAGTGGATAGTCAGAGGCTTTTCCCCAGGGTAGAGGGGTCAATTACTAGGGGGCATAGGTTTAAGGTGAGAGGGGCAAGGTTTAGAGTAGATGTACGAGGCAAGTTTTTTACGCAGAGGGTAATGGGTGCCTGGAACTCGCTACCGGAGGAGGTAGTGGAAGCAGGGACGATAGGGACATTTAACGGGCATCTTGACAAATATATGAATAGGATGGGAATAGAAGGATACGGACCCAGGAAGTGTAGAAGATTGTAGTTTAGTCGGGCAGTATGGTCGGCACGGGCTTGGAGGGCCGAAGGGCCTGTTCCTGTGCTGTACATTTCTTTGTTCTTTGTTTGTTCTTTTTTGACTTTGCCTGTTTTACTCCTGTATTTCATTTTTTTAAATTTAGAGTACCTAGTTCTTCTTTTCCAATTGAAGGCCAATTTAGCATGGCCAATCTACCTACGCTGGACATCTTTGGATTTGTAGGGGTGAGACCCACTCAGACACGGGAGAATGTGCAAACTCCACATGGACAGTGACCCAGAGCCAGGATCGAATCCGAGTCCTCAGCGCCATGAAGCAGCAGTGCTTGCCACCGTGCCCTTGTATTTCTCAGGCAACTTGGGACATTTTGCTACATAAAAGCAAATTGCTGCTGCTGATGCTCATAATGCAACTAAATGGGTGCAATTTATGCAGGCTTCCAAATGAATTGAACCAGTAGAGGAAATGGGTGGAGTACTTCAGGATGACTCCACATTCACTCTGGTACTTAATCCTCTATTTAAAAAAAAAATATATATTTTATTCAAATGTTTCAGTCAAACAAAGACAGTACAAAATTTTCCCCTTTTGCAACTTTAAAACAATATAAATAATGATGATGACCGTTTTTTTAAAGAATAAATAATATACTAACTAGACGGCAACTGCCAGCAACAAAAAATAAAAACTAGCCAATGTCAAAAATAATAAAGTCACAAAAACCAATATAAATAACTCATATACAAACACCTGTACAAAACCCCTGAGGGCCCGGATGCCCCCCCCCCCCCCCCCCCCCCCCCCCCCCGGTTGCTGCTGCTACCTTTCCCATTTCCCTTATCGTTCTGCGAGATAGTCGAGGAACGGTTGCCACCGCCTGGTGAACCCTTGAGCCAAACCTCTTAGTGCGTATTTTATCCGCTCCAGTTTTATAAACCCCGCCATGTCATTTATCCAGGCCTCCACGCCTGGGGGTTTAGCTGCTTTCCACATAAGTAATATCCTTCGCCGGGCTACCAGGGACGCAAAGGCTAAACATCAGCCTCTCTCGTCTCCTGCACTCCCGGCTCGTCCGCAACCCCAAATATCGCCAACCCCCAGCCTGGCTCGACCCGGACCCCCACCACCCTTGAAAGCACATTCGCCACCCCCACACAGAACCCATGCAGTACCGGGCATGACCAAAACATGTGGGTGTGGTTCGCGGGGCTCCCCGTGCATCTCCCGCACCTATCCTCCACTCCAAAAAATCTACTTAACCTTGCTCCAGTCATGTGCGCCCTATGTAGAACCTTGAATTGTATCAGGCTGAGCCTGGCGCATGAGGACGAAGAGTTTACCCTACTTAAGGCATCTGCCCACAGCCCCTCCTCAATCTCTTCCCCTAGCTCCTCTTCCCATTTTCCCTTCAGCTCCTCCACCATCGTCACCCCCTCGTCTCATTTCTCTGTATATATCTGATACCCTACCATCCCCCACCCATGCCCCCGAGATCACTCTGTCCTGAATCTCTTGCGCTGGGAGCCGCGGAAATTCCCTCACCTGTTGCCTCGCAAAAGCCCTCAGTTGCATATATCGAAATGCATTCCCCGGTGGCAACCCATATTTTTCTGTCAGTGCTCCCAGACTCGCAAACGTCCCGCCTAGGAACAAATCCTTCAATTTCACAATCCCTGCTCTCTGCCAAGCTTTAAATCCCCCATCTATCTTCCCCGGGACGAACCTGTGGTTGTTCCTTATCGGGGACCTCACCGAGGCACCCGTCACTCCCTTATGCCGTCTCCACTGCCCCCAAATTTTCAGCGTTGCCACCACCACTGGACTTGTGGTGTATTTCTTCGGGGAGAACGGTAAAGGCGCCGTCGCTAATGCTTTTAGGCTGGTTCCCCTACAGGACGCCATCTCTAGTCTTTTCCACGCCACTCCCTCCCCTTCCCCCATCCACTTGCATACCATTGATATGTTGGCGGCCCAATAATAGTCACTTAAACTCGGCAGTGCCAGTCCCCCCCCTATCCCTACTACGCTGCAGGAACCCCCTCTTCACTCTTGGGGTCTTCCCAGCCCACACAAAACTCATAATGCTCTTATCTACTTTCTTGAAAAAGGCCTTTGTAATCATCACAGGGAGGCACTGGAACACAAAAAGAAACCGTGGAAGGACCACCATTTTAACCGCCTGCACCCTACCCGCCAGTGACAGGGGCACCATGTCCCATCTCCTAAAGTCCTCTTCCATCTGCTCCACCAATCTTACTAAATTAAGCTTATGCAAGGTTCCCCAGTTCCTGGCCATCTGGATCCCTAGGTACCGAAAATCCCTTGTTACTCTCCTCAACGGCAAATCATCTATTCCCCTGCCCTGTTCCCCAGGGTGCATCACAAACAGCCCACTCTTCCCCATATTCAATTTATATCCTGAAAATTCCCCAAACTCCCTGAGTGTCTGCATTATCTCGGGCATCCCCTCCACTGGGTCCGCGACATACAACAACAAATCATCCGCGTATAGTGACACCCGGTGCTCTTCTCCTCCCCTAAATACTCCCCTCCACTTCCTAGAGCCTCTCAGCGCTATGGCCAGTGGCTCAATTGCCAACGCAAACAGTAACGGGGACAGAGGACATCCCTGTCTTGTCCCTCTGTATAGACGGAAGTGGTCAGATCTCTGCCTATTTGTAATCACACTTGCCACCGGGGCCCTGTATAGAAGCTGAACCCATCCAATAAACCCCTCTCCAAATCCAAATCTCCTCAACACTTCCCACAGGTAATCCCACTCCACTCTATCAAATGCTTTCTCTGCATCCATCACCACCACTATCTCCGCCTCCCCCTCCGGCGGGGGCATCATCATCACACCCAACAGCCTCCGTATGTTAGTGTTCAATTGTCTCCCCTTAACAAACCCCGTTTGATCCTCGTGAACCACCCCCGGGACACAATCCTCCATCCTCGTCGCCATCACCTTGGCCAGAAGCTTGGCATCTACATTCAGGAGGGAGATAGGCCTGTAAGACCCGCACTGCAGCGGGTCTTTGTCCCTTTTCAAGAGCAGCGATATCGTCGCCTCCGACATCGTCCAAGACTTCCTTGGCCTCATTAAAGGTTCTCGTCAGAAGCGGGGCCAGCAGGTCCACGTATTTCCTATAAAATCCCACCGGGAACCCATCTGGTCCCGGGGCCTTCCCTGCCTGCATGCTCCCAATCCCTTTTACCATCTCCTCCACCTCAATCTGTACTCCCAGTCCTGTCCTCTCCTGCTCCTCAACCTTCGGGAATTCCAACTGGTCTAGGAAGTGCATCATTCCCTCCTTCCCTTCCGGGGGCTGAGCCTTATACAGCCTCTCATAAAATGCCTTAAACACCCCGTTCACCCTCTCCGCTCCCCGTTCCATCTCCCCCTCCTCGTCCCTAACCCCTCCAATTTCCCTCGCCGTCCCCCTCTTCCTCAGTTGTTGGGCCAGTAACCGGCTCGCCTTCTCTCCGTACTCATACTGCACTCCCTGTGCCTTCCTCCATTGTGCCTCCGCCTTGCCCGTGGTCAACAAATCAAATTCCGTGTGCAACCTTCGTCTTTCCCTGTATAGTCCTTCATCCGGGGCCACCGCATACTGCCTATCCACCCTCAAAATTTCTCTCAACAATCTCTCCCTCTCTTTGCTCTCTTGTTTCCCCTTATGGGCCCTTATGGAAATCAGTTCCCCTCTGACCACCGCCTTCAGTGCTTCCCAGACCACTCCCACCTGAACCTCTCCTTCGTTATTAATCTCCAGATACCTTTCGATACATCTCCTTACCCTTACACACACACCCTCGTCCGCCAACAATCCCATATCTAATCTCCACAGTGGGTGCTGTTCCTTTTCCTCTCCTACTTCCAGATCTACCCAATGTGGGGCATGGTCCGAAATGGCTATAGCCGAGTACTCCGTCCCGGCCACCTTCGGGACCAGCGCCCTTCCCAGGACAAAGAAGTCTATCCGAGTATACACCTTGTGGACATGGGAGAAGAAGGAGAACTCTTTACTCCTAGGCCTAGTAAATCTCCAGGGATCCACTCCTCCCATCTGCTCCATGTAGTCCTTGAGCACCTTGGCCGCTGCCGGCCTCCTCCCGGTCCTAGACCTGGACCGGTCCAGCCCTGGATCCAGCACCGTGTTGAAGTCTCCCCCCATTACCAAGTTTCCCGCCTCCAGGTCCGGGATACGCCCCAGCATACGCTTCATGAAGTTGGCATTATCCCAGTTCGGGGCATATACGTTCACCAGAACCACCGCCTCACCTTACAATCTGCCACTCACCATCACGTATCTACCCCCACTGTCCGCCACTATGGTCCACGCCTCAAACAATACCCGTTTCCCCACTAATATTGCCACCCCTCTATTTTTCGCATCCAAGCCCGAGTGAAATACCTGTCCCACCCATCCTTTTCGTAATCTGACCTGATCCGCCAGTTTCAGATGCGTCTCCTGCAGCATGACCACATCTGCCTTTAATTTCTTTAGGTGCGCAAGTACCCTTGCCCTCTTAATCGGCCCATTCAGCCCTCTCGCGTTCCACGTGATCAGCCGGGTTGGGGGGCTCTTTACCCCCCCCCCTTGTCGACTAGCCATCCCCTTTTTTAGACCAGCTCCTCACCCGGTTCCCACGCACCCACTTGTCCCCCCAACGGTGTCCTCCCGTCCCGACCATCCCATCCCGTAGCAGCTCCCCCTTCCCGTTAACAGCAGCAACCCAGTTACCCCCCCCCCCCCCAGTACCCCCCCGCCCCCCCGCTAGATCTCCCTCTAGCGTGATTGCTCCCCCCATGTTGCTTCCAGAAGTCAGCAAAATCTGGCTGACCTCGGCTTCCCCCGTTTATCCTCAGCCTCCCATTGTGTAAGGCTCCCTCCTTCCTGCGCCCCCTTTTCCCGCCACAATTACCATAGCGCGGGAGCAAAGCCCGCGCTTCCCACTCGGCCCCGCCCCAAATGGCGCAGCTCCCTTTCTCCTTCCCCCTGTCCTTCCCCACCGGCGCCCACAGTTCACCATACCCCCCCCCCCCTATCGAGGGGAAAGATAAAATTTCCCCCCCCCCCCTTCCAATTCCCAGTCCCACGCAATCACACCACTATTTTATTACAAAAGTTCTTTCTCTCTTCAGTCTAGTCCAGCTTCTCCTCTTCAATGAATGTCCACGCCTCTTCTGCCGTCTCGAAGTAGTGGTGTTTCCCTTGATGTGTAACCCACAGTCTCGCCGGCTGCAGCATACCAAATTTAACTTTCTTTCTATGGAGCACCGCCTTGGCCCGATTGAAACTCGCCCTCCTTCTCGCCACCTCCGCACTCCAATCCTGGTACACGCGGATCACCGCGTTCTCCCACCTGCAGCTCCGTGTCTTTTTCGCCCATCTCAGGACCATCTCCCTGTCTTTATAGCGGTGAAACCTCACCACTATAGCTCGAGGTATTTCTCCCGCTTTCGGTCTTCTCGCAAGGACTCGATATGCTCCCTCCACTTCCAAGGGGCCCGTCGGGGCCTCCGGTCCCATTAAGGAATGAAGCATCGTGCTCACATATGCCCCGACGTCCGCTCCCTCTGCACCTTCGGGAAGACCCAAAACTCTTAGGTTCTTCCTCCTCGAGCTATTTTCCAGGCCTTCCAGCCTCTCTATACACCTCTTATGCAGTGCCTCGTGTGTCTCTGTCTTCACCACCAGGCCCTGTATTTCGTCCTCATTTTCGGCAGCCTTTGCTTTCACGCCATGAAGCTCCAATTCTTGGGTCTTCTGTGCCTCCTTTAGCCCCTCAATCGCCTGCAGCATCGGGGCCAGCACCTCCTTCTTTAGCTCCTCAACATATCTCCGAAGGAACTCTTGTTGTTCCGGGCCCCATACCAAACGGCCTCCCTCCGCCGCCATCTTGCTTCGTGCTTCCCTTCCTTGCCGCTGCTCCAGAGGATCCTCTGCAATCCGGCCACTATTATCTCCTTTCTCCATGTACATCCGGGGGGGGGATTCCCTTCTGTTTCACCGCACAATGGGTTTAGCCGTCAAAAATTGCCGTTGGGGCTCCCAATAAGAGCCCAAAAGTCCATTCAAACGGGAGGTGCCGAAACGTGCGACCTAGCTGGCCATCACCGCACCCGGAAGCCCCTTAATCCTCTATTACAATACATTGATCCAGGTTTCAACAAATTTTGACAATCTTGGTAGTCTTTGTTGCCTCATGCATATTAACATTATCCTATTGAACACTGCCTAAAAGAACAATAGGGATTCTGTTCCAAGTTTAGGAATTGTACTTTACTGTCACATTTAAACACTGTTGATGTTGCCCAAAGATGTGAAGGACTAATGACTGCTGAATTGGATGTTTAAAAAAAAAAAATGCAGGCTTGGAGTTAGCAGTCAGTGACGAAACAAAGATGCTTGCTGATGACTGCAAAGAAAGCTGTATGCAAAGATTTAGCAGTCTCTGTGAATTTCTCCTTTCTCGACATTAGTTTGAATCTTGCTCCTGGCCAAGGGGATCTCCAAATGACAGTAACATTGATGTCATCATAGATCTTCAAATGGAAAAAGTCCATTATTGGAGAGTTGAATTTGGAGGATTGATTTCGTAAACTTGCCTTGTATTCCCTTGAGTATAAGTGTTTGAGCTGTCATCAAGGTGCTTAAAGTTTTAAAAGGATTTGTTTGAGTTGAAAGGAATATTTTCTCTAGTGGAGTAATTGATGGTAAGGGAGGTGGCACGACCTAAAATAAGAGTGGGGACATTCGGGTGAAAAATCATGAAGCACTTTTCATACATGGCAGTGTAAATTTGTATGTTATTCCCCCTAAAGGCTGTGACTGCCTGGACAATTGCTGCTGTCAAGTCTGAAATTTATTTTTGTTAAATAAGGGTATTGAGGGATATGGATGCAGCAAAGGTGGGAAGGTGGTGTAGCGATGCAGAGCAGCCATGTTCAAAATGAATCGTGTAGCAGGCCCAAGAAGGGCTGAATGGCCAACTGTTGTCACAAAAGCAAAATACTGCAGCTGTGGAAACGTAAAATATTAACAAGATGTCGGAAATACTCCAGCATGTCAGGCAGCATCTGTGGAGAGAACAATTATGACCCTGTCAGAAAAGATGGAACGTTGTCCTGAAACATTAATTTAATACTTTCAGCTTTCTCCCGATCTTCTATCTTCAACTTTTATGGCTTTGGAGGTATTTGCAGTGGCCAATAAAATGGGTCGGTTATGAGGGGACACAAGTTCAATGCCAGGGTGGGAGGTTCAGGGGGGATTTGAGGGGAAACCTTTTTCCCCAGAGGGTGGTGATGGTTTGGAAGGCACTGCCTGGGGGGGGTGGTAGAGGCATGTTGCCTCACATCCCTTAAAAGGTACCTGGATGAGCACTTGGTACATCTTAACATTCAAGGCTATAGGCCAAGTGCTGGCAAATGGGATTAGGATTGGCAGATCAGGTGCCTTTCATGCAACGGTGCAGACTCAATGGGCCGAAGAGCCTTTTCTGCACTGTATTTTTCTGTGATTTCTATGAAGATGGGGATAGTTTATGTTTTGACAGTGGTTAACCAGTAAGAACATTCTACTAAGGTGTAGAGAGTGTCTTCATGGGGAGGGGATGGAAATGCAAGTGAGTGCGCAGGTTAATAAATTAGTGCTCAAGGTTGGTGGGAAGAGGAGGAGGGGGAAGAATGCTATTGGTTGGAGGATATTTGGACAATCATGTTTGTCTCCTTTATATGGCTATTTTTTTCATTGCATCTGCTCCTGCCGTGGTTTACTGTATACCACTGCTGAATTTGAGAACATATAGGTGCCAGTATTGCATTGTCCAAAAAAAACATCAGTAACTTTTCAAAATGCTGGCCTGAGATCTTTTTCATGTGTCTGCGTAAGGAAGATTTATCGAGCCTCAGCAAATGAGGATTCGTGTGTAGGAAGAGGAATTTTAGAGTCCATGGTGTGCCGTATGACAAACTTTGAAATGTGTAGATGTGGTTGAAAATTGCCAGTGCAGCTGCTTTCTTAATGAAAGTGTGTAAATTGTTACAATCACTGTAAAGACTGATAACTTTTAAAAATAAATTTGAACTTCCAGTGATGGACTGAAAAGATCACATGACAAGATTTCAAGTTTTAAGACTTTTACTGTAACAGACAAATTAAAAGCGGGGGGGGGGGGGGGCGGGGGGGGGGGGGGGAAGAGGAGTAGATTTGTTTTGTGGTGGCATCATGCATTCTGAATTCTCCCTCAGTGTACCCGAACATGCGCCGGAGTGTGGCGACTAGGGGTTTTTCACTGTAACTTCATTGCAGTGATATGTAAGTCTACTTGTGACAATAATTAAGATTGTTATTGTTATTATAACTAAGGCCCCCAAACTAGAGCCTCTGCAGCCACCTCCCTCCATCCGTTCCCCCGCTACCATCACCGCACCCTCTCCGTATCTGCCACCCAATAATAAAATAATAGATTGGGCAAAGCCAGAACCCCCGACTGCTTACCCTTTTGCAAAAGCACCCTGCAACACCGGTGGGGTCTTACCCACCCAAATAAAAATAGATAACATTTTACTGACTTTCACAAAGAAAGTTTTAGGGAGGAAAATTGGAAGGCACTGAAACAAAAACCGAAACCATGGGAGGATATTTATTTTACCGACTGAACCCTACCTGCCAAGGTCAGCAGGATGTTTTCCTACCAGGTCAACCTTCACCACCAAAACTCAGTTTATAGAGCGAAGCCAAGCCTCGGGCCACCCGGATTGCCAGATAACAAAAGCTGGACCTGGCCAGGTGAAAGGGCAACCTCCGCCTTGGCTCCCCATCCTGGGAGATTCATTAGAAAGCATTCGCTTTTGCCCAAGTTCAGTTTATACCCAGAGAAGGAGCTAAACCTCCCGAGCAACTTCATTATCTCCTCTGCACTACCGAGCTGGTCTGTCACAAACAATAACAAATCGTCTGCATACAATGATACCCTATGCTCCTTCTTTCCCTCCACCCCCCCAACTTCATAGATGACCGTAACGCTATGACGGGGACAGTGGACACCCCTGTCTCATGCCTCTCATCAGGTGGAAATACTTTGAACTCAACGCAGTTGTATGAGCGCTTGGGATGGGGGCCCTATATAAGAGCTGAATCCAAGCTAGAATCTAGGCCCAAAGCCAACCCTCCCGAGGATTTCAAGCAAATAACCCCACTGGATGGCACGGTGACACAGTAGTGGTTAGCACTCTTGCCTCACAGCGCCAGGGTCCCTGGTCCAATTTCAGCCTTGGGTCACTGTCTGTGTGGCGTCTGTACATTCTCCCCGTGTCTGTAGATTTCCTCCGGGTGCTCCGGTTTCCTCCCACAGTCCAACGATGTGCAAGTTAGGTGGATTGACCATGATAAATTGTCCCTTTGTATCCAAAAGGTGAGGTGGGGTTACTGGGTGTGAGCCTAGGTAGGCCGCTCTTTCAGATGATCGATGCATACTCGATGGGCCAAATGACTTCCTTCTGCACTGTAGTGATACTATGAACCACCCCATCCTCTCAAATGCTTTTTCTGCATGAAATAATCACCTGCGGCTCAAGGGCTGGAGAGGGAGACAAAACAACATTAAGCAGTCTCAAACATTGGCCGACAACTGGCTACCCGTAAAACAGGTCTGCCCCTCTGATATAACCCCTGGAAGGTAGGGCTCTAAGCGCATGGCCAGGACCTTTGCAAAAACTTTGCATCTGCATTCAGTAATAAAATAGGGTGATACGACCCACACTCTGCCGGTTCCTTGTCTTTCTTTAAGATCAAGGAAATCAATGCCAGCTTTATTCTGCATGGCCCTCCCATCTGCAATTGCAATGATCCTTAGCCCACCAAAAATGTTTTGTTTTGTTCTGAAAGCTGTGTAAACGCACAGGGCTTCTGCCTCAACAACATCTGGGCACGATCCAGCTCGGGAGGAGTCGCCATTTCCCCCTCCCCCACCATCGTCCGCAACGCCTGTGACATGAACTTTGTCGGGCTCAGGACCCCAGACCCTCCGGCAACCCAACCACCCTCAACCTCTGTCTATGAGACCGATTTGGCCCTTAATAATTTGTTATCTGCTGCCACCCATGCGGTATCCCCTTCCAGGGCGGTGATCAGATCATGCTGCCTAGACAGAGCCGCCCCCACCTCTTTCAACTCCATACACCACACCTTCACCATTATAGCCTAGACCACTCGAATCAAGGATATTGCCAATCAATTTTTCATGGTCTCCCGAGACCTCACGCCATAATTTCTGTAGCTCCACCGCTAAGATCCCAACAGTTAGTGGAGTGGACCATGCGCCCACAGCAGCCTCCGCCATTTTCTTTCCAGACAGGACTCTCTAAGTGTCCAAATTCGACGCTGGTTCTTTTTTTGCTGCCTTGTCCGGTATCTACTGCGGATCCCCTTGATGTGGGATATTAAACCCATCAATAAAAACAAACTTGAGCCATAATTTCCTCAAAATCGGGTGAAAAGAGCTTAAATGAAGTTCTTTGGTGGGATCCACCTCGTGTGTGACCTCTCCCCTACATGTCGCCACCGGAAGTTCCCAAATGCACAGACGTAACCTCAGACACAGTTGGAAAATTCAAAACTATATAGAGAAATCAATAGTAGTCTTATGGTAACATCCAAAAGACTTAGGGCTTCCAAATGTAGTACCCTCACAATTGTACGGTGAATTTCATTTATTTGCATCTTTTGTACAAACATGCTGACATTTTCTGAGTTGCAGAATTCTGAATCATCCTTTTAGAAGTGTGATTGGTAAGCATGCAAATCTTTTTGAATTTAAAAAAAACATACACATTTGACGCTTCAGCTGTAAATGGATGCCTTTGCTTAATTTGGTTTTTCATTGTATAGCAATGAATAAAATGTATGTTTTAAATCAGATCTTGAGGCCTAATGAAGATGCTACAGCTTTGTGAATGGAAAGATAGAGGGAAGACAAAGGAATTTTAATAGTTTTGTGAGGGCTATGGATGAGAGCATAGAAACATGTGATATTTTGATTTTTTTAAAAACATTTTTCTTATTGCTTAAGGTGTGACAGCATAGAAAAACTGAAAATCCTACTGCCAAAGTTGGAACTAGAATTAAAAGATCAAGCAAAGTTTAAGGATTTTTACCAGTTCACGTTCAACTTTGCAAAGAACCCAGGCCAGAAGGGCTTAGGTAAGTGCAGTATAAAAGATCTGTGACATTCCAAAAAAAAATCTGTACATAAGCAAACTAAGAAGGAAGAGCATTCTGATGGACTTTGTAGCTGCTTCAGAGTAATGCAATCTGCGGGGGGATAGATTTTTCACAATGCAAAGAAGAACCTTGCAGTGGAATGCAAAACTTCTACTGTGTCCCAGACCTGATGTTTGAGTCGTAATTTGTTCTTAATTGTTTTGGAAAGGGGCTATTTAATAACGGGGCAGAAAATAGTTGTATTACTATAATCGAGCCACGCATTGTTTTATGCATCAGTCACATAAATTGGAGTTGGTGCATTGGTTGTTGCCTAGGTAGAAGTAAGGGATGGTAAATTTACATTGTCAGTCTTGTTTACTTTTTAAACTTTGCTTGACTAAATAATGTGCCAGCTGGAGCGATTTAATCAAAACTTTAACAGTTTTATCCTAGTCTGATACTTTTACTTTTAGTCTAACATTTCTACAAAACATTAATACTAATGGTTTGTTAT